>NC_139146.1:66077081-66707834 GCF_964270905.1 Leucopleurus acutus
TGAATTTACAGAGTAATTTTCCTAGGTTTTGCAAAGGGAAGAAAAACATACTTAAATAGAGACATAACTGGTTCTTTATCCACTTGAGACAAATTTTGAGAACTTGCTACCAAATCTGGGGCAGGAACTATATTGGGGAGGAGGATTCTACCTCCAATATCAGCCCTGAGAGGAAGGAATAATCCTCCCCACATTAGTGGCCAGGAAATATGGAAGATTTGCCTCTTACTATCCGGAATTGCCCTGGCAGTTCTGACCTGGGCTTCCAATCCCAACCTCTAGGCCATGGTTCTGATCCCACGGTCCATGAGATGCAGCGCCTGTTGCATTTGGGCTTGCGGGGTAAGGAAAAGACTCCGTGAACCGTCACTGGCAGGTAATGAAAAGGGCCCTCCATAAATTTACAATTATCTAGAGAATCTGATCTCCACTTCTCAGAATGGCTTGATATTAGTGACATGTCATTTTCTCGTGGTTGAATGTGGAGCCAAGGGATGTCCATTAGCTTGACTAGTAAAATTTTAATAGTTAATGTATTCTACTAGACATCCTAACTTAGACTTATTCTCTGTTTTATTCTGCACACTTATACTAAAAATAAACAAATACATAAATAGTAAAAGGGGGGGAGGATAGATGGAGGATAGTTTGCAAGTTTGGGATTGACATGTACACACTGCTATATTTAATATAGATAACCAATGTGGACCTACTGTAATACTGTAAAAGAAAGAAAGAAAGAAAGAAAGAAAGAAAGGAAGGAAGGAAGGAAGGAAGGAAGGAAGGAAGGAAGGAAGGAAGGAAGGAAGGAAGGAAGGAAGGAAGGAAGGAAGAAAAGAGTATTAAAAAAAATACACCCTTTTTAAGTACAAAAAATTTACCAAACCATTCTCAGCCTCAGAACATACATCTCTGTCCAACAGTAATTTTCATCAAGGAAGTTTTATCTGAGAGCTGCCTGCCATGCTGATTAATTCTCTTCCTCAGCTTCCACGGAGAAGCAATGCCGTCAAGCAGTGCTCTGTGGACCAGTTCTTTTTTTCCATTCAACCTAGGAGGGTACTTCATGCTGGCATGCTTCCCCCATGTCTGGAAAAGTGAGCCAGTAAATGTACATTTATCATTCTCTCTAGTTTAACACCTCCTCAAGTTACATGTCTCCTAAACTCTTTACATTTTCCCTACAATTCACCTCTTTGACTATCCTCCATCTTTTTTATTAAAGTCTAGTTTGTTGGTGATTGGTGCCCAGTGGTAGCAGTGGGCTCACTTGAGACTGTTAGTGTTTACATGTGGCAGCAGAAAGCACTGGATCTGGAAATGGAGGACCTGGCTTTGAGCTCCAGCTTCACACATTCTCACTGTGGACAGAGTAGAAGAGGAAGAAATCTCTTATGCAACCTTCTGATTTTTTTAAATATTCATTTATTTATTTGGTCTTAGTTGTGGCACGCGAACTCTTAGTTGTGGCACGCGAACTCTTAGTTGTGGCATGTGGGATCTAGTTCCCCGACCAGGGATCGAACACGAACACAGGCCCCCTGCAGTGGGAGTGCAGAGCCTTAGCCACTGGACCATCAGGGAAGTCTCGTGCAACATTTTGATTTAATTAGGCTGGTTTGGAATCTGAGCCTCGGTACTTTTTACAACTCACTCGGACATTCTTATGGGCATCAAAGTTTAAGAAACGCTGCTCACACCTTAAGATTACAAAATGTTAAATATCAATTACCTCTAAATAAAACTGGGTGGGGTGGCAGGTGGGGGAGAACCTCTGCTCTATACGGATGCATTGACAGAACACTTGGAGGTCCGGGAAACTACAAGGTCAGGACCCGAAGGGTAAGAAAGCCAGTGGTGGGGCATCTGACTTGGGCTTTTTCTTTGTTATACACTTTAAAGAAAAAAAAAATCCTCTTTATGATACTGTTCATGTTTATCATGCCTAGTGCCTAGGAACATCCACTAGAAGGGGAGAAAACATACATGAGCTCACGTCCAAGTTCTTTTTTTTTAAATTTTTTTTTTTCTCCTTCGGTATGTGGACCTCTCACTGCTGTGGCCTCCCATCGCGGAGCACAGGCTCTGGACGCACAGGCCCAGCAGCCATGGCCCACGGGCCCAGCAGCTTCACGGCATGTGGGATCTTCCCAGACCGGGGCACGAACCCATGTCCCCTGCATCGGCAGGAGGACCCCCAACCACTGCGCCACCAGGGAAGCCCTTTTTTAAATTTTTATTGGAATATAGTTGATTTACAACGTTATGTTAGTTTCTGCTGTACAGCAAAGTGAATCAGTTATACATATACATATCTCCACTCTTTTTTAGATTCTATTCCCATATAGGTCATTACAGACTATTGAGTAGAGTTTCCTGTGCTACACAGTAGGTCCTTATTAGTTATCTATTTTACACATAGTATTGTGTATATATCAATCCCAATCTCCTAATTTATCCCTCCTCCCTCAAGTCCGGGTTCTAATATTGCTGCTGTGTGACCTTGGATAAGTCACTTTATTTCTCTTGGACCTCAGTTTTCAGAATCTGGCAATGTGGAGATGACAATTTCCAGTGCACAGGATGTTGGAAGACCAAACTACAATAACAGCTGCCATTCATCATGTGCTTGCTCTGATGCCCAGGCAGCATCCAAGTGCTTTGTGTGAATTATCTCATTTGACTCTTGCAAAATCCCATCTGAGGAAGGTCTTGCGGGGAGACAGTGCACTGAAAAGTGCTTTGTAATTGGGAAAGCTTTATGAATATATATGTTCATGCTCCACATGGTAGAAAAAGACATAGAGATCTAATTTTTGTTTTTTGTTTTCGTTTTTTGCGGTACGCGGGCCTCTCATTGTTGTGGCCTCTCCCGTTGCGGAGCACAGGCTCCGGACGCGCAGGCTCAGCGGCCATGGCTCGTGGGCGCAGCCGCTCCGCGGCGTGTGGGATCTTCCCGGACCGGGGCACGAACCCGTGTCCCTTGCATCGGCAGGCGGACTCTCAACCACTGTGCCACCAGGGAAGCCCCTAGAGATCTGATTTGACTGTATTTCTTCCTCATGCCTTAAATTATGAGCCCTTCGTAGTTTTCTAAAATTCTCTGACATATATATTGCTCGAGGCTATATAACTGAAAAGCAGAGATACTAGAATTTACATTTGCCTCTTTTAACACTGGGATCATTGATCTTTCCACTCTACTCGACTAGTTCCTGGTTAATTGCAAAGTACAGCACATTTGAACCCAACTGTCCCTTAGTTCTGTGTTACACAAGGTGTGCTCCATGGACATACAGCATCAGCTTCACCAAAATCTAAAGGAAGTTCAAAGTTAAAAATGTTTCATTTCAGGGGCTTCCCTGGTGGCGCAGTGGTTGAGAGTCCGCCTGCCGATGCAGGGGACACGGGTTCCTGCCCCGGTCCAGGAAGATCCCACATGCCGCGGAGCGGCTGGGCCCGTGAGCCATGGCCGCTGAGCCTGCGCGTCCGGAGCCTGTGCTCCGCAACGGGAGAGGCCACAACACTGAGGCCACCAAAAAAAAAAAAAAAAGTTTCATTTCAGGAGTTCCCTGGTGGCCCAGTGGTTAGGACTCGGCGCTTTCATTCCCAGGGCCGGGTTCAATCCCTGGTCAGGAACTAAGATCCCGCGAGTCACGCAGTGCGGCCAAAAAAAAAAAAAGTGTTTAGTTTCATTTTGTCACTAAGTATAGTTTCGCAGTGGGGCACATCTATTCTAAATATCAATTCTGGGGATATAAAATATGACCATTTATTTGGATGTGAAGTCTTTCAGATTTGCCAAAATGTGCACTAGTAATCCTGAACTTAAGGATGTGCTTCCTATCTGAGAAGCTTACAGATGTTCCGCTTTTACAGCTGCTGTTTTTCTCACCACATCTGAGAGGAGGCAGGAGACACTAGACACTCTTTGATGAACACATACATACTGTGTACTTGAGGCCTAATTGTCCCACTCATTGTCACTAGTTCTCTTGCATTTGAATCCTGTTCTGCACAGTGAGTTTTGCTTTGGTCCATTTCACCTTATAGGGTATGCTTGGTGGCTCATTTATCTGCCCAGCCTTGGGACTGGATTGTAGATTAGTACTTCCTCTTGCTTTCTTATCTCTTGATCATCCATCTATCAGAGGATAAGAACAATGACCAATTCCGCTATGTGGCTTTAAGTCTAGTAAACGGTTTATTGAAACTGAAACTAACTTAAAATGTGATTTTTTTTTTAATTACAGATTTTATTTATTCTTGTTATTTCTGTCCTTGGTTTTAATGAGTGGACTGCCCCCTGGTGGACAAGAACTGTCAGCTCACATGAAATCTAGTGCTTTTGCTATTTCAGGTCTGAACTATTTTTCTTTAAGTGGTATGAGTTATATTCACACGAACAGTAGGAATTGAATCCATAATGTGTCAAATTCAAAAATATACAGAGCTCTACTATCCCTTAGATATTCTGGAAACATCCTCAAGTACAAGGACAGTGTCTTTCTTAATCTTTGTACAGCAAATTTCCATTTTCCTAGAGTGATTGGGGAGTTGTGGATTCTAATTAGTAGGTTATCTCACTATCACTGTTACAGCTTACATAGATTAATCATTTGCAAAAAAATTAGTACACAGTATGTAATGGAATACATGGACTGCTAAATGCCAATTTCAGTATTGATGGTAATAGCTAATACTTATATAAATTATACTAAGTGCTCAAGTTTTTTTTTTAAGATATTTTAATTCCTTTAACTTTCCCTTTCCCACAAGATAGGTATGGCTTCTGTCCCTCTTGAGCAAGTGAAGAGACTGAGAACTGCCACACAGCAAGGAAATGATGGGGCTGGAATTTAAACCCTGGCAATAGGGTTCCAGAGAGCATGCTCTTAAACCCATGCTAAATGGCCTTGCTCAGGAGACGCAGCACACTGCAGGATGCCACAGGATCTCTCTTCTGAGCAGTGCTGCCAATACTGTGTGGCCAATGTAGACATTGTAGAGGTTAAAGTTAACCTATGGCAGAACCGTCCCCCTTTCCCTTCCTGTAATTTCCACTACCCTCACCACTGTGACACCTAGCCTAGCACTGTACGTATTAAGGGTACAATAAATATCCTTATCGATGAGCTTAGATTATGCAAAGTCTTTTTGCCAAAACCGCAGCTCTCAGCTTGTCATTTATTTATTTATTTATTTATTTTGGCTTCATTGGGTCTTCGTTGCTGCGCGTGGGCTTTCTCTAGTTGCAAAGAGTGGGGCTACTCTTCGTTGCGATGCGAAGCAGTGGCTTCTCTTGTTGTGGAGCACCGGCTCTAGGCTCATGGGCTTCAGTAGTTGTGGCACGTGGGCTCAGTAGTTGTGGCTCGCAGGCTCTAGAGCGCAGGCTCAGTAGTTGTGGTACACAGGCTTAGTTGCTCTGCGGCATGTGGGATCTTCCCGGACCAGGGCTCGAACCCGTGTCCCCTGCATTGGCAGGCGGATTCTTAACCACTGCGCCACCAGGGAAGCCCCTGTCATTCATTTCTTTTTCACAAAACCGTGGTGGATCCTACGTAACCAAAACCTGGTTATTTGACTATCTAATTCAAGATAACGTATTCAATTCTTCACACACATTAGAATCACATGTAGCATACCCAGACCAAAACCGGTCTTACCCAAGTTGGTAAGGGAGGTTTCATCCTGTCCAGGCAATTTCTCTTGTTCAAGTTAGATGAACCCTGTCCACTTTTCTACACATGATACCTTAAAGGTGATCTTTGACCTTCATGAAGGTCATGAAAAGATTTATTGAAAATTATTGAACTCCAGAATGAAATCTATACCACAAACTCTAATATCCTGCAGGTTCATCCTTCCAAGAATGGCTGTGGAGCATGCCCTGTTCTGAAGCACTCCTTTTATTCCTGTCAAAATGTTAATTCTGGTTTCAGGCTGTTATGAACTTGCTTATCCACCCAGAGCATGGCAGGCTGGGGCTGCAGCCCTCTGTCTCTCCCACCTGACTGCTTCGTGCCCTTGATCTTCAAGGGGGTTTGATGTCCCTTTTGGTAGCAAGGGCCACTTCCTGTTCAAAGAACCAAAAACATCTCCCTTACCCAGAAACGTGGAGCTGACATCTCCCATGCCACGCTATTTACTCACTTTGTGTCTGACACTGGGTGGGTTTCCCTGTGCACTGCTCAGTATGCAATAAGCATTCATAAGTGATGGTGGCTGTTGCACGTATCTGGGAGAACTCCACAAACCAATTTTGTGTTTGAACAACTGTTTTCCTAGGAATCAGTCAGGCTCTTGGAAACTGCCTCAGGACTCTGTATCCAATCATATACTTCACAGATATATCTGAAGATATAAGGAGGAGGAGGCTATCTCAGTGGCTTAAGAAGAATAACGTGGTTTCAAAATACAGTCTAGTATATCTAGTAACACAGCATGTTATTTTGTCTTTAAATTAAATATTGATGGACCAGAAAACTTCCTGCTTATCCCTGCTTCTAATAAAGCTCATTTTATATGGTATTTGGTTAGTTTTTACTAAACCTAGAAAGGGAAAACAGTTTAGTTTTATTCAATATAACTTTAAAACTTTGCATTTTATGCTCATGTAAAAATAAAATTCTTATAATCTCAAGGCTGGAGTATTGAGGTAATTAATACTGGCTTTAATTAAGTTTCCTTTTCTCCCCCTAAAAAAAAAAAAAGTACCATCTGCATTCACCCAGAAGCACATGCATGGTTGAAATCAGACTGTCTGGGTGTTTTGGATACAAAAGGAACCTTTGAAAAGTCTGATTTGAGCTTATGAGTGTCAAGGATCCCACAACAGAGCCAATCCAAAACGTGCTACAGTGTTTCCATTCAGAGAGCATCAATGTGCCTCTTTAATGGTTTTTCAGAATCCCAGGAAATTGTGATTACATGGCATTAGCTTTTCATTTTCTAAAGACTGGGTGAAAAGCATGAAAGTCCTCTTAACAATGTGAAGAAAAGTATTTTTGGTTCTGGTAAACTTCTGCTGTTCTCTGATAAAAACTACACAGAAATGCCTTTAAGATACCACACAATTATACATACAATTGTAGCTCAGTAGTGCGGGTGCTGAAGAGACGACCACCTTATCTTAGCCTGAAAAAGACCCCCAAATGGCTATTGTTCTCCCCACACAGTCACTTAGTCAGGGATGCTATTCATTGTAGTGATATCAGGAATTTATTTTCCTTTCTCTATTAGATGCTCTCATTTCTCCATGGATTTGGGGAAGAAAATATTTCCAAGTAAATCACTGTAGGTTTTGGTAGCAATTTACTTCATCTACTTGATTCTATACTTGCTATATAGAGGAGGGAAGTATTCAATACTCTATTATGTGTACAAATTGTGGAAATAACATTGACTTGGCTATATTGTATATGTATTAGTGGTGTTTACTGAATATCAACAAAAAACACCAAGAATAGGACCAGATCATCAGTGGATTCTAAGCATATTTATATGAACCCAAAGATTCCTTCAAGATTTAGGTAAGAAACCAATGTTGAAATCACAGAATATTTTAGGGCAAGGTAAGGACTGGGGCTACCACCATCACACCGTTATCAATTTAATGTACTGTGAGATCATCCCAATACACAATACAATGTCTTATCAGAGACCTCAAAGTCTCTAAACTCATATTCGTTGAACTTTAATGTGTGTAACAATTGGTTGGATAGGTGTTTCCTTATTAAAGATTCAGATTCACAGGCCCCCTGCAAAGATTGTGATTCATTATACCTGGGGTGGAATCCGGGAGCCAGCATTTGAATACACATCCCAGATGATTCGGATGCAGTGGTCTATGGTAGATTCAAAGAAATGTAACGTAACCCTTTCAATCCACTTTTAATATTCGCCTAATCTGATGGTCCCCACCTGTCCAAGTGCTTTTACTCATCTTGCTGTGATTAATTTTGTCACCAGGTTTGGATAAATAATTCATATTTCCTTTCTACATAGTAATAAATGGCCACTCCATTGTCACCTGGTGGGGGGAGGCTAAGGAAATACATTATGGAGAAACTCTTCCACAGCCACTGATACCTTGAAACAATGCAAGTTAGAATGGGCTTGCCTAAGCCTGGACAACTGTTTGTTTTTCGATATTAAAGAAAAAGTTATATGCCTTTTTTCCCCTCCTCACCCATGTTATATATCCTTGCTGCTGAAAGTGTGATCCATGCACCAGCAGCAATAGCATCAACTGGGGGTTTATTAGAAATATAGAATCTCAGGCCTCATCCACACCTACTGAGTCAGAATCTGCATTTGACCAAGATCCTGGATAATCCGTATGCGCGTGAAAGATGCATAGGATGAACAACCATTTTTGCAAAAGTAGGGGTTTCTTGGCACAAAAATAAACATGCCCTAAGTCATATCTCATCACAATAGGATCAAAGAAGTTCTACAGCCTAGGTGAACATTTTTTTTTTCTTTCCAAGATCACCTATTTGACATGATGGCAAACAGTCAGTCTGAACTCCACCTCCCACCTTTTTGGCCCCTGAAACCTGAGACAGCCCTAAGAGGTGGATAACCTCAGGAGTCTCCTTGCTGGGGCAGGATTTTACTGCATGTACCTGCCCCCAAATCCCTCCAGATGCCAGATCTCACTTCAACGGACTTGACCGGCCTCTCCTATAAGCAAGGAGTGCAAAAGAGAACCGAGAAGGCCTCTGCCCTCTAGAAGACTGTGATGATAATAACTAACAGGGCTGTAGGACTCGGTGCTTTCACTGCTGAGGGCCCGGGTTCAATCCCTGGTGGGGGAACTAAGATCCCACAAGCCGCACGACATGGCCAAATAAACCCCCAAAAAACAACTAACGGGGCAAAGGGCACCAGGCCCTGTTGTTGGCACCTCACAAGTATTAGCACAACCCCGTGAGGTATGTGACAAGTCACTCGTCAAACACAGCACAACCGGGAAAGGACAGAGGGCTGGCTGCAGAGCCTGGATGGAGCCCCATACAAGAAAAAGGCAGCAGAGCTGAGGGGAGATACAGCTGGGGAATTGGGGGCATGTTGAGCTCCTCTGAAACCCCATCTTCATGATGAAATCGACGACGTCCCAGTCTCGTGTAAAGTGTGAAGCAGACACAGCGCCAGCCTCCAAGCTCCCACCTTACCTCGTCTTTCCTGCACTAATTCCTCCTCAGAGGGGTTCTGGAGTTTCTATTGAACTTTGGGTGCGTTTACAAGCCACAACACTGCAAGGTGGATACGCGCCCTGGAAGGTAAGCAGAGCCCTGTGGGAGCATCCAGAGCAGAGAGGGTAGCGATTCCCGTGAGGGGATCAGGCTGCAACGCAGCTCCTTTGCAAATTAACTTCCAGGCTTTCCTGGAGGAAGCGGCATTGGAGTCGGACCATGTGGGTCACACAGGTGGCAGCTGAGGGGGAGAAGGCCTTCCAGCTCAGGTCACAGCATGGGACAGGACAACTCTAAGCGCCCTCTGAAGGAATGAGCTGTGTTTAGCTGCTCGGAGGGGCAAGCGGGGGGAGCAGTGGGAAGGGTTGCCCTTTCCTCAGAGCTGCCTCGTATTGCCCTGTTTCATGGTAAAGAGAGCAAAGTCTCAAGCCCATTCCTAGCTCATGTGCTTGTTCATCAGGGCCTAGTGGCACCATCAGCGGTTTAGCCAGTGAGGGAGATATGTACCGTTGCTTCGGAACCCCCTTCCTTGGTCAGAGGCATCTGACCTACCTTTTGAGGCAGAACCTACCCAGGAATCTGAAAGTATCAGTTACTCCCTTTCCCAGCCTCCCTTGCAGCTCAGGCCAGGCCTGCGATGGCATCACGGCCAGAAGAAAAGTGCTGAAAGATGCAGAATTTGAGGAGAACCCTGCGGAAGAGAGTGGCAGCAGAGGTGGCAGATACGCGCCGTGGGAAGAGCTGTCGGTGTCTGTGGCTTTAGCACAGGCGTTCTGGGTTCTGCATGGGGCATGCAGGGGCTTCAGGTTGTGGTCTCCGGGCCTAGCACGGCAGCAGTGGTGGCTTCTTGGGACCAGCTCCAGAGCGCCATCTGGGGCATTGTTCCAGCTATGTAGTCTCTAAGCTTTGATCTCCAGGCGAACCGTTCCATATCCTTTAATAAATTGCCTTTCTTCTTAAAACAGCCGGATTTGATTCCTCTTGCTTGCACTTAAAAATCTTGACACTTTCAGTATGTTGGAGGATGGAGGGAATGCCTACAAGAATTTCAGAATTAACATCACGAATCATTAGAGAAATGTAAATCAAAACTACAATGAGGTATCATCTCACACGAGTCAGAATGGCCATCATCAAAAAACCTACAAACAATAAATGCTGGAGAGGGTGTGGAGAAAAGGGAACCCTTTTGCACTGTTGGTGGGAATGTAAATTGATACAGCCACTATGGAGAACAGTATGGAGGTTCCTTAAAAAACTAGAAATAGAACTACCATATGACCCAGCAATCCCACTACTGGGCATATACCCTGAGAAAACCATAATTCCAAAAAAGTCATGTACCACCATGTTCACTGAAGCACTATTTACAATAGCCAGGACATGGAAGCAACCTAAGTGTCCATCGACAGGTGAATGGATAAAGAAGATGTGGCACATAGATACAATGGAGTATTACTCAGCCATAAAAAGAAACGAAATTGAATTACTTGTAGTGAGGTGGATGAACCTAGAGACTCATAGAGTGAAGTAAGTCAGAAAGAGAAAAACAAATAACATATGCTAACACGTATATATGAAATCTAAAAAAAAAAAAAAATGGTTCTGAAGAACCTAGGGGCAGGACAGGAATAAAGACACAGATGTAGAGAATGGACTTGAGGACATGGGGAGGGGGGAGGGTAAGCTGGGACAAAGTGAGAGAGTGGCATGGACATATATACACTACCAAATGTAAAATAGATAGCTAGTGGGAAGCAGCGGCATAGCACAGGGAGATCAGCTCGGTGCTTTGTGTCCACCTAGAGGGGTGTGATAGGGAGGGTGGGAGGGAGGGAGATGCAGGAGGGAGGAGATATGGGGATATGTGAATATGTATAGCTGATTCACTTTGTTATAAAGCAGAAACTAACACACTATTGTAAAGCAATTATACTCCAATAAAGATGTTAAAAAAAAAAAGAATTTCAGAATTGAGCCCTTCCTTTCATATAAAGACCAAACGGTCTTGCATAGGTAATTGTAAGTTCAGTTATCATCTTGATTTCCTGAATTATTTGACAATTATGGTTGAATCTTATTCTGTATATTGTGGGGAGCTAGGACTGAAGTTTGGGAGCAGATCAGAACAGCTGTGAGAAGAAATGTGAGAAAAATGAGATCCTTGTAAGAAATGACTCAAATCCAATGTGTTTTTCTCCCAGTGGGCCTTTCATGGAACTGTTAAGAGGTAGACAGAGGGCCCAGACTCTTTTTCTGTTATGGGAAAATTGACTGTTCAACCTGTATTCATATGGTACTTTTTTGGACTCCAAAAGTTATCTCCTCTACATCAGTAGAATGGTATAGGATGGTGTGAACAACAGAGGCCCAAAACAAAAAGCAGTGTTTACGTTTGCTGCAGGTGGAAAGAACTTCTGTGTGACAAAAAAGAATTCTCAGGAACAGCCGTGGCTGTTTCTTGTAAGTTAAGCTGTCAACAGAACTGCACTAAGGGTAAATACCAGCCCATTATTGCCACAATGACCCCAGAAGAGGTAGACTTTAAAATATGGCCCTAGGGCTTCCCTGGTGGCGCAGTGGTTGGGAGTCCGCCTGCCGATGCAGGGGACGCAGGTTCGTGCCCCGGTCCGGGAAGATCCCACATGCCGCAGAGCGGCTGGGCCCATGAGCCATGGCCGCTGAGCCTGCGCGTCCGGATCCTGTGCTCCACAACAGGAGAGGCCACAACAGTGGGAGGCCCACGAACCGCAAAAAAATATATATATACATGGTCCTAAATTTATAAATTTGATGAAACCATCATATTTACTTCCTCACATGATGCAATACATCATTTCAGTTGCAAAGGTTAAGTCTTCAAGCAACTTGGTAGAACATATCATAAAACAATATACATTTTTTTTTGTCTCCTCTACTAAAATGGTAGCTCCATGAAAAGAGGGTCTTCAACTGCATGTATCCCCAGCACAGAGTAGGTGCTGGATCAAACTTGTTCAGCAAAAAAGAAGACAACACTCCTTTGGGGTTCGTGAAGAAGAGAGAGTGTATGTGTGTATTATACGTAGTTGATTATCCTGATCATATCTTTGCAGAACAGTCTTATCAGTGAGTATTTTTAGGAGGTAAAAATGTTACTTTATGGTCACTCTTCCCGTCCATTTCCAGGTAAATGAGTGCTAACCGGCAAGTCATACCTCATTTAGGTCTTGCTTATTCTGCACATCAATTCTCCCTTTAGGAATTCCTGTTTTCCACGTTGAACAGAGAGGTTATTTATACACAAAAGAACTTGACTTGGGCATTCTTGGATTTTTTTTTCCATAAAAGTCATTAGAGGTATGGTCTGTTTTATGATGTGAGAGGATGTAAAGAAATGTTTTAACTTCAAAAAGATTCAAGTAAAGTGTAAGGCTTTAGAAACCACTATGAATCTCTGAGATTTTCCCTGTAATTGAAGCAAGCAGTACTTCAAAGATACCTCTTGGAGTTTTCAGAGTGAATAGCTTCCATATAAATTGGCAATTTATTTGCAAGTCTGTGATCCTCCATTTATTTTGCATAATTAATATTGCACAATATTAATAATGTTCTTTGATTTTAGAGTTGGAGATGAAAATTTCATTTTTAATGTATCCCACAAATAATCTGACAGTTGATTCTGTAAATGTCATTTTTAAAATAAACTTATTTATGATTTTATATTTATTTTTGGTTGTGTTGGGTCTTCGTTGCTGTGTGCAGGCTTTCTCTAGTTGCAGCGAGTGGGGGCGACTCTGTTGCAGTGCACGGGCTTCTCTTTGCAGTGGCTTCTCTTGTTGCGGAGCACGGGCTCTAGGCACGCGGGCTTCAGTAGTTGCGGCACACAGGCTCAGTAGTTGTGGTGCACGGGCTTACTAGCTCCGCGGCATGTGGGATCTTCCCGGACCAGGGTTCGAACCCATGTCTCCTGCATTGGCAGCCAGATTCTTAAACACTGCGCCAACAGGGAAGTCCCTATAAATGTCACTTTTAAAGTATTTATAACTCTTTCCCAACAACTGCTCTGGCAATAAGCCACACTATGCAACAAATGCTTTATTTTCCCTTTTTTTTTTTTTTTTTTCTTTTGCGGTACGCGGGCCTCTCACTGTCGTGGCCTCTCCTGTTGCTGAGCGCAGGCTCAGCGGCCATGGCTCACGGGCCCAGCTGCTCCATGGCATGTGGGATCTTCCCGGACCGGGGCACGAACCCGTGTCCCCTGCATCGGCAGGCTGACTCTCAACCACTGCGCCACCAGGGAAGCCTGCTTTATTTTCTTGAATTAAATAACACAATATCATTACCTTCATCTTTGTTTGGTTTTTGCTTCTTGTGACTCATTTTTTGCCAGCTCTGAATTTTAAAAATAAACAGTAAATTTCTGTTCACCATTTGTTTTCTCACCATATTTGAAAACAAAAACAAAAAAAAGATAAATACAAACAAAATAAGAATATAAAGTGCCTCTAGGGCTTCCTTGGTGGCGCAGTGGTTGAGAATCTGCCTGCCAATGCAGGGGACATGGGTTTGATCCCTGGTCCGGGAAGATCCCACATGCCACGGAGCAACTAAGCCCGTGCACCACAACTACTGAGCCTGTGCTCTGGAGCCTGCGAGCCACAGCTACTGAGCCTGTGTGCCACAACTACTGAAGCCCGCGAGCCTAGAGCCCGTGCTCCGCAACAAGAGAAGCCACTGCAATGAGCAGCCCGTGCACCACAACGAAGAGTAGCCCCCACTCGCCACAACTAGAGAAAGCCCGTGCGCAGCAACGAACACCCAACACAGCCAAAAATAAATAAATTAAACAAATGAATTTATTAAAAATAAATAAAGTGCCTCTAAATAGCCTATTACAACCCAATTCCAGAGGATAGACAGCTGTATTTGTTTTTTAGGGCTGCCGTAACAAAGTATTACAAACTAAGTAGCTTAAAACAATGGAAATTTATTGTCTCATATCTCTGGAAGCTAACAGTCTGATACCAAAGCAGGGCCGTGCTCCCTTTGGAAGCTGTAGGAGAATCCTTCTTCGCCTCTTCCTAGCTTCTGGTGGTTTGTCAGGTCATTGGTGCTCCTTGGCTTCTAGATGCCTCACTCCAGTCTTCTGTCTTCTCATGGCATTCTCCCTGTGTTTCTGTCTTCACATGGCCATCTGCTTACAGGACACCAGTCATATTGGATTAGTATGACCTTACTTAACTGAAGTATGACCTCACTTAACTAATTACACATGCAGCAACCCTATTTCCACTCTGATATACTGGGGTTGGGACTTTAACATATCTTTTTTTTGGGGGGGGGACACAATTCAACCTATAACAACTATTTTGTTCTTAAAAATTAACTAATATTTGTCTAGTGCAGTTAACTCCAATTATATTATTAAAAACATTCCTTAGAAGAAAATTTTGGTCTAGAAGTTTGAGGCAGAAGCTTGAATGTGGTTCAACAACACCCCATGAAGAGGCAGTATCACGTCAGTCAAGACATAGCAAGAAGAGCTGAGGTTTAGGCAGCAGGTGGGCCATTTTTCTCCTGTCTGTTCATGACCAAGTCATCATCTACAAATATTTGGAAGAAAGCAAAATATGGTACATGTGGGTTTCCTGATTGCTGTGGACTGAATTGTGTCCCACCCAAAATCCACAAGTTGAAGCCCTAACCCCACCGTGTGGTAGTATTTGGAGATGGGACCTTTGGAAGGTAATTAGGTTTAGATGAGGTCCTGAGACCTCCTAATCTCCTAGCTATGCTGGCCTGTAGTAAAGTTCTATATCCAAGAATCAAAGCACTAACCTCTAAGCAATAATGCTTTCCTCAGTAATGTGGTTCTTTCTGGTAATGATACAAATACATGCAATGGTTTAGCTAATTCATACCAGAATATTTATACTACTACCAAAAAGAACCACATTACTGAGGAACAGCATTATTGCCTCCAAAGGGCAAAAAATCCTACTTACAACCAGAAATCATCATCATTCAAATAATACTCTGAAGCAGATCCGATTCATGTGTAATTAATTTCCTTATAGCTTCCTTACATTATTGTTTAGACTTGCATGTGTTGTGTAGGGTAAGAACACACCCACTTCACTTTTTTTGAAAAAGGGGGGTGGTTAGAAGAGTAATTAAGTTAGAGCTATGTCACAAACACTTGACAAAAGGTGACTGCTGTAAAAGTTGATGTTTTTACGAACAGTTTTGGGCTATTCACAGTAAGCACACATCTCAGGGAGGTTCACATTTTGTTGGTATAATTGAACAAAGACTTATTACTGGATGGTATAAAGTCTAAGAATTGGGACTTCCCTGGTGGTGCACTGGATAAGACTCCGAGATCCCAAAGCAGGGGACCCGGGTTCGATCCCTGGTCAGGGAACCAGATCCCATATGCATGCCACAACTGAGGATCCCACGAGCTGCAACTAAGGAGCCCACCTGCCACAACTAAGACTCGGCACAACCAAATAAATAAATACTAAAATAAATAAATAAAGTTTAAGAATTGACAACTGAACCTAACAGAAGCGTGGAATGATAAATTTTTCACAAACACTTTGAAATATAGATAAGTAGAAAATTTGCCTTTCTCTTTTCCAATACATTTCACAATGGTTTTATTGTAGTGTACATGTGTGCTATTAATACTGTTCAACTATTGATGATATCTCTTTATGTATCAGCTGATGTATTTACATATATGATATATGTGTATATTTATAAATATATATACATGTACATGTGTATGCATGTGTATACACACAGATTTGTAAACACACATACTATGACCATTTGTGTCCCTCTTTGAAGAGCCTGAATTGCGTACACAAGTTCCTGAACTCTTAGGACTATAATATAATTAATAGAGCCCCAAATAAGTGGTGAGTGAAGAAGAGCACTTGGTAATACCTTGATATTGCAGTTATGGTTTAAGATGGTATCCCCCTCATGCAGTCAGAGAGCACTCTTGGTTGGCAGGGCTTTCTTTTTTTGTTTTTTTTTTTGCGGTACGCGGGCCTCTCACCGCTGCGGCCTCTCCCGCCGCGGAGCACAGGCTCCGGACGCGCAGGTTCAGCGGCCATGGCTCATGGGCCCAGCCGCTCCGCGTCATGTGGGATCTTCCCAGACCGGGGCACGAACCCGTGTCCCCTGTATCGGCAGGTGGACTCTCAACCACTGCGCCACCAGGGAAGCCCTGGCAGAGCTTTCTTAACAGTGAGCTGTATGATCACTGTCAGGTAACATCATGAGACTGAAGGCTTGACTCACCGTGCTTCTCTTGGCCATAGTTTTCCCATTTGGAAAAGGAGAGAGATTGGGCCAGATGATATTTGAAGACTCTTTTATCTCTAACGTTCTGTGAACTTTATTGCTTTTATAAATTTATTTATTTTATTTATTTATTTTTGGTTGCGTTGGGTCTTTGTTGCTGCACGCAGGCTTTCTCTAGTTGCGGCGAGCGGGGGCTACTCTTCGTTGCGGTGCATGGGCTTCTCCTTGTGGTGGCTTCTGTTGTTGCAGAGCATGGGTTCTAGGTGCATGGGCTTCAGTAGTTGTGGCACGTTGGCTCAGCAGTTGTGGCTTGTGGGCTCTAGAGCCCAGGCTCAGTAGTTGTGACACACGGGCTTAGTTGCTCCATAGCATGTGGGATCTTCCTGGACCAGGGCTTGAACCCGTGTCCCCTGCACTGTCAGACGGATTCTTAACAACTGCACCACCAGGGAAAGCCCTGTCCTGTGAACTTTAAACATGATTAATTATTGACACTTTTCATGAAAGCAAGTGGTTGAATCCTATTGCATTCTCTTTTCTGTGTTAGTGTGTTTCAACCTTCTGCGATTTTTTTATTAGACAAGAAATATATTGGAATATATCGGACTCTCTTTTTCCTAACACAGAGGAATGCAGTGGAGTAAATTACTGGTGGAGTAATTTGTGTCACTCTTGGGGACTTACATAAACTCTTTCACATCGTGGGGCTGCTTCTGAAGACATTAGGCATCTGAAAGAGATGGTAGTAAAACCTAGTTAATGACCAGACCAAGAGAAATTTCCTTTGAATCTACAAAATGAGACACACAGTATTTTAATATTTAAGATTTTTAAACTCACTATAATGGCTATGAATTGTTTTATTATTATCAGGTGTGTCTATATTGAAGTTTAGGGCTCCCAAGAGATCCTTAAAGCCATCTCTTCTGTCGGTGTGAAATGTCTCCAGGATTCCTGCCATTCGGTTAAGAATTCCTCTGCCTTCTCCTTCTGAGACACACACCACAGGCTTCCAGATGGTTAATTTTAGTACAGTGTACCAAGTATTTGTGGACTGCACACTGTATGCCCTGCTCCGTGGTAGGTATTAGGGATATAAACGTATCTGAAATACGGTCCTACCAACATGAATTAACCACAAAGCACTCTTCTCGGTTAAGTGAACACGTTGATCTGCTGCGTAGCTTCTTTTAATACCGAACACTTAAAAATTAGAGAACCACTAGTTTCGATATTTTTTTAAGTCTTTTTTTCACAGTTAATGATGATCCCTTCATCTGGCTGATACTGATTCATGACACCGAAATAATTTCACCAATGTCTACAAGGCCACCCCTATTTACTATTTCAAGAGAGAAAGTAAATGGTTCTTTTCTTTCATCCAAAAGTGATACCAAACTATCAACATATACATTAAAAGAAGTGGTGCTGGGCTTCCCTGGTGGCACAGTGGTTAAGAATCCGCCTGCCAATGCAGGGGACACAGGTTCAAGCCCTGGTCAGGGAAGATCCCACATGCCGTGGAGCAACTAATCCCGTGTGCCACACTACTGAGCCTGAGCTCTAGATCCCGGGAGCCACAACTACTGAGCCTGCTAGCCACAACTACTGAAGCCTGCACCTAGAGCCTATGCTCTGCAACAAGAGAAGCCACCACAATGAGAAGCCCACGCGCCTCAACGAAGAGTAGCCCCTGCTCTCTGCCACTAGAGAAAGCCCACACCTAGCAACGAAGACACAATGCAGCCTAAAATAAATAAATAAAATAAGTAAATTTATTAAAAAAATAAAAAGAAAAGAAAAGAAGTGGTGCTAAGACACACTGTTTATAACCACAATTGGGTCAGGACAGGAATAAAGACGCAGACGTAGGGAATGGACTTAAGGACATGGGAGGGGGGAAGGGTAAGCTGGGACGAAGTGAGAGAGTGGCATGGACATATATACACTACCAAATGTAAAACAGATAGCTAGTGGGAAGCAACCACATAGCACAGGGAGATTAGCTCAGTGCTTTGTGACCACCTAGAGGTGTGGGATAGGGAGGGTGGGAGGGAGATGCAAGAGGGAGGGGATATGGGGATACATTTATACGTATAGCTGATTCACTTTGTTATACAGCAGAAACTAACATAACAATGTAAAACAATTGTTTTATACTCCAATACTCCAATAAATACATTAAAAAAAAATAACGTGGTCGGATACAGATGGCCAACAGGTACGTGAAAAGATGCTCAACGTCACTAATTATTAGAGAAATGCAAATCAAAGCTATGATGAGATATCACCTCACACTGGTCAGAATGGCCATCATCAAAAAGTCTACAAATAATAAATGCTGGAGAGGGTGTAGAGAAAAGGCAACCTTCCTACACTGTTGGTGGGAATGTAAATTGGTGCAGCCACTATGGAGAACAGTATGGAGGGTCCTAAAAATCAAAAATAGAGTCACCATATGACCCAGCAATCCCACTACTGGGCATATACCCAGAGAAAACCATAATTTGAAAAGATATATTCACTGTAATGTTCATAGCAGCATTATGTACAATATCCAAGCCATGGAAACCACCTAAATGGCCATCAGCAGAGGAATGGATAAAGAAGATGTGGTGTATATATATAATGGAATATTACTCAGCTATGAAAAAGAATGAAATAATGCCATTCGCAACATCACGAATGGATCTAGAGATTTTCAGTGATAATAGAGTGAAGTAAGTCAGACAGAGAAAGACAAATATATGATATCATTTATATGTGGAATCTAAAAGAAGATACAAATGAACTTATTTACAAAACAGAAATAGACTCACAGACATAGAAAACAAACTTATGGTTACCAAAGAGAAAAAGGGGGGGAGGGGTAGAAGAATAAATTAGGAATTAGGAATTTGGGATTAACAGATACACACTGCTATATATAAAATAGATAAACAACAATGACTAACTATAGTACAGAGAATGATATTCAATATCTTGTAATAACTTATAGTGGAAAAGAATATGAAAAAGTATATATATATACGTGTGTCTGTGTGTATATATGCATAACTGAATTAGTTTGCTGACATCTGAAACATTGCAAGTCAACCATACTTCAAAAAAATATATTTTTAGGGCTTCCCTGGTGGCGCAGTGGTTGAGAGTCTGCCTGCCGATGCAGGGGACACGGGTTCGTGCCCCGGTCCGGGAAGATCCCACATGCCGTGGAGCGGCTGAGCCCGTGAGCCATGGCCGCTGAGCCTGCGCGTCCGGAGCCTGTGCTCCGCAACGGGAGAGGCCACAACAGTGAGAGGCCCGTGTACCACACACAAAAAAAAAATATATATATATATATATTTTAAATAACTTGTTCTGCCAAGATGCCATTCCTATCCACCCTAATTCTGTAGATGATATTAAAAGGTAGATTTGGCAGGAATATTAATTAAGAAATCCATGTCAAGTTCACACATTCTTGGGCCAGCTGACTCCTGGTCACCAAATCAAAGGCTGATGAAAGGTCAATAAAAGTTGGGAAAAAGTTTTAATTTGTTTTGATATATTTCTTCATGAAGTGAAAGAGGATATAGCTAAGTACTAAAGAGTAAAATAATTATATCTAAAATCTGCTTGCTTTTTCTGAAAGGTATTAAACCTGCATTTTAGGGGAATTTCCTGGCGGTCCAGTGGTTAGAACTTGGCACTTTCACTGCCCGGCCAGGTTCAATCCCTGGTAGGGGAAATAAGATCCCGCAAGCAGCATGGCATGACAGAAACAAAAGCAAAAAAATCCCCTGCATTTTACAAAGAAGGATGTTGACCTCTAGCTCCCAGGGTCTATCTAGTCACTAATCAGTCTCTTTCTATGAGAGCACACAGAGATTGTATTGTCTAGACCTGCGCTATCTCTATGGTAGTCACTAGTTTTATGTGGCTACTGAGCACTTGAAATGTGGCTAGTCCAAACTAAGATGTGCTCTACGTGTGCTCTAACACACACCAGATTTTGAAGACTTATGTGAGAAAGAGAATGTGAAATATCTCATTAATATCTTGTTATACTGATTACATGATAAAATGATAACATTTTGGATATAGTGGTTAAATAAAATATATTAAAACTAATTTCACGTGTCACTTTTTACTTCAGCAGAATTTTTTTTTAAATTTTATTTATTTATTTATTTTTGGCTGTGTTGGGTCTTTGTTGCTGTGCAGGGGCTTTCTCTAGCTGTGGCGAGCAGGGGCTACTCTTCCTTGTGGTGCGCGGGCTTCTCATTGCGGTGACTTCTCTTGTCACGGAGCATGGGCTGTAGGAGCGTGGGCTTCAGTAGTTGTGGCACGTGGGCTTCAGTAGTTGTGGCACGTGGGCTCAGTAATTGCAGCTCACGGGCTCTATAGTGCAGGCTCAGTAGTTGTGGTGCCCGGGCTTAGTTGCTCCGCGGCATGTGGGATCTTCCCGGACCAGGGCTCGATCCCATGTACCCTGCATTGGCAGGCAGATTCTTAACCACTGTGCCACCAGGGAGGCCCTAGCAGAATATTTTAAATTATATACATGGCTTGCGTTATAGTTCTGTTGGACCGTTCTGATCTATAACCTACTTTAAAGTACTTCAGTAAAGACAACATGATTATACGTGTGTTTATTAGTTTTAATGACACCCTACAAATGGATATTTGAAAGCCAACATTCTGGAGATGTATCTTACAAACATTTCAAATATCTTTATCTCTAATCAACCCCTGAGGGCTTATGAGGTAGACTGTATTATTGTGTCAAATATGTACAACCATGTTTGGAGTCCTTCACTATTGGAGAACTCTAGCTCCCACCCGATTGGCTTCAGGCTTGGTCATGTGACTTGCCTCAACCAATAAAATGTGAGTGGCAATGACATATACCACTCTGAGCAGGTGCTTTAAAAGCCATCTCATGATCTATCAATTCTCTTTTCCCTGTGCTACAAGATCACATGCTCCTGCAGCCTGAGTGCCAGAATGATGACAACACAGAACAGAGCCACAGTGCTCCCTTGAGGGACATGTAACCTGAATGAGAAGAAAATTGTCCCCCAGAAGGTGGCCAAAAACTAGGGATAGATTTCCCTCCTGCCCCAGAACCGAGTTTAATCTCCTCCAATTTGGCAGGTGAGGGCCAGAAGTTGATGCAGCTCTTCAGGAGAGATGCTGTGAAACTCTAGGTAGAAATTCTATGTGGCAACCTGTGTCTGATTTTCTCACTGCTTGTGTTCTCAGCAACAAACAGCATCTGACACATAGTAGGTATTCTACAAATATTTGTTGCATAAATGAATGAAGACCAGGTTTTGAGGGACCTGAAGCATATACATATTTAGGGACATTCTCTAAGGAAAAAACCCCACATTACTAATACAAAGTTAAGTTACACAGGGACTTCCCTGGTGGTCCAGTGGTTGGGAGTCTGCCTTCCAATGCAGGGGATGCGAGTTCGATCCCTCATTGGGGAACTGGGATCCCACCTGCTGCAGGGCAGCTGGGCCCACGCACCACAATTAGAAAGCCCAAGTGCCGCAACTAGAGAATCCCGCACGCCACAATGAAAGATCCCACATCTGCATGTTGCAATGAAGATCCCACTTGCCACAACTGAGACCTGACACAACCAAATAAATAAATAAATATTAACAAAATAATAAAGTTAGGTTACGCAAATGAAAATTTATTTAGAATGTGAAAAAAAACCTCAAAATATTACAAGACTTTAGGACTAACAAATACCACAAGTATCATAAAAAATCTAGGGAAATAACATAGTATGCTTTTTAATTAATTACCTCATACACCTTTCTAATAATTTTTTCCATACATGTTTTGACTGTAAAACCTCTGATCTCCCCTTCACAAGAAAGCAGCGTTTATTTTGTTTTTTTTTGCGGTACGTGGGCCTCTCACTGCTGTGGCCTCTCCCGTTGCGGAGCACAGGCTCCGGACGCGCAGGCCCAGCAGCCATGGCTCACGGGCCCAGCCGCTCCGCGGCATGTGGGATCTTCCCGGACCGGGGCACAAACCAGTGTCCCCTGCATTGGCAGGCGGACTCCCAACCACTGTGCCACCAGGGAAGCCCCAAGAAAGCAGTTTTGCAATCTTATTTTCTGCAGCGAGATCAGAAAGATCTTTCCTTTAGCATGATTGATTGAAAAAAATTGTTACTGATAATTTAGGAAATTTCCTTTCAGATTCATATTACATTCCTGGTAATTAAATTTTTAGAATTATGGTCAAATCTGAGAAAACTGCAATCAAGTTTCTTTCATGTATGAACTATAAGAATATATGAATGCCTTTGAAATAAGTGTTCTTATGTAGTGAGTCCATGATCCTTGAATCGAGGAAACTCAAGGTAGTTGGACATTATTGAAACCGTGCGACTCAGATTGGGACTTGAACCCTCGGTCTTTTAATTGAGATCACACACCTGGTCTCAGGACTTAATGAAGCTCAGGTTCTTGATGTCTCATCACAGGAAGAATTCAGTGAGAGACAAAGTGATAGGTAAGAAGTGGAATTATTTAGAGAGAAACACACTCCACAGACAGAGTATAGGCCATCTCAGAAGGCAAGAGGCCCCAACATATGGGGTGGTTAGTTTTCATGGACTGGGTAATTTCATAAGCTAATGAGTGGGAGGATTATTCCAACTATTTTGGGGAAGGGGTGGAGATTTCCAGGAACTGGGCTACTGCCCACTTTTTGATCTTTGATGGTTGGCCTTGGAACTGTCCTGGCGCTGGTGGGTGTGTCGTTTAGCATGCTAATGGATTCCAATGAGTGTATAATGAGGCTCAAGGTCTACTGGAAGTTGACTCGTCTGCCATCTTGAACCTAGTTGATTGTAACCAGTTTTTGTCATGTCCTATGGCCATGTCATTCTTTTAAAGGTTGTGCCCTGCCCCCTTCCCTCCTGTTCCATTATGAGTTTTGTGTTATCTTCATTGACAGCAGTATTGCACGTCCAAATAGCAAGAAATTTAAATTTAAATATTTTTCCAAAGTATCCATATGATTTACTCCTCTTCATTAATTAGCTTATTAAGTAATCTGTGGTGGCACATTTTTAATTGTATTAGCTGCATTATCAAGTGTGCTGCTGACAGGAGAGAAATTCCATTTCAACTAAGTCTTGATGAAAACCCGATCATTCACTTACAATTTTGCATGTCAGATGATTGGAAGAATTTTCCACGGAACAACAGAGAATAGTTCTGAAACTATGAGCCTCAGTATATGCTCACTGTAACACATCAGCAAGCTAAATGACACACCCACAGGCGCCGGTGACAGTTCCAAGACCAACCATAAATGTCAAAAAGTCGTTGGTGGCCCAATTTCTGGAAATCCTTCCACTTCCTGAAATAGCTGGAATACTCCTTCCACTCATCAGCCTATGAAATTACCCACCCCTATTAAAACTGACAACCCCATACCCTGGTGCCTTTCTCCTCTTCTGAGATGGCTCACACTCTGTCTGTGGAGTGTTTTTCTCTCTAAATAAATCCACTTCTTACCTATCACTTTGTCTCTCACTGAATTCTTTCTACAATAAGACATCAAGAACCTGAGCTTCATTAAGTCCTGAAACCAGGTGTGTGATCTCGGAAGACGGTGGGTTTTGGCTGGGTTCAAGACCCAGCCACATGGGTTCAAGTCCCAATCTGAGGTGCACGGTTTCAGTTCCACATATTTTAGCCTTTCTTTTACTGCAAGATGCTGTAAGTCATGTTCAGATCACCTCTACTCTTGCACCTTCATATCACAGCACTAGTAAGTCCACGCAGTGGTACGAATATTCTTGGAAGCCATTCCTAAGCCTGAATGTCTTAACATAACTAAATACCTATACATCAAGGTGACTAGGGACCACCTAACTGTATCCCACTAAACCTAAACTAAGTGTGTTTGCAAGTCAAATTTCCTTTTGCTAGATTCTCAAAATTCCTGCAGCCACTAGGGCCCTTTGACACAAGGGAGGTAAGAAGCTAGAATAGAAAGAGATAGTAGTCTTAACTGTAAACACAATGCAGGGTCTTGGAAAGAGCCCACACAAGTAAAGGAAACTGAAGCGTAAGCTTCTTTAACTTCACAATAAATCCACTTCTGATGAAGACAGAGCTGCTTTGCAAAACTCAATGACCACATGTACTCCAAAGCAGGCCCTTTTCCCCATCGCTGTTCACGACAGAGTACTGGCATGTGAGCACTGGAAGGCTGGGAAGGACTGGAGGCTTAGCTGGACTATGCCCTTTGGCATGGACGTTGAAGTCTGCACTAGGTACAGTGCCCAAGGCAGAGCTTTGCCAAAGAGGCTTTCAGACAGAGGATTAGGATTACGGCAGCTGCTGTAAGGCAGAAATTCAGCCATGTGATGACTGAAGCTGATAGACTGGTTTGATAAGAATGCTAATGATAATAGATAGATAGTGTTTGTTTTTACTTTCCCCAACTTGGCAAACAAGGAAACTCAGTTCTAAAAAGGGAATTACTGGGACTTCCCTGGTGGTGCAGTGGTTAAGACTCTGTGCTCCCAACGCAGGGGGCCCGGGTTTGTTCCCTGGTCAGGGAACTAGATCCCACATGCATGCCGCAACTAAGAGTTCACATGCCATAACTAAGGACCCTGCCTGCCACAACCAAGACCTGGTGCAACCAAATAAATAAGTAAATAAATATTTTTTAAAAAGGGAATTCCCTGGCAGTCCAGTGGTTAGGACTCGGCCCTGTCACTGCCAGGGGAACTAAGATCTCACAAGATGTGCACTGTGACCAAAATAAATAAATAAATAAATAAAATGGATAAAAGGTTTTTTCAAGTATAAGTGAGGTGTCCTTGGAGGACTTCCAGGCAGAACTGGTGAACATATTAAAAACAAGAGTTTTAGTATACATGTGATACCTGTGCATAGAATAAAATTCTGGGACTATCTCTAGATAGGTTATGGTACCTCTTTTTTTTTTTTTTTTTTGGTCACTCCGTGTGGCTTGCAAGATGTCAGTTCCCCAACCAGGGACTGAACCCGGGCCACGGCATTGAAAGCCCAGAATCCTAACCACTGGGCCACCAGGGAACTCCCTATGGTAGCTTTTAATAATTATTATTGCTTATCTATTATGCCGAAATATTTTGCAAACAAAATGTATCTCTTTTGTAGATTACTTTCAGAAACATGCTAATTGTTGTACATCTAAAAAGAAATGCATGGGTTTCTCCCAAAATATTAGGTAGTGCCTGTGGAAAGCTGAACTGGGAGATGTACCCAGAAATATCAGTGTATCAAAGACCTAGAATATCAAAGACCTAGAATCTGCCCCTCATTTACAGAAGTGGAAAACCATTTACGCCTTGTTAAGGCAATGCTGTCAGGTTTCAGCCTCCTGTGGCAGCTCAACTAGAATACAGGAGCATTATTGGACTCAGGACGTGCTGCTAAACCAGCTTGGGGCCAGAGTAAGCCAATATGATTGACCCTTCCCTAGCTTACTGTGGGACAAGGTGAGACTATGGATAACAGGAATTTATCCGTGGCATAACACCTAATACTTATAGGTTTCCTTATTAGTCTACAAGCTGTGCAGAAAAATAGATTTCCCAGGTTTGGTTAACAGCCCAGAAAGGTAACCTGGAACCCTTGCAGTAGGGATGTCTTGGATTTAATTAACCATTTTCTGGTTTGTTCTCTCTCCCATGCATGCCTTTGGCTTGTCTTTGGGCTTTTTGTTTTTTTAATTTATTTTTGACTGCGTTGGGTCTTTGTTGCTGCATGTGAGCTTTCTCTGGCTATGGTGAGCAGGAGCTACTCTTCATTGCGGTGAGTGGGCTTTTCATTGCAGTGGCTTCTCTTGTTGCGGAGCACAGGCTCTAGGTGCGTGGGCTTCAGTAGTTGTGGCACGTGGGCTCGGTAGTTGTTGCACACGGGCTCTAGAGCACAGGCTCAGTAGTTGTGGCACACGGCCTTCGTTGCTCCACGGCATGTAGGATCTTCCCAGACCGGGGCTCGAACCTGTGTCCCCTGCATTGGCAGGCGGATTCTTAACCACTGAGCCACCAGGGAAGCCCTGTCTTTTGCGCTTTAATTCTTGCTGTTCTTTTACACATATTCCACACATTAGCCAATGAACTACCACTAGTTCCCGCGCATGCTCACAATATGCCCTCAGCCTGGAATGCCCACCTACCCAATCTCTGTAAGTTCAAATCTAAATATCTCTCAAGTGCTTGCTCAAATGTCATCCATGAAATCCTCCCTGAGCTGTCATTCCTATGAAACTTCCAAAAGCACTCGATTGGTAATTTTTTATAGCACATGTTCCTTTCTTATTTGCATTAGTTTCTGTATCACACATTGCCTACTAAAAACAAAGTTTAGCACTTTTTGTTAAATACCTAATTCTGTAAATAGATTAGGTGCTCAACAAATAACTTTTAAGGCTCAAAGACCTAAGTGTAAGAGCTAAAATTCTTAGAAGAAAAACTCTTAGAAGAAAACATAGGGGGAAAGCTTCATGACATTGGATTTGGTAATGATTTCTTAGATATGACATCAAAAGCACACGGAACAAAAGAAAAAATAGATAAATTGGACTTCATTAAAATTAAAAACTTTTGTGCATCAAAGGATACTATCAACAGAGTGAAAAGGCAACCCACTGAATGGGAGAAAAATGTTTGCAAATCATGTATCTAATAAGAGATTAATATGTAGGATACATAAAAAAACTCTGACAACTCAAAAACAAATAATCAAACAACCCAATTTTAAAAATGGACAAAGGACTTATATATTAATTTGCCAGAGCTGCCATAACAAATACCACAGGCTAGGTAGCTTAAACAACAGAAATTTATTTTCTCACAGTGCTGGAGGCTGGAAGTCCAGGATCAAGGTGTCTGCAGGGTTGGTTTCTCCCAAGGCCTCTCTCTTTGGTTTGCAGATGGCAACTCCTCCCTGTGTTCTTTTCTCTGTGCACAAACGTCCCTGATATCTACCTGGTGTCTTCAAACCTCCGCTTCTTATAATCAGTCAGATTGGATTAGGGCCCACTCTAATGGCTTCGTTTTAACTTAGTTACCTTTTTAAAGACTCTATTTACAAATACAGTCACATTCTTAGGAGGTGAGGGTTAGGGTTTCGACATATGAACTTTTTTTTTTTTTGGTGGTGGGGACACACTTCAGGCCATAACAGACTTGACTAGACGTTTTTCCAAAGAAGATATATAAATGGCCAATAAGCACATGAAAAGATGCTTGACACCACTAATCATTAAGAAAATGTAAATCAAAGCCAAAATGAGATACCACTTCACATCCGTTAGGATGTTTGCTATTAAAAACAAAACAAAACAGAAAACAACAAGTGTTGGAAAGGATAGGGGGAAATTGGAACCCATATGCACTGCTGGTGGGAATGAAAAATGGTGCAGCCACTATGTAAAATAGTATGACATTTCCTCAAAAAATTAAACATAGAATTACTGTGTAATCCTACAATTTCATTTCCGGGTATATATCTGAAAGAATTAAAAGCAGGGACTCAAACAGATATTTGTACACCACTGTTCATGGTGGTGTCATTCACCATAGCCAAAAGATTGACACAGCCCAAATGTCCATTGATGGGTGAATAGATAAAATGGGGTATATATATACAATGCAATATATAGCCTTAAAAAGGAATGAAATTCTGATACGTGCTACAACATGGATGAACCTTGAAGCATTATGCTAAATGAAACATACCAGATACAAAAGGACAAATAGTATATTATTCCTTTTATTTTTTTATTAATATTTTAGGGATCCGTATTTTTTTGTTGTTGTTTTACAATGTTGTGTTAGTTTCTGCTGTACAGCAAAGTGAATCAGTTACACATATAAATATATCCACTCTTTTTTAGATTCCTTTCCCATTTAGGTCACCACAGAGCATTGAGTAGAGTTCCCTGTGCTATACAGTAGGTTCTCATTAGTTACCTATTTTATATATAGTAGTGTATATATGTCAGTCCCAATCTCCCAATTCATCCCACCCTCCTCCCCCTTGGTAACTATAAGTTTGTTTTCTACATCTGTGACTCTATTTCTGTTTTGCAAATAAGTTTATCTGTACCATTTTTCAAGATTCCACATATAAGCGATGTTATATGATATTTATCTTTCTCCTTCTGACTTAATCACTCTGTGTGACAATCTCTAGGTCCATCTGTGTCCCTGCAAATGGCATTATTTCGTTCCTTTTTATGGCTGAGTAATATTCCACTGTAAATATGTACCACATCTTCTTTATCCATTCCTCTATCAATGGACATTTAGGTTGCTTCCATGTCCTGGCTATTGTAAATAGAGCTGCAATGGACATTGGGGTGCATGCATCTTTTCAAATTATGGTTTTCTCTGGATATATGCCCTGGAGCGGGATTGCTGGATTATATGGTAGCTCTACTTTTAGTTTTGTAAGGAACCTCCATACTGTTCTCCGTAGTGGCTGTACCAATAGGATTCCTTTTATATAAGGTACATAGAATAGTCAAATTCATAGAGACAGAAAGAAGAATGATGGTTGCCAGTGGCTGAAGAGGAGGAATAGGGAGTTATTGTTTAGTGGGTACAGAGTTTCAATTTGGGAAGGTGAAGAATTTCTGGAGATGGATGGTGGTAATGGTTACACAACAATGTGAATGTATTTAATGCCACTGAAATGTACACTTAAAAATGGTAAATTTGGGACTTCCCTGGTGGTGCAGTGGTTAAGAATCTGCCTGCCAATGCAGGGGACATGGGTTCAAGCCCTGGTCCGGGAAGATTCCACATGCCACGGAGCAACTAAGCCCGTGTGCCACAACTACTGAGCCTGAGCTCTAGAGGCTGTGAGCCACAACTACTGAGTCCACATGCCACAACTACTGAAGCCCACACGCCTAGAGCCTGTGCTCCTCAGCAAGAGAAGCCACTGCAACAAGAAGGTCGCGCACCACAACAAAGAGTAGCCACCACTTGCCGCAACTAGAGAAAGCCCGCACGCAGCAACGAAGACCAAACGCAGCCAAAAAACATAGATAAATAAATTTATTTTTAAAAAACGGTAAATTTTATGTCATGTATAGTTTACCACAGTAAAAAAATTTTTTTTGATTAGAGAGAATCATGAAGACAGGGCCTTGGATAGAGCCTCTCTGATTCACACCCCTCACCTTCAGGGGGAGTAAACTTGAGCAATCCTTAAAAACCAGGATTTATCTGGTTCATGAAAATTTGCCAGATGAGCATTTGTTGCCTTTGTTAACCCAGGATATTCTTCTAGAGAGCTAACTTGAATTCTTCACAAATAGTTTCGGTTATTTCCTCTTTCCTTTTCCTTCCTTTCAAAAGGTATTTACTGAGGACCTCTCCTGTGTATCACACTATTTGGGAGATATGGAGAAAGAATGGGAGTATAGATAGTAAATACACAGACTCTGGATTTAAATGCCAGTTTTGCCTCCCCCATTATCTAATGGGCACATTACTGTGGGTACCTCAGTTCCCACATCTGTAAAATGGGCACAATAATACTACCCATTTCATAGGGTTTGTGTTGAATATCTTCTGTTTGTCCCTCCAGATCCACTCTCTACCTTTCTCTGCTCAGTTCTTAGCCCTGGGAAGCTGATTACATGAGCTGCATCAATGGTCACCCTTGCTCTTTAGCTGCAATTTGGATTTGGGCAATGCGGATCCCTGGTAGGAGATCAGAGGGAGGTAGGAACAGAGTTGTTTTGTTTTGTTTTGTTTTGTTTTTAATCCCTGGCTTTCTCCCTGTGGGGTTGCTGCAGAATGGCTGCCTCTTAGACCAAAGGTTACAGCTTTGACCAAGACAGCCCTCTCCACATGGCTTTCTTTTCCTGAGCTTCCATAAACATTCCCTCCCTTTACAACGTCAAGTCTAGTAGGAGTGGTCATGTTCATATTAACTAGCTACCACAGAGAACATGAGTGCCAAGAGAGGGGCAGTGCCTTTTGAGTAACTCAGCACAGTGTTCTGGTTCTTCATCATTAGCAGCCAGATCCCAGAGGGCATTGAATATGTCATAATAAATAGTTTGAAGACGACCCAGCCAGCCCTAGAATGAAAGCTGTAAGAGGACGCGGCCCTCATCTCTTTTATTAACTATCCTCTCTCCAGTGCCTAGTACCTAGTTAGTGATCGTTCAATATTTAATGAATAAATGAATGAATATTGAAAAAACAGCTCTGAATAAAATGGAAGGAACTAGTGCTTAAAACTGACTTCCATTTTATGTTTGTATTATATGCTCAGTGCCTACTTTTACAAGCTGCTCTTACTAAGCTTATGGTCAGTGATCAATATATGTCTATTGTTATACAATATGGGTAACAATGATACTGATGTCAAGGAAAAGGAGAATTTCTTATTGTCTTTAAAACTGTAGTTGAATTCATGGACAAATAGTCTAGTGATTTGCATTGAGTTTTAAAGGTTTTTTTTTATTTTTTGGCTGCATTGGGTCTTTGTTGCTGTGCACGGGCTTTCTCTAGTTGCGGCGAGCAGGGGCTACTCTTCATTGCAGTGTGCGGGATTCTCATTGTGGTGGCTTCTCTTGTTGCGGAGCACGGGCTCTAGGTGCTCGGGCTTCAGTAGTTGTGGCACACAGGCTTAGTAGTTGTGGCTCAAAGCCTCTAGAGCGCAAGCTCAGTAGTTGTGGCGCCCGGGCTTAGTTGCTCCGCGGCATGTGGGATCTTCCCGACCAGGGCTCAATCCCGTGTCCCCTGCATTGGCAGGCAGATTCTTAACCACTGCACCACCAGGGAAGTCCCTGTTTGTTTGTTTTGTTTTTAAGGTTCTATTGCAGAATTTTTTCAATAAAAAAATCTGAATTTTATATTTTGAAAATGTTAACTACAGAATTTTGTTCTTCTTATATGAATTATTTAATTATCAAGCAGTAATAAAAAATGAATAAATATCTTTTAAGCCACCATAACAGTCAAATTCCTATTATAGCCATAAAGATAACAAATATAACAATATTACTTAAACTATGGAATACCTAGCTGGTGAAATACTAGGTAGCCAATAAAACTTAAGTAACAATGACATAGGATTGCTTATTGTATTATGTGAAAAGAGTAATATAAAAAAATTTTTATATGGATGAATATTACAATGTAAGAGAAAAGTCCAACAAACACTTAGGCATTAATAAAAGCTAACGGTTGTCTGGATGGTTGTACTGTAAATAACTTTTCCTCTTACTTTAAAATTTTTTTTCCAAATTTTCTAATATAAGCATATATTATTTTCATAGTGAAAAAATATGAAAGCATAGTAAGTCTATCATCTAAAATACAAATTATTTTCGTTACTAATGGAGAGAAGATATACAAATTAAAAAGAAATAAAAATTATTCCTTTCGACTCTGATGAAAAGGATATATACACTTAAATACCATTTAGAACACAAACTGACTTTTTCAGGTTTCTAACAAGCCTGCAAATTCCATTATGTGATACTCATTTTACTATTATTATTATCATCATAATTTATTACTCATTTTTATTTTACTGAAATTTTGTTATAATTAAAGCACAGTTGGGTAGGACAATCTTAATCTATAGAGCTACTGTCCAGTTCCTCTGTGTCAACGTAGCAAATGAAAAGGATTTGCATTGGTAATGTTAGCCTAAAACAATAAAACAGCCAGTTATTTGACCAGCAAAACAGGTTTATGCAGGAGCAGGAAAAAATTGTTATTTGGGACATGCAAGTATGGTGAACTACATGCAAGCCCTTTAAAACAAAGGAGGGGAAACTCATAGAAGAGAAGGGGAAGTTAGGATAAGCTGTTATAAACGAAAAGTACATTACAGGAATTTGGGAGTTCGAGGTACAGTGGGCTTTCACTGGCTGAGTTGTGACAGTCCGTCACTGGATGAGCTCTTGCCAGGCAAGGAGAATATCTTTCTTCCTCTGGCTGATGGTGGTAAAGTAGTGTCACTTTCTGCGGAGATGCGAAGTACATCTCTTCCTATTGGGATCAGTATTGATGTTGGGTGGTGTGTGCATGAGAGCTCCCCCTTCTGGCCTCCTGACTCCATTTTAGTGAGCTTTCCCTTTATTAATTTTCACACTAATAAGGTTACGTCGAGTTTATTGTCTCGTATTTTCCTTGTTTCTTCTAGACTACTGGAAATTTTGATCTACTGTGATGTTGTGTTTCAATAGGTAGGGTAAAGTAAGTTACTCTGTCAGGGTGAGTTTAGGTGCCTGAGATGAAAGAAAATAGAGTTAGGGTAATTGCTACTCATCAGAACAGAGAACTCTCCAACATCCTTGTGAAGAGTAACTGGACTTTACCAGTTTAAATTTTTACCCAGAAACATTTAAATTTTTTATTTAATCTTGCCGAAACACTATTTGTCAGTCAATGACTAGAGGTAGGGTGAAAGCTAATTGTCAGCTTAAGATGTAGATTTTAAAACTTTTGGGATCCAGGTAGAGTAACGAACAGGTGATTTGAAACAATTCCCTTGAATTGATTGTTATACAAACGTGAGTTTCTTTCAGCATTAAATTAAATATGATCTTATTTTGTGCCTCAAAAAAAACAAAAGAACGTTTCACATGTCGGGGGAAGTAACCTGATCTTTGACTTTCAACCAGTAGGCAGTACAGTCCCAGCCAGGTCCATCTCCTGCCCATGTTGAAATTATAAGAAGATAGAAGAGGTGGTGGATATCCTCATTTTCTGAAGCCCTAGAAGACATCTCTAGTGTGTATATATATGATCAGGCCACCCAAGATGGCTGTTCTCTTGCTCTCTGTCCATCCCCTGCTCGACCAGTGCCTGCTTCACCCTACTCACCTGACCGACCTTCCTACGTACTTGCCCCAGGCCCCAGCTAAAGATTGTTCTAACTTTAGCCACCAAGGTAGCATATCAAAGGGGTGGTGAGGGGCGTACCCCTCTGCTAGTTTCCCTGGTAAACGATGAGCCAACCTGATGTCAGCTCCCCCATAACTGGTAACCCCCAATCCCCTCCACGGTCCCCACCTCTAACCCCCCCACCACCCGGAACACTACTGCCACGTCCTGCCCATTATCCACGGTAGGGGTGTCACTCCAGGACCTTGCTTCAGACATGTAAATCCCCCTGTCCATTAAACCACTGAAGTCTCTGTTGCTGACTCCATGCTCTTTCTTCTGTCTTAAAGCTGGGCAAGTGCAGGGCTTCCGAGCCTGCGGGGTGTAGCCCAACATATATATATAAAATTTCTATCTCTAGTAGCTAAGTGTCTGATATATTTTCAAAACAAGGTAAAACTATGACATATTATAAATGTATAATATTTATAAAATAAGAAATTATGTCAAAGATTTTATGTCAAACATATGTCAAAGATTTTCTGTAGCTCATTAAGTGATGAGAGAACTGGGAAATTTCTTAAAAGTGGTTCAAAGGAGAAGTCAAATTTATATGGAGTAAAGAAATGTTGAATGAATTTACAAATGGAAGCAAAACTGGATTTTTCTACAGGAGTGGGTGGGTAGGGAAGTCAATCCCACCTCCATCCAGGCAGAATTTTTTACATGTCTGAGGATGTTAAAGGCAAAATAGTCCTTGCCTCCCCCTACCTCCAAGATGTCCACATTCTCATCCTTAGAACCTGTAAATATGTTAGGTTACATGGCGAAGGGGAATTAAGTTTGCAGATAGAATTAAGATGGCTAATCAGCTGACCTTAGTACAGAGAGAGTATCCTGGATTATCCAGGCAAGCCCAACACACACACACACACACACACACACACACACACACACACACAAATTAAGACCTCACACTATAACTGCAGAGCTTATGCAGCTTACTTTGGGGCAGCAAATAAAAGTAGGAATGTATTCCTAATGAGATGAGTGACTCAGCACTTAGCAATTGCGAAAATGCTCTATCTAACCACAGGATCATTAATCACTGATGGAAGCAGAAATGAGCAAATTGATGACTTGATGGTTCAGTAGAATTCCCCTTGAAAACTGGGAAGAGCCAAATCATCAATAACTCTGGAATCAGTTCTTGCTCCATCAGCCAATTTCTAGCCAAATGGAGTAATGGCCTCTTGGTAGCCAACTGCTTCAGCTACAGGGTTTGTGTTACAGCAGAATTTTCTTTCTTTCAATTAAAATAAGCTGGGTAAAACTTAGAACTTGACTCTCATCCTATGGAAACTCTTATCAAGTAGAAACTGACTGACAGGCACTGAAAAAAAAAGCAAAAATATAAAAAGCATGAGCTAAAAAAATGATGATTGAAGTGGAATTATATTCTTTTTGCTTTCGTGGCATTCATACCTCATTCTTTTCATAGCAACACACTCAGAGTTTCAGAGGAGGCTGATGCCACACGTATTCCTCTTACTACTCCATTTAAACAAGGGTGGGTGAATGACCCAAGCCTGGCCCTTCTGTCTCACCGATTGGTTTAAGAATTTATAGGACCAGACTTGACCCACTGAGAATCAAGCTTGGGCCATTATTTGAAAGTACCAGGCAAGAAGCACTTTCTATGGGCTGGTCTTGCTAACCTGGTGGAATATGAATTGGAGTTAAGGGAGGATCAGCTGGACAATGAAGTCAACTCAGAAGTAAGCAGAAACCAGGACACAGATTCCTTTGATATCATTTGTACTCTTAGGCCCAGTCATGCCTGTTACAAGATCGTTTAACTCTGGTCTCTTCAAAGTAGCCAATTATCAATATTTTGTACCTTTTCCCGCTTAAGTCCACTTGGGCCTAATTTCTGTAACTTGCAATCAAGAGAGTCCTGACTAAGATGACCATGTAGATTTGGGAAGTTATCTCAGTACTGTTAAAAGATAAACTGAGGTATATTAAAAATGTTAAGAGTTTATTTCAGCAAAAATCAATTCTAATCCAGCACTGCCAAACCAGAAGTACTTAGAAGCTCCACTGACAGGAACTAGGGGAAAGACTTTTATAGAAGAAGGGCAGAAGCAAAGCAAGGAAACAGCTTAAATGTTTGCCTTGTTTGGAAAGCTTAGTTGGCTGTTTGCAATTGGTTGTCCTTAGGTTTTGATTTCTTAACCTTGAGGTATGAACAGGCTTAGGTTTTGGTTTGCTTAGTAGGCTGATAAGGTATTAGAACCACCTTGGTCTAATGGTCTCCTTATTTAATTAACACTACCAAACAGATGGATCGAAGAAGAAAGTAAAGAAATACACTAGGGAAAAAAAAGACAAATTCCAAGTGTTAAAAAACAAAAACAAAGAAGGGGGTTAAATATCATTCATACATTAAACATAACACAAATCACAAAACTATTCACAATACTTCCCACAGAAGAGAAATGATAGATGTCATGGCATTCAATAGTCAACATTAACAGCGAAAGCTCTTACAGAACCCAATGTCTTGGCAAAGTGGTTTCAACTTCTCCCACTATGACCTCAGTATATTTTATGCTGTCCCTAAATTTCCTGAAACACTGTCCTGGGATCCATATCAGCATCTATAGTTTTGTTTGAAGTCCGGGGGAATGACGCAGAAATGGAGAAAATACAGTCTGACTTTGAGAGCCTTAAGCTCCAGGGAAAGACGATAGAAAAAGAAAATCTGTCACTAAAAGTGAGCACCATTTGTAAGAATGGTAGTTATCCCCTTATTTTTATCCATTCAAAAGAAATTATTTCTTCTTTGAAATCTTTCTAGAACCTCCATTGTAGGCTGTACATGTAGATGTAGATCTGTGGTCCTTTTTAGTGTATTTTCAGCACATCTGAGAATGCAGAAGAGGCAAAGAGAATGAAATCAAAATAACTCAATTGTTAGAATAATATGATTAAGTTGATTCAGTCAGGAAAACAAAGTCAAACTATTAAAAAGAGTTTTGATGGGGAATATCATCTTTCACAAATCAGCAAGATTTGGAAAGCAACCTTGTTTGTGCCCCCTTTTCATTTATCTTAATTTAGCAGCTTCATGGAGCCAGGCCTGGCGGTTTCTAGTTCAGCTTGGGGTCTAAGGTTGTGGGACAGATTGTTCCTCTATCCATCCCCCATGTATTCACTTAGTATTTTGATTCAGCTTTGAAAGGGAAAGGAAATTTTTCAACTCATAACAAAGGACTAGTATCAAAACATAATTTTAACATTTAAACATAAATTTTTAAAACTCCAACAAATAATAATGGATAATAATAATAAAAGACAAACAACACAATAGAAAAGAAGAGAAAAAAGAAGAGAAAAAAGAAGGGAAAAAGAAGAGAAAACCTAAATGGCCAATAAAGTTGTGAAAAGATGCTCAACCTCATTGCTACTTAGGAAGATGCAAATTAAAACAATGATATGCCATTTCATACACATAAGATTGGTGAGAACGAAAAATAACAAGTGTTGGCAGGGATTAGGGATATTCTCATACACTAAGTACAACCACTCAGAGGAGTAAATTTGCAATTATTTTTATATGCAAGGTTGAAGATACCCTATGGCTTACCCATTCCACTTCAAATATTTACTCTAGGGCTTCCCTGGTGGCGCAGTGGTTGAGAGACCGCCTGCCGATGCAGGGGAGACAGGTTCATGCCCCAGTCCGGGAAGATCCCACATGCCACGGAGCGGCTGGGTCTGTGAGCCATGGCCGCTGAGCCTGCGCGTCCGGAGCCTGTGCTCCGCAACGGGAGAGGCCACAACAGTGAGAGGCTCACGTACCGCCAAAAAAAAAAAAAAAATTGTAGAAAGATACAAAACTGTACTGTATTTTATTCTCCATGTACCTAGGTAATAAATACATATGCAAGACAACTATAAAAACATGAACAGAAAGTTCAGTGAAGATGCAGCTCTGGATAGTTAGGATAATGGAATGGGGATGGGTTTCAACTGTATATGTATTGTTTTATAAAAAAAGAAACAATATAAAGTAAATATGGCAAATGATTAACTTCTGTGACACATGTACCCCTGAGAGTACAAAAAGGTTTTCTAAAAGATATACTGGCACTGATAGTTTTAATGGAATGGACCAAACCATAACTTCCATGTACTTGTTTTCCTAAAAGTTATCTTTCTAAGAACTTGTCACACTGGTTCTTTCTGACCTCCTTTTCACATTTTGAAAGGCATCTTACCGAATCTTCTGAGTCTCAGTAGCTGTCAAATTTTCTAGAGCACTGAACAAAGGGACAATTTAAAATATCAGGTTAGATACTGAGAAAAAATTTGACTCAGTAACCATGTAAACAAATCCTTTTGCAATCTGGGTGACTTTTGCATGGGAGGAAAAAATCTTTTCCCTCTACCCTTCCTAGTTTCATTGGCTGGGGTCCTATAAATTAGACTGACAAAAAAGAGTAACAAGAAAAACAAACTGAAGTTTCTTAACATGATTCATACACATGGGAGTAACTCAAAGGGGTGGTTAGAACTTGGGCTTATATAGCATCTCAACAAGAGAAGTGACAAAATAAAGGAAAAGGACTTTTGAGTTTCTAGGGTGACAAATTGTGGGAAGGCAAATATATATGGGAACTAATGGAAAATAAGGGTTAGTTAGTAAAGTTTGTTATGTACAATAGATTGCTTTGGTGCCGTGTCTGGGCTGGTAAGGGTAACTTTTGTCCTTCCTGGTAGAGAGAGGAGGGGGAAGAACTTGACAAATTTATGTTCTGTTTTTAGGCAAATGGAGGAGAGGGCAGAGAGCTTGTACCTGCTGCTTCTCAATTTCCTTCAGCTTAAAATAACCCTTATAGCAAAGTGGCATATTCTGCTGCTGTTCACTTTCGATTACTTGTTTTCAATACCAGTGGAGGACCAAATTGAGTTGTCAGTTGATTGATCGTTATATACAATACCTGATAATAAATTACTGTATGATTTTTGGCATATTAAAACTCAGAAGTCATTATATTGCTATAACAAAATACCTTCTGTTCTCTTCTAAACTTTTTTTTTTTTTTTGGTCCTCGTCCTTGCGCACACCTTCTCCAGTTGCTGCGAGCGGGGCCACTCTTCGCTGCAGTGCACGGGCCTCCCATTGTGGTGGCCCCTTCCGTTGCAGAGCATGGGCTCTAGTCGCACGGGCCTCAGTAGTTGTGGCGTGTAGGCTCAGCAGTCATGGTGCACCGGCTCAGTTGTTCTGCAGCATGTGGGATCTTCAGGGACCAGGACTCAAACCCATGTCCCCTGCATTGGCAGGTGGACTCTTAACCACTGTGCAACCAGGAAAGTCCCTTCTAAACTTTTTAATATGGAAAATCTGAACACAGAGATGAAATCAGAGAATAAGAATGAATACTCATATCTTCCACCTTGATTGAACAATTGTTAACATTTTGCTACATTTGCTTTTGTTCTATCTGTCCATCCATCTACCTAGTTTTTTTTTTTTCTGAAACTTTTGAATACAAGTTGCAGACATCCAGAAACTTTACCTGTAAATCACACACCCCTCAAAAATAATTAACAATAATCACATAATGTCATCTAATATCCATTCCATAATCAAATGTATATAACTGTCCCCAAATTTCTTTTATTGCTAGTTCCCAATCTAGAATCTAGACAATCAAACCACGCACTTGGCTATTATGACTTTGTACATGCTTTTAATTTGGAATAACTCTCCCACCTTTTATAATGATACTTACTTTTTAAAAAAGTTTTATTGGAGTATAAATGTTGTGTTAGTTTCTGCTGTACAGCAAAGTGAATCAGTTACACATTATACAAATATGTACTCTTTTTTAGATTCTTTTCCCACATAGGCCATTACAGAGTATTGAGTAGACTTCCCTGTGCTATACAGTAGGTCCTTACAGTTATCTATTTTATTTATAGTAGTCTGTATATGTCAATCCCAATTTATCCCTCCCACCCTTTCCCCTCTGGTAACCATAACTTTGTTTTCTACATCTGTGACTCTATTTCTGTTTTGTAAATAAGTTCATTTGTACCATTTTTTTAGATTCCACATATAAGCAATATCATATGATATTTGTCTTTCTCTGTCTGACTTACTTCACTCAGTATGACAATCTCTAGGTCTATCCATGTTGCTGCAAATGGCATTATTTTGTTCTTTTTCATGGCTGAGTAATATTCCATTGTACATATGTACCACATCTTCTTTATCCATTCCTCTGTTGATGGACATTTAGGTTGCTTCCTGATACTTAACTTTTTGAAGGGTTCAGGCCAGTTATTCTGTAGAAGGTACTTCATTTTGATTTTTATCTCATGGTGTTGTTTAACTTGTTACTCTTTACATTTTCTGTAAACTAAAAGTTAGGTCTAGATGGGCTGTATTTGATTTGGAGTAGATAATCTGTCAAGAATTTCTTTAGACAATGTTGTGAATATTATGTCACATCAGGAGACAGTGTCAAGATAACCCACTACATTCATGGTGCTAAATTTAATCTCTTGATTAAGGTTTAACTGCCATGTTGCTCCATGAAAAAGATTCAATTTTTTTTTTTAACTAAGGAAAATTCTAATACCTAAAGGAAATGGGAGGAAAGGGCTGAGGGAATGTCATAAACAAAGATACATAGTGGTATGTGGGACCCAGCTCATACTGGCTTGCAAAAGCTGACTGTCAAGTTCTTAAGAACTGGTGAGCTGGCTTCTATGCGCAGCTGCTATTAAAATTTTTAACTGTATACATTTACAATAAGTTATATTAAAAATAGATACTATTCAAAACTCAGTTCCTAATTATTTTTACTACAGCACTATATTGTATACCATTATCAATGTTAGATATTTTATTTATTTCTATAGTATCTACACAATGGAAATATTATATAATGGGGTGTAATGTTCGTCTCTTCCCAACTACATGTTCAGTGACATTATGTTGACAGTTTGAAATTGATCATGGTGGGAGCATTTACATCATGGAAATATCAGCAAACACCATAAATCAGGGGTTGATTTATTGTTTTGTTGATAGTCTAGACTTAAAAGTGATGAAGAGAATGTTAATAATATAGATTAAACTTAAAAATGTGTTATGTCTGTAGCTGTTACATTGTGAATAGCATTAAAAAACTGAGTAAGCAGTCTTCCAATATTCAGAAACTATTATTCAAGTCAGCAAAGAAGCTGATCACATTATTTTTGAAAGAGTAAAGTTTCAATATATGTCACTTTCATCTTACTGCTTAAAAAAATATCAAGCAACGTTCATGGAACTACACTGGTTCATCAATTGCAACCATATGTTGCTATGTCTACAAGAGTTCAGCAAAAATCAACAGTATTCTGTGAGAATCAATTGGCTGTAAGGAATTTACAATAGAACACACTTATATTTTAGTATTTTTATAATAAGAGGATCCTTTAAATCAGTAAAACATATATATGGACTGAACTGTGTCCCTCCAAAATTCATATGTTGAAGCCCTAACCCATAATGTGACTATATTTGGAGATAGGATTTTTAGGAGGTAATTAAGGGTAAGTGAAGTAATAAGGGTGGACCCCTAGTTTGATGGGACAGGGTGGCCTTATTAAAAAAGGAAGAGATCTCCCTCTCTCTCCATCTCTCTTTCCCTCCCTCTCTCCCTCTCCTTACACATGCACCCACCTGGAAGGTCATGTGAGCACATAGTGAAAGGGCAGCCACTTACGAGTTAAGAGAAGAGGCCTCAGAATGAATCCTACCTGCCAGCACCTTGATCTCAGATTTATCAGCTTCCAGAACTGTGAGAAATAAATTTCTGTTGTTTAAGCCACCCAGCCTGATGTTTTGTTAGGGCAGATCAAGCTTAGAGACACACACATATATACACACACACACACATACACATGCACTCCTGGTAGGTACACAAATAATTATAAGAAATGTTAGAGAGTGATAACAATAGGGATGGAATAGGATAGTTATACAGGTAGTTGTAGAAGTCCCACTAGGGGATTACAGATAGGGAAACCCAGGGAACTTTGGGAGACCACTGTAAGTTAATAATCGTTCAAGAAACATTGTGGGGACTTCCCTGGTGGCACAGTGGTTAAGAATCCGCCTGCCGTGACATAAATCAAGGCAAGATCCTTTTTGACCCACTTCCTAGAGAAATGGAAATAAAAACAAAAATAAACAAGTGGGACCTAATGAAACTTCAAAGCTTTTGCACAGCAAAGGAAATCATAAACAAGACCAAAGGACAACCCTCAGAATGGGAGAAAATATTTGCAAATGAAGCAACTGACAAAGGATTAATCTCCAAAATTTACAAGAAGCTCATGCAGCTCAGTAACAAAAAATCCAGGGGCTTCCCTGGTGGCGCAGTGGTTAAGAATCCACCTGCCAATGCAGGGGACATGGGTTCGAGCCCTGGTCCGGGAAGATTCCACCTGCCGCGGGGCAACTAAGCCTGTGTGCCATAACTACTGAACCTGTGCTCTAGAGCCCACGAGCCACAACTACTGAGCCCATGTGCCACAACTACTGAAGCCTGTGTGCCTAAACCTGTCCTCCACAACAAGAGAAGCCACTGCAATGAGAAGCCCGTGCACCACAACAAAGGGTAGCCCCCACTCACCACAACTAGGGAAAGCCCACGTGCAGCAACAAATACCCAACGCAGCCAAAAATAAATTTTAAAAATTAAATTAAAAAAAAATAAATAACAAAAAAACAAACAACCCAATCCAAAATTAGGCAGAAGACCTAAATAGACATTTCTCCAAAGAAGATATACAGATTGCCAACAAACACATGAAAGGGTACTCAACATCACTAATCATTAGAGAAATGCAAATCAAAACTACAATGAGATATCATCTCACACCGGTCAGAATGGCCATCATCAAAAAATCTAGAAACAATAAATGCTGGAGAGGGTGTGGAGAAAAGGGAACCCTCTTGCACTGTTGGTGGGAATGTAAATTGATACAGCCACTATGGAGAACAGTATGGAGGTTCCTTAAAAATCTACAAATAGAACTACCATACAACCCAGCAATCCCACTACTGGGCATATACCCTGAGAAAACCATAATTCAAAAAGAGTCATGTACCGGGCTTCCCTGGTGGCGCAGTGGTTGAGAGTCCGCCTGCCGATGCAGGAGACACGGGTTCGTGCCCCGGTCTGGGAAAATCCCACATGCCACAGAGCGGCTGGGCCCGTGAGCCATGGCCGCTGAGCCTGTGCGTCCGGAGCCTGTGCTCCGCAACGGGAGAGGCCACAGCAGTGAGAGACCCGCATACCACAAAAAAAAAAAAAAAAAAAAAAAGAGTTATGTACCAAAATGTTCATTGCAGCTCTATTTGCAATAGCCAGGACATGGAAGCAACCTAAGTGCCCATCAACAGATGAATGGATAAAGAAGATGTGGCACATATATACAATGGAATATTACTCAGCCATAAAAAGAAACGAAACTGAGTTATTTGTAGTGAGGTGGATGGACCTAGAGTCTGTCATACAGAGTGAAGTAAGTCAGAAAGAGAAAAACAAATACCGTATGCTAACACATATATATGGAATCTAAGAAAAGAAAAAGTCATGAAGAACCTAGGGGTAAGACGGGAATAAAGACAGACCTAGTAGAGAATGGACTTGAGGATATGGGGAGGGGGAAGGGTAAGCTGTGACAAAGTGAGAGAGTGGCATGGACATATATACACTACCAAACGTAAAATAGATAGCTAGTGGGAAGTAGCCGCATAGCACAGGGAGATCAGCTAGGTGGTTTGTGACCACCTAGAGGGGTGGGATAGGGAGGGTGGGAGGGAGGGAGACGCAAGAGGGAAGAGATATGGGAACATATGTATATGTATAACTGATTCGCTTTGTTATAAAGCAGAAACTAACACACCATTGTAAAGCAATATTACTCGAATAAAGATGTTAAAAAAAAAAAAAGAATCCACCTGCCAATGCAGGGGACATGGGTTCGAGCCCTGGTCTGGGAAGATCCCACATGCCGTGGAGCAACTAAGCCTGTGCACCACAACTACTGAGCCTGCGCTCTAGAGCCCGCGAGCCACAACTACTGAGCCCGTGTGCCACAACTACTGAAGCCCATGGGCCTAGAGCTCGTGCTCCACAACAGGAGAGACCACTGCAATGAGAAGCCTGCGCACCACAATGAAGAGTGGCCCCCGCTCACCACAGCTAGAGAAAGCCCGTGCGCAGCAACGAAGACCCAATGCTGACAAAAATAAATAAATTTTTAAAAAAAGAAGAGAAAGAAACATCATGGAATGAAGCAGGCTTGCTTAACTATAAAGCAGGAGATATGCCCCAGGTCATTATGTAAAATAAAAATGTTACCACCCTTCTGCTGATTTGAATAAACGCTTATGATAGTCCTAGTTTGACCTCATAGGGTCAGACACTCTCCTGCTCCATAAGAAGGAGGAACTGCTGATGTAAACCTGATGGCTACTCGAAGAATGAGGAAGAAGGGGGTCGTTTCTCCCTCCTCCACTTTCCTTTGATTATAAAAATGTAGCCCACTTAATCCTTGGGGCAAAGCTCCCTCGCCTACCTGCTTGCATCTCTCACAAACGTCCTATATTAATAAAGCTACTTCTTGCCTATCACTTTGCCTCTCGATGAATTCTTTCTGTGCTGAGACACAAAGAACCTGAGCCTCAGTAAGTCCAGACATGAGTTGACTGATTCTAATTAAAAGTCTGTGGGTTCAAGTCCCATTCTGGGTTTAGGCTGGGTTCGAGTCCCGGCACATGGGTTCAAGTCCCAATCAGAGGTGAACGGTTTCAATAAGTGCTATAAAAATATGGAGTAAATGATATGTGAGGAGTGCAGAAGATGTGGCATTTTACCTTAGATGGGTAATCCAGGCTGAAGATCCTGAGGACTTGAACTTGGGCAGTGGCCTTAGAAAAACAGAAGTTTACTGTAGTTTCTTTTTTAAATATATATTTATATATATATTTATTTATTTATCTTTGGCTGCGTTGGGTCTTTGCTGCTGTGCATGGGCTTTCTCTAGTTGCGGTGAGCAGGGGCTACTCTTCGTTGCGGTCTGTGGGTTTCTCATTGCGGTGGCTTCTCTTGTTGCTGAGCACGGGCTCTAGGCGCACGGGCTTCAGTAGTTGTGGCATGCAGGCTCAGTAGTTGTGGCTCGTGGGCCCTAGAGCGCAGGCTCAGTAATTGTGGCGCACGGGCTTAGTAGCTCCATGGCATGTGGGACCTTCCCGGACCCGGGCTCGAACCCATGTGCCCTGCATTGGCAGGTGGATTCTTAACCACTGCGCCACCTGGGAAGCCCCTACTTTGATTTCAAGATGGCACCATTTGACTTGTCAGCTACAGCAGACTAGCTCCTAAACTACTCATGGCTACTGGTGGAAATCTACACATCTAAGAGAAGTCAGAGTATTACAGAGTCATGGTTTTCAAGTGGGGTACCAGCTGCCTGTATATCTCTAGTCAGGTTCCTGCCCCCAAACCCCTCAGATTTTATTCTCAATGTCCTGCTCTTCTAAGTCTTCCTTCTCTACAGCTCTTCTCTAGGTCTCAAAAGATGACCTTCCGGGCTTCCCTGGTGGCGCAGTCGTTGAGAGTCCGCCTGCCGATGCAGGGGACACAGGTTCGTGCCCCAGTCCGGGAAGATCCCACACGCCACGGAGGGGCTGGGCCCGTGAGCCATGGCCGCTGAGCCTGCGCGTCTGGAGCCTGTGCTCCACAACGGGAGAGTCCACAAGAGTGAGAGGCCCGCGTACCACAAAAAAAAAAAAAAAAAAAAAGATGACCTTCCTTCTCCAGCACACCCATATCTAGTCAGTCATCAAATCTTGGATGGCCTCTCCAAGTCATCTTTCCTCTTCTCTTCCCCCATAACACTGCCTGGTTCAGAATCCCATCACTTCTCTGCTATATATATGCAATGGCCTCCCTATTAAGCACCAGGCTTTTGATTTGCCTCTCTGATCATCCTCTTATTCTGCTTCCAGTGATCTTTTTATGTCTCATAATGTTACACTTCTTAAAATTGTACCATGGTTCTCTGGATTTCGGGTCAAGTTCAGATTCTCTCTTTAGCACACCTGCTGGTCTCTCTAACCCAGATCTTGCACAATGCACATCCTCCCCGGAACACACACACACACACACACACACACACACACACACACACACACACACACACACGCCTCCCGCGCCCATCCCCGCCTCCACTGGCATGTTCATTGTGGTTATACTGAACAAGTTCTCTGTCCTGTTGCTTCACGCGCTTTCTGTTGCCGTCTGCAATACCCTCCCCCATGTAGCTACCTTCTGCTTGAACTACCTTAGAACCTAGGGCCAGAATTAGATTTTCCAGGAACCCTTCCCAGACCCCTCTGATTAGGGCCTCCTGTGATTAACTCGGCCTCTCTGCATAGGACACAGTGTGCCGTGATTTCATCTTGCCTATCTCTCCCGCAGTCTGTGTCACAACCATCTTTTTATCCTCTTTGCCAAGTATGGAGCCTGTCACACAGCAGGCCTCAGGAAGTGCTTGCTGAAAGAACTAATGTTAGAAGTAGCACCACAGGGCCTTGCGAGCCCCTGGAACAAAACAGCAAAGAAGACATTTCTGAGGCTTCTATATCAGGGAGTAGAGAGCCTTCGTGGTTTGCCATGGGCAGGGAGGACCATCTTTGAGCTGTAACGATGAGACAAAAGCTGCTTGGCTATCCCCGCTTCTTAGCTTACAGAGCAACTGGCGTGCACGACACGGAAAGCCGAAGCCAGAAAAACGACACTTCCCGTCATGCCTCAGGGCACCGCTGCGGGTTTCCCCTCTGCGTCACCGCCTCTTCCCCACGGAAGTGAAAGGAGCACTTCCGGGTTCGGCAATAACCTGGAGCCGGCGGCCTTACCTCGGCCCTGTAGGGCCTTGTTCCGAAGCTCCGCCTTCTCTCCGCTCTTTCTAGAAACCCAGCTTTGCTCTTGGCGGTGCCGGACAGGTATTTCCTGGCCGTTGCGGGTACCCGTGGGACAGTCCGTTGCACTGAGGCGGCGAGTCCTTTGCTCTGAGGAGGCTCGGAAGCTCCCGCCGGGAGCAGGAAAGCCAGTTCCCGGAGTCGCGGACCCGGCGCTGACCTTCCTTCGCTCTTTTCCCTTTCCGATTGCAGCGTCCCAGACGCGTGTGTGAGACCCCCATGGCGGATACGGCCCCGAACGGCCCCCGAGGGGCGGGCGCAGTGGTAAGTGACCGGGCAGGGCCGTGTGGCTTGATTTGCAAGTTAGGAAGGAGCAGGAAGTGTTGGAAGTCGGGTCCGAGGCGTTGCAGAGGCTCCTTGCTTTCAGGACTGGGACTACTGGTGTGGGTGGGGGTGGGGAGAGGGCCGATCGTGAGCGAAGACGTTAGAGGGAGCTACAGGTTTCTGTTTCTGAAGCGACACCAGGCCAGCCTGGAGCAGGTGGCGCTCACCTGCATGCCCACCTGTATGCCGCGGAGATTGGGCCTTCTTGCTTCTTCCCACCCCTCGGTCCCTGTCCTGTGTCCTAAGGTGGAAGATGCCACCTGAGGTCGAGGCGTGACACACGCCTTGTTCCGCACACGCGTGTTGGCCCAGAACCGTTGTGCCCGTTTTTAAGCAGAAAGAGGGGAGCGGTCGTTCTCTTTTACTTTCGTCGTTTTACGAAGAGAAATGTTACTATGCTTTTGTAACTTTTTTATTTTTAAGATGCAGGCCTGCTGCTTACTAGTTTCTTGTACCAGAAGCATAATTGTCCTCTGATTTTAAACGCTAAGTATGTGAACTGAGCCGAGTGACTTTTTTCTTTTCAGACATTTGCAATGTCTGTTTATATGCACACTTTTTCTTTTTTTCTTCCCTTAATTTTGCTGAACCATTTGAGAGTTGCTTACATCATGATCATTAACCCATAAGTACTTAAGTATTCTTCTACGTGACCACAGTGCAGTTATCACAGCAATTTTTGCAGTTAAATTTGGGAAATTTAACGTTGATACGTGTTATCAACCTAATACACAATTTATATTCAGATTTCCTCAGTTGTCCTTTAAAGCTTCTTCCTCCTTATCCAGACTCAATCAGGAAGTGTGCATTGCGTTTCCTGGCCTTTGGTCCCTTTTAGTCTGGAACAGTTTCCTTGTCCTCCTCCCATTTTTGTCTTTCGAGAGTTGAGACCTGTTGTTTTGCAGAACGCTTCTCAAATTGGAGTTGTCTGATTCCCACCCCCCCTCCCCCTACAGATGACTAGATTCAGGTTAAACATTTTGGTAGGAATATTAAATAAGTGATATTCCGTTCTTCTCAGGGCATTATATATATCAGGAAACATTTTATGTTGATTTATCTCATCATTGGAGATAAGTTTGATCGTTTGGTTAAGGTGGTGTCCACCAGAGTTTCTGTTGTAAAGATAACTTGTTTCCCTTTATAAATAAAAAGTGTTCTATGTCATGATACTTTAAGATTGTGTGAATAATTTTTCACCTCAATAGTTTTTTCACCCAAAGATGCATTATATTTTTTGCCTGAATTATTTGTAACATGGTCAGTCAGTTCACTCTTAAAATGTAAACCAATACGCTTTTTTAAACCTTTTTTAAATTGTGTAGTAAAATGCACATGCATAAAAGTGTACAAGATGAAATGCACAGTTTAGTGATTTATCATCAAATGAACACCGTAAACAAATAGGTTTTAAAGAAAATGTTCTAAAATTAAATTTCAAACTATCACGTAGAATCTGAATATTTGTAGAGAAACTGAGCACTGTAAGCTGGATTCATCCTTCCACTTGACTACTGGTGATCATTTAACTTTAGAAGAGTAACAGTAGTAGGATTGGGTAGAATAAAGTGGAGGCATATATCTGAAATTACCTGCATACTGTTAGAAAGCATGCAATAAAATTAAATAAAAAGCATCCTTGAATTTTAAAAGATACTTGCATTTTTCCCCAAAACTTTTTTTATATCTTCTTTCAAATGATAAATAAGTTAGATTGCTTTGAGCAGTGTTTAAGACTCCAGGTTAAGACCAATTAGTGAGATTTGAAATCCTTTTCATGGAAACACTGTTTATAAAACATTAAATAGAATACAAAATACCAAAATTTATCACGCATAGTAAAGATAAATATTGTTTTTGTGAGATTTTTGTTTATTTTATATACTCACATATGTCTGTATTGGGTCTTGATGTAAAAATTGTTTGTGGTTCTATCAAAAAATGTAAAAGCCACTTTAGAATTTGAATACACAATACAGTTTGAATGAGAAAACTGATTTTAAGTTATTGCATTCGTGATGATGGACACATCTGTTGGCAAAATGAAGCAAAAGAAAAGATAGAATGAGGAAAAAATGGAGAAGAAAGTGATATATGGAAGTTTAATCCAGGGCCGCAGAAACCAGGCTAAGACTTGTCAGGGAGCTTCAAGAGGATGAAGAAAGTCATAAAATCGGAGGTGAGAATAATGGCACAATGTCACGTGCCATTAACACCTGACAGCCATATTTTGAGCCCCTACAGTATGCCAGGCTTTTGTGTGTACGTTGGCGAATAATCCAGAGGCTAAGTGACTATTATCATGGTTTTACATTTCTCCTTTGTAAGGTTGATATAGTCCAAATTGGCTTTGTGTGATGCCTTTTTACTCAGACCTGAGACTTGCCTGTTTGAATTTGAGATTTTTTTCTAAGAATAGGCATTATGGTTCTCTTGAGAGCAATTAATTCTTATTTAATGTTCTTTTAAAATAGGTGAAGCCAGTATTACAAGTGTTGAAGGAATACAGACAATTGTAGTTAAATTTTTCTTGCCTAATTAGTCTTTTTTTTTTTTAATGTCAACTGGTATTTTTCTATTTAAGTACTTCCTATGCTTTCCATTATCAAAACTATAAGGAGGGGACTTCCCTGGTGGCGCAGTGGTTCAGAATCTGCCTGCCAGCGCAGGGGACACAGGTTCGAGCTCTGGCACTGGAAGATCCCACATGCCGCGGAGCAACTAAGCCTGTGCGCCACAACTACTGAGCCTGCGCTCTAGAGCCCACGAGCCACAACTACTGAGCCCACGTGCCACAACTACTGAAGCCTGTGCACCTAGAGCCCATGCTTCACAGCAACGAAGCCACCACAAACAGACAAACTTATTAAAAAAAAAAAACTATAGGGAGTTTGGCTTTGTTACTGAGCATATACATGAAACAGTTGCCCTAAGAGTTTACACTTAATGATCTTAAAAAAACAATTGCTACAGGGGCATTGAGACATTTTGAATAGGAATAAAACTACGTTATATTCATCCTTAAAAACATAATTTGCAGGCTTAATTTACTACAGTATTTTTCTTTTTACATTCAGCAATTCTTGATGGCCAATAAACTGGACACGGCAATGTGGCTTTCTCGCTTGTTCACAGTTTACTGCTCTGCTTTGTTTGTTCTGCCTCTTCTTGGGTATGTATTATGCATGTTTCTGCCTTTGGTATTCACTTGTTCACTTTTTCTGGAATACCTTTTAGGTGTCATACTTGTTAAACTGCAAGGGGTTCAGGGACAACTAAGACACAGGTCTCATCCTTAAGGCACTAATATTATAGTAATACCAACTGGAGGTATATTTTATATCATGTGCTTTGTGAAAAGTAACATCACATTGAAAATTGAGAGAAAATGGATGTGGGGATGAGATAAGTTCATGGTTTTTTTGCATTTTTGATTGTTAAAAGGAAGAATGACTGCTTTATAAAATTCAGTTGGGTATTGTACATCAACTATGCTTCAATAGAAATAAATAAAAATTCAGTTGGGTATATATATAAAGTGATGCTTCTAAAAAGGTATAGTAGGGTCAAGCAATTTTTTTTTCTATTGAGAAGTAATAAATTTAGGTATTGTGCAATTATGATGCAATTCACAAAGGAGGAAGAGACACAGTAGTTGTTTACATCTCATGATAACCTCTCCCCTGGTAATTTGCAGGTTGCATGAAGCAGCAAGCTTTTACCAACGTGCTTTGCTGGCAAATGCTCTGACTAGTGCTCTGAGGCTGCACCAAAGATTACCACACTTCCAGTTAAGCAGAGCATTCCTGGCCCAGGCTTTGTTAGAGGACAGCTGCCACTACCTGTTGTATTCACTCATCTTTGTCAATTCCTACCCTGTTACAAGTATCCTTTTGTACCTTTTTGACAGTGAAATTGCCTACTGAGTGTATAGGAGATCTCTTCTTATTATTTTTTGCTACAGGAAGGATTCAGCAATGAGGGTGTTCCGTGAAGCCTGGGTTGGTTGGTTTGTTGGCGCTTCATTTGAATGAAGATACATTAAGTGTAAGAATTTCTGACTCTGAAATGTGAAGTCCAAATTTTGAAGAGCTGATTGGGAATTTTAAACTTTGTATCTTTGATCTTGCCTCTTGTAAGCTTCTTTATTAGCAATGGGTATTTTAAAATTCAGATTCAAAGCACAAGCCTATGGAGGACTTATTTTAATATATGTTTCTTTCATTTAATTCACACATTCTTTGGGAAAATGCCCAGATGCCTTGCCTTAAGAAAAGAGAAGTCATCAGCTCTTTCTTTCAACTCCCAGTGAGCTAGAAACAAATGGAAATTAATCAAGAAATAACTTACTTAAGCTGAGAATGGGATAATTAATAAAATAAATAGAAATTAGTATTTGCTATGGATAGAGTAGAATATAAGGACACATGGATACTCTCTGGAGCCAATGAGAATTAAATAACTCATTTGGAATTTGTATGTTTATACATTTCAAAAATATGTTGTGGGATAAAAGTAGGTATTCTTAAAAAGGAGGGGAAGGGGCTTCCCTGGTGGCGCAGTGGTTGAGAGTCCGCCTGCTGATGCAGGGGACATGGGTTCGTGCCCCGGTCTGGAAAGATCCCATATGCCATGGAGCGGCTAGGCCCGTGAGCCGTGGCCGCTGAACCTGCCCGTCTGGAGCCTGTGCTCCGCAACGGGAGAGGCCACGACAGTGAGAGGCCCGCATACCGCAAAAAAAAAAAAAAAAAAAAAAAGGAGGGGAAGGGATTCTGCAGTTTGGTATGTTTGGGAAGCAATAGGTTAAACATTGTTAAATAGATTTCTTTACTGTAGGACCTTTGATATGGTAGTGTGCATTGTGAGACCTAAGAGTTATCAGTGTTCCCTAAACTTAATCATTTTAATAGGTTGTCCACCCCCCACCCCTGCCCCGCTATGAATCATCCCTCAGGGGAGTATTCTGTACTTTCAAAAGTACTGTTCTTAAGTGTTCTTGAATAATTATGATACAACTGTACATAATGGAAAGCACTATAAAATATATCTCTAACACTAAATACTGCCTATTTAGATAATATTTTCTATGTTCATGAAGTATCAAATTTTAAATAGATTGTTTATAAGTTTTAAGGAAAAGAGAATAGGAGGAAAGTGACATTTTTTTTGAGCACCTATTTTGCCAGTATATACAGACCTGACATACTTAATCCTTGCAACACTCTGAAAAAAATTATGGTGAGCATTATATTATTGATAAGGCTACTGAAGCTCAAAGAGTTTAAAGTAACTTGCCTGGCATCACATTGGCAAGTGAGTAGTAATGTAGGTAAAACTCACTAGGTAATTGTTGTACTACAACTGTAAATGATAAGCACGTTTGTTTGGCATATCATCGTGTTGACCTGCTTTTGTCAGCCACATTCATTGAGGTCCTTTATAATCACCAATATTAAAATTCTTGCTTTTCTGAGATATAATGGGAAATTATATAGAGGTTCATATTTCTGCCCTTACTAGCTTAAAATTTCTTTGAAAAGAAAAACAAATGATAGAAGCTGTGTTTTCTAGATAATTAATGTAGAGCAAATTGAATACATCAATACTGACCTCTGGGACAGTTTTATTGAGTGAATCCTGAGACGGTGCCAAATGACTCATGACAGTGAAGACAACCTCTCTGCCTTGTCTATCCAATTAGTTATTTGCTAGGCCATCTCTAGGGAATGTTGGAGATTAAGGATTTAATGTTCTTTAAATTCTTACAGGGAGGGGAGCGGGGAGTATGCAGTGGGAATAACATAAACTATTAATTGGCAAGAAATACTAATCTGATTGCTAAAGTAGTTGGGTATTGTGTTAATAAAGGTGATCCCAAAGTCATGTTGTGATCTTTGCTCTTAGAAAGGTGTTGTATTGTCCTTTTTCTATTGTACACTCTTCACCCCTTGTGTTTTCTAAATAGTTTAAATGTAACAATGAATGCTAAGGTTATGAATCTCTTATCAAGGATTTGTGAACTATAGAATGTTAGAGATGTAAGACTCATTAGAAATCCCTAGGTTTGATCGCTGCAAATTCATATGACAGAAGATGGAACTTGGCCTAGGGAAATGAAGTTAGTGTCAGAGCCAAGAGTGAAACCCAGATATCTTGACTCTGAATTAAGGATTCTGTTAAAAGTGTAAAACTCTCTGTGTGTGTGTGTGTGTGTGTGTGTGTGTGTGTGTATGATCTCTACTCAGGAGATTGGCATTTTACTTAAATTTTATGAATGGCACAGAAGAATTAGTGAGGATATTAATCGGAGAACATTTATATTAGAGAGTTAGGATTCTTACAATACTTGGCTATAGGTCATTGTTTACTAGCCACCTGGAACTTAGGAACCTTTGGGTCTTAAATGATGAGTTGTGGTTATAATGAATTTGATACTCAGGTTATGCTGTAGTGGTCATTTCCCTCACACCAAGCTTTCAGTTGGTGTAGAAAAATATAATGGTTTATTTCTTAGAAATTGCTACTATTTTTAGGACAAGTATTTTTGCCCTTCATAATTAACTGTCTATATCATTTCATGGAAATAACTTGGACAAGTGGGGTTTTTTTGTTATCAGCCTAGCAGAAATTGGTGTAAAGTCTTTTGAGCAATTTCCATTTTTCAGAAAGCTGAATGAAAATTGTATATTTTATCTATGACATAAAGCCAAACAGTGAAACTCAAATATAAGGATTCTTTGCTCACATCTGTAATTAAACTGATGAGACTCTCAATTGACTATATACAAAACCAAATATACACTGTCTTTTTTATTTGTACAAATTGAGAACACATTAACTGTAAAAGCTTGATTGGAACAGTATCTCAAAATAATGGGGTCCTTGTAGGAAAGAAAGAATTAAACATCTTTAGTTGAGGAAAATTTGAGAACTACTCTTTAAACCACTACTCTATACTCTTTCCTAAGCAACTGAGTTGATGAAAGCAGTACAAAAGACTATTTTGGTATTTGAAGGCTAAGTTATTCTGTCCAGGATGACCATTGTAGCGTTAAAAGCTGTATTACTTAACGCTTTGAGATGGCCTAGATTTCAACTTAATTTAGCCAATGTTCGCAATATTTTATCCAATAGGAATAGATGAAAAAGCTTTTTTCACTATTTTCTTCATAAAAAGAACTATGAGGTTTAAAAAATGCAAGTTGACTTTCTTCTTTACAGATTAAAAAAACCTTCATTTTATAAAGTGTATCAGTAGACCAAAAGCCATCACTGAACTCATTTTAGCAGATGCCATTTTAGATCTGTATATTTGAACATAATACATAGCCTGTTTTGCAAAGTGCTTGATGAATTTTTAATGTTTTCCTTAATTATTTTCTTCAGTGAGTATTTTCCCAGTCTTGCTATTTTCTTTACTTCATGCTGCCACATACACGAAAAAGGTCCTTGATGTAAGTAAAATTGTGCTGGCTTTGTTTTTTGTTTTTGACTCCTGGATTTACAGATAGTTAACACAAATTTGAGTTTTAAGACATTTGGGCATTTGTCACAAAAAGGTCCTGTATTCCGTACAAACTTGCTCTAAATTCGTGATTTGAAAGTTTTGGTATTTTTTACTGTTTAAGTTTCGATAAAATAGTACATTTTGTAGATAAGGGGTTGTATTCAAGTTTACCCCCCAGTTCCTGGAGTAATTTCTGAAGTTTGAAATAGATCTTTTTATTTAAAAAAAATCATATATTTTTGATTTGATAAGTTGTCAGAGATCTCTTGTTCTGTCAGTAATTTTAACATACCGTGTGTGTAGAGTGTACCAAATTTCTTTTACACTGACGTTCAGAACTGCTACTTTCCTAGAATTTTTTTCTTATTACTGGGTTGGATCATTAAGCCTAGTAACTGCAGTGTGCCAGGCAGATTGACTGCATGTGCACTGAAATTTGAATTAAAATATCCAGAATTGTGCCTTGTGTTGGCCGCCTTATTTATCCCTATAGTTCTTGGATCACAGCAGTAATTGGACTCTGTAATTTCTACCTTTAATCAACTAAGGAGTCACAGATACTTTAACTGTATTTCTGGGTAGCCAGGTTTTGTTATGGTTGGAGAGAAATAACCACCACTTTTCTTGAAATAAGGAAGATAAAGTGTCTATGAATGAAAAGGACTTTTATTGAAGTTGTTTCTCTATTTAACTCTACAAATATAGAAAATACAATAAAGCAGGAAAATACGTTAACTGTTGTCCCTAAATAATTTGTACATTTTTATATCATTTTCAAATAATTGTCTTTTGGTTGTATTGTGTATTGGATATGCAATTTATCTAAAGAAAGAAAATAATTGAGTGATCGAAAATGCTTTTGTTATTTCTAATGTTTGTTTTCTTATGTTTTAGGCAAAGGGTTCAAATAGTTTACCTCTGCTGAGATCTCTCTTGGATAAATTAAGCACTAATCAACAGAATATTCTGAAATTCATTGCTTGTAATGAAATATTCTTGATGCCTGCTACAGTTTTTATGCTTTTTAGGTAAGAATAAAAATATACTTATTTTAGGAGGCTGGTGTCTAAGTGAACATAATAAATGTATCAACTCAAATTTTATCCTGCTTACATCTGTTGAAGTACATACTGAGATTCAGAGCTTAAGATGGATTTTAGCAATCATCTTTTCAGATGATAGTAGAGAACCTGAGAGTATAGTAAACTCCTGTAGTTTACTATGATAAACCTAGGCATTTGTCTTCTTTATTATTCCTTGTGATTTATCATTTAACATTTTGAAAATTAATTTCAGAATAACTACTTTTGAAGGAATCTTAGGAAGGCTAGTTTAGTCCATTCTAACATTATTGAGATGATTTTTCCCATACTAGAGAAAAATCTGAAAAATTAAGGTCTGGTATTATTAGTTGCTTACTACCACCTCCATGTTTTGTTCGTATGTTAATTATAGAAGGAATGCATGAATAAAGAAAGCCTTCCTTTTTTTTTTCTTTTTTTTTTTTTTTGTGGTACGCGGGCCTCTCACTGTTGTGGCCTCTCCCGTTGCGGAGCACAGGCTCCGGACACGCAGGCTCCTTTTAAAAATAGAACTTTAGGATAGTATTGACCTACCTATATTCTTGCATTTAAGTTTTAAAACCACATTTCTGCCCAGATTATTGCTTTTTCAATTTTCAGTTTCTCAAATAATAGGACGTTACAAATAAAAGCTAAAATACCATTTGACTGTGAATCCTGGTTGGGTTCTGTCCTCTCCTTCCCAGAGCTAAGGAGTTTGATATGGGTACATGTATGTAGTTCTTTTAAAGTACTTACACAGATGGATAGAAAATATATATTATTATTTTATGGGTACGGGGCTTTGTTTAGTTTTTTGGGTTTTTTTTTTTTTGCGGTACGCGGGCCTCTCACTGTTGTGGGCTCTCCCGTTGCGGAGCACAGGCTCCGGACGCGCAGGTCCAGCGGCCATGGCTCACAGGCCCAGCCTCTCCGTGGCATGTGGGATCCTCCCGGACCGGGGCACGAACCCGTGTCCCCTGCATCGGCAGGCGGACTCTCAACCACTGCACCACCAGGGAAGCCCTTTTGGGTTTTTTTTAATAAATTTATTTTATTTTTGACTGCATTGGGTCTTCGTTGCTGCGCGCAGGCTTCCTCTAGTTGAGGCGAGCGGGGGCTACTCTTTGTTGCGGTGTGCTGGCTTCTCATTGCGGTGGCTTCTTTTGTTGCAGAGCACGGGCTCTAGGTGTGCAGGCTTCAGTAGTTGCAGCACGTGGGCTCAGTAGTTGTGGCACACAGGCTTAGTTGCTCCGTGGCATGTGGGATCTTCCTGGATCAGGGCTCAAACCCATGTCCCCTGCATTGGCAGGTGGATTCTTAAGCACTGCGCCACCTGGGAAGTCCCTTTGTTTAGTTTTTATTTTATATCAAAGGCATCAGTTGTCTGCATCTTGCTTTTTTCGTTTATACAGTATGTTTTCATGACCTATTTATATGACATTCATATTTCTGGTTTGTTTCACTTAATGGCTGTATAGTGTTCCATCATATTATTATGCTATATTTTATTACCCATTCCCCTGTTGATGGCCATTTGTTTCCAGATTTTTACTTTTCCAAATGTTGATGCAGTAAACATTTTTTTTACCTGTCTGCTTATACTTTTGTGCGAGTCTGTACTTCTGCTGAGTCTAAGCTAGGTGCATTTTATATTTAATAGACCATACCAAATTGTCCTCTAATAGGTCTGTATTACCTATTTTCCATAATCTCATTAATTTGTAACAAACTTGTTTTTGTCTATGAAATATTTCATTCTAATGTTCATTGCCTTGGTTAACTAGTAAGGTTTTTAAATACCTGACAGTTACTCCTTTCTTTAGCACTCTTTCTTTAAGCTGGTAATAGAGTTTTCTAGATTTCCTCATAAATGCATCTGTACCATTCTTATAAATAACATCTTTCTCTGAAAAATCCAGGATCACCACATGTTGCTTAAGTTGTGGGGTTCAAAACTAGATAATATAATCTAAATAGGGTCCTGGAATGATACAATGGGAAGACTTCTTATTGGGTGTTTGGGAGCTGGATTCTAGTTGATTTGACCACTAACTTAGCCTTCTGAGCCTTGATTTTCTACACTTAAAAAATTAGTAGTAGTTGAAATAAGTAATTGCCAAAATTCCTTCTAGTTGTAACGTACCATGAATGTTGGGTATAGAATTTGATGCAACTGTATTTGTCGATGATTCCACTCTGAAATTTACACCCTAGAAGTTAGTTCATCTCTTTTTTGTGATCCTGATCATACACTTAAACATTTTAATTGGTAAAAGGAACCTTTTGCCCTCTTACTTTCTTGCTCATTTTTCTTTTTCTTGGGTCATCTGGTCTTGAGTCACATGAGGTTCTGTGATTTGTTTCATGTACCTGGGTGAAAGTTAAAATGTAGCTACCAAAACTCACTCTTCATGTGGAGGTAATTGGTGACTATATCTGAAACCGCCACATTCTGGTTAATAAACAAAATAATTTGTTCTCCTTTTAGGTAAGCTTAAGAGAATTACAATGAAATGCTGAGATGCCAGGCACACTTAAACAAAAACCTCATTTTTGGGACTTCCCTGGTGGTGCAGTGGTTAAGACTCTGCCTGCCAATGCAGGGGACACAGGTTCGATCCCTGGTGTGGGAAGATCCCACGGGCCGTGGAGCAGCTAAGCCCGTGCGCCACAGCTACTGAGCCTGCACTCTAGAGCCCGTGAGCCACAACTTAAAAGCCCACACACCACAACGAAGAGTAGCCCCGCTCGCTGCAACAACAGAAAGCCTGTGCGCAGCAGTGAAGACCCAACACAGCCCTCCCTCACAAAAAAAAAAAGCCTCATTTTTGGAACTGCAGTGAATTTTTTGTTGGAGCACCAAGTTTTGACTATACTGGTATATTAAGTCAATTGTGCTACTTAATCTTTTATTTAAACACTTATTATGTACAAGTTGATTTTAATTTTTAAGATTGTAAAGGAAATGAGAATTTACCAAAAATATTTAAATAGGGGAATCACTTTGTTATTCTAAAAAATTAAAATTAAGGAATAAAGTTTTATTCAATCCCTAATAAGAAAAGCTATTCATGTTTCAAGTGTGTCACTTGACTACAACGCAAACTGTAAAATTAAAAACAATTTTAAGTCATTATTCCTTAAATGCTACCTTTCATGGTAGAAACACAGTCTGATATTAGAAGGCTTTATTAAGTTAAACTTGTAGCAGTAATGCATAAAGCTCTGTATTTAAAAGTGAACATTCTATGAGTTTTCTTATACATGTAGTGTATGAGTTTATCTTACATATACACACACACATGTGCAAAGACAAGTAAAAGGATGATCGTTGTAGTTTTATTCATTAGTAGAGAGCTTGTTACATAATAGTACATGCATAAGATGGAATATTTGAAGCTGTGAAAAGAATGAGGTAATTTATGTGTTGTGATAGGGGATGATCTCCAAGATATAATAAGTTTAAAAGTGGTTGAGAACTGTGTAGGGTATTCCCCATTTATATTTTGGGGTGTGTGTGTTTAAAGACATGTATATTTCTTTCTGCCTCAGTTTCTTCATCTTTAAAATCAGAATGATAATACCACTTCCCTCCTAGAGTTAAATGGATTCAGTGCATTACAAAATGAGCACTGTGTGTTAGTCATTATATACACTTGTTTATGTAAATTTCTGGAAGGATGCTATGACTTTGAGGAAGGAACTAACTTGGCTCATGGAAAATTTGTTTTTCATTGAATATTCTTTTCTACTTAACGTTTTCTGTAATATGTGAATTTCTCAATTTAAAGAGTTAAAGTTTTATATGATTTATTGGGGAAGGTGGATATTACATTTAGTTATAAGTTTGTAATCATGTAAACTTTTATTATGACAGTAATATCACATAGTTTAGGGAAAAAAAGGCTGAAAAAGGGAATTCCCTGGCGGTCCAGTGGTTGGGACTCCACGCTTCCACTTCAGGGGCCCAGGTTTGATCCCTGGTTGGGGAACTAAGATCCCGCAAGCCTCATGGTGTGGCCAGAAATAAAAAAGGGGTGGGGGGTGAGGGGTGGGACTAAAAAAATTAACCTGAAAAACAAACCATATTTAGCATCTTAGTGCATTTATTCCCCCAAAAAGTTTTAAAATATAGTTGTAGTAATATGTATAGCTTTATATTCTGCTTTCTTCAGAGTTACTGTGTAGTTTTCATAGTCAAGATTTTAAGTAGTTGCATACCAAGTCCATGAAACATATGATTTACTTAGCCCTGCTACCTAACTATGCATGTTAGTTTGTTGCTGCATTTTATCTGTAGTTATTTTAGTGAATATCTTAAGATAGTTTTTCCTAGGAAAGTATTCCAGACTTAGAATTTCATAAACATATATATGACTGTTGAGGTATTGTCATTGTTTTTTAAACGAAGAAAAATAGTGTAGGCTATGTAAATTTACTAGTGACCCTGTGTGGTTTTATTAGTTTTCTTATTTGCTTATATAAAATAAATTACTTTTCGTTTTAAATATTTTATAAAGTTTTAAAACTTTATTATCAGTTATTAGTGGTAATTGTTGAAGCATTTATTTAATATTTGCTGGTTTATTTAAAAGCTTTTAAAAATTTAAAAAAGTAATACCTACATAAATACATGAATAACTGGATTTAGATATGATAGATAATACTGTGACCATTTGGTGAATGAAGACACACACATTCTCCAATTAAATTGCCTTTAAATTTTGAGAGTATACATATGAAATTGATGATGTGTATTTATTGCTCTTGTATTTGTTTATTTCAGTGGTCAAGGAAGTTTGCTCCAGCCTTTTATATACTATAGATTCCTTACTCTTCGATACTCCTCTCGAAGAAATCCATATTGTCGGTAAGCTGGTGACTAGTTTAAACCTGTTTTATTTATTAAGAGTATTGTGAAATACAGTATTTGTAACTTTTAAGAGTTGTTTAACTTTTATATTAGAATTTAGAAGCAAGCAGTGTTTTTGTGAATTTAAGTTTTGGCCTTAGAACTACCTAGGATTGATAAGGAGGTGGTTGTACTTCTTTTCAGACACTAAGACTAGACTTTTCTTGACCACTTCTAAAACAGTGCTAAAGCTTAAGGAGTTTTAAAATGTGTAGGACATAAGTCCCACTCTCAAGGCACTTTCCTAGTTGAAGAAACAAAAAACACATGTCAAATAATAAGAAAGGAAGCAGTAGTTTAGGATATGGTATTCACATGTCAATCTATGATGAATTGTCATGTTTATTCTACTATATCAGTACTATAGTCCACAACAGGGGAGAGATCATTGAGCCAGAAGAGAGAAGAGCCCAGGAAAGTTTCACAAAATAGAGATTTTAATTTGTTCTAGAAGGTTTAAAGCCTTTGAATAGACAGAATAAGGAAAAGCATTTTAGGTAGGAAAACAGAACAAGTTCAGAGGCAAGAAGACAAAAGCAGAGGTTAAGGGGCATTGAGTAGACCTATTTGACTATAAGGGAAATTCTGAATGGTGAGTGCTTGGAGCAAAGATTTAAAAGGTATATTGGAGCCATATCATAAAACTTCTTGAGTTTCAGGGTAAGAAGTTTGGAACTTACTTTTTGGATGTATAGGAATGATGGTTTTGACATGATCACAATAGTTTTCTGATAGCCTGTGCAGAATTGTTTGGAGTGGAAAAATGAAGCAGAGAAATATTTTAGTAAATTATCATAATATTGAGGAACGGAGGCTTAAATTAATGTACAATAAATTGTGCCTTCTGATCTCAAAAATTAGAAGAAAACAAAAATGAATAGCTTTTCTTTTTTAAAAAATATATTTATTTATTTATTTTGGTGGGCTTTTCATCATGGTGGCTTCTCTTGCAGAGCACGGGCTCTAGGCACGTGGGCTCACAGGCTCTAGAGTGCGTGCTCAGTAGTTGTGGCGCACGGGCTTAGTTGCTCTGCAGCATGTGGGATCTTCCCGAACCAGGGCTCAAATCCATGTCCCCTGCATTGGCAGGCGGATTCTTTAACCACTGTGCCACCAGGGAAGTCCCTGAATAGCTGTTTTTAATAGCTTCTTAAATATGTTACTCAGATACTAATGTTAACATAGTTTTTGTTTTCACATTTAAAATAAATTCATCATGTAGTAGAATTCAGCCAGAAATCCAGTGAGTGTGTTAGCATGATCTCTATTATATTTTCACAAGCAAAGTAAAAACTGAATTTGAATGCTGGTCCATCATTTGCCAGATCCATCATTATGACTTCAGGCGAGTTACTTAAATTTTAATTTCTTCACTGACAGAAAAACCTCCTTCTGGAGGTGAAATGAAGTAGTGTTTTTAAAAGTGCTTAGATTCTATTAGGTTCTTAATAGTTTATTTTCCTTTTTTTATGCTTCTTATTCTCCTTTGAAGGGGTTTTTATGTTCTCACAGACAATGTCTTTTTCACAGTACTTCCTAAAATAGAGCTTATTTTCTTTAGACATAGGTTCTTAATGAGTTCCTAGTCAAAAATAAACCTTTAATTTTACTTGATTCCATGAGTTTTTCCCTTTTTCTTTCTGGTTCTTGTATTCATTTTAGACGTCATATTCTGGTTCCCTACCCTGGCATCCAGTTTTCATCAGTAGATTTGTTTTTCTCTGCTTCTTTATATCCTCTTCTTCTCTACTCCTGTTTTCTCCACATATCCTTAAATCATATCATTACCTATAAAAATGTAGAAGTATTCAGTGGAATAGAAAAGAAAGGATAGCAGTGCTATAAGATAACACAAATATGTGCTAATAAACATCTCGCATTAGTACACATTTTAATCAAAACAGTGGAAAGGTAATGAAAAATATTTGGGCTTATAAATATTGATAAGCAGGCTATAAAACTACATTTTCTACACTATACTTTTTTTTTGTTAAGGGTTATGAGACAGTCTATATAGCCAGTTTGTACCATGTTCACTTATCACGATATTTATTCTCAAGTTAGTCGTATGAGTCCTTTGTTCATGTCTAGTGTAGATTGTGCAGAGCCGTGCTAATAGAACAGCCACTAGCCACATTTGACCATTAAAATTTAAATTAATTAAAATTCATAAAATTTAAAACTCAGTTCCTGAGTCAACACTAACCATATTGTTAAGTGCTCAGAAGCCATGCGTGGCTGATGGCCGCTGCATTGGACAAACAGACATTTTCATCACCACTGAAAGTGCTGTTGTTTATGCCAGGGATAGAACCATGGATACGAGAACGAGGCATGCCTCATCGGTAACCTGAAGGGGTTTAACTAGAGTGTTTTCAGGATGCCCTCTAACTTGATTCATTAGCCTCATTTATTCTGAAGACAGTGATTGTGTGTTGACGATAACAAGTTTAATGTGGGATTGAAATACCTGCTTTCTAGGGACTTAGAGCTGAGTGAATTAGATAGCTACATAAGTCAGTATGATGATGAAGGTGCTGTGAAGGCACACAGTACAGAGGGAGACAGATGAGAATTCACGGAGGAGGTGGTAATAGAAGGCCAAGCCTTTTGAAGTCTGAGTTCTGGCATGTGGGTGCCTGAATGCGCTTGGCATGCCAGTAGTTGTCACTTGAGTTGAGGAGGTATATAGGGAAGTAGTGAAGATCTGTGCCCAGAAAGGGAGACAGGAACTAGATCATGTGGAAGGGTTTGGACTTTATTCTAAGGTAGGAAGAGCATTTGAAGTTTGTAATGTGGAGGGGTTGAGAACACGATAAGGTCTGATTTAGAAATACTATTCCAGAAGATGGATTTCAGGCTCACCAAAAGGACAAAAAGACCAATTTGGAAACTGTTAGAGAAGTCCAGAGCCTGAACTAATTCAGTGGTAAAAAAGGGATAAATTTGAAAGCTATTTAGGAGAGTTGGAACTTGGGGCTTAGGGAAGAAGAATAATATAAAGAAGACCTCCAGGTTTCTGGCCTGGGAACCTTGGAGAGTCATGAGTAATGCGGCTGTCACAAAGGTAGGAGATACAAAAAGAAGGTCAGGTTTTTAGATAAATGTGCATCTTTCCAAATTTCCTTCCTGTTTTTGTGTGAGAGTGTATTACATCCTTTTAAAAAACAGTTTATTGCCTTCTCCTAACCATAAAAATAACACAGAGCATACAAAAAGGTAGAAGTTGTGTCTTTATGTAGGATGAGTCAGCACATAAAAATATGAACAGCCAAAATTATCCTTGATGATTCTTTGAAGCACTTATAAATTACAGTACAGTATACATGATTTTGTGTCTGCTAACCTGTACAATATGTGTGATGTGTGTGTGATTACAGTATGTAATAAAGAGTACTTCGTAGGCAAGTGGCACAGTTAAGGCAAAGTCGTGATCCACAGCCAGCCTAGGCTCAAAACAGGCAGCGTAACATGGGCATCGTGGCAGAGAGTGGTAGGAGATGAAGCAGGAAAATTCAACTGAGACAAGATTGCAGAAGGCACGGGATGTTGAGGAGGTGGGATTTAGTCTGAAGGCAAACGAGAGCTTATTTGATCAATGGAATGATCCAGTTGGGAGGTAACATTTATTGAGCATCTTCCGTGTTGTCTCATTTAAACTTCACTGTGACTCCAATAAGTACATAGCCCCATTTTTCAGATGAGGAAAGCTCTAAGAGGCAGTATGTTCTTTTAAGGAAATAGTAGGTGGGATTGCTCATATTATATAATTTTCACTTTCTTGGTCTCTTTTTTAGAACTAGTTGAATTTGCCTAAGTCAAATATGAAAATTATGTGACTCAACTGTAAAGAAGATACAGATCATCCCTAATCTCAGCCCTCAGAGAGAGCCATTTATTAAATGCTTTTGTTAAATGATTTTTTTCCCCGAAAAAGGAAACAGGTGATTTGGGGAATTTTATTTTGTATGTTCCCTACAGTGCATCCTGGTTACTTTTACTTCACGTTCTTTAATGGCTGTGGGAAAGTCCCTCATTAGCATTTGCTCTTGCATTACGTTGCTTTTTCATTGGGTTCCTGAAAGAAAACTGTTTTATGTTGCAGGACCTTGTTTAATGAACTGAGGATTGTTGTTGAACATCTAATAATGAAACCTGCTTGCCCACTGTTTGTGAGAAGACTTTGTCTCCAGAGCATTGCCTTTATAAGCAGACTGGCACCAACAGTTGCATAGTTTAACATCCAGCTAAGTTATATATAATATAAATATGCATTGTTAGCTGCTGGTACTTCTGCTATGGATGGTTAATTCCAGGTGTAAAACTGACCTCAATGCAATTTACATAATTTACATAAATGCATCTCGAAAGAAAAATGATCATTTTCCTGGCATGTTAAATCAAGCCTTTTAAACACTTTCTGAGCAACTTTATTGTAATGTATTGTTAATAGTTAGGGAAGTTTGAATCTTGTGATAAATGTATCAAAAATTCTTTAGATGCTGCTGTGCCTTTATCATGAAGTACATTTATTTCTCTGGTAAAAATAGCTCTAAAATGTGTTTTCATCTAATTGGTAACCTGAATTTATATCTGGCATGAGTTCATTATAGTAACATTAACATGTAAATTCAGTATATTTTGAGACAGTATTCTTTTGCCATTCAGTAATTTTGGTTGATGATTTGAACAAAAACACTTCCCACTATATTTAATTTCAAATTGCTTTTAAATTGATTTTGTGCTGCTTTGTTAGGACAGATTTATTTTAGATGTACCATTATAATAGGAATTCTATATGTATCTTATACTATGACCTTCCAAAATTTTATTTTCATAATTACTTCTGTGGCTTTGAATATTTTTTTTTAAAAAGGCCCAACTGAAAGCTTGTTAACCAATTGGGTAAATATTTGTGGTCACCTAAGCGTTTTACATCAGAGAGCAATACAGTAGTTGGACAGTTTTCCTTTCACAGACCCATTGAGTAACATTTCTCAAATAGGAAATCCTTCTTTTAGAAATGTGGATACATAGGTTTTAGTATTACTGTAGTTTATACAATTACTTAGATCAGATTCTTGACTGTGAGTTTTCTCGGTTTCTTAGGCTTGATTTTCATAGACAGTTGCAGCAATTCAGATGCCTTTTGAAAGGAATGTAACTGAAGATTGAGCGCATGATTAAACTTTGTATCTGTTCTGAAATAATAACGAAGATTATACATACTTACCCATCAAATCTGACTTAAAAGGTTAAATGGAAAGGTTTATAGGAAAGGTTATTGCCTGGGAATGGAGCCAGGGGAGGAGTTGTGGGGGAAATAGTACACGTTTCGGTGGTGTAACGCACAGCTGTATTTGGGGGGTTGGATGTATTATGCAACTGTGATTTGAGTTGTATAATATGTTAAATGTGTTCGTTGAGCTTCCATTAACTCCTTTTTAAAATTCATTCTGATCTTTATTGTTGCATGATTGGAAATGTTTAAAACCTTGCAAAATGTAAATACAGAGTAATGTAACGGTTTTTTGTGACCAGTTTTCTTCTATGTGCATGTAACTTGGATTTCTCCAGTATACTCTGACTTATCAGTAACATCAGTTTTCTTTTTCAACTTTTTGATCTATAGAAATGTGATACCTACCTGATAGCTCAACTGTCACCAGCTATTTTTGTAATTTTGTAATATTTATCTACTAAGTTAGAGAAGCCTCGTAGTATACAGCTGATTGTAGGGGTGGGGCAGTCTCACTATCACTATGTATCACTATCTGATGGTTTTAAAAACTAAACTTTCTAGAGCAATAAAGTAATTATAAGGTTAAGTAAACAATACATTATTGATTTCTAATGACGTTTTTAAAAATTTGAATTGTATCAAGAAATTTTGGCTGCTGAAGGCATACTTTTAAGTTACTAGGTGTTTTTGTTTGCTTTTGCAATTTTTTTTAATCTTGAGATAATTTTAGATTTGTAGAAGAGTTGTAAAAAATAGTAAAGAGAGTTCCTGTATACCCTTTACTCATCTTCTCCTTGTGTTAACAGCTTCCATGACTATACAACATTTATTAAAACTAAGAAATTAACCCTGGAGCAATGCTATTAACTATTAAGGTACAGAACTTAGTCACATTTCACCAGTTTTTCCATTTATTAATTTTCTTTTTGTGTGCTCTGTTTCTACCATGATGTTTCTTTGAATGATCTATAAGTATGCCTCTGTTTTTAGTTTTTCCTCTTTATGTTGAAAATTACTATTGGTCAAAAGGATTTTCCTAAAGGAAATAATTCATGTTTAACAAAAAGAATATAACATTAATACTATTACAATTTAAAACGCTCTGTGCTTCAAAAGTCAATGCTTTTATCACATAATGGAGTTATATTTCTGATATGCTCATGTTCTTTAAAGGAAGGCTTGATTTATAAACAAAATACTACTAAACTCATGAAAAAATAAATCTTACAATTTGAGCATTACTAGATGTTTAGTTAGCATGAACATGTAGTTAGGAATTTTGCAGTATGAATACATACAACTAGCTAATTTGACATCTGAAATTATAGGGTAACTTGCATATCTATCAAATTAAAATTAAGGAAATAGAGTATATAGAATGAATGTACTAGGAGAAGTTATAGCTGCATAGCTGAATTTATTTTTACTTACAGGTTTTAAAAAAAGTTGATTTAACATCCAGAATATCTAATTCTTTAGGAAGTGGTATAATGCTGCTGTTCTTCTAGTACTTTTAGATATTAAACCTTCTTGGACAGGTGGAACAAAATCTACTTTATTTCTAACAAAGATTCTATATTCCATTTGTATACTTGATTCCTCATGAATTTTAACTATTTAACATCAGTCTAAAGAGAAATTTCATAAATAACAATTAGTATTTAAATTATCTTGGCGTAAAATTCACGAAGGTAGATGCTCCTAGAAGAAGTAAGCAAGAAAAAAAGCTAACCTTTTTTTTTCCCCCGGAACGCCAGCCCCTCACTGCTGCGGCCTCTCCCGTTGCGGAGCACAGGCTCCGGATGCGCAGGCCCGGCGGCCACGGCTCACTGGACCCAGCCGCTCCGCGGCATGTGGGATCCTCCTGGACCGGGGCACGAACCCACATTCCCTGCATCGGCAGGCGGCCTCTCAACCACTGCATCACCAGGGAAGCCCAAAAGCTAACCTTTTTTTTAAAAAAAAATGAATTTAGTTATTTAGGAACCTCCCTTACGGGGAAAATCAAGGCATGCTTAACATTAAACCAGAAGTTGTGAAGGATTTATGGTCTGTTGTATAACTAAGAATTGTAAAGCTATCAAAATACTTCTTTTCCTCCCAAAAATCAGGATCAAAAATCAGTTTAGGTTTGTGAGTTTAGGACATGAATATTATTCATCCGAAAAAGGAAAATAAGTGTGTATATAATGCTACGAGCAGAACTGAGAGTTTTTGTTCTTTTTAAGTTTGAGATAAGAATAAAATTAATTTTGAGGGATTGTGGTAAAGATCCTTATCTAATGCTAAGGAATCTGTTTTAATTAATATAGTTCTGAAGCTCCCATCCACCCATCTACCCAAATCCCCTTTTGATCTGCTACCCTCAATGCTGTCACCCATACTGAGACTGATTTTTATTCTGTAATGAAAACCTCAAGGGAGAAAGTAACCACAGTTATGTTTATGAGCAGTAGGTGGCACTCTTTCCTCAAGTAGTCCTCAGCTGTTTTATGGGCCATGTTGGAAGGTTAAATGCCACTAAATCCTGAGTCAGCATAAAACTAAGGACCTGAATTCCATGACTCTTTAATATGTAATTATTCAATATTCAGTAAATATTTAGTAAGCATTTACTATGAGTACATTTTAAAAATATTGAAATGTTCAAAAGCTGGAAGAAGTACCCTGTTAATATCTGCTTCCTAGGTAAATAGTAGAATAGGCCACAATTATTGGTGTTATTCAGATCATGGTCTCTCTGCATTTTTTTGTTTTCATAAGTGCCTAAATTACCTAAACACATCAATTATAAAATTGCTCTTTCTCCTTCATTTCAGGTATGTAGAAAAATGGTACTTAAAATTTGTTCATGGTCATTTTGTAGGTGTACAAGGTGTAACTAGTTCCATCTCTTAAAATTTATACTTTTCACAATAATACAAAAGCATATTGAAATTTTTGGATATTAGGAAGGGTACCTAGATTTGTAAATTCAGTTTGAGTTGCAGAGACAACTATTGATAGTTTCACTTATCATCTCGTTGGAATTTCTCTAGAGTTAAGAGAATTCTACATAGGTTATATGATAGTGTAGCTCAACAGATAATATACCAAAGGCATATACGTTTTATAAATCCAGGAGTTATTTCCAGAGATTGTTGTAATGAGCAGGCCTGTTGTAATATTCTGGGTGGAAAGTTGTGACTGGATCTGATACTAAGGATAAGAAAGGAGCTGCTAAAAGTTTGGGAGGTTTCCTGGTAGTAATTACTCTATGACATGTTTATCTTCAGAGGTGGTATTTGGGAGGGTTCTTAGAAAGGAACACATCCCTGTGTGAGGGATTAACTATAGAGTAGTCTCTCTCCTGTTGTGCAGCACAAATAGGAAAACTGACCTGCACTGAATTTGAGTTGATGTGACAAGAGATAAAGTACAGTATTTTTTTAGTCTAAAACAGATTCTTTTTCTTAGAAAATGATAGAGAAAAGTTATTATTGGGTATCTTTGCTGGAACCTAAAAATTAGCTCACATTCCAGAGGAAGGAAAGGCCCAAGAATCATTTCACTTTTTCCATCATAGTTTTCCCGAGCTACTTTTTTGATATGCTCAGTACTTTTAAACTAACCATTTTTTTTTCTTGGTTCATGACAGTTTAGTTCCAACCTAGACTATTTTCTTTTGTAACTTTAAAATAAGACAAATGCTTTTGATATGAATTTTTGCTTGCGTGTGTATCTGTAAGTTGAGACCAAATAGGCAAAGTCTTGGGCAGATAACATTTGTGATATGTATATATTGAAACAAATGTAAAAGGGTCACAAGGATTAGAAAGAGAGTCATAAAAAACTGCTTGATATATAAATGCATTACTTCTGGTGCTCTATGTAATGGGATATATTGAACTAAAAAATCTGTATACACAGTATGTCAGCATTTCTTAGTAACTTCTTTTGAATCCATTTTTAATATCTAATATTATACAGGTTGGGGAGTTACATACTCTTCAGGCCAATACTATCCAGACTATAAATTTATAAAATAAATTGAAAAATTCATCATTCCCCTGTATTCAAGATCAAAGCACATAAATGCTAATGTAGGGCTCAGAGGGGACATAATATTGCTCCTGAATATTTGAGAAAATGTGAACTCCTTTCAAGAAAATCTAATAAACATAATAATCCTAGCCTGCTGACACTAAGGAAAAAGGACCTCATTCACTCTTTCTTTTATGCAGTGATTTACTGGTCCCTACTGATTCTCAAATTGAATCACCATACTAAATTATCTGTGCTGGTACCTGTGAAAGTAAGCCCTGGGATCCATATTTGTTTTGTGTTCTGCTTAAATCAGCAAGAATGATAAATTTGATGGTGTGAAATTGGAAGTGTCAAGGGCTTTCTTTGGTGATTGAGCAAAATAATGTCTCCACTTGTAATTTATTGTGACCCTTTTTCACTGTATTTGCTTTGTATATCTAATATTTATTTCAATACAAATTAAATTGTTGTTCCCTCATCTGTATTGTTATATCTAAGATTTTATTGATGTAAAAATCAAATTGCATAATAAAAAAAATTTTCTCTGGATTTAAGCTGATTTGAAAATGTTATGTTGCAAAAAAACATTTAGAATTTAGCTTTCCATTGCTCTTCCTTGCCTTATTGTTAGAATAAGGTGAATTTGAACTTCTTTTTTTGTCTTCAGCTCATCGCAAACAATAGAACTGGTGTAATTTTGTGATCTGGTATGAAACGAAAAAAAAATGTGGGCTAAGGTGAAACTGGAAAGAAAAGAAAAATTGTAGTGCATCTCTCAGCTGTTCACTTGCTTGCTCTCCTGTACTTGTTTGTCTAGTGAAATTTACAGCCTAGTGGATGAGTTATTTGTAACCCTAAAATGATTCACAATACACAGTATATTCAGAGTCATAAATCAACACAGGATAGCATAGAGGAATATATTTCCCTTCCAGATGTTTAGAGTTGGCAGATATTTTGTGTGGCAATTTTAATAACTGGTACTAAGCAAAACACTGAAGAAGCGAGTTAAATCCTTGTCCACTTAGAGATTGTAGTCTAAGAGGCATTATGGAAATCAGTTGTATAAAGGCAATTTTGAGAGGTGAATAAATATTGCATTCGTAAATGAGTTGTCCGTGTAAGGGGAAAAATGTTTGATAGCTCAATAAACTGAGTGTTAGGAGAATTGATTTCCTAAAGATTCAGTGGTATAGGCTCTTAGGAACATATATTGTTAATTCATAATGCTCGTTCCCTGAGCATATGGGGATATTTGAAGCTGTTTAGGAAATAATTCTGAGCTTTGGGGAGGGAAAGGTCATGTCATTCCCTAAGCCTGGTTGAATGGAGTGACTCCTCAAGGAAGTGGTCAGCCATTGCTTATCGGGGAAGGAGAGTTTCGAAAGCAGAAAAAAGGAGGAGCAGTCAAGAAACAATAGTGCAGCTGTGGGGCAGGGTCCTGGTTCCTCCTTAAGGAATATAACAATATCTTTGAGTTCTGTAGGAACCATGGCCCCCACTTGGATGGAGAATGGTAACTTAAGGCCGAGCACAAGATTCCTTGAACACGGCTCTGTTACCTCACCATAGACCAATCAGAAGAAAGTGCACACGGGAAGTCAGATCCCTCTTCCCCAAATGATTCTCCCTTAAAAAACTTTCATAGTCAAGCAGAATCTTCAAAGTTGATTTCTGGATACCAGTCCGTCTTCTCCCCAGATTGCTTCCTGAATAAAGCAACTTTTCCTTTCCAACCAGCACTCTCATCTCTTGAGTATTGGCATTCCAGCAGCGAGCAGCAGAACCTGAGTGCGGTAACAACACCACCTTCCTCCTGGGAGAAGAAGCTGGAGATTGAGTTAATAATTGATCATGCCTATATAATGAAGCCTCCATGAAAATCCCTGAACTGTGGGCTTTGGAGAGCTGCCAGACTGGTGAACATACCCGTGCTGGAAGGGTGGCGCAACCCAAATCCATGGGGACAGAACCTCCTACACTTGGAACCCTTCTGGACTTCCATGATGTCTCTTCATCTAGCTGTTCATCCATATCCTTTATTATATGATAAACGTAAACACATTTCCCTGAGTTCTGTGAGCTGTTCTAGCAAAGTATCAAACCTGAGGTGGTGATTGTGGGAATGCTGAATTATAGTCAGCCAGTCAGAAGAGTAGGTGACAACCTGGGACTTGCAATTGGCGTCTGAAGTGGGGACAGCACCATGAGCCTGAGCCCGTAACTTGTGGGATCAGATGGATGGTGTCAGACTGAACTGTAGGACACCCAGTTGGTGTCTGCAGAATATCGCAGCATTGCTTGGTGTAGGAAACCCCACACATCTGGCATCTTAAGTATTATGAGTGTGAGTAAAGGAAGAAGTAGTGTTTGTTTTCCTTTCAGTGGACACAGTTAAGTAATGGCATAGGTAAATAACATATCCAGAGTACAATACGAAAGAATGAGGCGGCTCTGTGATGTACTGATGTGGAAAAATCTTTAAGATATAAGATTAAGAGAGAAGCAGATGTATAGTTGTATGTCTGTGTATAGATTTGTTGCCTACCCTGGGGACTAAGGTGAGGGTAATTTCATTACTATTTTATAAATCATGAATTTTCCATCATGCATTATACTACTGATGTATACATTATAGGCAAATAAAATTTAATAAAAATAATATAAACATTAAAAAAAAAAGTTGTCAGCCAAGATCCCCGAGAGTTATCAGTCTAAACAGGCAATTTGTCAACAAAGGTTTGGTTTTTTTTAAACTTCTTATGGTGAGTTTTGAACATACATAAAAATAGAATAGTATAATGAAGTTCCATATTATTATCACCCAGCCCTCATTAAATCCTCCACCATGGCTACCCCACTTTACTTTCACCTCTATTTACTTTTTCTTCTAGTTTAAATAATTCACAGTATTCTATACCACTAAGTAAAAATTACATTGTGTTTCTAAAAGATAAGGATCCTGGGACTTCCCTGGTGGCACAGTGGTTGGGAATCTGCCTGCCAATGCAGGGGACACGGGTTCGAGCCCTGGTCCGGGAAAGATCCCACATGCCACGGAGCAACTGAGCCTGTGTGCCACAACTACTGAGCCTGTGCTTTGGAGCCCGTGAGCCACAACTCCTGAGCCCATGTGCCACAACTACTGAAGCCCACGAGCCTAGAGCCTGTGCTTTACAACAAGAGAAGCCACCGCAATGAGAAGCCCGCGCACTGCAAGGAAGAGTAGCCCCCGCTCGCTGCAACTAGAGAAAGCCTGTGCGCAGCAACGAAGACCCAACACAGCCAAAAATAAATAAATTTATTTTTAAAAAATAAAAGATAAGGATCCTTTTGAAGATCAGTATTAAAAAATTAACAGTAACATAGGTCTTTTAGATTGGGTGTCTAGAAGTGATTGACTAACAGCAACGCTCTGACGTGAAAAAGGCTTAACACAATTTTATAACAATAAGCATAACATAAGGGAAAGGGAAAATTCTAGTGTTTTTCAGTAAAAGGAAGACTTTTTCCCCTGTGTTGCTGCCCTCAGAGAAAGACACAGAAACCACCACCCTTTAGGGAAAGAGGTAGGGAAGATGTTGCCTTCCCACTTCACTTTCTCCCTCCAAAAGGAGGTAGTGCGTCCAAGGATTTTTTTCCTTGAAAACATGGTGAGTGTGGGACTTCGGCAGTCTTACTGGAAACAGAGAGGGGTTAGGTCATTGCTTCAAAGGAAGGGAGTGCTGTTAACCAAAGATGGAGATAAATAACATTAGAACCATTGTTCTTATTAAATTACCTTTAAAACTATAGATATTTCCAAATAATTAAATAGTGGAATTCAGGTCAATTTATTCCCAATTTTTAAAAAATGATAGCCTTTAAAAAGAAAACAGTAGTTTATAGTATTTTTTTCATTTAAATTATTTAAATTTGGAGCTCTACAATTATTTATTCCTAGACTTCCAAGAGTAATAGGCCATTTCATTTAAGTAACAAACTACAAACCCTCAAGACAAAGAAATGAAACTTGCAGTGATCCAGAATAAAATGGGTATCGTTTTTTTGTCATTAACTCATAAAAAATACAGTTGTATATGCAGGTTTCTCTGATCTGAAATAATGGTCCTTGACACTGTGAATTATCAGGTTCATGTTTTACAGTTCCATTTAGTAATATACAAAGTATATAGTTCATCTTTTGAGGTATTTACAAATTACCTTTGTCTGAAAGGCTAAACTTCCCTTTAGGGCTTACTGTATTATTAGACTTAGTTTGAACTGAAGTTTTTAATATGAACTTTATATTTTCCTTTCCTGAGGATGATCCTCAATTTCAGAATAAAAGCAGAACATTTCTTACAAAAATATTGGAACAGTTTTTAGAAAAATATTTTAATTTGGGCTCTGATATTTTTAGTTATATGGATATATTGCTGGGAATAAAATATTCTGTCAAAGTGAGTAATTAAACGTTTACCCTTATAATTAGAACCTACCAGAGGGCTTTTTTCTTTCTTTTTTTTTCTTAACAGAAAGGATATTAACTTACTGTGGTAAAAATCAAAGAATCTGTAAGGTTTATTACAACTCCATTTGAGCTTTTATGTTCATTATACTTGCTCTAAAGTGGTTTTGTGCAGCTATAATTAACTATACATATTTATATAGTACTGATAAGCTTTTAAAAATATTTATTTATTTATTTGGCTGCACTGGGTCTTAGTTGCAGCATGCGAGATCTTTGTTGCAGCATGCAAGATCTTTGCTGCCGCATAAAGGCTGTTAGCTGCGGTATGCGGGATCTAGTTCCCTGACCAGGGATCGAACCCTGGCCCCCTGCGTTGGGAGCACGGAAGCTTAACCACTGGACCACCAGGGAAGTCCCTGAAATGCTTTTGATAACATCCATATCTTTTAACCTTTCTATAATAAGATGCACAAGCAACTTTGAAGTTAGTTTATAAAATCATTCCTACTCTATTTTCTATATACTGGTAGTTATCAGATTCTCAAAATTTAAAACTTTAGAATCTTATTTTAATTACACTACAAGCAAAGTGCCCCTTGGTGGCAAGTTTTTGGAGAAATAATTCTATTGGCTCTCATTTTGCCTGTAATAAAAAGCCATGGGCAAGGGGTGGAGGGAGAGAAACATTGCTTGACTCTTGATTTTATTTCCAGTGGTTTTTACATTAAACACCCAATCAAGGATATAAAGGCCTTCTTACTAATGATTTCTACCTTTTAATGTTAAAAAAAGTTTTTAGACCATTTTCATTGGTTAATAATCACTATTAGTTTCCAAGGTACCTAAGTGAGCTAATGAATTTTTCCATTATATTTATGAAACAAGTAGACTTTTTATCTCTGTTTTATGGCTGAGAAACCGAATTTCCACAGACAGGTCAGTGGGAATTCCTGACTGATAATTTGTGAAGGAAATCATTAGAGCCCTCATTCAGCCCACGTTCACTGAGTGAGTGCGCATTTTTATAGTCTAAGTAACAGTCTTGTGACAGCTTATGGATGTTCTTTGGGATACCATCATAATTTGGGTATCATAAGATTAGTTCTTTCTTTTTTAAAATTTTGTAGAATAGGGACTTCCATGGTGGTCCAGTGGGTAAGATTCTGCGCTCCCAATGCAGGGGGCCCAGGTTCGATCCCTGGTCAAGGAACTAGATCCCGCATGCATGCCACAACTAAAAAGAGCCCACATGCCACAATTAAGAAGTCAGCATGCCGCAACTAAAGATCCTGCATGCCGCAACTAAACCCAGCACAGCCAAAGTAAATAAATATATATCTTTAAATAAAACAAAAATTTATAGAATAAATGATTCGATACTTAGGAGATGCCTCCATACATGGGCTGTTTGTCCAACCTTAAGGAGGTCATCTTGGACACTCTTACGTGTCTTCAAAGTTTTGAGCAAGGATAAGAGGAGGTAGATGCTCTTCTTCTATAAGCGAACTGTTTTTGGTTGTCATAGGATTCTCTTATAGATGGATCTCCTAACTACCATGCCAGGAAAAAAGTATTGCATATTAATTACACCAAATACCCATTTTTTTAACCTTGAAATAATACATTATCACTCACAGACATCAGTAGAACTTAACACTGGTTAGTTATTTCAGTGTCATTTCCATATAATCTTTTAGTTAAGACTGTGTAGCCCATCTCCTATATTTTCATTGTTTATTCTTACCATTCAATGGAATATAAAAAAGCCCTTTGAAAAATGCAAAATTAATTTGGGTTGTAATTAACCACTTAGTAAATCTGATTGTAAATCCCAATGCAAAGTCACATAGAATCTTTTGAGGATTTTTTGTTTGGTTTTTATTGTTGCTACTGATGTTGATCAAGGCTTTTAAAAAGAAACAGATGGCCAGGATCCCAGGTTTTCAACTCAGTATTTACTGTTACCCAAGGAAAATAAACGGAAGGGATAATGCCACAAACACCAATGTATTTAAGTTTCCTAACAAGAATAGGTGAATTGGCCAGTGACAGGAATGTCAGGAGCAGTGGGAAGACTGAACTGAGACAGAAAGTACCCGTAACGACATTCAAATTCAAGTTAAGAAAACGTTCTAAACACTGCCAGTCTCACACTGTGGACCCAATTTAGCTATGGGCCACCAGCTTGTGGTCTCTTCCTGGGCCAGTTCACACTGTTAATAGTAATGGGTTCTGTACTAGACCCTTTTGACTTCCGGTCCTGGTGAGTTGGGCTGGATTACGTTAACCCCAAGAACTCATTCCTTTTGCTGATGAAAACAGGCTTAAAGATCTTCTCTATCTCTTTCCTTTGTGCTCCATCCTTGTCACAGGCCTTGTCCCGACTCAGATGCCTTTTGTGAGAGAAAATACCTAGGTTTGAACTCTATAATGCTTCAATCTTCTTCATACTGTCTTGCCAATAATTCTCAATTTTGACCAGAGAGAGGAGGGGAAGGGAAAGGAGAGTAGGCACCTCTTAAGTAAGGAGAGATCCTCAGGCCCCTGTGGCCTAAGGCTTAGTTGAGTGACTCCATGACACCTTTCCCTTTTATACTCTGAGGTACAGAAAGACAAATCAGGAAGAAAGAACTTCTCTCTAAGCCTAGAGCTCAGCTTAGGTGAAAAGCCCACCAGCACACTTGGAGGCCAATGGGCGAAACATCATTCCACAGGCAGTCCTACTTTTTCCCTCTTCCTCACCTTATCCTTGTCTTTATTTCCTTTTTCTCCAAGCACGTTGACATCATTTGAACCTTTCTTTTGGCAGTGTCCTCAACACTTGCCCCATGGTCCTGCTGTATCCACCTGGCAAAACCTCAACCTCTAATCTAAGATAATACCTAATACCTCCCCAGCTTCTCTTTCACAGCACAGTATTTTTCCTTTACACTTTTTATTAGTGTTGTTCAATCTCGTATATTCTTTCTTATTTCTCATCTGCTTTTACTATTATTCGAAAAGGTATGTCAGAGTCTCTCACTGTGTTAACAGATTTGTCAATTTCTCGTGGTAATCCTCTCAATTTTTGCCTTGTGTATTTTAAGGCTATATTATTAGGTGTAGGCAACTTTAGAATTTTATCTTCCAGTTGAACATTTTATATCATGGCCCTCTAACTCTAGAAAACAACTTTTGCTTTAAAATCTGTTTTGTTTGATTTTAATCAAGTACACCAGGTTTCTTTTGCTTAGTTTTTGCCTGACGTGTCTGTTCCCACTCCTGTTCTTTATGCTTTAGACGTGTCTCTTATAAACAGTTATTCTGGATTGTTCTATCGTCAGCTCAATCAAGCTGGGAACTACATTTTCCCAGAATTTCCTTTTCTGGGTTAGACTTGGCTCCCAAAAGGAATTTGTATGAGAATTGACAGGTAGATGTGAAGGAGTGGCCTTTACTTTGAAGGTTTGTAGACAGGGTGATGAGTAACTGCAACAGATGCCCAGCAGGGTCCAGTGTGTTTTTCTCTTTGTGCTTCTTACAGCTCTTCCTCCTGAAGGCTGCTCCAGGTCGGCCTCCACTGCTTGGCTGCGGACCCAGAGGTGGTAGACTCATAGGGGCAATAACTTCCCATAGAACTCTCCACAAATTCCTATTCCATATCCGCTTCGCGATGGATGGGATATGCTTTGTTTCTCATTTTTTCCTTATAGTCTTCAACACGCATGGCAGTGCTTAGGAGACTAGTCAGTATCTTTGATTATCTGTCTCCCCTTTCTGGATATTGAGGTCTCCACCTCCTCCCCCAATTGTATAAAATCTACTTTCAGTATAAATTCCTTGTCTCGTAACGCAAAGTTCTGCTTCCCTGACTGAAACGTGACTAGCAATAATATATAGCTAAACTTTTAAAAATGGTTTGATAACTTTGTTTTTTAACTGCATAGTTTAGTCCACTTATAATTACTGTTATTACTGATATATGTGGGTTTATTTCTAGAGTCTTATTTTGTGCTATTTGTTCTACCTTTTCTGTTTCTTTTTTCCTCCTTTTTTTAAAAAAAAATTTATTTATTTATTTTTGGCTGTGTTGGGTCTTCGTTTCTGTGCGAGGGCTTTCTCTAGTTGCGGCGAGCTTCATCGCAGTGCGCGGGCCTCTCACTATCGCGGCCTCTTTTGTTGCGGAGCACAGGCTCCAGACGCGCAAGCTCAGTGGCCATGGCTCACAGGCCCAGTTGCTCCGCGGCATGTGAGATCTTCCCAGACCAGGGCTCGAACCCGTGTCCCCTGTATTGGCAGGCAGATTCTCAACTACTGCACCACAAGGGAAGCCCTTTTCCTCTTTTCTTGTTTGTGTCTTTCGTTGTTTGTTTGTGTGGTTTTTTTCCCTTAGATTTTTTTTTTCAACCCATTTTTCCCACTCTACTATTTTGGAATTTATACACACTTGCCTTTTTTTTTTTCTTTTTCTTTTTCTCCCCATTAAACTTTAGAAATTCGAGCATGCAACAGAGTTTTGGGTTAAAAGGATTTAAATTTGCTTCTGCCAGGTGCCTTGGGGCATTACACACTGGGACCACTTAAACTCAATTCTTGGCTCTTAGCTCTTTTTTTCCCCCCACACAGGAAGTGTAAATTTAGGGTACAAATGTTATGAATACTGGCTTGTGGTTACGAATTCTTAGGGAATATTTTTCTTCCCTCCACCTGACACCAAGGTAGAAAAAGCCAACTTTCCTAGCTGTCTCTAGACTTCAAATGCAGTTGTTTGTTATGCAAACTTCTGTTAAATTCCCCTCCTTGCGTGGGGCCTCTTCTTTACCTCCTGCCTTTAGTGTCCTGTTCTGGCTCCCACCCCTTACCCTAAGTTTACCGGGAGCTGGAATAGATTACCTGTGTGTATTCACTCATTCTGAAAATTCTTTACATTTTGCCATTTTGGGGTTGCTTTTAAGGTGTGTGTGAGGGGGGGAATTTTTTTTCCTGTTTAACATGATTTTTTTAGGTTGATTTGAGAACTAGTCAGCATTAACGAGAGAAAAATGAAAAAAAGGTTCCTTTGGTGGTGTTTCATTCTGAAAAATCTGAAGGACCCAAAGCCTCCTTCCCAGATAGATGGAAACTAAAGGCTCCTTTATCGCCAGTCCAAGATAATGGGAGGCAGGAGATAGCGAAAGATTTGGGAGTAGGGATGAATAGAGAGGGAAAGTGATGGTGGAGAGGTAGAATCTGTGCTATGATAGGATAAAAAACTCCATGGGAAAAGTAAATAAAGGCTTTGCCACATACTCTGGCCTCTTTTTTATTCAGGATGTCTCTGGTTTTCTTTTTGGTGATGGATTCAGGTGACATACTAGCTCACATGTTAAAACAATGAAGGAGTTAAAATACGTGCAACATCAGGAGTAATGTCAAAAAGTCCACACACGGTGGTTCCAATCTTTACAGACATTCTTTTAATTTCCTTGGGCCTCAATTTCCTCATTTGTATAATATGGCCAGTAGAGAACTATTTTGAGGATTGTTTGAGGTGAACTTGTACACTGTGAAGTTTTGTACAAATAGCTACATTTTATATTATGCTTCTCATTTTACCTTAGGAGATTCTGGGACTCCTGGAATTTAAAGAACTTCCTTCAAAATCCTACTTGATGAGTCAGTGTTGATTAAAATTTATGTTGCCATGTTTTAAGTCAGCACCTTTCAGGGAAAAAAAGAAACTCTGGACCCTTTAAGAGAATGTTGTTCTTTTTCCCTTATTAAAGTACAAAGCCTTATGTTGATAGGTGGATTTTTTTTTTTTTAACCTCTCACAATTCCAGGGACATAAAAGTTGATGCAAGGGACAGAAAGCAAAACTGCTATTACTTGGCAAAGTCAGATCAGCCTCTGTAATTGCAAGAGTTCTCTCCAGAAGTACTTCTTCAAAATCAGTAAATGATTGAAAGTCCTCTCCAAAACATGCTCTTTCTAAACGATCCCAAATGAATTCTTAAGAAGGATGGAAAAATAGTCTAAGAAATGCTCAAAACTAAATTTATCTGTTAATGTGCAGAGAATGATGCCCAGAATTACAATTTTATTTTCTTTAGATATGGGTATGACCTGAGACACATAGGAAGTAGCAGAGATAAGATCACTGGAAAGGGCTTCCCTGGTGGCGCAGTGGTTGGGAGTCCACCTGCCGATGCAGGGGATTCAGGTTCGTGCCCCAGTCTGGGAGGATCCCACGTGCCGCGGAGTGGCTGGGCCCGTGAGCCATGGCCGCTGAGCCTGCACGTCCGGAGCCTGTGCGATCACTGGAAAGCAGTAGAGCACGGCCAGGATCTAGGGCTCTGAGATCAGACAGACCTGGTTTCAGTCACTTCTTAGCTGTGTGATTTCTGTTTCTCCTGTAAAATGGGGATAATAATATCCTATCCATTGTGAAATGATACAATGAGCTCAAGCATATAGAGTGTTTAGCATAGTGCTTCACATAAAGGGCTCAAAACATTTTGGCTGTCATCGTCGTCATCTATAATTTAGGACAATTCTGTGGAGTGCTATACTGAATAAATTGAATAGTTGTTAACATAATTTCCCACTTATTTATATCCCAAATAGTCAGAAAATAACTATAATTATTTTCCAGGTACTGTTTAGTAATAATTGATGTTTGTAACAATGACCACCTCCCATTTTCTCCCCTACCCAGGTACTGTAAAATTTTGAATTGTCACTAAATTTTGGAGATTACATGATATTGTGATATAATGGTAAGAGAACAGAATAAAGCTCAGAACCGGGGTTTCAGTACTAACTACTTCTACAGATCTATGACCTTGGGTAATCCATTTAAACACTTTCCACATATGTTCCTCTTTTGAAGAACAGAGGGTAATATAGGATCCAGATCACTAATGTATGTATGACAGGACTGGGTTTTCTTCCCTACCGCTTCCTTCCATTTTTCTAGAATGTTGAATTCTAAAGCCTACATTAATAGAAGGGTTAAGGTTTTTTGTTTTTTGTGTTTTTGTTGTTAGTTTATTTTCCCAAATAAAGTTCATCTTTTTTTTTTTTCTTCTGTAGAAGAGTGTTTTTAAAATGTTACCTAAGGCAATGAAGTAGAACAAGTATCAGTGCAATGAGGAAAGTTCTAATTGCAATAGATATTTTATCTGGGAATCAGACCCCCGTGAGGACTACCCCCCCACCTCAAGCATACTCAAGTTTTGAAACCTGATCACTATCAAAAGCAGAACCACTTGGAGCAGAGAAAGATTGACAGCGTCCTTTGAAGGCAAGACCCAGGAAAAACTGGAGCTGAGACTTTAAGGAAAGAGTGAATGTATCAGAAGGACTAAGAGGGACTTCCCTGGTGGCGCAGTGGTTAAGAATCCGCTTGCCAATGCAGGGGGCTCGGGTTCGAGCCCTGGTCTGGGAAGATCCCACATGTCACGGAGCAACTGAGCCCATGCAGCACAACTACTGAGTCTGTGCTCTAAAGCCCGCGAGCCACAACTACTGAGCCTGCGTGCCGCAACTACTGAAGGCCACGTGCCTAAAGCCCGTGCTCCGCAACAAGAGAAGACACAACCTTGAGAAGCCCGCACACCACAACGAAGAGTAGCCCCCGCTCGCTGCGACTAGAGAAAGCCCGCGTGCAGCAAGAAAAACCCAACACAGCCAAGAGACTGCGTGTGTGTATGGAGCGGCACTGTCCAATAGGAATATAATGCAAGGCACACATGCAAGCCACATATATAATTTTAAATGTTCTAGTAGTTGGGAATTCCGTGACGGTCCAGTGTCTGAGAATTCCTGCTCCCAATGCAGGGGGCCTGGGTTTGATCCCTGGTCAGGGAACTAGATCCCACATACATGCCACAACTAAGTGTTTGCATGCCACAACTAAAGATCCTGCATGCCGCAATGAAGATCCCATATGCCACAACTAAGACGGGGCTCAGCCTAAATAAATAAATATTTTAAAAATGATAAAAATAAAATGTTCTAATAGCATATTAAAACAGTAAAAAGAAACAGGTGAAATTACTTTTTATAATATGTTTTATTTAACCCACTATATCTAAAACATTATCAACAGTTATTAATTATTAATAATTTTACATTCTTTTTTTCATATTAAGCCTTCAATATATATTTTATTCTTACAGCACATCTCAATTCAGACTAGCCATATATCAAAGGCTCACTCTCCACATATGACTACTGGTTAGTGTATTCAACAACACAGATATGGAAAGTATGAAGGAGATTGTCAAAGATTCTCTGGTGACCTTGGTGTTACCACATGCTGTTCCCCCAGAGTCTGGGACTAAGACTCCATGACTGTGAATGGAGCTTAGGGACAAGTTGAACAGATTAAAACACTCCACTGGCTTGTGTACTTATGGACTTTGTGTTGTTTGGATTGCATGGCCTGAAAATGAAGTGCGATTGAACATCCTTTAGGATTTTGTGTGTATATTAAATTGACCAACATTAAGACTGCTTTATTATAGAGTAAACCACCTTGCTCTTCCATTATATGGTGTATTAGTCTGCTCAGGATGCCATAACAAAATATCACAAACTAGGTGACTTAAACAACAGAAATTTATTTGCTCACAGTTCTGCAGGTTGGGAATTCCAAGGTCAAGGTGCCAGCAAAGTAGATTTCATTCTGAGGCCTCTTGGTAGCCACCATCTCACTGTATGGTCAGGTGGCCTCTCTTTGATGTGTGTACTTGGAGGGAGAGAGAGAAGGATATTTCTCTCTTCCTCCTCTTATAAAGCCACCTATTGGCTTAGGGCCCTACCCTTATGACCTCATTTAACCTTAATTCCCTCCTAAAGGTCCTGTCTCCAAATACAGTCACATTGGGGGTAGGACTTTAACATAAAAATTTGAACAAAATCCACCCCAGTTAGTTAAACAGAAAAGGATTTTTTTGAAAGGATATTGGGCAGCTAACAGCATTTTTTAAAAGGAGGGGAGACTCAGGCTTGGAAGCTCTATAACCAGGAAACAACACAGCTTCCTATTTCAGTTTCCATTGACACGGTCGTCACTATTGCTGGGACACGCCCCTGGGCTTCTGTCTCTACTGCCTCTGAATTTGTGTATTTGTGCCTCACATCTCTTCCCTCGTCAAAACGTGTTCCATGAGATGCCATGCTTTTCCCATTATTTTCTTGCAAGTTGAGGCCTCTCACAGATTTCTGATGGTTGGTTGGAGCCTCTGTCACATCTGTGGGCCCTAGCTGGAAAGGAGCCTGGGAAAGCAAATGCCAGCCTTCCACCCTGGGGAGTTAAACCCACAAGGTGGGAGATTCTCCAGATATTGGAAGTGTGTTCAAACTATGCTGGGCAGCCACAAAATATAAATGTCCTTCACTGGCACTGAGTTCTATCATTCGAAAAAATATTCCAGGTCAAGAGGCCTAAATTTAGTTTAAAAAACTTTGTTTAATCCAGAATTTGTTTCCAATAACAACTGTTAAACAATCTGTCTGTTCAAATTTACTTTTCTTTATTCCTGACCTTGCTTCTAAGCTTTATCAGTTGCATATTTTCTCATTTGACATGTTGGTAAGTAACAGCCAAAACCCATTGCCTCGGTTTCATCATGGATTGGGGGGTGGAGTTAGCAAGCAACATGATGCTTCACTTATGGAAAAGGAATAAGAGTGTGAGCCCATTATCAAAAAAACAGCAGGGGTGTAAGACATTGGGCCATCTCAGAGTGTCATGCCTATTACCATAAAATCCACAGTATTCAGCAGCAAGGTCGGTGAGAAGCCTGTTGCCCAGTTCAAATGGTATATTAGATTCTATGACTAGTCTTGACACCACATAACCCCTTTTTCAATAACCTTTAATATTTCTTTCCTTTTCTTTTTTTTTTTTTTTGAAAGCAGGAATGACTCTGCTAAATTATTAGATATTTAAGTTTAGAATTCATTGTCATTTCTGCACAATTCAGTTGCTGAAATAACATGTAGCAGATGCTACAGTGCAAGTTAATGAATAATTATTTTTTGTACTATGGCCTCTGACTGTAACATCTGTCACAACCCTGTGGGTTTAGTAATTATTCTTTTGACACTTTCTCAATTTTTTTTTGGCGGAGCCGAGCCGCATGCAGGATCTTAGTTCCCAGACCGGGGATGGAACCGGCGTCCCCTGCCGTGGAAGCACGGAGTCTTTACCACAGGATGGCCAAGGAAGTCCTCTAAAATGTTTTTAGCTTTAAAAAAAAACCAAAACACATTGTTTTTTAATGCTTTGCTGCAGTCTTTAAATTTTGCTTTTGTTTGTTTAATTATTTTCTATCTATTAAATTCTTCCATTTGTCCTAATTCTTTTGAAAGTGTAGTGGCTCTTTATGGTCTACTTTTGTTTAAGTATAAAGAGGAATGTGAAATTCTTCAATTGATTTTTTTCTTATTGTAAATAAGCCAAAGCCAGGGTCAAGCTTATTTCCCATTTCTGGGGCACAGTTTAGCCTTCAGCTCTCAAGGGCATATTTTCAGCTTGTTACAAGCCATGCTTTGGCTTCCCTTCTTCAAAGTTGGCTCTTTCTTAACCAGGAAACAGGGCAGGGACAGGATTATTTTCTTCCCATTTCAGTTTCTCTATAACTGCTGTGTCCAGAAGTAAATATGGCATAGCCAAAATTAATACCAGAATTGACTCAATCCAACCTCTTTTAAAAAAAAGGCTAAAAATAAAGGCCTGGATATTTTTAGAAAGATCAAATAATCAGTGTCAAATTTCACAGAAATCTGATATATATAGATTGATGTCACGCAAAAGTATTTCCAGCAAGCTACTGAAAGACAAAAGAACAAATGTTGGAGGTGTTAGGAGATAGCGGAGTGAAGTTGATGGGAACAAAGCGGCTGTAATGAAGCATGTCCACGCTGCTGAAATGTTTGGAGGATGGGTTCACAAGAGGCTGAGAATAAAACAAAGCTAGAATCTAGTCCTGTGTATCTTTTTACCTTCCCATCCCCACTTGCATAGATATTGGAGGCAAGAAGATGAGGAGTACTCCCTGTTCCTCTCTCCCTAATTCCCACCAGTGATGCTGAAATGGGGAAGTGGCTTCAGACATGGACAGACCTGGTGGATGGGAAAACCTGTCAGTATCAAGATGCATATGTGAGGATTTAGGAGTTAAAAAAATACACACACAGGGCCTTCCCTTGTGGTGCAGTGGTTAAGAATCCGCCTGCCGACATGGGGGACCAGGGTTTGAGCCCTGGTCTGGGAAGATCCCATGTACCATGGAGCAGCTAAGCCCGTGAGCCACAACTACTGAGCCCGCGTGCCACAACTACTGAAGCCTGCGCGCCTAGAGCCCGTGCTCCGCAACAAGAGAAGCCACCGCAATGAGAAACCCACGCACCGCAACAAAGAGTAGCCCCCGCTTGCCACAACTAGAGAAAGCCCGCGCACAGCAACAAAGACCCAACACAGCCAAAAATAAATAAATAAAAATAAATAAATTTTAAAAAAGAAAAAGGACATCTTTATAGAAAAAAAATACAAACACACACACACACGCACATTTGGTAGAAGCTGATGGGCATTGCCTTTACTATATAATTTCGAATTGTGACTCGGAAGAAGAGTTTTTCAACAGCAGCTCTGTTGACATTTCGAGGAGTCTAATTCGTTGTTGTGACAGGCTACCCTGATTATTGCAGGATGTTCAGCAGCATCTTTGACCTCTACCCACTAGATGCCAGTAGTTACCAGTTGTGAGAACCGAAATGTCTCTAGACGTTGCCACTGGTTGAGAATGACTGCGGCAAAGCCAGCATGATGTGGTTAGGCGGGAGAACATGGGACTGAGCTGGGGCGGGCGGGCTGGTAAGGTTGGAGGGGCAGAATTGTGAAAGATGGGAGGAGGTGGTGGATGAGGAAATTGAGTGGAATGCTGGGGATGGAGCAAGTTGTTTCTTAAAAGAGAGGGAAAATATCCTAGAGGCTGAGGAGCCTTTTAGGAATGTAACCAAAAGTCATGTAACATTTAAGGGGAAGGGCTGCTTGCCCTTCCGATGGTGGGGTCAGGAGGTCAAGAAGGCTAAAGGCCAATACCTTAAGTATTGCCTAACTGTGGGAAGGTTGCTGTCCCCTTTCTGTAGGTCAGTGCGGCTTATCTTGCTCACTGTCAGTGAGGATGAATGGGGATCCCAACAGGCCCCACGGAGGAGAAACTCGGTCCCAAGAGCCCCCTATTCTTTGGTAGCTCCTTGCAAGTCTTGCTGTACCTGTCAGCTCACTCCTAGCTGGCAGTGGTGAGCTACATTCATCTGAAACATACATACCTCTTGCCCCATGTTGTGTTCCATGGCAAGTCTGCAGGCCTCAATCTCATTTACTCTCGGTGATTCCAACTCTGAGTTCTGTAGGATCAGACGGGATCCATAGTCTATATATCACAGAAATTCTCTCTAGTCGCTGTACCATCTCTCTTCAATGCTCAAAAGTTTCCTCCAAATTCATAGCGTTGGGACAGGTCAGTAAGCTTGGTGGCTAAGCAAACATCCAAATGGTGATGGAGATATGTCTCCTCTTCTTTTTTTTTTTTTTTTGCGGTACGCGGGCCTCTCACTGCTGTGGCCTCTCCTGCTGCAGAGCACAGCCTCCGGATGCACAGGCTCAGTGGCCATGGCTCACGGGCCCAGCTGCTCCGTGGCACGTGGGATCTTCCTGGACCGGGGCACAAACCCACGTCCCCTGCATCTGCAGGCGGACTCTCAACCACTGCACCACCAGGGAAGCCCTGTCTCCTCTTCTTGAAGACACCCAAGAAAACATCTTATTCTTGCATGCAAGTGGCAAAGAGTGAACCTAAGTTTAATGGTAGTGGAGTACTCTATGGTCATTTCACAAATAATTGAGAAAAAAAGCCCCCACAAGTACCTTCATAGAATAATGCTGGGGGAAAACCCATAAACCTCTGTCTCTCCACCACCTTCACTGAAGTGTATAACACAGATTTGGAGTCGGAGGGCCTGAGTCTGACTCCAGGTTCTAGCACATCCTTGCTGAGTGATCTTGGGAAAATCAATCACCTTTTCTGAAAAATGGAGATGAAAGTTAGCAAACTGGTCAGAAACCATGTCAATTCATTTCACTTCCTGTGCTTCGGCAGGAGAGGTCTGCCTATACACGCAACGTGTGTCTGTGCAGACCCCCATTGCTTCTGACCTTGGTTGTACAGCAGGCAATGACACCCTTGGTGTGGTCATTTTCTTTTTGAAGTGTTCAGATAGGCAAACTCCCTCCTTTCTCAACTTCACAGGGAAAAACATCATGACACCAACAAATACATCCGTGTTCAAAATTAGATTTGTGTTCTTGGTAAGCCTCAGCATAAAGCCACTGACTTTATCTTGTAATGGATTATCTAAGTTTTCCAGATAAACAGTTAAGTTGGTCTCATGATCAGAATCATTATTTTCCCAACGCTATCGACAGGATGAAACCAAGGAATAGTCAGCTCAACTATAGAAGCTGTAAGATGTGGAATTTCTGTAAGATGTGGAACTTCTTCAGAGTTAATGGAAAATGTTGCAGGAGTTGTGGTTAATGATAATAATCAAATGACACTTCCCATTTTCCTACTTCTATTTCCATCTATCTGACTTAGTATTCCCTATATTTAGGCATCTATTTATAACAAAAATTCTCATGAAACAGACAAATTAATATCATGTTGCTCACACAAAACAATGGGATATAAAATCTGGGGAAATGCTCTCTCTTGACCTACTGTTCAGAAAACAGCAAAAGACCTTATATTTTCTTCCAAAGGACAAAACCCACCGGCTTAGAAAGTAAAGTTTGGTAGTTAAGAGAGAGACATGCCTTGGTTTCCTCATCTATAACTTGCTAAGGTGTTATGAATGAGATAATGCAAATAGAGGGTATGGCAATTAGTAAATGATCAATATTGCTACTACTACTATCACTATTTGAAATTATATGTGTTTATTTTTAAATTTTCTGTCTCCTCCAATAGAAAATAAGCTCCGTGATGTTACCTGTTTAGTACATATAGGCACCTGCTGAATGTGTCTCAATTTGAGCATTAAAGTAAAGGAAGGATGAGAATCCTCAAAGAATTTAGGGTCAGTGGAAATTCCCCTAAGGAACTCTAAAACTGATGCTGTTACTGAAACCATGCAACTCAGACTGGGACTTGAACCCAAGGGCAGGGACTCAAACCCAGCCCAAACCCAGATTGGAACTTGAACCCATGATCTTTTAACTGAGATCGCATACCTGGTCTCAGGACTTAATGATGCTCAGGTTCTTGATGTCTCATCGCAGGAAGAATTTAGTGAGAGACAAAGTGATAGGTAAGAAGTGGATTTATTTAGAGAGAAACACCCTCCACAGACACTGTTGTCCATCTCAGAAGGTGAAAGCAGCACCAGGGTATGGGATTGTCAGTTTTTATAAGGGTGGGTAATTTCATAGGCTAATGAGTGGGAGGAGTATTCCATCTATTTTGGGGAAAGGGTGGGGATTTCCAGGAATTGGGCCACCGCCTACTTTTTGACCTTTATGGTTGCCCTTGGAACTGTCATGGCACCTGTGGGTGTGTTACAATGAGCGTCTGTATACTGAGGCTCAAGGTCTAGTGGAAATCAACTTGTCTGCCATCTTGGACCTATTTGGTTCTAATCAGTTTATGTCATGTCCTTGGGCTATGTCATTCTTTTAAAAGTTGTGCCCTGCCGCCTTCCCTCCTGTTTCATTACGTGAAAACTGGGTTTGCTTCTTGGTGGGTGTCCATCCAAGAGACACAACCAAGCCAAAGAGGGGGAGAAGGAAGGATTTATTACTTGCAGCAAGTAAAGAGAACACTGAGGATCCTTTCCAAAGCAGTGTCTCCCTGAACAGCAAAATTGGGGTATTTTTTAGCTAAGGATACATGCACGTTCATGAAGGGGCTTGAGCAGAGGAGAATTCAGTATAGAATTGGGGCAAAGGTTGACAGAGTCCAAACTTGAGTTGACTGAAGTCATGAGGGTCAGGAAAATTCATCATCATTCCATCCTCCACCTAGGTGGGGGCCTTAGTGCCTACAGAACTCAAAGATAAGTATCAGATTGTTATATATATCCCCTGAGGAGAAACTAGGACTCTGTTTTATCACTGGACTATTGTTTTTTGACTGTTTTTCTTTTGTTTCTGCATTCCCTCGAGATCATTAATTACTAAGACCTGTTCAAGGGCAAGCATCGTGACCAGCCTTAGAGCACACGATGGCTTAGGCCAAAAATGTCATCTCTTATGTCAAGAAAGCCATTCCTAGTTCTCTTTTTCCAGGGGCTCCCCGACTCTGACTGCTTACAACATTGCCTCAATTTTCAGCACTTGGGGAAATTTTTGAGCCTATCCAGCAAGACGAATATATGATGACAATATAGGTGTAAATACCAAGACAAGTGCAGAAGTATTTTAATACAAGTCCATGGAGAACTTATTATGTGATACAGCATTGTGAGGGTGAAAAAAGATAACACAGCATGATTCACTTTATTCTTCAAACTTTTGGCAAGTCAAGTCTTCTAGAGGTTTATTAAAATTAATACAGTGTCTGTAAGTCAAGTTATACAATGCTATATTACTATGGCATATTGCCCAGCTATATCAGGGGAAAGGAGGGTAGGAAAAAACTAGCACATGGTGAAATTGTGCTATACACCAGCAATACGTTCTTCACATCACACAGCTGTTATTAAAATTATTTTAACAACCCTGCAAAAGAATGTATTTAAAAAATGTTTCTTATCACAAAAGGAATGAATATTCCTCTAAGAATTATTAGAAAATACATATAAAGAAAAATTAAAATCCTATTGTACATAAAAGTAAATCCTATGAAGTTTTGACCAGTCTTGATTAAAATGATAGTTGAAACTAGGGGTCAACTTTAAGAATCCAAGGCATTTAAGTTAGCAATAAAGGCTAATGCAACATATAGTTACCATAAAATTAGAGTTAAGCCTTTATGTATTTTATATCATAAAGCTGGATTTCTGCTAAAATCTACTTATAAGGAAAGGATAAGAACTTTCGAGTAATATTCAGATTTTTTCCGTAATCTTGAGGTTATAAATATTTAAGGAACAGCATTTTTTAAAAAAAAATTTATTAATTTCTTTATTTTTGGCTGCGTTGAGTCTTTGTTGCTGCGCATGGGCTTTTTCTAGTTGCGGCGAGTGGGGGCTACTCTTCGTTGTGGTGCGCGGGCTTCTCATTGCAGTGGCTTCTCTTGTCGTGGAGCACGTGGCACATGGGCTCAGTAGTTGTGGCTCACGGGCTCTAGAGAGCAGGCTCAGTAGTTGTGGCGCATGGGCTTAGTTGCTCTGCAGCATGTGGGATCTTCCCGGACCAGGGCTCATACCCGTGTCCCCTACATTGGCAGGTGCATTCTTAACCACTGTGCCACCTGGGAAGTCCCAGGAACAGCATTTTTTAATGTTTAACCACTTAATGTTTTAATCTGTGTTTGTCATAGGAAGTTAAATTGCTTACCATTCTTGTGATAATTTAATCACTGTCACCTCACTAATCTGGTTGTACTTTCTCAATCAGCATAAAAGACTGTGTTGATTCTCTTAAAATTGGGAACATACTAATTTATTTCCCCTTGAACTAGTTATTTTGTAGTGAAACTGAGCAGGACCCTGTGGGGCCTCTCCATGTCCCCTGTTTCTTACTTATAGGAAAAAGGCTACAGCCTCCCAGACCCTCTCCAAGTTACGAGTTATTCAAAGTTACTAATTAGGGAAGTGAAGGAATGCAGAAACAAAGGAGAAGCGGTCAAGAAACAATGGTGCAACAATAAAGCAGGGTCCTGGTTCCTACTCAGTAGATATACATAACAATATATCTCTGAGTTCTACAGGAACTAAGGCTCCCCACCCAGGTGGAGGATGGTAACTTCCGGCTGAGCACAAGCCAAGTGGACCCTAGACTGGTTGGAACCAGAAGGCTGATGATTGAGATTCTTGGAATCTCAATCTCAACCTGCTACCTCACCACCAACCAATCAGAGGAAGGTCACACACCCTGCGGACCTTCATCCGAATTTTGCCTGTAGAAACTCTTCCCTGAAAACATTCAGGGAGTTACGGCTTTGCTTGGCCCTGCAATAAACCCTTCTCTGCTCCAGACTCCTACGTCTTGGTTTGTTTGGCCTCTTTGTGCATAGGACACACGAACTTGGGTTCGACAACAGTAATACTACAGTTAAATGACTCATTAATTTTAAAACAAACCATCATGCATTCCATTCGATTAATTTATTTGTGTCAGGCACTGTTTTAGCCCCTGGAAACAGCAGTGTGCAAAACACAAGATTCCAGCATCACGATGTTTATTTTTTATTGAGAGACAGAAAATAAAAAAATAAATACATATATAATTTCAAATATCTATAGACATTTTGAAGAAAAGTATACAGGGCAACAGGGTAGATAATAAACAGGCCTATTATAGCGTCGGGAGGAAGAAATTTTCCTCTACGCTTCTAAGTCCTAGTGTTACTGAGTCCAAGCTCGCTCTCTGCTCACCGAACGACAGGCCAATATATCAGAGACAAGGCGTTGAGGCAAGGAACACGACTTTATTCGGAAAGCTGGCAGACGGAGAAGATGGCAGACTAGTGTCTCAAAATAACCACCTTATGGTAATCTGGATGTAAGTTTCTTTTATAGAGTCAGAGAGGGAAGTAAAGTAAAAAGGCAGAATAGAGAGGGAGAGGTGGGAAGGAAGTAAAGTAAAAAGGGCCATCAGTCTTGCAAAACATCTCCTGGAATGGCCAGGCTCGGGGACATTCACAGGTGGGTAGGGTTCCCTGAGGCAGGCCATCATGTATGATTTTAATAACAAAAGCAACGAAAAGCAAAGGCTAAAGTCGAAGAAACAGATCCAACATGGAGTCAAAATTGGCTCTTCCCTGTTACACTAGCTGGTCTAAGAATTAAATTAACATGAGACAGATTAACAAGAGAAAATCAAACGAAAGTTTAATAACATGTATACATGGGAGAGACCCAGGAAAACTGACTAACTCTCCAAAATGGCCCAAACCCTCACCGTGAATACCATCTTCAGCTAAAGAAAAAAGAGGATGTTGGGGGTAGTAGTTCGGGGCTTCCAAGGGGAAGAAGGCAACTGGTAAGGAGACAAAAAAGCAAATGTTTGGTAAACAAATGTTTGCTGCGCCCACAGAGACAAGAGGACAGAGAGGAATTTTAACAAGCGACTTTGCTAGGTTCCTCCCTGTCTATATACCTAGTGTGTACTACAGTTATCTATGGTGATAGCTGCCTTCTTGGAACATGTTCTCTATCTATATTCTTTTAGGCAGGTAGGGGAAAGGTCAAAGGTGATGAGTCTTTTGGGCCTTAAAAAAGAAAATCAGCCTAAATTAATTCTCTTGCCAAAGAAACCCATTTTGGGGTGGCAAATTTTGCTCCCTTACAATAGCTAGGGTGGTCAAGGCAGGCCTCATTCCAGTTTGAGCTAAGACCTGAATGAGCATGTCAGATAAACAACACAGTTAATGCTTGGTGAATATTGTTCTCGTCTCCTTCTCCCTGGGGCCAAACTGACTCCTATTTGCATGTCTGCACATCTGCTTTTACCCAGACAAATCCTGAACGTTTAAGTCTTAGAACTGTATATTACAGACAGGAATCCGAGGTTCAAACGTTACTAGGGCAAGTTAACTGATTCTGTGGGTACTTGCCTTCACGGTAATGGCTACACAACGCTGTTGTGATGTACTGTGTTCCAGGTCCCGAGGGCACTGAGGACAAATTAGCCTAGGCTTGGGATTATCCACAAAGGCTCTGGAGAGGGAGAGGCTCAGAAGGCCACTGTCCTTCCTTCCCACCTTACCTCCCATTTCCAACACCATGGCCCAGGATCTGAGTGAGCCCAGAAAAAAGAAAAAGGCAGAGCCCTCAACGGCTGTCACTTCTGCCAAGGCTTTCCTGGCGGTTAAGAAGCAAACAATTAACTTGTAGATATCCAAGCAAGGTGCAAACGCAGTAGCGCGTTAAAACAAAGCGAACACGCCAAACTTTCTGCGCAGCCACGCCCTACCAAGTTCTTCCGGGGCAAGATCTCGCGATTCGCGCTCTGCGGGTACGTCATTTCCGCTGCATCCGCGGCCAGGTCATTAAATAATGTTACCATTTCCGAGTTCGCTAAGGCCGCCTGCGGCGGCGCAGGCGTTGGTGTTCGGTAGTGTCCGGTCTATGGAGTCAGTTGGTTTCGGCGGCGGAGCGGAGGTAGCAAGCGGTGTTCGAGTGGGGGCCTTTGCCCCGCCAGGATGTTACCGGGCTTGGCCGCCGCCGCCGCGGCCCACAGATGTAGCTGGTCTTCCCTTTGCCGGCTCCGTCTGCGCTGCAGGGCGGCAGCCTGCGGCTCCAGCGACCTCCAGGGTGAGTGTCCTGCGCCGGCCTCTGACTCCGCGGAAGCCGGACTGGAAGACAAGGCCGGGTTCGGCGCCGGGCGCCTCGCCTCGGGAGTATGCCGCCTTGCCCTTTCCCAACCCCAGAACCTTCTTGTCGGACCTCCGCCTTTGCAGTTCAGCCTGCCCAGCCGGCGGCGGCCCCTACAGGCCTCCCTGATCCTGGTCTCGCCCACGGTCCCCGCGGGCATTTGGGGGCAATTCTCGGGCCGGGTCGCATCCATGAAACGGACCACTTCGTTTCAGATAAAACATTACGTGAGCATGGCAGTGCCCGGCGGTGACCGCCCGCTTCCCCCCGCAGCCAGTGCGAAATTGCTGACTCCACAAAGTTCCAGGGTCTTTTGAGCTCACCGCCTTACCTCTTTTGAGCACTTTGACCGAATAGATTTTCTTACCCTGTTCCTTTTCTCGTACTCCCAACCTGTGTTATTAAATTTTCTAAGGAGGAATTTGGGGGTTGCTACGCAACATTTACGAGACATCCTTTAAGATGGGGGTATGACAATCCTACAATTGTTGAATGAGCCCAGTTCGGTTGAACAATCTTTTTGGTGAAAAAGTGTCTACTGGAGCTGTAACGCAGAAAAAAGTGGTTGTCGGGAGGTTTTATCCCTCTTTTTCAGATGTCGTTTCTGACTCAAATTTAAATTGACAGTTTACAAAATAACCTTGAACTTGCAAGTTTTAATTAGGCTTACCTCCGTTTTTGCCGTCATTGGCATACCATAGGTTGCTTGACACTTGGGAACTGTTAGGAACAATGAGGGAAGAGACAGAACCAAATCCACCCCTAATCTAATCCCCCAGAGTCTTGGGGGTGAAAAGAGTATTTACAGAAACATTTACCCAAAATTTATGTTTGAAAAAACTTGTAGCATGTTTGTGACCTTGCAGTAGAAATTGGAAGTCGTAGTCATTCAAGTTTATAAGTAACATAGGCTAAAATAATGCCTATTCTGTGCAATTATTTTAGAATATGGTCCTTTTATTTGCAATAAATATAAAAACTGGCTTTTAAAATTTCGGAAGGGTTAATTTTAACAGCACTGTTTTGGGTGCTTTTTGGTAGTGATAAAAACGTGTAACTGTGGATTTTTCCTATAATGGAAACGTACCTGATTCTCTTGTGAACAAAATGATTCATCTGGTTGTACCGTACTCCAAAATCCCCAGTTAAACTTTCTGGCCTAGTTGCTTTTATTGACCAAGCAGTTTTGGCATTTTACACTTAAATTACGTGGAGTGACTGTTGAATTTAGTCTAAACTGTCCTTTAAGGGTGGGTAAAAAGAAGTTGAAATAGTGTAATTTGTAATCCATTATTGTCTGTCGCTGTCAAGTCGAAAATTATGTGCTCTTTGTCTCATCCTCCTGTGAACTACAGATAATAATCACCTATCTCACCAGTCGGAATGACTGCAAAGTTGTTTGCAGTGTTTATTACCAAAAAATTAAAATGTGTTTTCATGCTTAAAAACAGTAGATGTAAAAAATAACCTTGTTTGTGCAAATTTAGTTTCAAAAATATTGAAACAGTTTTTAAAAGGGCAACCATAATTATGATAAAGCTTAAAAATTTTATTTAGAAAAAGAGTACTAATTTAGAAAAAGAGTACTAAGTACTCTTTAGAGTACTAAGAGTACTAAGTTGGATGCATGTAAGGAGAAAATATTTGCAGGACTTTTGAGAAAGAATTCTAAAAATAAATATTTTTCTTTGTCAAATAAAGTTTAGTTTATGCTTCTGAAACTGCTGTGTGGCTGGGAAAAACTTATAAAGAGTAAGTTGAGGAGGAAATCTTGAAGAAAACAACTGCTTCATTTGTATACTTAAAAATGAGATATGTCTGTGGGTCAAACTAACACTGAAAACATTTAAAGGCAAAAAGCAAGACAATATTCTAGAGCAGCTCTGTCCGAAAGAAATATAATGTGAACCATGTATGTTATTTTGATTTGTCTGATAGCCATATTTTAAAAAGTAAAAACAGATGAAATTAATTTTATTAATATATTTTATCCAGTATATTCAAAATATTTCAACACGTAATCAATATAAAAATTATTGAGATATTTTACATTATCTTTTCTTACCGTCTCTGGAGTCCAGTTTACACTTACAGCACAACTTAGTTCAGACTCCACATTTCAAGTGCTCAGTAAACAGTGAGTACTGTATTGCACAGTGCACTTATAAAGTTAGTATCCCTAATTTATAAAGAATTTTTACAAACCAACGTACATTCCAGTAGAAAAATGGGCAAAGGAAATGAATGGTTTCATAAAGTCATTCCAGTAGACAATAAAAATGCAAAAATGTTCCATACTTACTAATAAGCATAGAAATATAAGTCTAAAGGATTTACTACTCATTGTCTCATATTAGCTAAGTTTTTCATAGTGATTCTTCGTATTGAGGATGCAGGAAAGCAGGAACTCTCTTACTACTGATTGGGACATATAGTTAGTTGAACAGTGTTTTGGAAGTCAGTTATTCTTTATATTAAAAACAACTTTAGGACTTCCCTGGTAGTTCAGTGGTTAAGAATCCGCCGGCCAATGCAGCGGACATGGGTTAGAGCCCTGGTCTGGGAAGATCCCACATGCCACGGAGCAGCTAAGCCTGTGTGCCACAACTACTGAGCCTGCGCTCTAGAGCCAGCGAGCCACAACTACTGAATTTCGCATGCCTAGAGCCCATGCTCTGCAACAAGAGAAGCCTCCGCAATAAGCCACACACTGCAACGAAGAGTAGCTCCCACTCGCTGCAACTAGAGAAAGCCCGCGTGCAGCAATGAAGACCCAGTGCAGCCAAAAGATAAATAAGTAATAAATAAATAAAACCTTACTTAAAAAAAAAAAAAGAACTTTATGGGGGCTTCCCTGGTGGCGCAGTGGTTGAGTGTCCGCCTGCCGATGCAGGGGACACGGGTTCGTGCCCCGGTCTGGGAAGATCCCACATGCCGCGGAGCGGCTGGGCCCGTAAGCCATGACTGCTGGGCCTGCGCGTCCAGAGCCTGTGCTCCACAACAGTGAGAGACCCGCGTACCACAAAAAAAAAAAAAAAAAAAAAAGAACTTTAAAGGTATATGCCTTCTCACCCAACAATTCTATTTAAAGGGATTTGCTTTCAAGAAATAATCAGATACATATTAAAATCTGTGCACAAGTTTATTATTAATAGTGGTAAATAGGTAACGTTTACAGTTATGAAGAATAGGAAACGTTATGGTACAATTATTTTTTATTTTATTTTTATAAATTTATTTTTGGCTGGTTGGGTCTTCGTTGCTGTGTGCAGGCTTTCTCTTGTTGCGGTGAGTGGGGGCTACTCTTCGTTGTGGTGTGCTGGCTTCTCATTGCAGTGGCTTCTCTTGTGGAGCACCGGCTCTAGACACACGGGCTCAGTAGTTGCGGCTCACAGGCTGTAGAGCGCAGGCTCAGTAGTTGTGGCGCACGAGCTTAGTTGCTCCGCGGCATGTGGGATCTTCCCAGACCAGAGCTCGAACCCGTGTTCCCTGCATTGGCAGGTGGATGCTTAACCACTGCGCCACCAGGGAAGCCCTGGTACAGTTATTAAGGGCTGGTGATAGATGCAAACATTTTTTTTTAAATCATAATTTAGAAGAATATTTAGTGACGTGGGAAAATGCTCTTGAAACTAGAAAAAATGTAGTAAGAATATATACTATGATATTACCAGTGACTTTCTCTAGAAAAATTTTTTAATTAACTTTAGTGTTTTTCAAATGATCTACACAAACATATACTTGTAAATAATAAAAATATTACTTAGTTTCTCTAGTAAATATGCCCTTTTTTTAAAAAGTTCTTTTGGCTTTGCATAAGCACTTATTTTATTTGTTCACGTATTTATGTCTTGCCTCATTTGACAATGATTTGAGATGGGAAGATGCTCCTTTAAGGACTATATGCCAAATCAACAGATATGTGCTTTTGCTTAAGTCCGAGATTAATAAAAGTATAGTTTTAAAATAAAAATATAGAAATTGACCTTTGTAGTTTTAAATTTATGTCTGCAATCTGCTAGTATTACCATACGAAAAGTAGAGTGGGAATTTAACCCCTTAAATAACTAATAGGAACATTGACAGTTATAAAAGACCATTTTGGCAGGCTGACAGCATGATTCTGTGTAGTTCAGGTTAATAATAGGGTTACCTGTAAAATGAGGTTAACCACGGTATGTGCTTCATAGGGTTTTTGTGAGTGAGGATCATTCAGGAAGGAGGTACCAGGCATTGTAGTTGCTGGTGGTGCAGTACTGAACAAGACAGACACAGTTTCCACCTTTTTTGGAAATGAGGAATGAGAAAACATCTAAATGCTATAAAGGAAATAAACAGAGTGATGGGCTAGAAGGTAGCCAGCAGGGGCCATTTCATTAGCTGTGCTGGCCTGGGACTCCAGCTTTCCTGAGGAGGTGGAAACTGAGCCAAGGCATGAAAAATGAAAATGAGCAAGCCAAGTGAACATCTGGGGCAAAGAGCAATCCAGGCAGAGCAAATAGAAACCCTAGAGACTAGACTTGTATTCAGGCGCAGGAGGAAACGTGCTGTGGCTGGAGTGTGGTTGGAAGGGGAGGGGTGTGTGAAATGAGATTGGGGAGGCATCATAGCCTTTTGGGTTGTAGGTTTTAAAAAAAAAGCAAGTGTTTAAAAAATATCATTCTGACTACTGTGTAGAGAATGGATTGGAAAGGGAAGAGTGTAAATAAGGAGATCACTGGGGGCTATTAATTAGAGTTACCTACGCAAACAGGATTGTGGTTGGGCCATGGTACTTAGCAATGGAGATGGAGAGATGTAGATGGCTTTGAGGTATGTTTTGGGATATAAATTATAGTGTGATAATACAGGTAAAGCATTTAGTACAGTGGCACTTGGCAAATCCTTAATGTATTTGATATTTTTCCCCCTTTTCCTAAGCAAATATTTACAAGAATTAAGACAGCAGAGTTGGTGTGCCAAGATGCAGTGCAGGAAGTTGTATATTCTTTACATACTCCAAAAAAAAAAAAAAGGATTCCCTATTGCTTACTCTGTTCTGGTGAAAAATCACATCAGCAATAGTCCTGAAGGTTGAGCCACCTGGTCTAGGTCACACTTTTGCTTGCCAGATGATTAGACATAAGAGGGATTTTCCTGCATTTTTGTTAGCTGAAAGCATAAAAGTAAACTAAAGATAGTGTGTTACTATTAGCAGTATAATATTTGAAGTAATTTAACAATGGATGTATTTTTAATTTAAAATTTTAGGCATTTGGGGAACATACAGAAAAGTATAAGGTATAGAGTAAAAATTATGCATAATCCAGATATTTCACCAGTAGCATTTTTGAATAGTTGAAACCAAGCTGTATTATTTTGTCTCCTGCTTTTTTTAATGCAACACCATGATTCAGTTATACACACACACGTATATTCTTTTTCAGAATGTATATTTTTCAGAATATACATATATATATATTCTTTTTTGGATTCTTTTCCATGGTAGGTTATTACAAGGTATTGAATATAGTTCCCTGTGCTATACAGTAGGTCCTTGTTGTGTATCTGTTTTATGTTTAGTAGTGTATATATGTTAATCTCAAGGTCCTAATTTATCCCTCCCCTCTTTTCCCCTTTGGTAACCATAAGTATGTTTTCTATATTTGTGAGTCTGTTTCTGTTTTGTAAATAAGTTTATTTGTATCATTTTTTAGATTCCACATATAAGTGATATCATATGATATTTGTCTTTCTCTGTCTGACTTCACTTGGTATGATAATCTCTAGGTCCATCAATCTGCAATGGTCTCACCTTTTAAAAAAAATATTTATTTATTTCGCTGTGCTGGGTATTAGCTGCGTGCTGCAGGGTCTTCATTGCTGCCTGCGGGATCTTTAGTTGTGGCATGCGGGATCTAGTTCCCTGACCAGGGGTCGAATCTGGTCCCCCTGCATCCGGAGCACGGAGTCTTAACCACTGGACCACCAGGGAAGTCCCTGCAATGGTCTCTTAAGAAAAGAGACTGGGGCTCCCCTGATGGCGCAGTGGTTGAGAGTCCGCCTGCCGATGCAGGGGACACGGGTTCGTGCCCCGGTCCGGGAAGATCCCACATGCCGCAGAGTGGCTAGGCCCGTGAGCCATGGCCGCTGAGCCTGCGCATCCGGAGCCTGTGCTCCGGAACGGGAGAGGCCCGCGTACCGCAAAAAAAAAAAAAGAAGACTTAGGTGCAGGTTTGTCTCTGGTCCTGAAATTAGCCTGAAGCAAAACATTTCAAACCGTTAAGAAATCTTTTTGTTTGTTTTTAGTTATTATTATTGCAGAAGCAACATACACAGTAGACAGAATTGTCAGTTTGCGTGGGAGAAAAAGAGTTTTTTGTATTGTTGTATTTGTATTGTTTGTATTGTTGTAGTATGAAAAGGCTAAATTTCCTCCAAAAGCCAGAGTAAGTGGTAGGTGACAAACAAGATTGGAGAGAGGACAAAGGGTGATCAGTAGCAATGTTATTAGGAGTTGCAGAGGCAGTAACATTAAAATAAAAGCAGAGAAAAGTGATTGTTTCGACTAGACTGATAAGATACCAGTAGCTCTGCAGTCTCGATGAACAGCCTTGTTTATGCAGCAATGAGAAGTTCCTTGTCCAGGCCCATAGAGTAGTGAGCACCAAACTAAAGACTAATCTAACCATAACATAGCTTATTTTAGAAGTCACCTTGAAGAAAGGGTATGAATGGTGGTTACTTTTTTTTACTGTCTTTCTAGATTCTAGAATTAATTCTAGCCTTCTAGAATTAATTAACAAATTCAGTAATTTATTCAACAAATGGTTGAGTTTCTACTGCTATGTGTTAGGTATTCTGTTTTATTGAATCAAATGTGGTCTTGTGTATTTTTTAGAATATAAAATGTTAAAGGTAGAAACATTCTGCAACTTCTGTGTAATTTTCAATCTTGTATTCATGGCAAATGTGTACTTTTAAAGCTGATACCTAGCGGCTTCCCTGGTGGCGCAGTGGTTGGGAGTCCACCTGCAGATGCGGGGGACACGGGTTTGTGCCCCCGTCTGGGAGGATCTCGCGTGCCGTGGAGCGGCTGGGCCCGTGGGTCTTGGCCGCTGAGCCTGCGCCTGGAGCCTGTGCTCCGCGGCGGGAGAGGCCACAGCAGTGAGAGGCCCACATGCTGCAAAAAAAAAAAAAAAAAATTAAAGCTGATACCTAAAATTCTTCTAAAGTTAAAAAGTAATTACTTTTTGAAACGGTGAGCAAGGAAGCTATCAAGATTACTAAGATAGTGTCGAAGGACACAGGAGTTGGGAATTCCCTGGTGGTCCAGTGGTTAGGACTCTGCGCTTTCACTGTTGAAGTTAAGGGTTCGATCCCTGGTCAGGGAACTAAGATCCCACAAGCCGTGGGGAGAGGCCAAAAACAAAAAGGACACAGGAGTCAATTTGAATAGACCCCTACTGGCCCAAAACGGGATGGACAGTTTGGACATAAATCAGGATAATGACTAAAATGGATTGATATACATCAAATAATGTTTAAATCTATGGAATCATAGTGATTCATACACATGCAAATTATTGTGTCACTATTGCAGGATGGTAGGTAGTGAACTCATTATTCTGAGAACTGGTAAATAAAGGGAAAAAATTAAGCATACAGCCTGACTTTCTTATGTGAACTATACTGCTGGATAACCAAATACATGAAGGGAATTTTCTCTTTGTAGAAGTATTCTGACTAAAAAATGAAGGATAAAACTATAATATCACCATTTTGTAACCACCTGAGGAATAAATGATTCTAGGCATTGAACAACAGCAGACACTATCACAAATAGAGATAACCAAATATTATGTGGCTCCTGGTTAAAGAACATATCACCACTTAGTGTTGTCCTAATAAAAAGGAACCTGAATTTGGATAAAGCCTTTATATCCATCGATTTATAGAACACATAGAAGTACAGGTTAAACAACACCATAGGAATTAAATCAGTAAAATCCAGACTGGAAAACAGGACAAAAATTTAGTACAAACAGCTGGTTTCTTCAATATAAAAATTGCTCTAAAACACATATCCTGTAGAAAAGAGACTTAAAAGACATCTCATTCAATTGTAGTATGTGGACCAAATTAAGATCTGTTCACATACACAAAAATTATGACTTGTAGTAGTGGAAATTGGAAATTGAGGATATTTGATGATATTAAGGATTTTTTTTTTACTTGCAATGGTGGTATGGCTATGTTTTAAAAAGTTCTTATCTCTTAGAATGCATACTGAAATATTTATGAATGAAATTATTTTATGTCTGAGATTTACATCAAATTAATATGTAGGTGGGGAGATGCAGGTGCAGGCAGAGGTGAAACAAGGTTGGCCATGAGTTGATAATTGTTGAAGTAATGAGTATGTGTACGTTTATTGTACTGTTTTTTTCTACCTTTGCATATAATTGAAATTTTCTGTAATAACGTTTTAAAAATTAAGGAGAACCTTGAAAAAGATCTAGGATCAAGTCACGAAAACATTGTCCTCTTCTGAGGAAGGATTTTTAGACTGTAGTAATCCCTCTTTAAACACCTTAGCACAGTCTCTATAGAAGTGTTTCATCAGTGGGTAAAAAAAATGTTGGTGTCATAGTGTTTTTGTTAGGTAATAATCACAAAAGATATTTTGAATAGGGCTGACAAGTCGGAACACCAGTGACTGTGGTGAAGAAGATGCTTTCCTGGAGGGTGGGTTTCTTAGGAGAATTTGCTTTAACCCTTTCTTCACTAATTTTGCTGGTAGGTTACATATTTTTATTTATTTATTTATTTTTTTGTGGTACGCAGGCCTCTCACAGTTGTGGCCTCTCCCGTTGCGGAGCACAGGTTCCAGACGCGCGGGCTCAGCGGCCATGGCTCACGGGCCCAGCAACTCCGCGGCATGTGGGATCTTTCCAGACCGGGGCACGAACCCGTGTCCCCTGCATCGGCAGGCGAACTCTCAACCACTGCGCCACCAGGGAAGCTACATATTTTAACGTGCGAGAAGATACATCGTTATATTCACTTTACTCAGCCTTTAATAAGTAGAGGCAAATGATCAAAAAAACATGCTGGGGGACTTCCCTGGTGGCACAGTGATTAAGAATCTGCCTGCCAATCAGGGGACACGGGTTTGATCCCTGGTTCTGGAAGATCCCACATGCCGTGGAGCAAGTAAGCCTGTGCACCGCAACTACTGAGCCTGCACTCTAGAGCCTGCGAGCCACAGCTGCTGAGCCCATGTGCCACAACTACTGAAGCCCACGTGCCTAGAGCTCGTGCTCCTCAACAAGAGAAGCCACTGCAATGAAAAGCCCGCGCACTGCAACAAAGACTGGCCCCCACTCGCCGCAACTAGAGAAAGCCTGCATGCAGCAAGGAAGACCCAACACAGCCAAAAATAAATAAATTTATTAAAAACAACAAAAACAAAAAAAACATACTTGGCCTTCAACAAATATTTGCCAAATAAATGAAAGAGTAAGTTGGCATCAGAAAGTTTTTGAAGAAAACAAGTTCTAAGCCTGAAATTTGAGTGAATGCTTACGCTGCCTTATGTCCTCATGCTTTTCAGATTATCTTCAGTGTTCACAATAATTGTTGTTCCTGATGAATTCTCTGAGCCATTAAAAAATTTATTTTTCTTGATTTTGGCAGGCAATCTACACATGCATATACATGAATTAACATTTTGGGAAGATCATTATTCAGCAGTTAGAAAAGTTTCAACTTTTTTTTTATGTTGTGGGGTTTTTTTGTTGTTGTTTGTTTTTTTTATAAATTTATTCATTTATTTATTTTTGGCTGTGTTGGATCTTTGTTGCGGTGTGTGGGCTTCTCATTGCAGTGGCTTCTCTTGTTGCGGAGCACGGGCTCTAGGCGCATGGGCTTCAGTAGTTGCAGCACATGGGCCCAGTAGTTGTGGCTCACGGGCTTAGTTGCTCCGTGGCATGTGGGATCTTCCCGGACCAGGGCTCGAACCCATGTCCCCTGCATTGGCAGGTGGATTCCCAACCACTGCGCCACCAGGGAAGCCCCAGAAAAGTTTCAATTCTTAAGTGCTTAACCCTCCACTCTTGGAGAAACTTGACTGTTTCTAATGATATAATTTCATTATTTCACCTAAAACTTTAGAAAATATATAAATTATACCTAAACAAGATTTTCGAGTTTTAAGTACTCAGCGTAAAAAAATAAAAGCAAGAGGGTCACATGAGAGTAGAGACAGATAGATTTACTTTTCTACCACTTTGATGCAAATGTGGAATATATTTTCCTTCTGTATTTCAGCCCTCTAAAGCTCACAGTCAACCCAGATGCAACAGCTAAAGTGCTTTATAATTAGTCTTCTATTCTTCCCTCAATTAGAATTCCCATATACTGAGAAATCTCACCAAATGTTGATCTAATTATCTGATTTAAAAACATCAGTGACAGTATGAATGACTGATTAATATAATTCACATATTGATTGTGAAATGAAAGATGACTCAGTCTCCATCTAGCAGAAGGAAGATGCAGGGTAGTTTTGAGTAGGACACCCTCCTGACCTTCCCCTTCTCAGAGTTCTTATTCTGAAAAGTACATTATGCCATTTTTTTAATCATGCAACTAGCATTCAAAATAAAGAATATCTTTTAAATGCCAGAGACCTTTCAGAACAGCTGAATAATACAAATATTTTGATTTTATATAATTTTAAAAGTTACCATATAAATAAATTTGCAAATTAGGGGAAAAATATTTTCTTTTCCTTTACAAAATATAGACCCTGTATACCTAGGGCTCAATGAAACACCTCCATGGAAAGGGTGGCTTAGCATTGTGCATTTGGATATTTAACAGGATGAAAGTTTTACTGTTATTCTGTAAAATTATTCTCTTATCATAGGTATGTTTTATTGGGTATAAAAATCCTTATTTGAAATTTGTTTGAAATTAAAATTTTTTTCTTTTAGAATGGCAGAATTTAGTGACATTTGGGAGCTTTTCAAATATTGTTCCCTGTTGCACACTGAATCAAGTAAAGTCGTATTCCACAAATGTTCAGAAAGAAGGACAGGGATCACAAACTCACAAAATGGAAAAAGTACCATCATTTGATGAAGCAGGTATGTATAAATCTTTTAAAATAGTTTTCTTCTGTATACTGGGATAGTTTGCATAAGATTATTTGTTCCTTGAATGTTTGACAGAACTTACATGTAAAACCATCTGGACTAGTGTTTTCTTGGTGAGGAGTCATTAAACTGCTAACTTAATTTCTTTTAATTTTTCTATTTCTTTTTGACTCAATTTTGGTAAGTTCTGTTTTTTTCTAGCAATTTATCCACTTCAACTAAACTTTTAATTTATTGGCATGAAGTTTATGGTACTCTCTGTATACTTGGTAGCAGCATATGTAGTTACACCCTTTTTTCCATTCCTAGTGGTGTTTGTCTTATTTTCTTGATTAATTTTGCCAAAACTTTGTCTATTTTATTATTTTTCCAAGTAATTTTTTTTACTTTGAATCTATATCATATGTTTGTCTCTTATTTCATTAATTTCCACTCTTACCTTAAATATATTCTCCTTTCTGCTTCCTTTGTATTTACTCTGTTATTCATTTTTAAACTATCATATCAGTTAGCTATTTTGCTCATTAATTTTGAACCTTTCTTCTTAAAGTAGGAATTTAAGCCATAGTTTTATTGGGTATAAAAATCCTTATTATTAGTTTGTTTGAAATTAAAAAACTTTTTTTCTTTTAGAATGGCAGAATTTAGTGACATTTGGAAGCTTTTCAAATACTGTTCCCTGTTGCACACTGAATCAAGTAAAGTTGTACTTGAAAGTTGTACTTTCTTTTAGTTTTACCTAAAATTTTGCATTATGTGTTTTGAAGCTATGTTGTTAGATGCATACACATGTAGAATTGTTACATAACACTGATGAATTAGACCTTTTATTGTTATGTAACAACTCTTTTTTTTTTTTTTTAGTGACATCTTCACCAGATTTCATTGGTATTTGCCAATGAAATGGCAAATGGTGTAATTTTTCCTGTCCTTTGGCTTTAACCTTTTTTTGTCCTAATTTGATAATCTTTGTCTTTTAACTGAAAATTTAGTCTGTTTACATTTACTGTAATAATCGATATGTTTGGACATATTTCTGCCCATTGTATCATGTGCTTCCCTGTGCGTTTTTTTTTTTTTTAAGTTCCTTTTTTGCCTTCTAAAAAAACCTTTTTTTTCTCATTCCATTATCCCCTCTCTCTCATACACAGAAACAACACACACTTGCTTGGGAGTTATATACTTTATGTCTGTACTAAAGTCTAAAGGTAATTGAAAAGTTTACTTTCCTTCTGAAAAATACAAAGAACTTAGAATGTTTTAACTCTGGTCACCCCCTCCAAACTCACATGTGATTTGTTTGCTAATATTTTGTGTCTATTCTGCTCTCTTTTCCTTCTGTAAAATAAACATTGCTATTTGTTCAAATTTATCTAAAATCTTTGTTAACCATCTTTTCTTATTTCTCTGCTCTGTCTAATGTAGAATACATCCTATAGAAATTCCTTTAGGTGAGGATCTTTCATGGTAAAGGCACATTTTAATATCTTATTCCACTGTCATTTGGCTTTCACTGTTGCTGTTGAGAAGTCAGATATTTTGCCTTTGTTTCCATGTCTTTTCTGTTTGTCTGCTTTTTAAATTTGATTAACTGTATTTTGAAAGTCTTTTTCTTTGGTGTAAACTGCAGTTTTACTATGAAGTGACTGGGTGTGTATTTCTTTGCATTTACCCTTCCTGAGATTTGTTGGGCTTCCTGGATCTGAGAATTGGCATTTTTCTATCAATACAATTCTAGAATTCTATGATTCTCTGTCACTGTCCCTTGAAGTATGTATTACCCCCTCTCATTTCTCTTTTATCTCCTTTTGGAACTCTAGTTAGAAATATTTTGGATCTTCTTGCTTTATTTTCCATGTCTCTAAACCTCTCTGACATACTTTGTATTTCTTTATGTTTCTGGCCTAGATCCTGGGTTATTTCCTTAGGCCTACCTAGTTCACTAATTCCCTCTTTAGTTGCCTCTAATCTGCTGGTTGGTACATCTGTTGGGTTTTTAATTTTAATGATTATATTTTTCATTTCTAGAAATTACTTCTATTTTTCATCTTGCTTGGTTGGTCTCTTGCTCCTTGCTTATGTTTTCAGACTTCTTTATTATTAGGCGTATTAAACATAGCTATTTTATAATCTGGGACTGAAAGTTCTGCTCTCTGAAATCTTTTGGTTCTTACTGTATTATCTTTTTCCTCCGTTTCTTGCTCTCATTCATGATGCCCTGTCTGTTTTTAAACTGAGAAGTGTTCATTTTCCATGTAGTTTTATATCTTGGAACTATTTGATGTCTCTTATTGAGGATGTGTTCCTGCATAGAGAGTTTGCATTTGCCTCTGTTAGCTGCTGGGGACACAACTTGGGACCACATTAAATTAAAGTCAGCTTAAGATTTTTGGACCACGTTGGTAGCATGAATCCAGACTATAAACTTGTGTGAGCTGCCTATCCTTAGGATTTTCAGGGGAGTTTTTCTCTTCTCCACTATGTGACACCAGAGTAGGTGCAGGCTTGCTTCCTTGCTATCCCCTTCTCTGTGTGTTTTTTCTAGGTCACAGTAATGCCAGGTGTCTAGCTTTTTTTCTGGGTATCTCCTGTTAGACTCTCCATCTTTAGCAGAACCTAGTTTTATTCTTTGTTCTCCCATGCCACTTGCAGCTGTGGAAGTAGAATCTCAAAGAATGTAAGCTTCAACAGAAATCATCAGGGAAAAAACTGGCTTTGGTCTGCTCTCTTATTCTGCAGAGGTCCTGCTTTCCCTTCATTTTTGCCCTCTTCACATCATTTTGCTAGCTTAGCAATGCATTTGAAGAGTTTTTTTTTCCTAGTCTGCTGTGCAGCATTAAAAAGAAGTCCTTGGGGCTTCCCTGGTGGCACAGTGGTTGAGAGTCTGCCTGCCAATGCAGGGGACGCGGGTTCATGCCCCGGTCCAGGAGGATCCTACATGCCGCAGAGCGGCTGGGCCCGTGAGCCATGGCCGCTGAGCCTGCATGTCCGGAGCCTGTGTGCCGCAACAGGAGAGGCCACAACAGTGAGAGGCCTGCGTACCGCAAAAAAAAAAAAAAAAAGAAGAAGTCCTTTATTTACTCATTTATTCATTAATTTATTCAAGAAGTATTTATTGAGCACTTTTTATATGGCAGCAAATGAGAATGACTCTCTGAGTTTATATTCTCTTTATTACTAAAATAGAAAATTAAGCAAAAAAAAGTATAGTAAGTACTGTGATAGAAGAAATACTGTGTGCTGGAGGGGCACCTAACTGAGTCTTCAGTGGTTGAGGAAGGTTTCCATAGGAAATGATATCTAATTAGTGACCTGAAAGTAGGCATTGGTGTGATGAATGGTGGAGAAAAAAGGTAACACTGCAAGTAACTTAGTGTGTCTAGACTAGTGAGTAGAGGATCTCGTGGTGGGGTTGGTAGTTTTGAAAGTACAAGGGGTGAAACTCAAGAGGTAAACAGTAGTCAGATTAGGGTTTTGTTTAGGAGTTTGGGCTGTTTTGTAGGCAGTGGGAATCTATTGGAGTATTTTAAGTAGAGGAAGTACTTAATCAGATTTAAGATTTTAGAAAGATAACTAGATGCAGACTGGAAAACATTGCAAAGGAGGGAGACTGAAAACAGTAATACAAATGAGGCTGTAGTCTAGGTTAATGTCAATGATTTTTTTAAGGGAGTAGGTAAACACAAGAGATTTAGGAGCTGAGTAATTAAGACCTGGTGATTGAATTTGGGGGACTGAAAGAGAGAGGGTCAAGTAAAGGACAGTGCATGGTTACTGGATTGGATTGGGTGATTGTGTCGGTGATTTCATTGATTTCTAAAATTAAGGGACTTCTCTGGTGGTGCAGTGGTTAAGAATCTGCCTGCCAATGCAGGGGACGTGGGTTGATCCTTGGTCTGGGAAGATCCCACATGCCGCAGGGCAACTAAGCCTGTGCGCCACAACTACTGAGCCTGTGTTCTAGAGCCTGTGAGCCACAGCTACTGAGCCTGCGTACTGCAACTACTGAAGCCCGTGCGCCTAGAGCCCGTGCTCCACAACAAGAGAAGCCACCGCAATGAGAAGCCTGCGTACTGCAACGAAGAGTAGCCCCCACTCGCTGCAACTAGAGAAAGCCCGTGTGCAGCAACGAAGACCCAGCACAGCCAAAAGTAAATAAATAAAATAATTAATCTATAAAAAAATAAAATCAGGAATACCAAAGCTGGAGTATATATTAATGAGAAGGTGAGGATTCATTCTTGGACATCTGAATCATAGGTGCCTCTGGGGCATCTTAGCAGATGACTAGTAGGCAGTTGGTTATACTACTTTTCTACTGTGAGACATGATCTTTTGGCTGGATTAGTGCAGTAGCCTCTCCCGGGCCTCCTTAATTCCACTCTTACTTTCTCATTATATTTCAGCCAAACCAGTCTCCTTTTGGTTCTTAGAAAATACCAAACTTATTCTTGTTTTAGGGTGTGTGCTCTAGTTGCTTTTTCTTTCCAAGATGCCCTTCTTCATGTGGCTGACCGTTTTGGTCATTTACATCTTTTTTAAAATATAAATAAATAAATAAACTTATTTATTTATTTATGTGCTTAATTAATTAATTGATTTATTTACGGTACGCGGGCCTCTCACTGCTGCGGCCTCTCCCACTACGGAGCACAGGCTCCGGACGCGCAGGCTCAGTGGCCATGGCTCATGGGCCCAGCCGCTCTGCGGCATGTGGGATCCTCCCGGACCAGGGCACGACCCCGCGTCCCCTGCATCGGCAGGCGGACTCTCAACCACTGCACCACCAGGGAAGCCCTATTTTTAAATTTATTTTATTTTTGGCTGCGTTGTTTCTTTGTTGTTGCGCGCCGGCTTTCTCTGGTTGTGGTGAGCGGGGGCTACTCTTCGTTGCGGTGCGCGGGCTTCTCATTGCGGTGGCTTCTCATTGTGGAGCACGGGCTGTAGGCTCGCGGCTTCAGTAGTTGCAGCACGCAGGCTCAGTAGTTGTGGCTTGTGGGCTCTAGAGCACAGGCTCAGTAGTTGTGGTGCACAGGCTTAGTTGCCCTGCGGCATGTGGGATCTTCCTGGACCAGGGCTTGAACCCATGTCCCCTGCATTGGCAGGCAAATTCATAACCACTGCGCCACCAGGGAAGTCCTGGTCATTTACATCTTAAATGACATGTCAGCTCTGCACACCCAGTCAGTCTTTAATATTACACTCATTTTAATTCTCTGTGTAGTTAGCACTTACTACTGACTGATATTTTCAGTATCTGCTTTATTTTTCCCCCCGTTTACAAGCCTCGTGATAGCAGGAACTTCAGTGCCTAGAGCAGTGGCTTGCCCATGGTAGGGGTTTAATATTTTGTAAATAAGTGAATGCATAGAGTTCTAACCTGGGGATAGAGATTTAGGAGTTATTAGCTACACCTAGGTGGTAACTGAAGTCATGAGTGTGTTTGAGACAGTATAGGGAGAGAGTTTAGATTGGGGAGATAAGAGCTAGTACAGAATCCCCAGTGAGTAAGGGACAAGTGGAAGAGGAGGAGCTTGCAAAGAATACTTGAGGAGGTGCAGTCTGGAGAGGTAAAAGAAAAGCCAAGCAGAGTGTGGTGTTAGGAGAAGAGAGTATTTGAAGAAGAATAATAAATATTTCAAGACTGTCTTTCCTATAGTCGGATGTCTTTCACAGGGAAGATTTTACAGATTCCTTGAGAAACCTGTGTTTATGTTTATGATGCCTGTTTTTCATCCTTTTCCCTAAGCCTCATCTTCTTTTGGGCTTACGATGCAGTTTTAGCCAGTTTCTTCTCTTTTCCTTGTGGTGATGGAGAGCTGCTGGGGTAAATATTGATTGAGAGTTTGATATTAGAGGATGAAGGAATGGAGGGTGTCATGAGTTCCTAAGTTCCAGAAATAAGCATATTTATTAGAACATTGAAATGGGAGAAGAAACAGATGATGAAATAATATAATTAAAGGTAAAACATGTTATAATGCTTTTCTGAGATGAACATCGACTCAGGCAAAAATATTTAATGTTGGTTCCACTATACAGAAGGTTTGAAAGTGAAATCTGTGACTAGGTTTCTTTTTTCTCTGCTGACTGAAATTAAGATGTTAGTTTATTTTATTATATTCGGAGTACATTGTTTATTGATTGTTTTATTTTGGGCTCAAGTTTTCAGAATTTGCTTAGGCCAAATTAGACCTTGTTAACCATCAGATAGACAGCAAGTAATTGCTTGATTGAAAGATAATTTGTATATTTAAGAGTTTGAGATCGACTTCTGAATAATTCAGATCACATGATAAAGTCAGAAACAGCTCATTAAGAGGCAGAGACTTGCTAAGGAATCCTTAAGTTTTTAAGGAGCATTCAAATGTTTTAAATTTTAGTAAAATCAGTTTTAATTTTGCTAATGACAGCAGATGTGTGGCAAACAGCCAGGGCTTGAGCTTAAAACAAACTTCTAGAGATATTCATGGATAGAATGTCTGGTTACTTATTGAAATCATAAAGATTCTACTCCAGTGATCCAGTGTAAGTTTATTAAGATGGTGGTGTGCAAAAAAAGTATTCATACATGTGTTTGAGCCATTTACTAGCATTTCTTGTTTGTGATTCTTTTTTCCTGCACTGGGTGGCTTGTGGAATCTCAGTTCCCCAACAAGGGATTGAACCTGGGCCATGTCAGTGAAAGCCCAGAATCCTAACCACTAGGCAACCAGGAACCTCCCTGTGATTCGTAACACTATATAATTAGTAATGTCTAGACAGTTTGTGGTGAGAAGAATATCCAGAAGTATCAGTTTTAGGGCTTCCCTGGTGGCGCAGTGGTTGAGAGTCCGCCTGCCGATGCAGGGGACGTGGGTTCGTGCCCCGGTCCGGGAAGATCCCACATGCCGTGGAGTGGCTGGGCCCATGAGCCATGGCAGCTGAGCCTGCGCGTCTGGAGTCTGTGCTCTGCAACGGGAGAGGCCACAACAGTGAGAGGCCCGCATACCGCAAAAAAAAAAAAAAAAGTATCTATTTTAGAGCAACTTATTTTATGTGATTTGTTTGAATGACTTTGATCATTGTAGAAAGGAGGGTTGTCTGTGAAACTTTAGACAGTATATTTCAGTTGTTCAGACACTAGGTGAGTGTTGAAAGCTTATTATTCTACCACTCTGTCCCTTCACTTTTCTCTGCCCAGGGCTGTATTCCCCAAAACAAAATTTTTAAGTAATTGATATATAGATTCTATAGATAAAGATACTTTAGAATTAGTTTGCTGTGTAGGTAGACAAAAATAAAATATCAGTTATTTAACTGATCAATGTCAAATGTTATAAGCCATAGTTATTAATTAATTAAATAGAAGTGTTTTAAAGCCTTTTTTTTTTTTTTTTAACTAATATGCCATCATAACCTACTTAGGATCTGATGAATAGTTAAAGTCTTTTGGGATTTTCTGCACATTTTGGTTATCAAAACATACCATGTAGGAAGCAACCTAAGTGTCCATCAACAAGATGAATGGATAAAGAAGATGTGGCACATATATACAATGGAATATTACTCAGCCATAAAAAGAAACGAAATTGAGTTATTTGTAGTGAGGTGGATGGACCTAGAGTCTGTCATACAGAGTGAAGTAAGTCAGAAAGAGAAAAACAAATACCGTATGTTAACACACATATGGAATCTGAAAAAAAAAATGGTTCTGATGAACGTAGGGGCAGGACAGGAATAGAGACACAGACAGGGGCAGGACAGAATAGAGACACAGACGTAGAGAATGGACTTGAGGAGTACTCATATTTTGAAACACAAACTGGCAGAAATAAAAGCAGAACAAGGAAATCTGGGAAAGAACCAACTATAGAGCTTACAAATAAAAGTGTGATCACTAAAGTAAGAATTTAATAGATTAAATAGCCATAGTCAAGTAGAGAATTAGTAAATTGAAATTCACCCTGAATGAGCATAGGAAAGCAAAAAGATTTTCCAGGAAAATGAAAAAGCTTTAAAAAGGCATGAAGCTCTAGCCTATATTTAATAGGCATTTCAGAGAGAGAGAGAGAGACTAGAGAAATGGTGTAGAAATTATATATAAAGAGATAATGGATGAGAATTTTTCAGAATTTGAGAAAAACAAGGATCTTCAGATCAAAAATACACTTTTAGTACTAAACAGGGTAAATGAAAAGAAACCCATAGATTTCAAAACTGAAACAAGAAACAACCCAACTTAAAAGTTGCCAAAGAGAAAGTCGGCCTGCTATCAGTACAATTGTTGCTCTCTTGAAGTAGACTTTTTATCTGCAACAATATGCAGAAAATAAGGGAGGAGTGATTTGGAGTAATAGCCATGAAAGGGTAAGAGGAAAAATAAATGTTACCCTAGAATTTTATACTTGTCTAAATAATCATTCTAGAGGGAAGGCAAAATAAAAACATTTCACATATATAAAGATGACTATCATTTACTACTAACCTACCCACATTAAAAAAAAACTATTCAAATATGTATTTCCATAAGATGCAGAGTAAACTCAGGGAAAGAAGCGTTGGGATATAAAAGGGACAGTGAAAAGCAAGAAGTGGATAAAATGTGTTGGAAAGTTAATTATTGATAGTAAAAATCATAAACATTTTATATTAAATGCTACAATTTTAGTCAAGAGTAATAAGATAGAAGAAGTTTTCAGTGGTTAAAGGTTTTTTTCTTGTTCAGAGGAAGGTAGAGATGGGGAATAACAGATGGTTAGAAAGATTTATAGGAAAGTATGTATGTTAAATTTCTAAATGGAATCATGAAAACAGTAGAACTATAATCTTATAAATTTGAAACCAGCATGGGCGTGGGGTGAGAGGAGGATATAGAAAACTTTATAAATCTAACAGATGGCAAGAAAGGCAAAAGAAAAATAAAAGCAAAGGAAAAAAAGGATGGTAAACCGAAGTCAGACGATAAGGTGGCAGAAGTCTAAATCAGGTAACCAAGTAGTCAGTCAGCTTTCATGGTGTTGCCTATCATTTATATATACTCATATTCTAAATATGTAGAAATGGTTCATTTCCATTTATTTCATCATTTCCACCTCTATATAAAATAAAATCAATATTTCCTTGATTCCATCCTCTTTTCCAGCTCTTACTGGAAGTCTAGATATTGCTTTCACTTCCTCATCTCCCATTCTCACCTCAACCTGTTGCTCTGTCCCTACTCTTCCTGCTGAAACTGCTGTTGTCAGAAGGTTGCCAGTGATCTTCATGTTGCTGATCCAGTTTTCACTTCTATCCTCTTTTCCCAAAAATACACAAATATCTACTTATAAATCAATTATTATTTTAAACATAGAGGTAATGTAGGAAAGTGGTTAAGAGAGGAGACTAATCGAAATGACTTGGGTTTCAATCCTGACTGTGCTTCCATGTTTAAAATACTAGCTGTGTGACTTTGAGGGAAGTTCCAAAACTTCCTGAATAAGATGAAGATAATAATAGTACTTACCTCAGAGCAGTTTTGTGAGGATTAAATGAAATAATGCAGGTAAAACACATAGTGTACTGTATGTGGCACATGGCACATACTTAGTAAATGTTAGCTATTGTTAATAAGCTCCAAAATGTTATATTATTGAATGAAGATATGATAAAAGGTTTTAAGGGTGAGATTTTTATTACAAAATATTTGATACATATAAAAGAATACATGCTATGTATATGTAAGTTAGAAAGCATAATAAAATCAACGCCTGGGAATTTACCACCTAACCTGAGAACCTTGCATTCTTCTTTTTAAAACCTTTTTATTTTATTTATTTATTTATTGTTTATTTGCAAGCTGCAGGAGGGCTTCCTCTAGTTGTGGGGAGCGGGAGCTACTCTTCATTGCGGTATGCGGGCTTCTCATTGCGGTGACTTCTCTTGTTGCAGAGCACGGGCTCTCTAGGCACGTGGGCTTCAGTAGTTGTGGCACACGGGCTCAGTAATTGTGGCTCGTGGGGTCTAGAGCGCAGGGTCAGTAGTTGTGGTGCACGGGTTTAGTTGCTCCGCAGCATGTGGGATCTTCCCGGACCAGGGCTCGAACCCGTGTCCCCTGCATTGGCAGGTGGATTCTTTTTTTTTCTTTTTTTTTTTTTTTTTTGCGGTACGCGGGCCTCTCACTGTTGTGGCCTCTCCCGTTGCGTAGCACAGACTCCGGATGCGCAGGCTCAGCGACCATGGCTCACGGGCCCAGCCGCTCCGCGGCATGTGGGATCTTCCCGGAACGGGGCACGAACCCGCGTGCCCTGCATCGGCAGGCGGACTCTCAACCACTGCGCCACCAGGGAAGCCCGAGGCTATCATCTCTTCATATGTTTATTGGTTATTTGTATTTCCTTTCCTGTGCAAGTTTGTTCTTGTCTTCTGCCCTTATTTTTTCTAATGGGTTGTCTTTTTGTTAATAGATCTGGAGGAATTCTTAAATATTCTTGATAGTTATCCTTTGTTGATTATATTTGCTGGATATATCTTCTCCTATTTAAGTCATTAATTTACCTGGAATTGGTTGTTTATGGTGTGAGGTAGATTCCAGTTTTCTTTCGTTAAATTTTTTGGAGGGGAGGGAGTTGTACGGTTGTTCCAATAACCACTTAATCGTCATCCTTTCTTCATTGAATAGTATCTATAGAACAGTTTTGGGTGGAAGAATCGACAGCATGTGCCCTTGTTTTAAAGTGATGCATCTAAATTTTCACCATTGAATGCAATGTTTGTTATAGGTTTGCTTTACCCTTTAAGGAAATTCCTTTTTGTCCTAATTTTCTTAAAAAGGTTTGAAACTTGCATGGGTGCTGAATTTTATTAAATGCTCTTTGTTTAGCTCCTGAAATGATTCTATAGTTTTTCTCCTTCAATCTGTTAATGAGGGGAATTAATAGCTTTTCTAATGTTTAACTACTCTTTCATTCCTAGGATAAATCCAACTTGGTCTGTGATAATATTATCTTTTTTTTTTTTTTTTTTTGTGGTACACGGGCCTCTCACTGTCGTGGCCTCTCCCCTTGCGGAGCACAGGCTCCGGACGCGCAGGCTCAGCGGCCATGGCTCACGGGCCCAGCCGCTCCGCGGCATGTGGGATCTTCCCGGACCAGGGCACGAACCCATGTCCCCTGCATCGGCAGGCAGACTCTCAACCACTGCGCCACCAGGGAAGCCCATGTGATAATATTATCTTTTTTATACGTTGCCAGATTGTCAGCTAATATTAATTAAGTTTATAGGTTTGTATGAAAACAACTGCTTAATATCTTTTTAAAAATGAACTTTACAGCAGAGAATATTGGTGCAGAACTGAAAGCTCCACTTATTAAGCAAGAACCTCTCCAAGTAAGAGGTAAATATATTTTATTCTATTTTTTATTATAATGGTGTTTTGAATTAAATATATAAAGTTAGTTTATATAGAGCTCTTTATAGTTATAAGGGTATGTTCATTTTTCTTTAAATATATTGACCATAAGGATTTATTCTATTTATAAACTAATTTTCTACTGAAGTTTACTTTGCATTTTAGTCTTAAATTTTATGCAAGTTCTTTTTTCAAAAGCCCAAAGAAAGGAGTAATGGCAAATAAAAATCATCAATTGCTTTATCATTTTTAGAAAAGTAATGTGACTAATAAAGAACAAGAGGCCAACACCTACAGCTTGTTCAAATCCAGGTAGAGTTTGGACATTCTTGTCTGATTTCCTTTTCTGGGAGTGATTGAGTGATGAAGGAATTCTTGTTTGCAGCTCTCTTCTTTATAACGCGCTATGGCTTCCATCTCCAAAGTAGCATGTTTCATGGAGGTACTAATTCTGTGATTAGGAGCACCATGGCTTTGGCGTCAGATGAAAGTGGATTCAATTTGTAACTTCAGGACATACTAGCTGTATGACTTTGGGCAGTTTACTTTATTTCTCTGAGCCTTAGTTTCCTCCCTATAAGATTGTGCTAAAAATGGGACTTCTTTTCTAGGATAACTTTGGAGATGATAGTGTACAGTCACAATTAAGACTACTTAATGTTGTCTTACCATCAGTAATCTGGGCTAGGACAGGCCAACAGGGATTTCTAGCTACTTTGAAGAAATTATTAAAAAGTAATGTAAAAAAAAACCTAATCTTTTTGAAGAGCAATGTAATTCTCCTCTCTGATCCAGAGAAGTTTATTTGGACTTAGAATTTTAGGATTTTTAGAGTAAGGTAGTTTAGAGAAACTCATGCAAAAAGAAACCTGAACTTCTTTATATACTTTTTTTCAAACAAGGTTTTGGTTTTTATATTGAACTTTATTTTTGAAATGTTCTTGTTAACTATTATTTGTGCCTTTGATTTTCATAGTTCGTGTGTTATTTTAAGATTCTTTTTACCTACTGTAGTGATGGATAATTTTAGTCTTAATTTATTCTTACAACTTGTAAGTACAATAGAAAACTCAATAGTTACTAGACATTAGAATAGAATATGAAGTGGCTAGGTAACAATTTTCAGAGGTTTGCTTATGTTATTTGTGTTTTGTGACCAAAAGTCTCACTATAAAAATGAACAGACCAATGTTGACTGTAATTTTTAATTCATAGACTATAATTGATGCCAAACTGGTATTTTATTTTATTATTGATGTCTCTGGCTTTTTTATGAACAGGTTGATACTTGATAATAGGAAAAATTTAGAAGGCAGTATTTTACCTATAGTCTATAATTAACTTCCTATAATTTTTAACTGATAAAAATGTTCCTTATAGTTACTTCATCTTCGTTACATTATGTGAAATTGCCCAATGACTTTCAGACTTTTTTGACTGCAACCCACTTAAGAAATACTAATGATCTAGTATATATATAGATTACTATATGTAACTGAAACAAGTTTTCACAAAAAGTGCTTGTTCTTCATTATGTGCAGTACTCTTTGATTACTTTCTATTTTCATTTTTTATGAAATGCTGGTTTCACCAGTGTTTGTAAAACACCGAACCAACGTCTAATTTTTTATTGAAACTTCAGTTCATTTTCATTTAGACCCTAAGCAATTTAAATTGTACTAGTACGATTTAAACAGACCAGTAATACCTATATAAGGTATCCTTTAGACAAAGGGTTGACATTTTGTCATCAGTTACTGATGAACTATGGAGATAAAGCTGAGTGGGTACAAGTGTAATTCTGTCCTGTTCTGTACTTGGAGTAAACTTTTTTTTTTCTGTCGCCATTCAGTACATCAGGAAAAACAGTTTTCTGTGGAATTCATTAGTGAATCCACTTAAAACTCAGCATATGTTCATCTTCAAATGTGACTTCCAATGTACATATTTAGTATGTTTTCCTATATTTTTGGTTTTAGTCAAAGCAGTCCTTAAAAAGAGGGAATATGGACCAAAGTACACTCAGAATAATTTCATCACTGGAGTCAGAGCAATGAATGAGTTCTGCCTCAAATCCAGGTACGGTAATTTTTTAAAAATGGGGTAGTTTGTTCTATCTAAATCTAAATAACCAGTTATTTCCTAGAATTTGTTAACCCGCTAACATCCATGTGGAAACTTTACCATGGTTCCTTCCTAAATTCAAGAAGTATTTTTATTCAGTTAAAAAAATGTTACAATTTTGGGGCTTCCCTGGTGGCACAGTGGTTGAGAGTCCTCCTGCCGATGCAGGGGACGCGGGTTCGTGCCCCGGTCTGGGAAGATCCTACATGCTGCGGAGCGGCTGGGCCCGTGAGCCATGGCCGCTGGGCCTATGCGTCCGGAGCCTGTGCTCCGCAATGGGAGAGGCCACAACAGTGAGAGGACCGCGTACCGTGAAAAAAAAAAAAAAGTTACAATTTTTAGCTTACTAAACTGAAGGCTGCTCCAGCACGAGCAGTTCCAGTGTTTCTTGGCTCCTTTAACTCAAAAAGGTAGGTTCTTCAATATCTTTGGGTCACACAAGAACCTTGGGAGTTTATTGTTATGTTAATATGTAGTAAAACTATCAATAAGTTTATTTGCATATTTGTATAACTTTAAAATTTTGGTTTTTTTGGTAAAGCAGTTTTATTATGTTTATGTTCACACTCCAGCTGTGATTCACGTTGAGTATAAATTATTTTCCTTCTCTCTGGTATCTTGTTATTAATTTTCTTGTAATTAAAGAGATTTAGTGAGGTATTTTCCACAAATTTAAACTTTTCCCCCTCTTTTGTGTGTTTACCTAGAAAAACCATATTTATGTGCAAGATATCTTGGTAATTTCGACATCAGATGATCTAGCCTCCCCCACCCCACCCCACCCCCAGCCCATGGTCATATGATCTATGGTATAATATCAAGAAATAAGGATTCCTGTAATCAGTTTTATAACTTCCATAACTATTGAAACAACAACCAATTATAATAATGATATAAAACTATATTCTGTTTCACATACAACAATTTTGTGAGTTAAGTAGGTTAAGTATTGCTATCTCCACATTATAGGCCAGGGAACATAATAAAGAGTGATGATGTAGCTTATTTAGTGAGTCAGTGACAGAGAGGGAACCAGAATATATATCTTTTGTTACTTGGTCCAGACTTTTTTTTTTTTTTTTTTTTTGCGGTACGCGGGCCTCTCACTGTTGTGGCCCCTCCCGTTGCGGAGCACAGGCTCCGGACGCGCAGGCTCAGCGGCCATGGCTCACGGGCCTAGCTGCTCCGCGGCATGTGGGATCTTCCCGGACCGGGGCACGAACCCGTGTCCCCTGCATCGGCAGGCGGACTCTCAACCACCGCGCCACCAGGGAAGCGCCAGACTTTTTTTTGATGTGTGATAGTTGATTGTTAAACTTACTTTATTTTATTTTTACTTTTTATTTATTTATTTTTTGACTGTGCTATGCAGCTTGCAGGATCTTATCCCTGACCAGGGATTGAACCGAGGCTACGGCAGTGAGAGCCTGGAATCCTAACTATTAGGCCACCAGGATATGCCCCAGATTTTTATTTATAGGTCTTTTCGTTGCTATTACAAACTTTCCTTAGGAAGACCAATGATCAAATTTAGTATGACTATTTAGCAGTGACTTGATGAATGTATTAACCTTTCAGAATTTAAGAGAAAGGAAAATAATTAAATAGCATGAAATTGACACATATTCTTTATAACTTGGTATCTATGAATGGTATTACCACTTAGTATTAATCTGGATATAAACAAATGACTGTAAATTTTAAATTTAAATTCTTAAATAGAGGGATAATACTCTAATCCATGTTCTTTCCACTTTTCACTTTCTTTCTTCATACATCAGACATTGCAATGGTGTGTCCCTAGCAGATAAAATGCAAGCACTAATAAAGGAATTGACTCTCTACATATTATGTTATGGTATCTATATTGAGCATCAAGAATAATTCTTAGTGTTTCAACTGTCTCTAAGTCACTTTTGTGTACAAAATGTCATCTTTAAACTGCTTTTTATAGGCTATACAGATTTAGCTATTAAAATGAGGATCAGTGTAGTGGCTTTTATCTGCCCTTAATCCTTTTAAGTACATGAACCATATGAACCTTGTCTGAATAAATTCAACATATTTCTTTCTTCAGTGATCTAGAACAACTTCGAAAAATCAGACGACGAAGTCCTCATGAAGATACTGAGTCCTTTACTGTATACTTGAGATCAGATGTGGAGGCAAAGTAAGAATATAGTTCTTTTAGAATAAAAATACAAGCTGAATTTGGGATTAATAAAAATGTATTTTAGACAGACTCAGAATTTTTAAAATGACATGTTTTAAAAGCAGAATATTTTTACATTTCTAAATTTATCTGAGAGTTGCTAGTATGTACTAGTTAGCAAAAAAAGTCATAATTTATGAGAAAATTTGCTGTTGAATTCACTCTTACTGTTTAGATTTAATTTAGAAAAATTTAAGTGCTTTATATTTTTCCTAAAGGACCTTATGCTTTGTTGTTAAATTCTCATATAGTTTTAGTTATCTAGATTTAAATATGATTATAATAAAGTCATTAAAATTGTCATTGTTGGTGGTCGTGTGTACATAGATCTTTGGAAGTTTGGGGAAGCCCTGAAGCTCTTGCCAGAGAGAAAAAACTTCGTAAGGAAGCAGAAATAGAATATAGAGAAAGTAAGTATATTAAATTTACAGCTGAGTTAACTGAAAAGCAACTTGTAAGTAAGACTTGTGCCTATGATAACTATGCCCTCCCTAGTGGTTGCCCACCTCTTGGCTTTGGCTTTGTTGCTTCTAGCAAATACCAGTTTTCATTTTGGGATTCAAATTATTTTATAAAAACAGTATTATTTGTTTTCTCCTCTATAGCTTTTTAAAGATCATGAGAGCAAGCAAAGGTAGTTTGTGGTTTCTATAAGATATATGAATATTAAAACTTAGGATCTGATTTGAAGATTGTACCTGTTTAAAGGTAAATCCTAGTTTCTAAGGGGTTTTGGCCTCTCAGAAGAAGCAAACAGCTGTTGAGCATCTTTATATTCACAGATATGCTAAGGAGAGCTGCACTTAAATCCACAGGAATGAAATGTTTAGTTTCTTTTTTTAAAATTTGTTTTTCAGTGAGGTAACATTGGTTTATAACATATATTTCATGTGTACAACATTATATTTCTACTTCTGTTTACCCTACAGTGTGATCACCACCAAAAATTTAGTTTCCATCTGTTACTGTACAGTTGATCCATTTTACCCATTTCACCCTCAAGTAACCACTACTGTTTTCTGTATCTACATTTTTGGTTTGCTTTGGATTGCTCATTTATTTCATTTGTTTGTTTGTTTGTTTTTTATATTCCACATATGAGTGAAATCATATGGTATTTACATCTCTCCATCTGACTTGTCTCATTTAGCAGATGGTAAGAGTTCACCTTTTTTATGACTGAGTAGTATTCCAGTGAGTAAAAATACCACATCTTTATCCATTCATCTGTTGTTGGGGGCTTAGGTTGTTTCCATATCTTGGCTATTGAAAATAAATGCTACAATGAACATAGAGGTGCGTATATCTTTTCTAATTAGTCTTTTCATATTCTTTGGATTAAATACCCAAAAATGGGATAGCTGGATCATATGGGAATTTTATTCTTAATTTTTTGAGGAATCTCCATACTGTTTTCCTTAGTAGGCTGCACTAATTTGCATTCCCATCAACAGTGCATATGGTTTTCCTTTTCTCCACATCCTCACCAACACTTGTTTTTTCTTACCTTTTTGATACTAGCCATTCGAACAGGCGTGAGGTGATGTCTCATTGTGTTTTGATATACATTTCCCTAATAATTAGTGATGTTGAACATCTTTTCATATTCTGTTGGCCATCTGTATGAAAAAATGTCTTTGGAAAAAATGCCTATTCAGCTCCCCTGCTTTTTTTTTTTTTTTTTGCGGTATGTAGGCCTCTCACTGCTGTGGCCTCTCCCGTTGCGGAGCACAGGCTCCGGACGCGCAGGCTCAGCGGCCATGGCTCACAGGCCCAGCCGCTCCGTGGCATGTGGGATCTTCCCGGACCGGGGCACGAACCCGTGTCCCCTGCATCGGCAGGAGGACTCTCAACCACTGCGCCACCAGGGAAGCCCTCCCCTGCATTTTTTAATTGGGTTTTTTTGGTTGTTGTTGTTTAATTGGGTTGTCTGTATTTTTTGGATATTAACCCCTTATCAGATATTTCATTTCTTTTCCCATTCATTAGGTTGGTTGTCTTTTCATTTTGTTGATGGTTTTTTTTGCTGTGTAAGAGCTTTTTAGTTTGATGTAGTCCTGTTGGTTTATTTTTGCTTTTGTTTCCCTTACCTGAGGAGGTATAGCTAGAAAGATAGAGTGCAGACCGATGTCAGAGTGTACTGCTGCTTATGTTTTCTTCTAGGAGTTTTATGGTTTCAGGCCTTACATTGAGGTCTTTAATCTGTTTTGTGTTGATTTTTGTTTAAGGTGTGAGATAATGGCCTAGTTTCATCTTTTTGCATGTAACTGTCCCATTGTCCCAATTTTCCCAACTAATGAGTTGAAGAGACTGTCCTTCTTCCATTGTATGATGTTTGCTCCTTTGTCATAAATTAATTGTCCATATATGTGTGGGTTTCTTTCTGGGCTCTAAATTCTGTTCCACTGATGTATGTCTCATTTTCTGCCAGTACCATGCTGTTTTGATCACTATGGCTTTGTAATTTAGTTTGAAATCAGGGCATGTGATACCTCCAGCTTTATTCTTTTCTCTCAGTATTGCTTTGGCTATTTGGGGTCTTTTGTGGTTTCATAAAACTTTTAGAATTTTTTGGTTCTATTTCTGTGAAAAATGTCCTTGGGGTTTTGATAGGGATGTGTTGAGTCTGTAGCTGAAATTTATTTATTTTTTTTAAATTGGGGTATAGTTGTTTTACAATGTTGTGTTAGTTTCTACTGTACAGCAAAGTGAAGTAGAGTTCCCTGTGCTATACAGCAGGTTCTCATTAGTTATTTTATACATATTAGTGTATATATGTCAATCCCAATCTCCCAATTCATCTCATCCCTCCTTTTCCCCCTTGGTGTCCATACATTTGTTCTCTATGTGTGTCTCTATTTCTGCCTTGCAAACAGGTTCATCTGTACCATTTTTCTAGATTCTACATATATGCATTCATATACAATATTTGTTTTTCTCTTTCCGACTTACTTCACTCTGTGTGACAGTCTCTAGGTCCATTCACATATCTACAAATGACCCGGTTTCGTTCCTTTTTATGGCTGAGTAATATTCCGTTGTATATATGTACCATATCTTCTTTATCCATTCGTCTGTCAATGGGCATTTAGGTTGTTTCCATGACCTGGCTATTGTAAATAGTGCCACAATGAACATTGGGGTGCATGTTTCTTTTTTTTTTTTTAATAAATTTATTTATTTTATTTATTTGTCTTTGGCTCCTTTGGGTCTTGGTTGTGGTGCATGGGCTTCTCATTGCAGTGACTTCTCTTGTTGCCGAGCACGGGCTGTAGGCACACGGGCTCAGTAGTTGTGGCTCGTGGGCTCTAGAGCACAGGCTCAGTAGTTGTGGCACACGGGCTTAGTTGCTCCATGGCATGTGGGATCTTCCTGGACCAGGGTTCGAACCCATGTCCCCTGCATTGGCAGGCAGATTCTTAACCAGTGCGCATCGGCAGGCGGACTCTCAACCACTGCGCCACCAGGGAAGCCCTATTTTTAGTTTTTTTAAGGACCCTCCATACTGTTCTCCATAGCAGTTGTATCAATTTACATTCCACCAACAGTGCAAGAGGGTTCCCTTTTCTCTGCACGCTCTCCTTAGCTGAAATGTTTACTTTTTTTTTGTTTGTTTTTGGCTGCACTGCACGGCTTGTGGAATCTTAGTTCCCTGACCAGGGATTGAACCCGTGCCCTCTGTAGTGGAAGTGCAGAGTCCTAACCACTGGACCACTAGGGAATTCCATGAAATGTTTACTTTTTTTTTTTTTTCTTTGCCGTTCGTGGGCCTCTCACTGTTGTAGCCTCTCCCGTTGCGGAGCACAGGCTCCGTACGCGCAGGCTCAGCGGCCATGGCTCACGGGCTCAGCGGCCATGGCTCACGGGCCCAGCCGCTCCGCGGCATGTGGGATCTTCCCGGACCGGGGCACGAACCCGCATCTCCTGCATCGGCAGGCGAACTCTCAACCACTGCGCCACCAGGGAAGCCCGAAATGTTTACTTTTGATGAAAGAAATACATGTGGGGGTCAGGGAGCCCCAGAATTGTGGTATCACTATTCAGTTAATGGCTTCCATTGGGTTTCTTTATAGGCAATACAGGTGCTAATATAGGATATGATGAAATCTTCGAGTAGGGCGTAATCCATTGGGGAATTAGATACTTGTACTATAGTTACAGTTCTGTTACTCTGTGGAACTGAACGGTAATGTGGCAGGATTAAAGTAGAGATAGACGTGCTAGTATTTGCAAAAATTAGACTTTTTTTTTGGTCAGGCTTTATTTAGGAGGATTCTGACTTCTTTAACTATATTTCTAAGTTCTGCATAGGACCAAGGCTTAAAGGTGACAATATTTCCTTCTCATGAGTTGGTGAAATTTCTAGGTGGAAATTATGAGACAGTTGTGGTCAGTAGCACAGGAAGAAAAGGGGTTGGGAGAGTGTTTTGAGTGTGTGGGTGTTCAGTGTCAAGAGGGACAGCAGTGGGTAGGAAGGAGATCAGGAGATTGGAAGAGCATGAAGAAGACTTGCAGGGAAGGAAAGAACAAAGTAGGCAAAGTCGTAGTGCTCAACTTCACTTTGGCCAGTGGAAACATCTCACATTGGCTCCGAAGTCCTTTTGTCATAATCCAGGTACTGTTGTAGCATCCTTGCTTTTAGGTACAATAAGATGTTTCAGGTTTATTTAGTATATTTTCTGCCCCAGATTGGGAATCAGCCATTTCTAATAGGAGACCCTTTCCTTTTAATAGGAAATAAAATTGAGAGACCTGTGGGCATTAGGGATACTCATTCTTAACAGGTTGATGTATTTTTAAGGTCTTTTCAGTGGACAGAGCTAGGAAGTACTTTTTGTTTCTTAAGAAAAAACACATAGGTTATTCTGATAAACATTGTTTCTTTTCTTTTTGTATCTCTTACACTGAAAATCTTATTTCTTAATTCATTAACATAATTAATTACATTTTTGGTTTGTTCTTATGTGGGTATACACATATATAGAGAGAATACAGTGTAGTTTCAAACTAACAGGATCGATATTGCTATCAAGGTGTTTTAAGATTTCTGGTTTTTTTGGGTCATCATTATATATCCCACGAGGGATATAGAGTCAAATGTCTATGCTTTAAAGTCACTTTTAATTTCTCATTGTATGGATAAACCATCTAACAGATGTAAAATTAGCTTCATTTGTTTCATTTTGCTTTAGATTTTGCGAAATTATTTTTATTTTATAATTTTGTAAAATGTTTACACAATTCCAAAGCGACCTTTACCAGACAAAACACTTCAGAGAAGTTTAGCTCCCATCCCTGTCTTCTCTACCCTACTCCCTCTCTCTAACATGGGTAACTGTTTAAAAAATTAGTTTGGGGTCTTTCCTGGTGGTGCAGTGGTTAAGCATCCACCTGCCAATGCAGGGGACATGGATTCAAGTCCCGGTCTGGGAAGATCCCACATGCCGCAGAGCAGCTAAGCCCGTGCACCACAGCTACTGATCCTGCGCTCTAGAGCCCGCGAGCCACAGCTACTGAAGCCCACGCGTCTATAGCGTGTGCTCCATAATGAGAAGCCACCGCAGTGAGAAGCCCGCACACCACAACAAAGAGTAGCCCCCGCTCGCTGCAACTAGAAAGCCCATGCACATCAACAAAGACCCAACACAACCAAAAATAAATAAAATAAAATAAATTAATTAAAAAAAATTTAGTTTGGGGGTTATTTTTTCCCTTTAAAAACTGCAATAAAATAGCATACATACTGGTAATTTAGACTCCCCTTTTCATAAATAAGGCATACTATGCATACTTTCTGTGCTTGCTTTTTTTTTTTTTTTTTTACTTGATAATATGTCCTGGAGAATATTCCATAGCAGGAAATAGAGACATTTCTTCATTTCTTTTATAATACTCCATTTTGGGGGGTACAGCATAGTTTATTCAGTTATTTCCTCCTTCTGTCATTTCCAGTTTTTTGCTAGTAAAATAATGATACCATGAATAGCCTTATACATATATTAAAGGAGATATTTAAAGTACAGAATTTGAGAAAGCACGGTAATAGAAAAATATTTTTTCCTGTATTTTTAAACTTTGAGCTAACAATGAAGAATTGGTTCTTGTATTTTTTAGTTAATACTGAGAAGAGACTCTTAGCAAACTGCCTTTATCTCATTGCAAAAATACAACATAAAATTTATCATTTTAACTGTTTTTATGTGTACAGTTCAGAAGTGCTAAGTATATTCACATTGTTATGAAACATTTCCAGAAAATGTTCTTCTGGAACCTTTTTCATCTTGCAAAACTGAAACTATACATGTTAAACAATTCCCTTCTCCCTCTCCCTCAAGCCCCTAGTAACTACTGTTCTTTTTTCTGCTTCTTTGAATTTGACTACTGTAGATACCTCACATAAATGGAATCATACAGTATTTGTCTTTTTGACTAAGTTATTTCACTTAGCATAATGTCCTCAAGGTTCATCCATGTGACAGGATTTACTTCCTCATAAAGTCTAAATAATATTCCATTATATGCATATACCACATTTTGTTTATCCATTTATTCATCCATGGATGTTTTGGTTGCTTTCACTTCTTGCCCACTGTGAATGGTGCTGCTGTGTGCTGCTGTGAATTTGGGTGTGAAAATACCTCTTTGAGACTGTGCTTTCATTTTTTTTGCGTATATACCCAGAAGTGGGATTGCTAGATCATATGGTAGTTTTTTTTTTTCCAAGAAGATGTTGGGGGTAAGAGTTTTATTAATTAATTAATTTATTTTTGCTGTGTCCGGTCTTCGTTTCTGTACGAGGGCTATCTCTTGTTGTGGCAAGCGGGGGCCACTCTTCATCGCGGTGCACGGGCCTCTCACTATCGCGGCCTCTCTTGTTTCAGAGTACAGGCTCCAGAAGCGCAGGCTCAGTAGTTGTGGCTCATGGGCCTAGTTGCTCCACGGCATGTGGGATCCTCCCAGACCAGGGATCGAACCCGTGTCCCCTGCATTAGCAGGCAGATTCTCAACCACTGCGCCACCAGGGAAACCCCATGTGGTAGTTTTTAATTGTTTTGAGGAACCTCCATGTTTTCCATGGCAGTTGCAATATTTTATAATCCTACCAACATACTCAAGATTTCCAATTTCTCTACATCCTTGCCTATACTTGTTACTATTATTATTATTTTTTTGACTGCGCTCTGTGGCGTGTGGGATCTTAGTTCCCGGACCAGTGATCAAACCTGTGCTCCCTACACTGGGAGTGTGGAGTCTTAACCACTGGACCACCAGGGAAGTCCCTATACTTGTTATTTTCTGTTGGGTTTTTTTTTGTTTTTTTTTGATAGTAGCCATTCTGATGGGTGTGAAGTGATACCTCATTGTGGTTTTGATTTGCATTTCTCTGATGATTAGTGATACGAGCATCTTTTCATGCACCTGTTGGCCATCTGTATATCATCTTTGGAGAAAAGTATTCAAATCCTTTGCCTGTTTTTTAATCAAGTTGCAAATTCAGATTTCTTCTAATAACATTTTTGTTGGTAGCTAGTAGAAGATGATTTAACATAGTCTTAGAATAATTGTGTTAATCTAAAATGTGACTGATAAGAATATGTATGACCTAAATGTACTGTGTAATTCTTTTCTTATAGGGCTATTTAGAAACCAAAAAGTATTGAGAGAATATAGAGAGTTTCTGGGAAATACCAAGGTAAGGATATCTTTCTGTTAATGTTATGTGTGTATGTGTTGCACAGAAAATCCTAGTATCAGTCCATGGTGAAAATCTAGCATGTCTGTGATCCTATACCAAGATTTTCTTAAGTAGATTGTAATTTACTGAATTACAGTCTCTTTGCTTCTGTCTGTTTTTCTTAAAATTAAAAAAAATTGGGACATAAGTTCTCTTTAAATTCATAATTGTGTTATACACATAAGCATATAGATATAGATGATTTATTTTGTTAGATTTTTAGCAAGATTTAGCTCTTGTATACACCTTTAATTTCCTTTATTCTTTTTCCTTCTACTCTTAACCTTGTTTAACATTCAAAGTGCTAATCCTCTGCTTGTACCCAAGAAGCTCAGCCCTTAGAGGAGAAAATTGCACAGCCATTTTGATGATTTTTTTTCTCTATTATATAAGTGTACAAAATCTATGGACACTCAATATTTGTCAGTCTTACTAAACTTCCATAGTACGTTCACTCTTCCATTCTGTGAGATACTTAATGCATACCTTTTCCTCTCTTCCCAAACTTCCTGCAGACTCGCTTTCCCTCTTCAGCTGATGACCTTGTTTTATATTTCATTGAAAAAATCTAATCTGATAGAAGTACCTTATCTTTCCATTAGCAGACTTACTACCTTATTGACAAGTGTGCCAGAATAACTCTTTTCCTTCCTATCAGAAGGAAATTAATATTGGGACCAGTACAGAAAGTTTACCTTTACTGTCCCACTTCTTTATTTTATTTTTTTTAAACTAGATTGCCTGTTTATTATTAAAGGATATATAGTTCAGGAACAGCCAGATGGAGGAGGTGCAGGAGGCAAGGCATGTGGGAAGGGGGTCAGAACTTCCATGCTCTCTGGGCAGCCACTCTCCCTGAATCTCCGCACATTCACCAAACCCCCGCTCCTTTCAGGGTTTTACAGAGGCTTCATTACATAAGCATGACTGATTAAACCACTGGCCATTGGAGGCTGAACTCAATCTCCAGCCTCTTTCTCAGCACTGGAGGTTGGAAAGTTATAACCCTTTAATTACATGGTTGGCTCCTCTGGTGACCAGCCCCAAATCTTACTTTCTTTTTTTTTTTTCTCAACTAATTTTTATTGGAGTATAGTTGCTTTACAGTGTTGTGTTAGTTTCTGCTGTACAGCAAAGTGAATCAGCTATACGTAGACACATATCCCCTCTTTTTTGGATTTCCTTCCCATTTAGGTCACCACAGAGCACTGAGTAGAGTTCTCTGTGCTATACAGTAGGTTCTCACTAGTTATCTATTGATATTTTATATATAGTAGTGTATATATGTCAATCACAATCTTCCAATTCATCCCACCACCCCCCTTCCCTGCTTGGCATCCATACGTTTGTTCTCTACATCTGTGTCTCTATTTTTGCTTTCAAATAAGTTCATCTGTATCATTTTCATAGATTCCACATATAAGCGATACTATACAATATTTGTTTTTCTCTTTCTGACTTACTTCACCCTGTATGACAGTCTCTGGGCCCATCCACGTCTCTGCAAATGGCACGATTTCATTCCTTTTTATGGTTGAGTAATATTCCATTCTATGTATATACCACATCTTTTTTATCCATTCCTCTGTTGATAGACGTTTAGGTTGCTTCCATGTCCTGGCTGTTGTAAATAGTGCTGCAATGAACATTGCGGGGTGCATGTATCTTTTTGAATTATGGTTCTCTCTGGGTTTATGCCCAGGAGTGGGATTGCTGGGTATATGGTAGTTCTATTTTTAATTTTTAAACAATTTTTATTTATTTATTTATTTATGGCTGCATTGGGTCTTGCTGTGCACGGGCTTTCTTTAGTTTCGGGGGCTACTCATCGTTTTGGTGCACAAGCTTCTCATTGCAGTGGCTTCTCTTGTTGTGGAGCACGGGCGATGTGCGGACTTCAGTAGTTGCGGCACATGCGCTCAGTAGTTGTGGTTCGTGAGCTCAGTAGTTGTGGCTTGTGGGCTCTAGAGCGCAGGCTCAGTAGTTGTGGCGCATGGGCTTAGTTGCTCTGCGGCATGTGGGATCTTCCCGGATCAGGACTCAAACCGTTGTCCCCTGAATTGGCAGGTGGATTCTTAACCACTGTGCGAACAGGGAAGTCACCAGCCTTGTTTTTGTCCATTCTTCACACGAAACTTACTTCTGTTTCAGAATCTTTGAGTGTGTTGTATACTCTGCCTCAACCATTTTTCTTCCAGATTTTTCATGGTTGCCTCCTTCTCATCGTTGAACTTCTTTCCCTCACTATTCTAACTAAAATAACCCTCTCCATCATACCCCCCCAACACTATTCTCTCAGTCTCTGTTTTAGTTTCTTCATTATATTTATCACTATCAGATATGACAGACTTATTCTCTATCTTCCTATACTAGGCAGTGAGATCTATGAAGGCAGGGACTCTGTTTTGTTTACTGTTGTGCCCCAGCATCTAGAACTGTGCCAGGCATATAGTACTTTTACAGTAAATATTTCTTGAATAAATTACATAAGGCAGAATATATGATGTACTTCAATAGAAAAGTAAAGTACAATAATAAATGTGTAGCAGAGTGAGTATTCTCTGTGGGGGACCAAGGAAGGCTTTACGTAGAAAGCTGACACTTGGCCAGATATACAAGAAGAGTAAAGCTTGCCCAGGTTGCAGTGGAAGATGATAGCATTCCAAGGAGAGGAAAGAGCAGGAGGAGAAACACAGAAAGTATAAATTCAAGGAATAGCAGAAGAACATTTGACTGAAGAAAAATATTTTCCCTGAATATGTTCTTGTTTGATTTCCTTTTGTTTTGGTGTGTTTTGAAATTAAACACATTGTTAACACTTGATGTCTTTGGTCTTTAGAGAACAGTCATGAGTTAAATTAGAGCAACAAACTTGTTGGCTTTGGCTGTTCCTTGTACTATAAGTTAAGAAGTTGCTCAAGAAATGGGAAAATTTTAGAGTATTTCAGTGCAGTACATTTTTATCACTTTACTTCTGGTTTTTATGTAACCAACTCAGATTTTTTCCTGAAGTAGGCAGGAAATGAATTACAAGGAAATAAACAATTAAGGTTCTGCAAAAGGACCCACATATACTTTCAATTTCCATCTTCTCACATCTTAAACAGGAAATTCTAGAGGAAAAAAATTAAATAAGTAAATCTAGTTGTTTAGAGGCATTGATAAAGGAGGTATTTTCTGGTGTGTCAAGAGTCACTTATTAGCGTCACAATGCTTCTCTGGGAAATGTTAAGAGATTTTTTGTTTTTGTTTTTGTCTTATAGCCACGCTCTAGAACTACATCAGTTTTTTTTAAGGGGCCAGGAAAGGTGGTGATGGTTGCCATTTGCATGTAAGTACTGAAATATAAGCCTTTTAAAATAGAAATATTTTTAATGTATATATCCTTGAATGTATAAATTTATTACTTGGTATCTAGATAAAGATAAAGGTGCTATCTGAAAATTTTTCTCTCATTTTCACTGGCATTTATAGAAGTCTTTTTTAAAAAGTTGAATTGGCCAAGGTTATTTTTAGAGTAACTAAAGCAACCTGGGTTATAACTACTGAAGAGTACCTGCGCTTTTATTTTTCTCCCACTTAACCTTGGTAGAACATAATTAATGCTTTTGCCTCTTTCTCTTTTCCTCTTTCTTCTTTTTTTTTTTTTAACTTTTTATTTTATATTGGAGTATAGGCAGTTAACAATGTTGTGATAGTTTCAGGTGCACAGCAAAGCGACTCAGCCATACATATACATGTATCCATTCTCCCCGCAAACTCCCCTCCCATCCAGGCTGCCACATAACACTGAGCAGAGTTCCCTGTGCTATACAGTAGGTTATTCATTTTAAATATAGCAGTGAAGTACTCCTCTTTCTTCTTGATTCCTGTTATTTTGCCTACCTTTTATCTATTTTGCTGAATAATCTAATTTTGTATGTTTGTGCATTAATTCCATAATTCATTAGTTCTTTTATTTCTAAAATACATATGTTACATGTGTCAGGAATTTTGATATGGTCTGGAAATGTAAAGGTAAAATACATAATTCTTATCTTCAAGGATTGGAGGGACACTAGACTAAAAGAAGTCATTTGTAATAATACAGAAAAGATAGTGGTAGTAGGGATGGAGAGTCACGGTTAGTTTCAAAAAGTATTTAGGTGGTCTGGTTAGCGATGGTGCCCAGGTTTCTGATTTGGACAGTTGGATAGATATTGCACCATCACTGAGAGAAGGAATGCTGGAAGGAGGGGCAGGGTGGGAGTAAAGGAAATAATGAGTTCCTTTTTTGAGTTTGAGCTATTTATAGGGCACCCACGGGGAGTTGGTCAGCAGAATTAATTCTTTTCATTAATAAAACAGGATTAACAGTGAAAGCTTTTTACATTGGAAGAATGTATGTAATGTATATAAACTGCTTAGCATAGTACCTGTTACATAATATGTACTTAATAATTATTATTGTTAGTATATGTGGCTCTGAAGCTCAGGAGGGATTAGAGATACAGAGTCAAGAGTTATTAGTGTATAGATGATAATTAAAGCCATAGGAGTAGTTAAGATCACCTGGAGAATGTGTATATAGTGTATGAGGAAGGAGAAGCTCTTGAGAAAAAACCTTGAAGAACGCTAACATTTAAGAAACGGGTAGAAGAAAAAGAGCCTGCAGAAGAGACTGAGGAAGAGTAAAGAGAAAGGTAGGAAGAAAACCAGTAGTATTGTGGAAATCAAGGAAGACAGTGTTTTCAGAAAATAGTGGCAAATGCTTCTGTGAGATTAAGGAAAATATTAAAATGTTTTCAGGAATTTAATAGTAAGAAACAGTTGATATATTGATAAAAACAATCTTATGAGGTGTTAGCGGCAGAAGCCACTGTTTAGTGGATTGAAGACTGAGTGCAAAGTGAGGAAAACTGAGACAGCAAGAGTGGATATAATTCTTTCAAGAAATTATTTGAAATGGAGGAGAGGAGAAAAGGGTAGCTGGAAGGGGATGTACAGTTTCCTCATTTATAAAATGAGGATGAAGTAACTACTACAATGTTAGCATTTGCATAATAGAATTATAATAAAACATGGTAAGTGACTATAGTATAGTGCCTGAGATAAATTATACTAGTTATTACTGTTGGAATCTGAGTACAGCTGGCTTCCTCAGAGCTAACCATGTTTATTTTAGCATGTATGGCCTTCTCATATGACACAGACTATTTGGTCTAGTTTTGTCTTCACCTCTGGCATCTGCCTAATTAAATAAACGGACCTTCACCAACGTCTTCCCTTTGACACTGGCCTACTGAACAATACCAAGTGCACATAAGACACATAATTTCCTTTCTGATTCCATTTTGTTCATATGTAGAACACCCTCTTTTCTCATCTTCTCAAAACGTACTTAAGTAATTTGCTGGCACGTATCATGCCTCTTTCATTTAAATATTTAATGAAACCATAATCTGTGTTCTTCAAATTTGTACTCCTGTTGCCTAAAACATAGTAAATCTTAAAGACTAGGGATTCTTTCTAATTTACTTTGAACAGAATCTAGTGTGTGTGTGTGTGTGTGTGTGTGTGTGTGTGTGTGTGTGTGTGTGTGTGTGTGTGTGTGTGTGTGTGTGTGTGTGTATAAGTAAGCTTTTAATGGGAATTTTTATTTAAACCTATGCTAAGTTATTTTCTCTTTCTCTCCTAGCAATGGATTAAACTGTTTCTTCAAATTTCTTGCCTGGATTTATACGGGTTCAGCAAGCATGTTCTCAGAAGCTATACACTCTTTATCTGATACTTGTAATCAGGTGAGGGGTAAAAGCTTCTTTCTTATTAAAGTAATATATTTTTTGAGGCTTTAGTCTAAAAGTTGACATATTTAAAAACATAATGATTCCTATAGCTGGGTTGTGGAAGAAAATGAAAGTTGTTTTACTTTTGAATGATGATGTACATAGAAATATGACATAGTATTTGAAAGCAGTTTGTTACGCTTTAAAAACTTTTAATAATCAAATATGAAGTGTAAGATTATCAGTCACAGAGGCTATTGTAGAAGAGATTCTTATATTAGGTAGAAATTTGGTCTGTGAATATGAGTTCTTATAACTGTAAGAGCCGGTGGATTTAAGTGTTTTGAATAAAGATATAAAATAGTCACATGTGATTGATGAATTATAATGATTTTCACCTTAGACTAGTATTTTGATTTTGAATACTACAAATCTAAGCCTTTTTTAAGAACACAACATTTCTACTTGTATATCATTTCACATTTTAAAGAATGTGGCCTGTTAAGGAGAAAACCTTTTTAGTATTTATTTATTCATTTATACTCCTGTTATGTAAGAACAGATTTGGGAGAACTTACAATAAAAGACACAGGTATAATAAGAATATTTAAGACAAAGTTAAAAATAATAATAAAATGGTAAGAAGCAGGGAGAGCAATCTTAATAAAATTAAACCTGAGGACTCATGTAACTCACTGTCAAATGGATTAAAACGTTTTGTAAAAGTAAGGAAACAATACAGGCATTTGCTATTAGTACTAACAGTCATTCTCTTGAATTAAGTTTTTATACTCAGTAAATATTTAATAACTACTATTATATAATATTTTGCCTGTTGAGTCGGGGGAGAGGAGGGTGGGAGAGATATGACACACAGTACCTATTTTGTTGAAAGCTTATGTGAACATAAGAAAATTAAAATGTGAAAATATTTGTACATTTGGCCAAGGAGATATGTACATATTATTAATTTTAGTATTAGTTGTTATTTAAAACATTGAAGACAATTTTTTAAAAATTTATTTATTTTATTTTTGACTGCATTGGGTCTTTGTTGCTGCCCATGGGCTTTCTCTAGTTGTGGAGAGCGGGGGCTGCTCTTCGCTGCGGTGCATGGGCTTCTCATTTGCAGTGGCTTCTCTTTTGGCACAAGGTGCGCAGGCTTCAGTAGTTGTCGCAGGCGGGCTTAGTTGCTCCGCGGCATGTGGGATCTTCCTGGACCAGGGCTTGTACCCATGTCCGCTGCATTGGCAGGCGGATTCTTAACCACTGTGCCACCAGGGAAGCCCTGAATACAATTTTTAAGTGTCTGTACTCTGAAATACTATTTAGGGATTTAAAAGCATGTGGTAGATAGCTATGTACTGATCTGGAATAATAACCATGATATGAATAAAAAAATCAAGTTGTAGAACATTATGTACAGAACTTATGTTTCTAGCCATGATGGACTAATGAGAATTGGACTTTAGTCTTTTGCTATAAACAGCTAAAAAACTAGACAAAATATATTAAACAATATTTTCAAACATTGGACAATAGCAATGCAAGACCATGATCCCTGAGGAAGGGGAACAGGTGGATTGAACTCTGTGATTTCTCTGGTGTTTTGCTTGGAGGCGCATTTGCGGTAGTGGAACAGGGTGGGAAACCCATCATAGAGTTGAGAAGGTAGAAATTAGGGTTAGTGAGTCTGAAGTGGCTAGAAATTACAAGGCTACAGAAGTCTACATAGGGTTTTCCTTGAGTTGAATCTTTGCTGAGTGTTAGATTACACATGTGTAGGGTAAAGCTCCATGAGACCAGGCAAAGAACCAGCATTAAGCGTTAAGGAGCATTAAGCTGAGTAATTCCTAGAGTTCACATCGGGCTTGGATTAATTCAGTTCTGACGTTCTGAGATAGAGAGTCCTGATTGATTACCCAGGCCAGTAGAAGGCTCAGACCTTAGTAGTAGGGCTAAATTATCTTAGTTGTAAAGACTATTCTAGAACAGGGGTCCCCAACCCCCAGGCCGCGGACCAGTACCTATCCTCGGCCTGTTAGGAACTGGTCCACACAGCAGGAGGTGAGTAGCGAGAGAGCAAAGCTGCACCTGCCGCTCCCCATCGCTTGCATCACCGCCTGAACCATCTCCACCCCACCCCCCACCGTCTGCCACTGGTCCGTAGAAAAATTGTCTTCAACGAAACCGGTCCCTGGTGCCAAAAAGGTTGGCAGCTGCTGTTCTAGAACCTTTCTAACAAAGCTCTAAGGGATCACACTGATTTACAAGTAACTTAATTACCTGTGAGAATAAAGCCCCACATGCTATTATAAGGAAGACAAAATCCAGACACACAGTATAACATTCACAATGTCAGCATCTAATAAAAAACTTATTAGACGACCATGAAGCAGAAAGTCTGACTCACAACCAGGAGAAAAATTAGTCAGTAGAAAGACTCAATTGACATATGGTAGAATTAGCAGAAAAGGATAAGTGGCTATTATAACTACGTTCATGTATTGAAAAGAAAATATGAACATCATGAAAAGAGAAATGGAAGATACAAAGAAGAACCAAATGGAACTTTTAGAGCTGAAAAATATATCTGATGTGAAAAATCCACTATATAGAATTAACAGCAGATTAGACGTCATGGAAAAAATGATGAGTGAACTCAAATATATGGCAGTAGAAAACATTCATACTAAAACTAGAGTGAAAAGAGACTAAAAAAGATGAAGGGAGCCTTAGACCTGTGGGACATTATCAAGAGAATTCTATCAAACATTTAACGAAGAAATAATGCCAGTAGTACACAGACTTTCAAATATAGAGTAGAAGGAAACACTTTTCAACTCCTCTAGTAAGGCTATCATAACCCTGATACCGAAACCTTAAAGTTATTCCAAGAAAAAAAAATACAAACCAGTATCTCTCATGAACATAGATGCAAAAGTCCTTAAGATATAATCACATTGAATCTAGCAGTACACAAAAATGGTAATACATCATAATCAAGTGAGTATTATTCCAAGAAGCATGGTTAGTTTAACATTCAAAATCAATAGAAGGTTAATGTACAAAAGTCAGTTGCAGGTGCTTCCCTGGTGGCGCAGTGGTTAAGAATCCGCCTGCCAATGCAGGAGACACGAGTTCGAGCCCTGGTCCGGGAAGATCCCACACGCTGTGGAGCAACTAAGCCCGTGCGCCACAACTACTGAGCCTGCGCTCTAGAGCCTGCGAGCCACAGCTACTGAGGCCCGCGCGCCTAGAGCCTGTGCTCCGCAACAAGAGAAGCCACCACGATGAGAAGCCGGCGCGCCGCAACGAAGAGTAGTCCCCGCTCGCGGCAACTAGAGAAAGCCACGCACAGCAACGAAGACCCAACACAGCCAAAAATAAGTAAATAAATAAATTTATTTTTAAAAAAATCAATTGCATTTTTACTATCAGGAAACAAATGGAGAGTGAAATTTTTAATAAATTCCATTTATGATGTTAAATACTTAGGAGTAAATTTAACAAAAAATGTGTAAGACTTTAACACTGGAATCTTAAAATGTAACTAGGGGAAATTAAAGATGACTTGAGGGGCTTCCCTGCTGGCTCAGTGGTTGAGAGTCCGCCTGCCGATGCAGGGGACATGGGTTCGTGCCCTGGTCCAGGAAGATCCCACATGCTGCGGAGCGGCTGGGCCCGTGAGCCATGGCCGCTGAGTCTTTACGTCCAGACCCTGTGCTCCGCAACAGGAGAGGCCACAACAGTGAGAGGACCGCGTACCGCAAAAAAAAAAAAAAAAAAAAAAAGACCTAAGGAGGTGGAGAGAGATACCATGATCATAGATTTGATAACCACATTAATATGTCAAATTTCCCTAAATTAATCTATAGATTTCATATAATCCAGCAGATTCTTTTGTAGAAATTGACAAACTGATTAAATTCTAAAATTTATATGGAGGGACTTCCCTGGCAGTCCAGTGGTTAAGACTCCACTCTTCCACTGCAGAGGGTATGGGTTTGATCCCTGGTTGGGGAACTAAAATCCCGCATGCCACATGGCGTGGCCAAAAAAATAATAATAATAAATAAAATTTATATGGAAATGTAAAGAACCTGGAATATTCAAAGCAATCTAAAAATAAATGAAAGAAATTTGGAGGGCTTTAAAACTTATTTCAGAGCACAGTAATTAAGACAGTGTGGTATTGGCACAAGGCCTGACAGACCAGTGGAACAGAATAGAGGGTCCAGCAACAGACCCTCAGTTACATAGTCAGTTGATTTTTGACAAAGGCACCAAAGCAATTCAGTGAAGAAAAGAAACTCTTCAACAAACAGTATGGGAAAGGTTGGATATCCACATGGATAAAAAAACGAAGGACCTTGATTCCCACTCATGCCGTGTACAAATTTAAGGTGGGTCATAGACCCAGATGTACAAGCTAAAACTATGAAAATACTAGAAGGAAACCTAGGACAATATCTTCTAAACCTTTGGGTAGGCAGAGATTTCTTAAACAGAACACAGAAACAAAACCATAAAATAAAAAAATGTACAAATTAAACTTCATCAAAATTAAATACTCTTACTTATTAAAGGACACTTTTTTTTTGGCTGCGTTGGGGCTTTGTTGCTGCACATGGGCTTTCTCTAGTTGCAGCGAGCAGGGACTACTCTTCATTGCGGTGCACAGGCTTCTCATTGCAGTGGCTTCTCATTGCGGAGCACAGGCTCTAGGTGTGCAGGCTTCAGTAGTTGCGGCATGTGGGCTCAGTTGTTGCGGCACGCAGGCCCTAGAGCGCGTGGGCTTCAGTAGTTGCAATGCATGGGCCCAGTAGTTGTGGCACATGGGCTCAGTAGTTGTGGCTCGTGGGCTCTAGAGCACAGACCCAGTGGTTGTGGCACATGGGCTTAGTTGCTCCGTGGCATGTGGGATCTTCCTGGACCAGGGATTGAACCTGTGTCCCCTGCATTGGCAGGTGGACTCTTACTTATTTATTTAATTAGTTTATTTATGGCTGTGTTGGGTCTTTGTTGCTGCATGCAGGCTTCTTTAGTTGTGGCAGGCGGGGGCTACTCTTTGTCATGGTGCCGGGGCTTCTCATTGCGGTGACTTCTCTTGTTGCAGAGCACGGGCTCTAAGCACGTGGGCTTCAGTAGTTGTGGCACGCAGGCGCAGTAGTTGTGGCACGCAGGCACAGTAGTTGTGGCTTGCAGGCTCTAGAGTGCAGGCTCTAGTAGTTGTGGCGCATGGGCTTAGTTGCTCTGCGGCATGTGGGATCTTCTCAGACCAGGGCTTGAACCCGTGTCGCCTGCATTGGCAGACGGATTCTTAACCACTGCGTCACCAGGGAAGTCCCTGAAGAATACTTTTAAGGCAATAAATAAGCAAGCTGCTCATAGGGAGAAAATATTCACAAAGCATATAATCTGACAAAGGACTGGTATCCAGGATAAATAAAGAACTTGTATAACTCAATATTAAAAAGACAGTCCAGTCTTTTTAACAAGCTGAAGACTTGGAAAGGTACTTCACAATGATACCTGAATGTGGTTGATGGACACACAAAAAGGTGCTCAACACTATTAATCATCAGGAAATGTATATTGTAACCCCAACAAGACATCTCTACACATCCGCTATTATGGCTAAAATTTAAGAGCCTGACAATCAAATATTGGTGAAGATGTAAAGCACCCAGACTTTTTAGACGTTGCTGGTGGAGTATAAAATGTTACAGCCACTCTTAAATTTGTCAGTTTCTTGTAAACATATGCTACTGTTTGACTTAGCAATTCCACTCCTAAGTATTTATCCAAGAGTAATGTGAACAAATGTCCACAAAGACTTGTATAAGAATGTTTCTAGCACCATAAAGGTGCTATAATGGGCAAAAAACTGGAATCAACCCAAATGTCCATCAACAGTGGGATAAACAAGTTGTTGTATAGTCATACAATAGAATATTATCTAGAAATAAAAAGAAATACTTATCCGTAAGTAGCATATAAGCATCTCTAACAGTATGTTGAATAAAAGAAGGCAAATACAAAAGAGTAGTTACTGTGTGATGCCATTTATATTAAGTTCTAGAATAGAACTTTGGCTTTAATCTTTGGGGGAGAACAGGATTAGCGATAGTCTATGATATCTTATTTTTATAAGAAGAACTAATAAATAATGGCCCATATTCAACTTATGAAACATTTGTTATCTCACACTTCATTGCACAGCCAACCTGAATATTAAGTATTTTAAAAATAATTGAACACTCACTGACTATTGTGTAAACATTATAAACACAGATACATATATAGTGTGAATTGATAATGAATATTTCAGTTTTCATATACAGATTTTAAAATTATATGTTCTTAATTTACTCTCATTCTCTTAGTTTAATTCACTGAAAAGCCATCATCTGTGTTTTAGGTAGTTTTGACTCTCTTTTCCTTTGGAATCCAGTAGAAAAAAACTTGTAATATTCTGTATATTTTGGATTGGATTTCTGATATCAAAACTTAAAAGTCAGTATATATTTGTTTTAGCCTTTTTTTTTTTTGGCTGTGCCGCAAGGCATGTATTGCAGTTCTCTGACCAGGGATCGAACCCGCACTCCCTGCATTGGAAGTGTGGAGTCTTAACCACTGGACCGCCAGGGAAGTCCCTGAATGGACTAGCCATTTGCAAGGTGGTATAATCCCCATGTATTTTACAAGAGGGAATGTTTCTATAAATGCCCAGTAACCTGCAGAGAAACTTCATCCATGAAGAATTTGGTAATCTTGAAGACTTACCTATTTGATTATTTAATACAATACTGAAAAAAATGCAAAAACCCCAGCTTAGTCAAAAAAAATCACATAGGGTATTCACTCAGGCTTTGTGTTTTTATTAAATAAATAATTCTAGTGTAATCTTTTTCAGATTTCTAAATTTACATCAAATTAAGAGAAAGGATACTAAATGCAAGCATAATATTGAGTGGATAACTCTTTTTAACAAAAGATACAATCAAAAAAAAGAAACAGAAATAAAAGGAAGAAAAGATGAAGGCAAGGGAGGAAGGAAGGAGAGAAAGGTGGTAACTAGGATTAAAGACTTACATTTTCGTTGTATTTACTTTAGACTTTTTTCCCTAGAGAAATAAAATTTTAGTTATAACTAGTCTTCCATCTTTATTTCTTCCTTCCACACCCCAGATAGTCACTGCTCTGTATACATTGATGTGTATACTTCATGCGCATGGTTTTGCAGTTTTACTAGAAATGCAAATGTATCATGGCCATATACAGTTTGTACTCACTCTTACTGTCTTTGGGACTTGCCTGGCGGTCCAATGGTTGAGACTTCGCCTTCCAGTGCAGGTGGTGCGGGTTCGGTCCCTGGTTGGGAAACTAAGATCCCACATGCCTTGCAGCCAAAAAACCAAAACATAAAACAGAAGCAATATTGTAACAAATTCAATAAAGACTTAAAAAAAAATGGTCCACATCAAAAAAAAAACAAAACAAAAAACTTTTACTGTCTTTTATTTGTGCAGCTATACAAGTTATTCTTCCTGTAAAAAATCAGATATTACAGACCACGCTAAACCTACTTCTCTCCTCAGAGGTATAAACAGAATTAAATGTGAGTTCTTTCAGACCTTTTCCTGTGCTTTACATTATATGTCATTTACAAAAACTACAAAACATAAGTTCTTTTGTATTGTACGTGCGGTTCCTAAACTTGCTTTTTTCCCGTCCACTGAATGGTACATCTAGGAGCTTTCACCATGTCAGTACAGAGAGCTCTATTCCCTTTTACACTGTTGTAGAAGTAATTTATGGTTTGGTTATACCATGATTTATTTTGCCACTCCCCACTGAAGGAGTTTTAGGTTGCTTTCACATTTTACATCATTATTCAGTGTTGTTTTGAACCCCTTTCGGTTCACCTTTATTTCTCTATGGTAAGTACTGGAAACAAGAATTGCTGGGCTATTGGACATACACATGTTAAGTACTTCTTTGTCATTGTCAGGTTGTGCCCTCCAGACTGTCTTATTATATTCCCTTGCTAATGATTATTTACCTTCTTTTCTCCATAGGCCTTACTAGCATTGGGCATCAGTAAGTCTGTTCAAACACCAGATCCTACTCATCCGTAAGGACGTTGTCTTTATTTTGTTTTCATGTGTTTTGGCAGCAAGTAGTTGAATTATAGAAATCTCTTGCAGTTTATAGACCTGCAGTTTTGCGTTAAAGATTTGGTCATTTCTTCTGCCGTTGTATCTAAAATGCAGGACTCAACCTCTGTGTTAAAGTAAATTCAAGATATAATTTGAAAATGAGGTTCAAATTATTTTTATGCTTTGTAACATAGCAAAGAGATCCTGTCCTCTTTGTATTTGATAGTTAATAACAAAGCACGTGTTTTGATCTTAGAGTTCTGTTTTATTTGGTCAAAGGAGGTATATATATTTCACATTTGGACTAATAGGCCACTCAATCTAAAATTTTAGTGATAATTTCTATTAAATTTATGCTTAATGTATTTTAATCCCCCTGTTGTGATTTGGAAATAGGATTCTATTAATATTTCAAAATTACTTATTTGTAAAATGAGTATGTTCTTTAGGGTGTATTATTTTGAATTATATTAGTTATTTGATACAAAGACTTTTTTTCTGTTGCTTCTACTAACATAACCAGGTGAAAATTTTGAATTCCACATGTATTATTTTGCTTTTAACGAGCTTCTGTAGTAGAATTTGAGCAGTCAAATTTGCCTTAAGGCAAAAAAAAAATACTTTTATTTCCATACAGGAATCTGCCTCTGTGCTTTATATAAATGCCTTTCTTTACTTGAAAGCCAGGCACTCCTGTTTTCATATAAATAATGGCATATTATTGAATATCCTATAACTATCAGTAAGCTCGTACAGAGAACAGCTGCCTTTCTAGTCTGCTAATTACACATGATTATAGTATTTTACTCTGTCAAAAAAAATTTTTCCTGACCAGTTTTATATGCCAAAAATTTTAAAACAGGGTAAAATTTAAAAGTTTTAGGTTGTAAAGATTTCTTCTTAAGATATTTTCAACAACCTACTTTAGTACTGCCCAATAGAATTTTCTACAATAATAGAAATATTTATTTATATCTGTTCATTGTGATAGTCACTAGCTGCATGTGGCTGTTGAGCACTTGAAATGTGGCTAGTGCGACTGAAGAACTGTATTAAAATTTTATCTAGTTTTAAGTAATTTAAATTTAAATAGTCTTATGTAGCTAGCGACTTACATTGGACAGTGCAGATCTACATAGTTAAAAATTTTAGGGACTTCCCTGGTGGCGCAGTGGTTAAGACTCTGCGGGCTCCCAATGCGAGGGGCCTGGGTTTGATCCCTGGCTCAGTACTAGATCCCGCATGCATACCACAGCTAAGAGCTTGCATGCCACAACTAAGACCCAATGCAACCAAAAAAAAAAATTTTTTTAATGAGAATCTCCAAATTCCTTGAAAACACATAAAATGAAAGTAATGCCATTTAATTTAGATCTTAATTTACCTTAACTTAAATAAATAAATAAGTATATCTCCTTTCTTACTTTGAGGGGGAAGCTTTAGAAGAATATAAATTGTTCTAAATCAAGCTGATAGAACACCATCACATCTATAAACTGATAATTTCCTATGGCAAGATTACATATTTGCAAAAAGAATTCAAAAAGCAATTTTAATTCAGAACTCTTGTTTAAATTTGCATCTGCTAGAAGGGTGCCATAGAGTTTGGGTTTGGGAGTAAATTTCCCAGAAAATGCTTTTATTAATGAATGATTCTTTTCCTCTTGTAGTATCCCATATTTTTAAATTTCTTATTACTCAGTATTTTATTGGTACATACAGTAATACAGAATAATGCACACATTGACCAAAAGACTTTAAAAAAACCCTGAGATTTAACAAAAAAAAATTACCATAAAAACACCCAGAAAACTGAAGCTCTTAGTCTTTTAATGATGGTAATTAGTGGCACTTTCCTGGCGGTCCAGTGGTTAAGACTCCGCACTTGCACTGCAGTGCACTGCAGGGGGCGTGGGTTCGATCCCTGGTCTGGGTTTAAGGTCCCACATGCTGCTCGGTGCAGCCAAAAAAAAAAGATAATAGTTAGTTACTGTGTGTTACACTATACAGAAACAGCAAAAAGTATCTAGCGTCAAATTATAAGTAATATAAAAATTATACAAGAAGACAAATATTCAATTAGAAGCTGCATTACAAGTAAATATAAATGTTACCATCTTCATTAAACATCTGAATGCATTTAAAAAATAAATTTTGCCTGCATTTGTGTTACATAAAAGTAAAGTTGCTCTAGTAAATCAAAGCAAATATATGAAAGAGGGGTTAGAAAATACCTGAATTAAATCATATTCACTCTCTTTTTATATAGTTTCAAAGATCTTGCAGTTTTTTCCACTTTAGGTATTGATTTTCTGATTAGATTTGAGTTTGGCACTTACATTTTACTTAAATATAAAATCATAACATCATGATAAGAAGTTTTTTTTTTTCATTGACCTGTTAAACATTTTGAGAGGAAATCATTTGTATTTCTTGTAAACTATATTATCTTTTTTATTTTTCAGGTATGGATTTTCAAATATGCGCTATATTGCTTCACTAATTAGTGGTGTTGGTATTTTCATGATGGGTGCAGGATTATCTTGGTACCATGGAGTCATGGGATTGCTTAATCCTCAACCAATAGAATCTCTTCTATGGGTAATCTTCTCCCCTCCTCCCCCTTCAGTTTTGAAGTAATATGAAATAGTGATTAGGTACAGTAGAATGCCTTTGTCATATTGATGTTAAAGAATGGGACGAAATATACCTTCTTTTTTTTTTTTTTTTTTGCGGTATGCTGGCCTCTCACTGTTGTGGCCTCTCCCGTTGCGGAGCACAGGCTCCGGACGCGCAGGCTCAGTGGCCGTGGCTCACGGGCCCAGCCGCTCCGCGGCATGTGGGATCTTCCCAGACCGGGGCACAAACCTGTGTCCCCTGCATCGGCAGGCGGACTCTCAACCACTGCGCCACCAGGGAAGCCCGAAATATACCTTCTTGACTGTAATATAGGGTTATGTATCTGTAGTTGTGTTTTTTAGAGTGTGACTGGACATGACCTCTAAATCCATGTGATTCAGTGATGTTGAGCAAGAGTATCTCTGTAGGTACAGTTGTTAAACACTTCGTCCTTGGTTAAAATCTTGGGCAATTCTGTTAATTTCTGCTGTTACTTTTGAAAAGCAAGAAGACCTCTGTTCACTTTTAGTCCCAAGAATAAATGTCCTATCAGTAGTTAAAATAACCCTTCCTTTGTAACAGTCATATGTTAGAATTTTATTTAAAGTTAAACCTTCTCCTTTCCCTCATTCTGGTAGGAAGCCTACATTGAGAGAATGGGAGTGTGGTTCCCTTCTGTATTTTTTCACTTAAGGGCTTCTCTTCTCTCCTACTCCATAGATTGCCTCTGGCAGCACTGAAGGTAGAGATAGGGGACAGAAAGGTACTACTTTACTGGCACCAGCGTCATCTTGCACTGGTTTCCACTGGCCTTTGTAGATACTTAAAGCTGTCTTCTTTTCCTCTCATGGAAACTTCTTGGAGATTACTCTGCTTGGCAGCTCTGATTGTAGCTCCCTTGACAAGTGCAAATTGGGCATGTGGCACCCCTGTCAGCTTCTGTATCTCACAGTGTAGCTCCAGACTATTTTTGCTGATGTTGCCAGTAAGATTCAGTGGAAAGAGCCTAGAATTGAGTTAGGAAAACCTGTATTCTAGTTCTTATTCCAATACCATTTCTATTTACTCAAGCAAACCACACAGCCTTGGAAATCTCAGTTTCCTTGACAGAATTAGAAGAGTGTTGGACTGGGTTCAAAATTTTTAAACCTCTGTTTCAGGGAAGCCTAGGGTTCCGAAAAGGTAATATTGAAAATTCTATAGATATTTGATTTGAATTTCACTTAAAATTTTAAAAAATTTGTGTTAATTATTTCTATATATCTTGGATTAAAGCTATTCTTGGTATCTTTATCTAATTCAAGAGTGTCTGGGATTGTAAGGAAAGTGGTATTATCTTCCTCCCCCAAATTGTTTACTTTTTATAACTGCTTATCTTTCTGAATGAGGACTGAGGAAGGATTCTCTTGGTGCTGGGCAAACAAACAAAATTCAAAGTTACTGGGTATGGTTGTGTATCTTACTGCATCTGGTATCCACAACCCTAGATTTCAAATGCTTGTGTTCATTTTGAAGTTCAAATTTTTTTTTTTTTACTAATTAATTCTTTTATATCATGAATTTAACTTTAGTCATGGTATAACATTCTACGCTGGGGGGTGCGTGTGTGTATTACATTTTCAAGTATTAAAAAATGAGATGGCCATCAAATTTTTAACTTTTAATTGTTTCTTCTTATGAAGATACCATCTATCTCGTCCTCATTTGAACTGTTTCCCATCAAAATCCTTATCTGGCTAGGATTTGAATTTATGTTTCCATCTTAAACATTAAGTTTATGCATGAACTGTTGTAATTCTTTAGTGAGATATCAACTTATGCTTTATTTTTATATTTCCTAGGCATATTGTATTTTAGCAGGATCATTAGTATCTGAAGGAGGTATGTACTGTCACAGAATCTTTTTATTCTTAGTAATATATATTCAACAGTCTATTTTTATAGATTGCTAAGTTCTCTTGATTAAAGAAAGCTGTGGAAATAGGAATATACGTTTTATCTTCTTTGAGGGAAGAAATTCTTTGTATAATGAACTATGGTTGTTCCTGTAAGATGGGGCAAGTTTGGAAAAGCTTTTTATTTTGTTCTTGAGTATCATATCATTTGAAATGAAGTATAAAAACATAACTAACTATATACTGAGGTTTTTTCTTTTTTTGGAAAGTAAAAAACATTTTTTTATACAGCAGGTTCTTATTAGTTATCTATTTTATACATATTAGTCTATATATGTCAATCCCAATCTCCCAATTCATCACACCACCACCCCACCCACTGCTTCCCCATTTTGGTGTCCATACATTTGTTCGCTACATCTGTCTCTCTATTTCTGCCTTGCAAACCTGTTCATCTGTACCATTTTTCTAGATTCCACATGTATGCGTTAATAAACGATATTTTTCTCTTTCTGACTTAACTTCACTCTGTATGACAGTCTCTAGGTCCATGGAGTATAAAAACATAACTAACTATATACTGAGTTTTTAAAAATCAGGTTTTAGTAAGTTTATCAGGGAGGACTGTCTTTTTGCAGTACAAATATGTTAATGTTTCTGAAAGTTTCAGCCATAGCAGTATTATGACAGAGAAGTGCTAATATCATGTATGAAACTACCTAATTCACTGCTGTACTCACAGTATGCTTACTTCTAAAACATTGTCATTTTTTATGCATCATCCTTTCATCTTTGGCAGTCTTATAAAATGGTGATAGCACCACCTGCCTCAAAAGGTTGGGAGGATCAAAGTGATTGTGCTTAGTGTGGTGCCTGCCAGCTAGTAGCTGTCTAATAAATTAAGGCTGTTGTGGTGGTAATGATATTTAAATTATTGTGGTTTAGAAATATGGGATTCATTATATCATAATGATTAATTGGGGTCTTGTTAATGACTGGTTTAATATAGAACTTTTCCTTATTGACAGCCCTTAGCATTAAAGTGTTGTGCCTATTTATCTTTTGAGATGCCATCTTTAAAGTTTGGAGGCATGAAGTTTCTTCCTTGCTGATATGAATGCTTTTCTTTCAGCAACACTTCTTGTTGCTGTAAATGAGCTTCGTAGGAGTGCTCGGGCCAAAGGAATGTCACTTTACAAGTATGGTATGTATTTTAGAAACCTAGGTGTATTATTTCATCTTCTTTGTTTCCTTAAAATTGCCTAGTGCTATTATTGCTTTGTTCCATATAGATGTGTACAAAATATATCTCAGTGTCTTCCCTATGTGGCTCTTACTTATATATCAGCTCTTTTAAAAAGAGAAATGTAGTGTAATTTGAACAGCAGTACTTTATATTTGGATTTAACTTATGTGAACTACAGTATTTCTGTGTATGCTTATATAACTTGAGAAAGTAATTTGACTTTAAATATCTGTTATTGTTAACATTTAAACCAAGAAATTATATTTATATTGAACAGGTCTTAAAAATCAGGATCTCATACATTTTTTAATCTTAATTTTTTTGGCTGCACTGCACGGCTGAGTCATCTCAGTTCCCTGACCAGGGATTAAACCCTAGTCACAGCAGTGAAAGCCTGTAATCCTAACCACTAGGCCACTAGGGAACTCCTTCTTAATCTTAATTTAATTAAATTAATGGATACTTATTAAAATGTTATCTGATAGTATTAAATTAAGATTTCAAAAGTTTCTTTTCTTGTCTCTACCCCAATGATTAAGTAATGGAAAGTCGTGATCCTAGTACAAATGTTATATTATTGGAGGATACTGCAGCAGTGTTGGGAGTGACAATAGCAGCCACTTGTATGGGCCTTACTTCTATAACAGGTAAATATTTCTCAAATTACAGGTGCTTTATTTGTGCTACTAAAACAATTCTCTAATATGCGGGAATTTTCCTTTATATCATTGAATAATTTTAAGCCAATAGATTGTTAAATGTGAATTTCATACTAACCATTTGTTTGTATAAGACAAATAAGATGGTAAAAGTGTTCAGATTTTTGAATTAGAAATTTCTTAGTTAGAAATAAAGAAGCCTGCTAATAGAGCATTTCTGTAATGCTCGAAGCCTTTCTAGCTGTGACTTAATAAGTTACACAACTGCACAGAGCTTTAAGTTCTTTACCTATAAAGATATTAATAATATTTGTCCTAGTGACCTTGCAGGTTTAAGATAATATATGAGAGAGAACTTTAATAAACTCTGAAGTTTAAAATAAATATACATTGTAGCTCTTGTCCGTTTGTCTTTTTCTATTACTACCAATAATAACTGCTGTTGCTTTCCTGTTTCCTTGATTCTTTAGTTGCTTCCATCCTCATTTTGGTAGCTAGATAAATGTTTTGAAGGCCAGTACAGCACAGGCGGATAAGAAGACAAAATCCATTTTATTTTTATTTTCTAAAAAAAAGGAACCATTTAGTATGAAAAGACTCAATTTCTGAGGTTGGAATTCTCTTGAAATGGTACTACCATTCTTACCTGTTTGTCCTAGCGTATTTTAAATAATTTTAGGTGATGCTTCCACAGTTCTGCAGTATTTCTTAAAATAGCCTGAAATATGAATAGGTCTTTCTCATTTTGAATGTATATTTTAAGAGTAAACCAGCATTCTCTGATGTTCACTGTGATCCAAAATATTTCTAATTGTTTTGATCGTTTTTCTGGTTGACCTTACCATTTTAGACATTTTTTTAGACCTAAATTATTACTTAGCAAAATTTTAGGCTTAAGGAAAGTGTGACTTGATAGGTAAGTTGACTTTTAATAGATTTTTTTTTAACGTAGTATTATAAACCAGTCAAATCAAACTTATAAAAAGTTTTGTTTCAAGAAAGTTTCACATTAATTTTTATTTAATTATTTAAATTGTCATTTAAATTAAATAACATGCCAAGAAATAAATAAAATATTTTCCAGTTAATAATTCTGTGATTTCTGTAGGATTATTAATAGATGTATATTTTTAAATGAAAATAATTAATTAAATTTGGATTTCTAAAGAGCAATATTTGATTTTGAACTCTATAATTACAAACTTGCTAGTGGATTATGTTTTACAAATGGATATATTTTTACACTTTAGTAATACAAAATAAGTCATTCAGTTTTTAGTGTTATATTTTGACTAAATGTTAATAAAACTAATGTAAATTGCGATTTTTTTAGTAAAACAAAAAATGCTTTATCAAGCATTAAGAGAGTTAAATTTAATATTGACATTTGATCTTTGGAATAAAAAGACTTTTCATTATAAAAGCCTTGTGTGTAAAATTTATTATAAAGATTTAAAGTATAATATTTATGTCTGTTATATAAATATTAACCTATGCATTCATAGATAATAAATCAACTCTTCTCATTGGTTCTGGAAGAGAATAAAGCCCTAATAACCTAAGGCAAACTTTAGAATCAGAATCATCTGGCAGGATTGGGAAGGCACATAATGCTAGACCCACACCCACCCCACCCCGAACCCCAGATTTCTGATGTAGAAGGTCTTGAGCGAGGCCTGAGAATTTGCATTACTACCGTGTTCTTGAGTGATGCTGACGCTGCTGGTCAAAGGACTGCACTTTGAGAACCACTGCTCTGAGGTAGCCATTAGAGGCAAGGAATTAACTTCTTTTTTTTTTTTTTTTTTTTTTTTAAATCTAGAATGGTACTAGGTATGTATCATTCTTGGTTGAATGAGATAAGAGTACCTCATATAATTTTTTGTATGGCTTAGTTCTTTCACAGAATCTTGGTAAGAATAAGACACAAAAATGGTTATTTCTTTTAGCTTTTGATTTTACAATTATTTTGTCAACTTGAGATAGGAAAAGTGCTACTGATGTATCAAAAAGAAATGGACTCTTCATTGTATTATTAGTATGTCTCTAATTTGAAAATGCTTTGAACCCTCACCCATGTGACCAGGTGCAAGAAACAGATCATAAGTAATTCAACTGTATAGAATAGTAAAACTGTTAGGAGAAAGTCATTAAAGGAATTAGAAATGAATTTACAGTCCCTTGATTTACTAATTCTGGTTCTTTGCTCACTAAAACTCATTGAAATAACAGAAAATGTTAATTTACTGACTTCTTTTGTGCTTTTATTTAGGCAATCCACTGTATGACAGCCTAGGTTCTTTGGGTGTGGGCACCTTATTAGGTGTGGTCTCAGCATTCCTCATCTACACTAACACAGAAGCACTCTTAGGGCGATCCATCCAGCCAGAACAAGTACAACGGCTTACTGAACTCCTGGAGAACGACCCATCAGTAAGGTCAGCTTATTCCAGTGATGCTGTTAAGGTTTACAAAAACGTATTAAGAAATAGAAATGCTTGTTTTGTAAATACTTCCAGAAGAGGTTTTGAATTCCTAGCCTTTAGAACTTTTTTTTGCGGTACGCGGCCCTCTCACTGCTGTGGCCTCTCCCGTTGCAGAGCACAGGCTCCGGACGCTCAGGGTCAGCGGCCATGGCTCACAGGCCTAGCCGCTCCGCGGCATGTGGGATCTTCCCAGATCAGGACACGAACCCGAGTTCCCTGCATCGGCAGGCGGCCTCTCAACCACTGTGCCACCAGGGAAGCCCTAGAACTTTTTAATCTTATTACTTTGCAGCATTGCAACCTACAAGAAAGCAAGTGAAAGCATGTAGGACACTCCCTAAGTTTCCTTTTAAATTTGTATATCTTTAATTTTTAGAATAAGGAACAGTTAGATGATGTAATGGGAACAGAAGTTTGCGAAGTATTTGCCTCGTTAATGTGGAACCACTTATATGAAACCTTCATATTTGTATTTGCCTTATATTTGTATTATAATTCCAAATTAAATATATTAAACTTAAGATTTTTATTCATGGGGATATGATTACCAAGTTGAATATAATTTATACTTTTTTTGAAAATAGACTTCTTGTTTTAGATTATATTAAATGTTTTTTCCATATAATCTTTATCTTTAAATGATATACAAATAAAGAATTGAAGAGTTAGGAGGTAATCAGAAGAGATGCAAAGTTCTATTCTAATAGGACTTTTTATTGAACTTCAGCAGCAGTGTAGTTTCAGAATGAAGGGGAAGGAACAGTCCTTTAAAATCCTGCTTTTGGGGACTTCCCTGGCAGTCCAGCGGTTAAGACTTCACCCTAGTTGGGGAGCTAAGATCCCACATGCCTCACAGCCAAAAAACCAAAACATAAAACAGAGCAGTATTGTGACAAATTCAATGAAGACTTTAAAAATGGTCCACATCCAAAAAAATCCTGATTTTTCTACTACTTACCTACATATGCATATATAAACTTTAAAATAAGAATGTATTTTTCCTAATTAAAATCTTTAAGTTAAATCTTTTAAGAATGACCTCTAGGACTTCCCTGGTGGCACAGTGGTTAAGAATCCACCTGCCAATGCAGGGGACAGGGGTTCGAGCCCTGGTCCAGGAAGATCCCACATGCCGCAGAGCAGCTAAGCCCATGAGCCACAACTACTGAGCCCATGAGCCACAACTACTGAGCCCATGAGCCACAACTACTGAGCCCATGTGCCACAACTACTGAAGCCCATGTGCCTAGAGCCCGTGCTCTGCAACAAGAGAAGCCACCACAATGGGAAGCACACGCACTGCAGTGACGAGTAGCCCCTGCTCACCACAACTAGAGAAAGTCCGTGTGCAGCAAGGAAGACACAACACAGCCAAAAATAAATAAATAAATTAATTAATTAAAAAAAAACAAATGACCTCTATATCTTCAGTAGAACAAATGAGTATGTGCGTAGTAGATTTATATTCTAAGCTCTATATGTTTACTCTTAAGAAGTAATTACCTACTGGATCAAGATTTGAAATTGAGCATTCTTAGAATCAGTATTAGGCTTAGTAACTTAATGTGAGATACTCCATATTAATATCCTTCCCTTGTGATGTCTTTGTCTGATTTTGTTATCAAGGTAATACTGACCTTATAGAATGAATTGGGAAATGTTTCCTCCTCTTCTGTTTTTTTCTATAAACTCCTTAGAAGAGTTTATAAAGAATTGTTATTATTTCTTCTTTAAATGTTTGCTAGAATTCAGCAGTGATGCCATCTGGACATGGGCTTTTCTGCATGGTTAGTTTTTTGATTACTCATTCTATCTCTTGTTATTAGTTTATTCAGATTATCTATTTCTTCTTGTGTCAGTTTCAGTAGTTTGTGTCTTTCTAGAAATTTGTCCATTACTTCTAAGTTATCTAATTTGTTGGTGTACAGCTGTTCCTAGTATTCCTTTGTAATCCTTTTTATTCCTTTAGGTTTGGTACTAATGTATCCTCTTTCATTTCTGATTCTGGTAATTTGAGTGTTCTTTCTTTCTTCTCTTGGTCAGTCCAGCTAAAGATTTTTCAATTTTCTTGGTCTTTTCAGAGAACTAGCTTTTGGCTTAATTGATTTTCTTTGTTTTTCTCTTCTCTGTTTCATGAGTTCCTCCTCTAATCCGTATTATTTCCTTCCTTCTGCTTGCTTTAGGTTTAGTTTGCTCTTTTTCCAGTGTCTTAAGATGGTAGGTTAAGTTTTTTATTTGATATCCATCTTCTTTTTTAATATAGGCTTTTACATTTATAAACATCCTTCTAAGCCCTGCTTTCACTGCATCCTATAAATTTTAGTATGTTGTGTCTTCATTTTCATTCACTTCAAAATATATTCTAATTTCACTTTAGATTTCTTCTTTGGCCATTGGTTAATTAGGGGTGTGTTGTTTAATTCCACATATTTGTGAGTTTCTCAAATGTCTTTGTTACTTCTTTCTTCATTCCATTGTGGTTGCCAAACATTCTTTTTATTATTTCTGTCATTTTAAATTTACTGAGGTTTGTTTTATGGCCTAGCATATGATCTGTCTTGGATAATGTTCCATGTGTACTTGAGAATAATGTATATTCTTCTGTTGTATGGAGCATTGTGTCTGTTAGATTTTATAGTGCTCACGTTTTCTAGTTCCCTGTTGATCTTCTTGCCTAGTTGTTCTATCCATTATTGAAAGTAGGATGTTAAAGTCTCCTGCTGTTATTGTTGAATTGCCTATTTCTCCTTTCATTTCTCTCAGTTTTTGCTTCATGTATTTTGGTACCCATTTGATAGGTATATGTGTGTTTATAATTTTGCATATATTGTTTATAATTAAAGTCTAAAAAAATTTGAAATTTTCTGGAATAGTGATGATCTGTAGATTAAATCGTTGGAAAAAATATATGTTAGTATTCCAGGAAGTTTATACAGTTTTTTAATTAATGTATTAGTTATCTATATTGCTCTGTGACAAATTACCCCAAAACTTTGTGATTTAAAACAACATTTATTACCTCACAGCCTCTGTGGGTCAGGAATCTGGGCACGGTTTACCTAGGTCTCTACCTTAGGTTTCTCATAGACTGCAGTCAAGGTGTTGGCTGGGACTATAGTCATCTCCTGGGGAAGGATCAGCTTCTAAGCTTTCTCATGTAGTTATCAACAGGATTTAGTTCCTTGCCATGTGGGACTGTCCAACATGGTAGCTTGCTTAATCAAAGTATGCAGATTGAGAAGACAATAGATATTGAGTATGAACACGATAAAAGTCACAGGTTCATCATCTAATCTTGGAAATGACATATCATCATTTTGCCGTGTTCTGTTGGTTAGGAGCAAATCGCTAAGTCTAGCCCACAGTTGAAGGAGAGAGGGTTGCACAAGGGCCTGAACACAGGAGGGGGTTGCGGGGGGGTCATTGGGAACCATGATAGAAGCTGCCTATCACAGTTTTCTGTCTGCAGTTATGTGTAAGAACATAGGGAAGAAGTATACCAGAACATTTTTATTAACTGCTAATTAAGCATTAGTCAAATCATGAGTATTTTAAATCTTTTGTTAAGACTGAGTTAGATATGCTTTTTTTAAATGAATAAATTATATAACCTCTTACCAATCTGGACAAGTTCTATTTCAGTCTGGGCATACATAACTTTATAAATATAAAATCATTAATTCTTATTTTCATCTATACTTCTTTATTCACATAGATAAAGAATTTTAGACTCAGTATTTAGTAACTTGCTTAAGATCTCTCAGAAATTAGAGTCAGATGTTTTAAGAGTACTTGGATTCTCACCTAGGCTTGTTTTCACAGTAGGATATCTCTATGTCCTCAGAATTCAGAGTGTTTATAATTTTCTTATGTATCCTCTAAAGAAAAGATATTATAATGATTACTCTAGAAAGAAAGGAATTTCTCAGTAGTTTTCTGGAGAAAATTGATTCCTGAGGATTAGGGCAGGAGGTATGGAAAAGCAATTATGCTTGAGCGTCTGCTTCCTTTTCTGGAAGGCAGAATGGTATAATGGAAAGACCACTAGGTTTGGTGTATCTAAAGATCTGGGGGTGAGTCCTGGCTCTCCTGTTGCCTAGATGAGTTACCTTAGGCAGGTCACTTATGCCCCTCCGGGATTGTTTTATCTGTAAAGTAAAGATGTCATCTTAATCTACTTCATGAATGTCATTGATTAAATGCCTGCTGTGTAATTGGTAGCATATTAAACATTTTATATATGTTGGTTCATCATTCCCCACATCAGTCCCATTAGGTAGTTATTATCAACCTCATGCTTATGGAGTACTTCACAGAGTTGTATGAAGACTTTTAAAGAAGCTATTGAAAAAAGGAAAAAAGGATTATAAGATAAAATGACAACATTGTAGAAAAGCAATTTTTTTTGTTTTTTAGAAAAGCAATTTAGAGTTGATTTTTTAATCCACAAACTATGTAGTTCATATATATACAAATTACCATAAAATAGTATTTATTGTTTACACCTTTGTATGGCATTATGCAAAAAGAGCTAAATGAACATTTGTTGGGAAAATGATAGGTGGTGCTTAATGGCGAACACTCTGAAAGCCATCTTAGTCCATTTTTCATCACTGGTAGTAAAAAACAAGAATTCTAGACTTTTTGCCATGAAAATGTATGTCTGTGTATGTAAATTTGTATGTATTGTTATTGGTTGCAGGGCAATTCATGACGTTAAAGCCACAGATCTAGGATTAGGGAAAGTAAGATTTAAGGCAGAAGTAGATTTCGATGGACGAGTTGTTACGAGATCATATTTGGAAAAACAAGATTTTGACCAAATGCTACAAGTAAGTTAAAGTATTTATTGATTTCTTCTTATATAGTCAAGGGTTATAAAAATTACTTCCCAAGTAAATAAAACTTTTTCTTTTATAAGTCTTAAAAGTCACTTCAGGTTTCAACTGATTCAGAGAGTAGAAGAGGTAACTTACTATTAAAGTGCTTGTTGTGTGCCAGGTGTTTTATATATGTTACTTTATTTACTGTCAACAACCTGTGAGGTAAAGAAATAATATTTTCATTTTTATATATAGGCCAATTCAGGCACAGAAAGATTAAGTAACCTGCCTAAAATTGCAGAGCCATCATATGGAATCAGATGTGAATTCAGATCTCTCTGACTCCAGAATCCATGCTTTTTTTATTAAGAGTACTTTAAAAGAAAATTTATACAGCATAATATAATGAACAGAGCAGAAGCTACCGCTTGCCTTTGTCGAATATTAACATTTTACCGTACTGTACTTGCTTAAGATCTTAAAAAAAGAAAGAAATCTTACAAAAATATTACAGCCCTTGTTTCTCCTTATAGATCCCATTCTCTTTTCTCCATCCCCAGAACTCACAATTATCTTAAATTTAGTACCTGTCATTTCCATTCAGTTTTTTATACTTTTCAACATATTTTTCTTAGCGTAATATGTAACATTTTAGATGTTTAAAAATTGGTATAAATTGTATCATAATGGTTTCCTCTATAAGTTGCTAAACAGCATGTTTTTGAGATTCCTCCTCCGTGTTAATATATATACCTCTAATTAATTTACTTGCTATTTAATAGTCCATCTTACTAATATGCTGCAGTTTGCTTATCCAGTCCCTACTTCACGGACAATTATATTGTTTCAAGTATTAAACTATTGGAAACAGTGCCACAGTGGCATTCTTATAGATGTTTCCTTGTTTGCACGTGCAAGAATTTCTTTAGGGCATTACATAGCTAGATTTAAAGTATAGGTGGGCCACTGGATGAACATATCTTCAACTTCCTTAGATATTGGCAAATTGTTCTCCAAAGTGTGTCAATTTAACTCCCACCATCAATGTATCAAAGTTTCTATTGCTTCACATTTTCGCTAGATTGTATTGACAGAGTTTCGAAATTTTTATCATTATGATAGATATGAAATAGTACCCTGTTGATTTAATTTATATTTCCCTGGTAGTAGTGAGGTTAATAAACATAGAAATTTATTGACCATTGGGATTTCCTGTACTTGCTTTGTTCGCTTAATTTCTGTTATTCTGACAGATTTATAAATGTTTTATTTTTAATATGCTAGATACTAATCCTTCCTCAGTTGTGTATATGCAGATAACTTTCTAGTTTATAATTTATCATTCCACTTTGTTGTTGTACAGAAGACTTAATGTAGTTTTTAATTTTATGTCAAATTTGTAATCTTTCTCTATGCTTTTTATTATCTTTCTTGAGGAACCCTTCTGTATCCCATTATCATAAAAATATTCTGGTTTTCTTCTAAAAATTTTAAGGTTTGTTTTTTACCCTTAGGTTTTCAATCCACTTAGAATTACTTGTTTAATGGTCTGAGGTAGGGATTTAGTAATTTTTTCCTCTAAAAAAATAACTTCCCCAGCACTATTTATTGATTTGTCTATCCTTTTCCCACTGATTTTGCAGTGCTACGGTCTGTAGACCGTTGTACTCAATTTTTTCTCAAATTGAGTTTTGTTTTTGAAATATGTGGTCCATTGCCTATGGCTTGAAAGTTTTTCATTTTTTATTAAACTTAACGGTGTTGGTTATAATTTTTAAAAGAAATTATCAGTGTACCACTATGACTTTCTTAAGAATCTGTTTCATTTTTCTGCTATCATTTTCTTTATAGGAAATTCAAGAAGTGAAGACTCCTGAAGAACTAGAGACCTTTATGCTTAAACATGGAGAAAATATTATTGATACTTTAGGAGCTGAAGTAGATAGGCTTGAGAAGGAACTGAAAGTAAGATATATTCATAATAATAATATAATACAGTGTCAGCTACTTTTTGAGTACTTATCTATGTCAGGTACTATGCTAATTGCATCAGTTGTATGCTTTTATTTTCTCAGTAACCCCATGATGTATCAGTAGTTATGGGCAAGAAAATGATTGGGTTAGAGAAGTTGGATAATATATTCAGGGTAGTATAGGACTTGCGATTTGAACCTCTGCTGTTCAATTTCAAATTCCATACTTTTAACCACTATTCTATACTGCTTGCTTAGTTTCTAAAATAATCGTTTTTTTTCTTGTTTGTTTGTCTTTAAATAAGAAACGTTTCTAACATTTCTAGAGAAAGGTAAAAGGGAAACTTTAGACTCTGTTCTAAAGTTAAAAAAGAGTGTGACCTTAAACATATACATACATACTGCTTTAGCCCGTCTGACATTATTTTATATTTTCTGTTTGTTTCTGTTCAGTTGTAGATCATTACAACCTGTTGGGTTTTTACTGAAATATTACCTAACCAGACTGCCTTTAAAAAAGTGTCAGTGCTCTCAAATTGTCAATTATTGACGTTTGAATTCTAATTGCTTGCAATGAAGAAAACTTGTAAATGATCTTTAACGTTTATAACTCGTTGAAGGCAATGTATTTTCTTTAGCTGATGTTGATTTTTGTTTAATTTTGTTAAAAATTGAAGAGAAACAAAGACAAAAATTGAAGGGAAACATTTCTATCACTATTTTACTATCTTTTAGAATCTAGATATGTGATCAGATTAATAGAAGCACTTCAAAAGAGATGATTTTGTTAATGTTAATATTATAGTTCATGAGCTTATCGGGCATGATTTTCAGAATTTCTAGATGAACAATTCTCGATATTTTGATATTAGGATTCTTAAAAATTATTGAGGACTCAGAGTTGTTTTTAGTTATATTTATTTATATTTACCAAATTATTAATTAAAATTGAGAAATTTAAAAATATTTATTCATTTAGAAAACATAATAAACGTATTTCATGTTAATATAAATAACAGTTTGAAGGAAAGTAACTGTAGTTTCCAAAATGAAATAAATAGAAGAGTGGTATTTTACATTTTTACAAAAATCTAAGACAGCTAGATTATCATTTGTGCTTCTGCATTCAGTCTATTACCATACGTTATTTTGGTTGAAGAATATGAAGAAAAAGGAGGAGCCTTTTTAAGTATTCTTATAGTCTTTCCAGATACTTGGTGTTCTCTTTTAATATTACACCAGAACCTGACAACCGGTAACCTCTTAAAGCATAGTTGTGCTGTGAAATCTGAAGCCATATCGATGAACTTTTCATATACTGTTTGTGAAGTTAGGGGGCACAGTCCAGAAGACCACCTTCATTTCTAACACCAGTTGCAAAGTTCAGGTGGTTCCTAAGACCACCCTCAGGTTTGACAATTCACTAGGAGGACTCACAGAACTCACTGAATGGTTTATTATAATGAAAGGATACAGATTAAAACTAGCCAAAGGAACAGATGCATAGGGCAGAGTTCCAAACCTGGAGTTTCACTTGTCCTCTCCCCATGGAGTCAGGGACGGTGTTATTTTCCTGACAGTGGTGTGTGACAGTTTGCATGGAGTATTGCCAACCACAGAAGCTCAACCGAGCCTTGGTGTCCAGAAATGTTCTTGGGGCTCTGTAGTTGACTGCTTGAGTGGATGACCTTTCATCTCCAGCCTCTCTCAGGAAGAGCCGACACCTTTAGTTTCCACCCGCTTCTGGAGGTAGAGCAGATACTGTGTGGACAAAGATAAACAAAGACATAATTATCAGGCAGAATATTCCAAGGACCTAGAGATTACCTCCCAATAGCCAAGAGCAAAGGCCAGACCTCGCTTTGAGTATGATTAGCAGTCTCCTATACACTATTATTAAAATCTGTTGGTCTGTCTTTATACTCTGATTGAATCTTTTTTTTTAACATCTTCATTGTCTGATTGAATCTTTTTAACCCATGCTTGATTCTTTAACATTATGAATTGGTCATTTGGAAAATACTGGCTCACTGAATATATGCACATCATGCAAATGTCGATACATTTCTAAGTAGTGGGAAGCTGTCAGGCTCATGGTGGTGGATATGAGTTTTTCAACATTCTAATTTTGACTTGAAAGCTTGCATTTTATTATTAGCAACAAATACTGTTGTTTTCCTTGAAGTAGTAGACTCATTTTGTTTATTTCTTAAGAAGATGCCTGCCAAATACCCAAATTTGAATCACCATAGTTTGTTAGTTATTCTTTCAAGTAAAAAGGGTGTTGAGATAAAAACCGTCTGATTGAGCTCATTCAAGCAATCACAGGGATGCTTTTCCTTGTGACAACATCAGACTTCAGCGTGAAGCACAGCTTCCCATTTTGTCACCGAATATTTTTTTAAAGTGTATTCAAGGGTTGAAGTTTAATAAATCAATACTTTTTACTACTTCATGAAGGACATTTTAAAGTGAAACTGGCTTCTTTTAAAAAAACAAAACAAAACTGGGTTGCAATAAAGGAACACAATGACTACCAGTATGATTTGGTGCAAGTTGCCTTGAGTTGTGTGAAGGTGCCAGCAGTTTTATCCATGCCATCAGAGGAAATGTCAGCATAGTAAAAAAAGGCAAAAAGTATCTTACTGTAATTATGAGAATAGTTTTGACCTCGGAGTCCCCCCTGAAAATGTCTCAGTAACCCAGTAATCCTTGAACCATGCTTTGAATACCATTGTTCTCAATAAAATGTGAGATGATTATTTTTTGCAAGGTGATTGGAGAATGAATAAATGTTGCATTTCCATTCTATCTGTTTTTATTTCCCTGGCAAGGAAAATAATGGACTTTTAAAACTATTTTGGCTTTACTCTTTAATAGAAACAGTGTCAGAAGCCGATTTAAGAATAGTTAACAAGTTGGCCATTCTTAATTGTATTTACTCTTATCACAATCAGATATGCTTATTATTTTTTAAGCTAATTTTGTGCTTTAACTAGAAGCTATTAAATCATTAATAGACTGAATTATCTCGTGTTTTTGAATTTGTAAGTCTTTCAAACCAAGAAGCCACATTTTGCCTACACTTTCAGATGGAAACATCCCTAAGGTGGTAATAAGGTAAATTAATCTCAAGTGAAAAGAAAGTTCTTCATAGTTAAGGTACCAGACCGAGAGAATGCATGAAAATAAGCTGATTTTCTTTTGAAAACAAAAACTTTGTAAATTGGTATTTTTGCTCCTTTTTAGTATCTAAGCATAGTTGCCTTCTAAGTTTAAATTTTAATAATTATTGAATTACTTCGGAAGGTCACACTCAGTGATAAAATTCTGCAGGATTATAGCCATCTCTTTGAGTAAATGCCATTGATCTAAGTATTAGAACAGGCGATATTTTTGGCTTGAAGTCTGTAACTTATAGTGCTATGTTACAAATAATAGAGGCTAATTTATAAAGTCCCATATTATAATGTGAAATACATCTTGTTCTTATTTTGAAATTGTTTGAATTGTTAACGTAGATTTTTGTTGTTGTTCTACCTCTATATTCAATCAGTAGATAGAGTCTTGTCCTATATCTCCATGAAGTTTTTTTGTTTTGGGGGAAATAATTCTATCGGAAATTAATTCAGTGGGAAGATGCCATAGCAAATTTCTAATAAATTCCAGTTAAATGCTCTGTCCTTTACCATGTCTTTTGAATCTCTAATTACATCCTCCTGTAGTATTTTCTTTACTTGAGTCTACAGCATTGTAAAATAAATTATGTAATTTGGTTTTTATCTCTGTATAATATGAGTGTTGGAAAAAAATCTGTGATGTGTAAAATATTCCAATTCGCATTGAACAGTGCCTGGGACATAATAGACCAATAAGTATTTGGTGAAAAAATGAATGAAAATTATAAGTTGGACACCAATTATTGACTTTCAGTTCTATTTAACAGTTATATATTCATGAATATATGAATATATTAATTTCTACTATGCACATGATATCTTGTTATACACTAAACATTAAATTTTAAGGATATTAGTCCTATTTCTTTTCTCATTCATTCAGCAAACACACTGTGTGTGTCTGCTTTGTAATGGACACATACATTTTAGGAATTTGGTTAATTTTCTCTCTGAAAACTTGATTTTAAAAAGCAGAGTAAATTAACTTTTTAGTTTCTTTTTCTTAAGATCAGATTTTTTATTAGTACACATTTGTTATATAGTGCTTTTTAGATTGAATAATTTTAAACTTTCCATGAACAGCTAAAATTTTTCAAGTCATATTGGGATGAGTAAGGGTTGATTGGAATGGGAAAACAAAATTCAATTTCATTTCTGTTTGAGGAAGTCTTTTTTATTCCATATTGAATTTAAGAAATTCTAGACAGAGGGAATAGTTTAAGATAAAGAAAACACTGAGAACAAAAGTGTCATCCGCCACCCCCTTGTGGGGTCCCTGGTCACTCTTACCTTAGGACCCAAGAGGAAAGCACCCCTAGGTACAGTTGACCAGTACTAGTTGCAAGAAAAATCCCAGTGCACACTAAACAGAATGAGTGCTGTAGCTGGAGCTACACTCCAGTATTATACCAGGTTTTTGTCTTTGTAATTAAATTTGTTTAATATGAATAGTATGCAAATGTTCCTGGGATATTATTTTTTAAGCTAGGAGTTATTAATCCTGACTGATTATTAGAATCCCTTAGAAGAGCTTTTTCCCCTTGTTGATTTATTCATACGGTTTTTATCAAATAATACACACAGTTTACAAAATCAGAACTGAAAAGCTTATACAAAAGTGTCACCTTCCTCGCCTTCCTCAATCGTTAGTTCTACATTTTAGAGAGAACCATTTTTAATACTTTCAGTATTTTATATTTACTGCCATATTTCTACGTAAGATTCTGGCATTGCTCCTCCTAACTTAAACATTTCCTCTTAGGTAGGTATAGGTTTGGTTATTTTATAAGTCTCTTCTGTCCTGCAGTCTCACAATATCATTATATTCACTTTATTAAACTTTTAATTCCCCCCCCACACATTGTGTTAGATGTCCTTCCTTTGTATCCATAGAGGAAAAATCCCCTCAAATCTTTACTTTGCTCTGTAGTAGGAGACTATTACAATCGCCTGCTTACTTACCTGTATTTCCTCACTAGAGATAAGTTCATTCAAGGCAAGTGCTGTTTATTTCCCATTCATTGTTGTATACTTCAGTGCTTGGTACAGTGTAGGCATATAATAAAGATATTTTTAGGGACTTCCCTGGTGGTCCATTGGCTAAGACTCTGCGCTCCCAATGCAGGGGGCCCAGGTTCGATCCCTGGTCAGGGAACTAGATCCCACATGTTGCAGCTAAAGATCCCACACGTGGCAACAAAGATCCCACGTGCTGCAACTAAGACCTGGAGCAGCCAAATAAATATTTTTTAAAAAAGATGTTTTTCATCGTTAATGAAATTCCTTAAGGTTTTTCACAATCTGGCTTCTGCCTGTCTTTCCAACCTCATTGCTTTTTGCAGCTGCTGTTCTAACTATACCGTACTGCTAGTGCATACTTTCCAGGCTCTCTTGACTTTGCTCATGCTATTTCTTTCGTCTAGTCCCTTTTCATCATCTATCTGGAAAATTCACCGTATTCAAACCTTGTTTAGATACTATATCCTCTGTGAATTCTTTCTGGATCTCATGAGCAAAAGTAATCTCATGTTTTTGTTTCCAGAGTTATTATTTAGTACATTAAAATAGTTAGGAGCCTTGGGGTCTGGAGTCAGGCCTAGAATCTATCCTGGCTCCATCACTTACTAGCTGTGTGACTTTGGACAGGTTAGTTAATTTCTTTAACCTTCATTTTTCCCATATGTAAAATGGAAATAATTGGGTTATTATGAGGATTTTAAAACACACACTTCCCGTGAACCCCCTTACTTATTATTAGCATAGTACTTGACACAAGAGTACCCGCTCAATATATGTTAACTGGTTATTATTATTAGCTATAATGCTTTTTTTTTTTGGCTGTGCCAGGTCTTAGTTGTGGCAGGCAGCCTCCTTAGTTGCGGCTCATGGGTTCCTTAGTTGTGGCATGCAAACTCTTAGTTGTGTTGCGGCATGCATGTGGGATCTAGTTCCCTGACCAGGGATCAAACCCAGGCGCCCTGCAGTGGGAGCGTGGAGTCTTAACTACTGGACCATCAGGGAAGTCCCTATTAGCTATAATGCTTTTGCTCGTAGAGGTTATTCATACACTTTTCTCTCTGGCTAAACTGAGTCCCTCAGGGTAAGGAGCAGAGTCTTATTTAATAATCATAGCTCTACTTTCTAGCACAGTGCTAGATCAAGACTATATGGATTGTTACTAGAACATATAAAATAAGTTAATATCAGTTTAGTCTTTCAATTATTATTATTGCTTTGCAGTGATTTTCACCACAAATGAGCATATTTGCAGTGCTTTGCAGTGCTTGGCACATACTAGATTCTTAATCCATTATTGTATTAATGAACATATGGACAAAACTCAGGGAGGCTGGACTACTTACTATATATTTTATAGTGTATAACTGGTCTATTCATCTATTGATCTTATGTTTTTCCCTCTGTAAATATTTCTCTTGCTAGTATGCTACAATGAAATAGTTTGACCAAATGTTTTCATTGGCTTTAGTGACCAAAAGGAATAAAAGGAAACAGAAAATTGTCTTTTGCTATTAATAACGTAGCGGTGATTTTTTTCCTTCCAGAAACGAAATCCTGAAGTTCGACATGTAGATCTGGAGATATTATAGACTTGATGGAATGAATCACCTTGGAGGGAGTCTTGGAAACAAGTTTGCCAAGACTGCTTTCCCACACTGAAGGAGTCAATGCCATTCAGAAGCCGTTTTTTGTTTTGTTTTTTAAGATGGAGGAAATATTTATGTAAAGAGCAATTCAACAGTCCACAGAACTAAAACAACTTCTTCTAAGAGACATATTACAAGTTGAATCAATTTGGAAATCGTGTTTTTATGTTTCAGCAGGAAACATTTTGGTTACTTAAATTGTTCATAATTTCTCATTTTAGCCTGTCATTGTGTATTGTACCTTATAATCATGTTTCCTTTCTTCACATTGGTAAAAAATAGGCAGCATCTGTAAGATTATGATTTTTAATTTTATTGCCAGTGAAGATTTCACTCCATCAAAACCTGTCAATCTTGAACATTCTGGCTAAATCTTGGTTTGCGGTTTTTAAAACAGTCACTCCATTTCAAAGTCTGTCTTTCCTTATAGAATGTAGACATTATTTTAACGTACCTTGTGTTTTTTGCCCTGAGCACGAAGAGGAACACTTTCCTAACCTAGTTATCCATAACGTTCATTCCAGAAAGGGCTTTGTTACTGAATGGAAGGAAGAGATTTCAGTACACTCTTTTTAGGTCATGCTACTTGCCATTTTGTAAAATTTCTTTTCTCTTCTTTGCTTTTTTTTCCTTATTTAAGTTTCCTAGTGATAGGAAATATAAAATAGCCCTAGATATTTCCATGGGCCAGTGTGATGACTGGTTTCTTGTTTTTGTTTTTTAACTGGCTTCAGTCCCATAATGTGTATTTACTAGGAGATAATGCATTTATAAGCATTTTAACATGTAAAGTGGACTAGAAATATTTATAATTTCACAGACAAGACAGCATTTTATTTTTAATTTATTTTAAAAGAGGCACTACTTGTGTAAATCTGAACTGTGGGATAGTTCTTGCTTTGAGAGATAGAGAAGTAAACCTCTTATGCAGAAACTTGTGGCCATGACTTTTGTATAATATCATAAGACAGTAGTGTGTCCGTAACATGAGTTTCTTGCAGTTACAAATGGGCATTTAGCATAATGTATGATTATAATATTATGTGATAAGTAGCTTTCTAATGATCATAAGGTATCAAGATGAAAAAACATGCAATTCAGTAATTGAAAATTTAGTGCAAAACTACAGCTGTGTCTCCATTCATCAAAAGAATTCATATGCACTTTAAATTGTTCAGGTACCAGTGAGCATTGTCCATGCAAGAGTGGTAGCTGGGTGAATAATCTCTTTGCTGGGTAAGTGAGTGCTTAAGAACCTAGGTCAGTGTCTAAAAACTTACTTAGATTGAAGTTTATGAGTTATAGCAAGTTATAATGCTGGAAACAAAAAATAAACATTTGATTAAAGGGTTTGTAATAGTAATTTTTTGATTCAGAACTGTTATTTACTGGAAAATTGTGAAAATTTACATTGGTGTACACTTTTTGCCACTACAAAACATTTTGTGTGCTGTACATTTTAAGTGAAATAACATTCCAATTTTATTTAAGATATGAAATTGTTTTATACATATATATGTACATACACACACACAATTTGTTCTTTTTTTTTTTTTTTTTTTTTTTGGCGATACGCGGGCCTCTCACTGTTGTGGCCTCTCCCGTAGTGGAGCACAGGCTCTGGACGCTCAGGCTCCGCGGCCATGGCTCATGGGCCTGGCCGCTCCGCGGCATGTGGGATCTGCCCGGACCGGGGCATGAACCTGTGTCCCCTGCATGGCAGGCGGATTGTCAACCACTGCACCACCAGGGAAGCCCAATTTGTTCTTATGGTTTCAAATTCTTCACTCCTACTTTTTAAAAAACTTTTTTACCCATTATAATTAACTCCACTTTCTGTGTCTTCCTCCTTCCCCTTTCCCACCTGCCATTTTGTTTATTCCATGTCAGTGTGCCATGTGGGAAGGTACCAAATTATATCCAATTTCCTCCTAGTAAAATTACTCTAAAAATTTTCACATGGTTAGACAAGAATATTAACTCATTTAAAAAAAAAACTCAAAAGCTGATGTGCAGTAGTTATTCCAAATGGTAGATTTTTTTAAAGGACTCCCTGAAAGAGGCCAATTCCTGATATTTCTTTGGGTTTTCTAACCTTATTTTGATTGAAGTCATACCTATTCTTAAATAAAAATTGAAGGCTTATGTTTCTGTCCTTTCACTGCAGTTCTGTTCTGCACTGATACCTTAAAGTTTAAGTGAAATTTGACATAAAGAAGTACAGCCTATCTAGGAATTTAATGTATGACATCACTGGTCCGTTTTTTTTTTTTTTCCTTCCTTTTAAACTAGAGTCAAGTTTGAATTTTGAAACCAGGGAATTTGGTTCCCTTTCTTTAAAAATAAGATAATATCTAGTTGTTTAGGTTTCTTATTTTTGTTTTTTTTCCAAATTAATACTTCTTACTTTGTCTTACCCTTATGCGTAGTGTTCGAATATTTAAGCATATAAATCTTAATATTTTTAAGGAAAATAGCTTCTGTAGTAGAATAATTGCAAAAGTAATGTTGGACAGAGAAGAGGTCAGTCAAGGCCATGACTCCTGTTTGTATTAAGCTGAAATCTGGAAACCAGCAAAGGTGAAGTATATTTGTTTTCAGCTCTGGCTGTAAGTAACAGGCCCCAAACTGGAAGCTGGCACATTTTTTAGACCATGGCAGATGGGGGATGAGGGGTGGAGATCTATTTTTAAGTGGACCATGTTGGTGGCCAGTAAGTAGTATTCAGTTCCAAAGAGGGAGATTCCTGAACATATACTGAGGAAACTGTAAGATAGAATCAGATTGGAAATTTTTCAGGTTTTTTCAAAAACAGTTAATATCTGCATACATCCTCCTACACACCAAATAACCCAGAATAACAAAAGGGCATTAGGCTTGAATTTTGGTACTTTGGATACTGATTTTTGCTAAAATTATATCATATAAAGGAAGCAGCTTAAGTTTTAAATGTGATAACTTTGGGGTAGAATGCTAGGAACTACAGAAAATTGCACAGGCATTTGGAATTTATACTATTGTTCTTAGATGCATTTGTCAAGCTTTGGCATTTCTTTTAAATGTGATGACCCCCAATTTGCCAAACTGTCAGAAGTCAGTGAAGCAAAGAATTGAAGATAAAATGTTGATTCAAAGATTGTCCCCCCTAAATCCCTCATCCTGGTCTCTGAAATGGAAGTTGGGAAGGCATTTATGTAGAAGATTGGTCTGGCAGCCTTTATATTTGCATTTAAGTTTACTAGCATCCCTAATCTTGGTTTTGTGGAAAAGAGAAAATTTTTGTTTCTGTTACATTGTATTTCATCTGTCTGATTTCTGTGGCAGGTTAAGATTTTCCTGGTCCATCAGGCTGCATTTTTCCTTAATAAATGCTGTATGTAAATAAGAGCAGTTCACTTCTTAGTTTGGGATTTTCCCTGCTGATAAATGTTTGTTAAACACTTCTTTACCTCATGTGCTAACCTTTAAAAATCATGCCTTTGTTTTTGAACAGAATTTATGATTCCTTGAGTATGCTTGTTAGTTTGTGGGTGTCCTCATTTTACAAAACCAAGATATAAAAACTCTTAATTGTTTTATGATCCACTTTAAGTATAGAGAGAACTATTATTAATATACCATTAGGATGTCATGTAGGTTGGTAAAGTGCAAATTCAAAAAGTTATATCCCTTAGTGACACAGTATATGATTACACTTTGACAAAATAAGATTATTTAAACATGTTAGTTGGATTATTTCTTTTGGGACTGTGTCTATATAGTATAGTATATTTGGGGAAAAAATACAAAATTAAAAACACCGAAAGGTAGAACCTAGAGCCAGCCTGCGGTGGGATCCAGGTTGAATTCTATACTAATCCTGTAGGAATTGCAACTGTGTTTTCTTTTTCACAAGAAACTAAACCAAAGTAATTTGGTATTTTGAGAGGGCATATTTCCCACCCCAAAATCAAAATGTATTGAAAATAGAAGCACTGTAGTTTAGAATTTGTGTAGCAAAATACAGAATTGTGTCTGTGTTTTTAAGGGCTTGTAGAGGTTTTAAAATAGACTTAAAAGTAAAAAAAAAAAAAAAAATTGTATATAATAGCTATCAACAGGATAATTTGAACTGTTTATGCCAGGTACCATTTTATATGTACAAGCATTCCTCAGAAATACTGCAGGCTCGGTCCCAGACCACTGCAATAAAGCAAATATCAAAGCCAGTCACACAAATCTTTTGGTTTTCCAGTGCATATAAAAGTTATGTTTAGGGCTTCCCTGGTGGCGCAGTGGTAGAGAGTCCGCCTGCCGATGCAGGGGACACGGGTTCGTGCCCCGGTCCGGGAGGATCCCACATGCCGCGGAGCGGCTGGGCCCATGAGCCATGGCCGCTGAGCCTGCGCGTCCGGCGCCTGTGCTCCGCAAGGGGAGAGGCCACAACAGTGAGAGGCCCGCGTACCGCAAAAAAAAAAAAAAGTTATGTTTACACAGTACTGTATGTAGTCTATTAAGTGTGTAATAGCATTATGCCTAAAAGCACAATGTACATACCTTAATTTAAAAGTACTTTATTGCTAAAAAATGCTAACCATCATCTGGGCCTTTTGAGGGGCTCTTTGCTGGTGGAGCGTCTTGTTTCCATGTTGGTGGCTGTTGAAGGCTGGGGTTGCTGTGGCAATTTCTTAGGATAATGAAGTTTACCGCATCATGTGACTTCCTGTTGCAAATGGTTTCTCTGTAGTGTGCAATGCCATTTGATAGCATTTTACCCACAGCAGAACTTTCAAAATTGGGGTCAATCCTCTCAAACCCTGCCCTGCTTTATCAACTAAGTTTACATAGTATTTTCAGTCCTCTGTTGTCATTTCAATAATCTTCACAGCATCTTCACCAGGAGTCAATTCCATCTCGAGAAACCACTTTCTCTGCTCATTCATAAGCAACTTCTCATCTGTTAAAGTTTTACCATGAGACTGCAGCAATTCAGTCACATCTTTAGGCTCCACTTTGAATTCGAGTTTTCTTGCTGTTTCCTCCACTGAAGTCTTGAATCCCTCAAAGTCATCTACGAGGGTTGGAATCAACTTCTTCCAAAGTACTGTTAATATTGATAATTTGTCTTCTTCCCGTGAGCCACTAAAGTTCTTTTTTTTTCTTTTATTTTTGGCTGCGTTGGGTCTTTGTTGCCGCACACGGGTTTCTCTAGTAGTGGCGAGCGGGGGCTACTCTTCCTTGCGGTGCACGGGCTTCTCATTGTGGTGGCTTCTCGTTGCAGAGCATGGGCTCTAGGTGCGTGCAGGCTTCAGTAGTTGCAGCGCACAGGCTCAGTAATTGTGGCACATGGGCTTAGTTGCTCCGCGGCATGTGGGATCTTCCCGGGCCGGGGCTCAAACCCGTGTCCCCTGCACTGGCAGGCAGATTCTTAACCACTGCGCCACCAGGCAAGTCCAAACCACTCATGTTCTTAATGGTATCTAGAATGGTGAATCCTTTCCAGAAGGTTTTCAATTGACTGTACCCAGATCCATCAGAGGAATCACTGTGGCTTTATGAAATGTATTTCTTAAATAAGATTTGAAAATTGAAATTACTCCTCGATTCATGGACTGCAGGATGGATATTGTATTAGCGGCATGAAAACATTCATCTTGTGATACATCTCCATCAGAGCTCTTGGGTGACTAGGTGCATTGTCAATAAGCAGTAATATTTTGCAAGGAACCTTTTTTTTTGAGCCATGGGTCTCAACAGTTGGTTTAAAATATTCAGTAAATCTTGTAAACAGATATGCTGTCATCTAGGGCTTTGTTCTTCCATTTATAGAGCATAAGCAGAGTAGATTGAGCCTAACTTTTAAGGACCCTAGGACTTTGGGAATGGTAAATGGGCATTAGCCCCTAACAAAAGAGTCAGTCTGTCCTTTGAAGCCTTTAAAAAAAAAAAATTTATTTTGGCTGTGCTGGGTCTCAGTTGCGGCATGCGGGATCTTTGTTGCGGCATGAACCTGGGCCCCCTGCATTGGGAGCGTGGAGTCTTACCCGCTGGACCACCAGGGAAGTCCCTCCTTCGAAGCTTTAAAGCCAGGCACTGACTTCTCTCTAGCCATGAAAGTCCTACATGGCATCTTGCTCAATGTAGCCACCTTCATTTATTATCTGAGCTAGATCTTCTGGATAACTTACTGCTTCACCTTGCAGTTTATGTTGTGGAAACAGCTTCTTACTTTAAACCTCATGAACCAGCCTCTGCTAGCTTCAGACTCTTCTGCAGCTGCCTTGCCTCTCAGCCTTCACAGAACTGAAGAGAGTTAGGGCCTGGCTCTGGATTAGGCTTTGGCTTAAGGGACTGTTGTGGCTTGTTTGTCTTCTATCCAGACCACTACAACTTTGTCCGTATCAGCCATAAGACCGTTTTGCTTTCTTATCATTCATGTTTTCACTGGAGTACCACTTCTAATTTCCTTCCAGAGCTTTTCCTTTGCATCTACAACCTGGCTGTTTGGTGCAAGAGGCCTAGCTTTTGTCCAGTTTTGAGACACCTTCCTCACTAAGCTTAATCATTTCTAGCTTTTGATTTAAAGTGAGAGAATGTGCACCTCTTCCTTTCACTTGAATGCTTGAGGCCATTGTAGGCTTATTCACTGGGCTAATTTCTATACTGTTGTGTCGGGAGACAGGGAGGCCTGAGGGGTGGCAGATGGGGGAATGGCTGGTTAGAGCAGTCAGAACACACACAACATTTATCCACTGTTTGCCATCTTACATGGGCACACCGTGCCTCGTGCCTCAAAACAGTTAAAACAGTAACCTCCAAGATCACTGATCACAGATCACCGTGACAAATATAATAATAATGAAAACGTCTGAGATACGCAAGAATTACCAAAATGACACAGACACAAAGTGAGTGGATGCTATTGGAACAATGGTGCTGATAGACTTGCTTGGTGCAGGGTTGCCACAAACCCTCAATCTGTAAGAAACGCAATATCTGTGAAGGCAATAAAGCAAAGCACAATAAAACAAGGTATGCCTGTTCTAACCCATTTAATCCCTACAAAGAGCCAGTGAAGAGGGAATTATTACTCATTTTTTTTTGCAGATGAGGAAACTGAGATACAGTAGTTACATGTGTCTGAGGACCCTCAGCTGATAAGGGGCAGAGTCAGGATTTGAACTCACATAGTCTGGTTCTCTACAAGTCACTGCTAAGCAGAAGAGCCCAAGAAAGCTAATACTGTATAGAAAGTGGAGACAAAATTTTCATTTTGGTATAAAATGAGAAAATGAATTAATATTCAGTAGACAGAATAACTAGCTGGATCTAACTTGAACTGCCTGGAACAAGGGAGTTGGTGGGGTCGGGTGGTGGGTGGGACACTGACATTGTGTGGAAGCTGAGGAATTGTGTGTCACCTCGAGATTTATTTTCAAGCATTACTTAAAGGCCACCTTAGAGACATATCCAGAAAACGGTATTTAGTTCACTTGCCAGTCATTGATTTGAACCATGCAGGAAAGAAATTTAGGGAAAGTTACAGAAATTAGCATTAACCAAAAATTTTTAAAAATTTTTAAACTTATATTTGAATAGACAAAACATATGACCCAAAATTAAGAATGTTCAAACAGATATATAGGGTGACAGAAAAACAGAAACATAGGTCAATAGAACAAGATAGAAAGCCCAGAGATAAATCCACGCACCTACGGTCAACTAATCTATGACAAAGGAGGCAAGGATATACAATGGAGAAAAGACAAGTCTCTTCAATAAGTGGTGCTGGGAAAACTGGACAGCTACATGTAAAAGAATGAAATTAGAACACTCCCTAACACCATACACAAAAATAAACTCAAAGTGGATTAGAGACCTAAATGTAAGACCAGACACCATAAAACTCTTAGAGGAAAACATAGGAAGAGCACTCTGCCATAAATCACAGCAAGATCTTTTTTGATCCACCTCCTAGAGTAATGGAAATAAAAGCAAAAATAAACAAACGGGACCTAATGAAACTTCAAAGCTATTGCACAGCAAAGGAAACCATAAACAAGATGAAAAGACAACCCTCAGAATGGGAGAAAATATTTGCAAACGAATCAACGGACAAAGGATTCATCTCCAAAATACATAAACAGCTCATGCAGCTCAATATTAAAGAAACAAACAACCCAATCCAAATATGGGCAGAAGACCTAGATAGACATTTCTCCAAAGAAGACATACAGATGGCCAAGAAGCACATGAAATCTGCTCGACATCACTAATTATTAGAGAAATGCAAATCAAAACTACCATGAGGTATCACCTCACACCAGTTAGAATGGGCGTCATCAGAAAATCTACAAGCAACAAATGCTGGAGAGGGTGTGGAGAAAAGGGAACCCTCTTGTACTATTGGTGTGAATGTAAATTGACACAGCCACTCTGGAGAACAGTATGGAGGTTCCTTAAAAAACTAAAAATAGAATTACCATATGACCCAGCAATCCCACTACTGGGCATATACCCAGAGAAAACCATAATTCAAAAAGACACATGCACCCCAATGTTCACTGCAGCACTATTTACAATAGCCAGGTCATGGAAGCAACCCAAATGCCCATCGACAGACGAATGGATAAAGAAGAAGTGGTACATATATACAATGGAATATTACTCAGCCATAAAAAGGAACAAAATTGGGTCATTTGTTGAGACGTGGATGGATCTAGAGACTGTCATACAGAGTGAAGTAAGTCAGAAAGAGATAAACAAATATCGTATATTAACGCATATATGTGGAACCTAGAAAAATGGTACAGATGAACCGGTTTGCAGGACAGAAATTGAGACACAGATGTACAGAACAAACGTATGGACACCCAGGTGGGAAAGAAGCAGGGAGTGGTGGTGGTGTGATGAATTGGGAGATTGGGATTGACATGTATACACTGATGTGTGTAAAATGGATGACTAATAAGAAACTGCTGTATAAAAAAAAAATTTTTTTTAAAAACTGGGCTTCCCTGGTGGCTCAGCGGTTGCGAGTCCGCCTGCCGATGCAGGGGATGTGGGTTCGTGCCCCGGTCTGGGAAGATCCCACATGCCGCGGAGCGGCTGGGCCCGTGAGCCATGGCCGCTGAGGCTGCGCGTCCAAAGCCTGTGCTCCGCAGTGGGAGAGGCCACAGCAGTGAGAGGCCCGCGTACCGCAAAAAAAAAAAAAGAAAAAGAAAAAGAAAAAAAACAAAACCCAAATATATAGGGAATATTCTCTTTCTCAACTCTGACCCCTAGCTACCCATTCTTTTCCCAGAGGCAGCTAATGTTACAGTCTTGTGACGTATCCTTATTGATACTTGATGTATATATGCACACACACATATGTACAAGTTTATAGTATATATTTCCTCTTCTACACAGATGGTAAAATACTTACACGTTAATGAATCTTATAATTTAAAAAGTACGCAGCCAATGGGACTTCCCTGGTGGTCCAGTGGTTAAGACTCTGCACTCCCAATGCAGGGGGCCTGGGTTCCATCCCTGGTCGGGGAACTAGATCCTGAGTGCCGAAACTAAGAGCCTGCATGCGGCAATGAAGATCCCAAGTGCCACAACTAAGACCCAGTGCAGCCAAATAAATATTTTTTTAAAAGTTAAAATCATGTGATAAAGAAAAAAAAGTATGCAGCCAGGGGCTTCCCTGGTGGTGCAGTGGTTGAGAGTCCGCCTGCCGATGCAGGGGACACGGGTTCGTGCCCTGGCACGGGAAGATCCCATATGCCACAGAGCGGCTGGGTCTGTAAGCCAGGGACGCTGAGCCTTCGCATAAGTTTAAAAAAAAGTATGCTGCCAATTTTCAAAGTTTTGTGTTCACTGAAAATTATTGTATCGAGGATGTAACACAATATAGTGCTGTGCTTTACCATATGGTGGCCATTTGTGACTATTTACGTTTAAATTAATTAAATAAAATAAAAAATTCAGTTCCCCAGTTGCATTAGCCACATTTTCTTGTGTTCAATAGCTATGTGTGGTTATGGCTACCATGTTGTACAATGCAGATATAGACCATTTCCATTATCACAGAAGGTTCTTTCAGACAGTACTAAAGATATATTGATATATAATTAGTTATTGGGCTATAACTTAAGGCTACCAACTAGTTAGCATTACTTTGAACAAGTAAATTTCTCATCTTCAAAATAGTTTGAACTTCATCTCTCATTCAAATGCACAGTCAACGTTCTGAACATTAGGCAAGAAAACCCTAAAAAAGTGTCCCTCACAACCCTCTATAAAATAGCAAACCCTATCCATTTCTCTCCATTTCCTATACAATATAGGAATACAATATACAACCCCTTAGCAAGAACTACTGGCTCTACCTCCAGAATATATTTGGAATCCATTTCTCCTCATCTCAGTTATTATCTTAATGTTAGCCATCATCATATCGTGCTTGAATTTTCAAAATAGCCTCTTAAGTGATTTCCCCCTAATAGCTCACACATTCTATTTTAACACAGCAGCTTGTGATTTTTTGAAAACATGTCAGATCATGTCCCTTCTCTTCTCAAAGCCCTCCCTGTGGTTTCTCATCTCACACAGAATAACATCATCTGTTCTGAGGAAGCATACAAGTTCTCCATGATGAGTTTCTCCACTATCTCTTGGACCCCATTTTCTACTATTCTCTCCCTCACTGTTCCAGCCAGACTGGCCTCCTTTCTGCTTTTCATACATCCTAAGCATGCTATCAACCCAGAGCCTTTGTACTGTCTGAAATACTCTTCCCGCCACATACCTGCACAGCACGCTGCTTTACTTCTTTAAATGTCTGTTGAAATGACACCGTATCAGTGAGCTCTTTCCTCACCACCCTTTATAAAATAGCAAACCCTCTCCATTTCTCTCCTTACCCCCTAATATTTCATTGCTTTGTTTTTGACTATAGCATTTATTACCTGCATACTATAATTTTATTCTTCTTTATTATCTATCTCCACTAGAATGTAACATCCATTAGAGCTGGATCTCCAGAAACTAGAATGGCATCTGACACATAGTAGGCATTCAATAAATATATGTTGATAAGTGAATATTTATGTATGATGCTGTCTCTAGAAGTATAAAGATAAAAAAGACCTAGACTTGGGATTTCCCTGGCGGTCCAGTGGTGAGGACTCCGTGCTTTCACTGCCAAGGGTGTGAGTTCGATCCCTGGCTGGGGAACTAAGATCCTGCACACCACATGGCAGGGCCAATAAAAAAAAGACAGAGACACTCACAGTCTAGTTAATTGACAAAGAAGAAGCCCATACAAATAATTGCAATACAGTGTAATAATGTGCTTATCCAAAAACAGTTAAGTGGAGTAATATTAATCTTCATCAAAAGTAGGTTTGTGAGATAGGTCATGCTGATATGTTGCTCATGGGAGTGTGAAATGGGGCCTCCTCTCTGGAGGGTACTTTTCTAGTAGGTATCAAGAGGGGAAAATGTTCACACCTTTTGACCCAGTCATTTCACTTGTAGGAATGCAATCTAAGGAAATGGCATTGCTCTAGTATAAAAACATTTGAAAAAAATTAGGTAAATAGTTAAACAAAGTATGGCGTATTTGTAAGATAGACAGACCATAATGCAGTCTTTGGAATCATTTTTGGCAGAATACTTAATAAGATGACAAAATGCTTATGATAGAGAAAAACCTAAGAATACGCACCTATCACTTTAAGTTGTTACTGTTAAAGGTTGAGATTGGGGTGGGAGACGTCCTTTACTTTTCATTATTAATACAAAAATATTTTATGATCAAGAATTAGTTTTGCCAACTTTAGAAATGCTTGACTAATTTTTTAGTGGAAAAATAAAAATAGGACCCTAGTATATTAAGAATAATTTCCATTTTATGTACATAGAAAAAGGCCTAAAAGGAAATACACACACTAAATAGTAACAATGCTCATACATGATTTTTTTTTTTTTTTTTTTTTTTTGGTCATTTAGAGATTTCCTATGATGAACTTGTCTTTTAAAATTTGTTTTTAATTTTTGGCTGTGTTGGGTCTTTGTTGCTGCGTGCAGGCTTTCTCTAGTTGCGGCGAGCGGGGGCTACTCTTCGTTGTGGTGCGCGGGCTTCTCATTGCGGTGGCTTCTCTTGTTGCGGAGCACGGGCTCTAGGCGCGCGGGCTCAGTAGTTGTGGTGCACGGGCTTCATTACTCAGTGGCATGTGGGATCTTCCCGGACCAGGGTTCGAACCCGTGTCTCCTGCATTGGCAGGCGGATTCTTAACCACTGCACCACCAGGGAAGCCCTGTAAGTTTGGGTTTTGTTTTTGTTTTTTAGATTCCACATATAAATGATATCATATTTGCCTTTCTCTTACTTATTTCACTGCGCATAACACCCTCCAGGTCCATCCATGTTGCTGCAAATGGCAAGATTTCCTTCTTTATGACAGAATAACATTCCATTGTGTGTGTATATACATACATACATATATATTACATATACACATTTTCTTTTTTTATTGAGGTAACATCATTATGTAAGTTTCATGTGTACATTATATTTCTACAACACGCTCACCACCAAAAATTTATTTTCCACCTGTCACCATACAGTTGATCCCCTTTACCGATTTCACCTTCCACACCCTTCTTCTCTCATAGCCACTATTGTGTTCTCTGCATCTATGTGTTTGTTTTTGTTTGGTTTGTACACCACATTTTCTTTATCCATTTATCCACTGATGAATGCTTAGGTTGTTTCCATATCTGGGCTATTGTAAATAATGATGCAATGAGCATCATTAGTGTTTTTCTTTTCTTCAAATAAATACCCAGAAGTGGAATTGCAGGATCATATGATAGGTCTACTTCTAATTTTTGAGGAACCTCCATACTGTTTTCCACAGTGGCTGCACCAATTTACATGCCCACCAGCAGTGCACAAGGGTTCCTTCTTCTCCACACCCTCACCAATGCCTATTATTTCTTACCTTTTTGACAATACCCATTCTAACAGGTGTGAGGTGGCATCTCATGGTTTTGAGTTGCATTTCCCTGATGATTAGGGATGTTGAGCACTTTTTCATGTTCCCTGTTGACCATTTGTATGTCTTCTTTGGAAAAATGTCTATTTAGATCCTCTGCTCATTTTTTATCAAGATTTTTTTCTTTTGCTACTGAATTGTATGTGTTCTTTATATATATTCTGGATATTAACCCCTCATCAGATACGTGATTTGCAAATATTTCTCCCATTTGGTAGGTTGCCTTTCCATTTTGTTCATGGTTTCCTTTGTTATGCAGAAGACTTTTAGTTCGATGTAGTCTCACTTGCTTATTTTTGCTTTTGTTGTCTTTGCTTTTGGTGTCAAATCCAAAACAATCATTGCCAAGACTGAAGTCAAGGAGCTTACTGCCTATGTTTTCTTCTAGGAGATTTATGGTTTACTTACTTAATTTTTTGAAATTCGTCTGTGGTCCACTACATTCAGCTGAATTCCTCTTGAAGATTTACATTCCTAAAACTTAACTGTAGAATTAATTTTCTCCTTAATAAAGATAGTCATCACTGACTATTCTATCAGAAAAGAGCTTCCTTATCTTTATTAGTTATTTTCATTGGCATTGTAAATTCTCTTGTCTCTTCATAGGATCAGCTAGAGCTGTGTTTCTCAAATTTTAACCTGTACACAAATCACCTGGGAATCTTGTTAAAATGCAGATTTTTTGATTCGGTAGGTATCAATTAATTCTAAAGTAATTAATGCTAAAGCTGCTGGCCCATGGACCACACTTTGACTATCAAAGGCTAAGATTATTTTCAGATGTTGTATATTAAGCCTGCTGGCACAGTAGTATCTCATCTTTTACAATAAATGTATCTCTAAAGACATTTGATAGTTACTGTGGTTGTAAAATTGAAACACTTTTTAAAGGGAGATCACTATGAATTCTCATAAAGAATGCATTCTTACATAATTAATTATTGGGAGTAAATCCTGAATTGTATCCAAAGTATGATCATAAAATAATGTCAACAGTATTTTTAATAAACATTAAAGCTCAACTATGTGTTCCTTTAAAAATAATCCCTTGTGTAAGCTATTGCCTTAGTCTAACAATACTGCCATCTTTAGGATATGTTTGGAACACCTGCTTGGGAGTTAACTATAGCATTTGTAACTCATTTGTAAAAATAGGCCTGATGAAGTGATGGATATCTTCATCTTTTGAGGATAAATGGAATGTTTTGGGAAGCAGTCAAAGCTAGCTGGATCCAAGACTGATGAACATGGTGGATGGGTATATGCTGGTTATTATTATTTTGGGTTAAAAATAAGGAACACTGTAATGAAATCTATTTTGTGTTTGCAGTTTATCATTTCATTCTGTAGGAGGAGCCCTAGAAACAACATGAATATTGTTTTAATGAGTTCATGTCCTTTCAAGGCAATTACTAATTTGAAGAATAATACTTATCTGAGCATATAAATTCTGGTTTCTTTGTTAAAGAAATCAGTCTCATTATCAGAGTTTCAAAATATGTGAGGCAAAACTGATAGAACTGAGAGAGAAATAGATAAATCCACACAACGCCCCTCTCACAATAAAAGTAGACTGGAAAATCAGTAAGCATACAGAAGATGTGGACGACACTATCAACTAACTTGACCTATTTGATGTTTATAGTACATTCCATATCAAAACAGAAACGAACATTCTTTTGAAGGCCACTTGGAATATTTACCAATAAAGACCATGTGCTTCGCCATAAAACATGTGTCAATAAAGTTAAAAGGATTTAAATCATACAAAGTATGTTCTTTGACCAAAATGGAATTGAGTTTAAAAACCCATAAAATACAGAATTAAAATATATGACAGCAATAGCGCAAAGGAAGTGCATTGTTGTAAGTTTCTTATACTGTTAATGAAGTGGTATGTCTTTATTTCAAGGCAGCCCGCGATGTTAAAGATGTATATTGTTAAGTCATGGAGCAACCGCTAAAAACACATGCGCGCGCGCGCGCGCACACACACACACACACACACACACACACACACACACACACACACAAAGAGGTATAGCTAATAAGCCAACAGTGGAGATAAAACGGAAACATAATAAATAATAAATCCAAAACAAGTAACAAAGAAAAGATGAGTCAAATAGAAAATAGCAAGATGTTAGCTTCAATTCTTATGTTAACTCAAAGAGGTAGATATTTTACAGATAAGGAAACTGAGACCTGGAGAGAGTTAAGTAATTTATGTATTGGGGCTGGGATTTCATTTCAGGTCCCCTGTCTTCCAAGGTCTCTGTACTCTATCTAATGCGAAGGTACTGTAGTAGTGCATGTGTGTATGCATTCTAGCTACCTGTGTGTAGAATAATTTGGAGAACTAAACCCCTATGTCTTCTAAGAGCTGTGAATATGATTGACATTGACATTTCCGCATGCCTGTATAACTAAAATAAATTCTTGCTTTTCGAATTACAGTGAAGCTATATGGAATTATTTCTTGAGGGTTTTCCCATCTGTCTTCACTCTCCATCACAGGTCAGGATGTGCACAGATTCTCTGCAGTGGAGGGAGTGGGATGAAATGGTGCCGGCGCTGCCACAGTGAGGACAACCTAAGTCATTTCCCACAAACCTCTTCAAATCTCTTAAAAGCTTCTTGCTGTGTTCATTATCTATGTATATACACATACATGAGCACAGTACACTAACATGTTAAAATATTTTGACACTCCATACAATATGCCAGGTTCTGTGGTAGGCAAAAGATATAAAAAGGTGAAAGAATTAATTATGTCCCCTGATATCATAGAGTTAAAAGTCTCATGAGGCATACAAACGTTATACAAAGAATCACACAAATATATATAATACTGTCATAAGCGCTATGAGAGCAGCAGGATACCATGATAGTTTAACAGGATGACCTATTTGCAGGTCCTCAATGGAAAAAGTCATTTTCTTTTTTTTTTTTAACATCTTTATTGGAGTATAATTGCTTACAGTCATTTTATTCTTATACAAACATATTAAAGACTTTGAAACTATTACAAAGCCACCAAGCTAGAAGTTGACTATAAGTAACGTAAGTTAGTAATAAAACAATTCTTTCAACTTTAGCATGCTTGGAGCCACGTGATATATTTCTAACAGAGTCTCTTCAGTATGAAGGGCTGTCACCGGCAATTATTTTGAAAGTTATTCATCCTTTTCTTTCCAATTTGCGAAAAGAATGATTTTTAAAAAAATATAATTTATTTATTTGGCTGCGCTGGGTCTTAGTTGCGGCATGTGAACTCCTAGTTGCAGCATGTGGGATCTTAGTTCCCCGACCAGGGATTGAACCCGGGCCCCTGAGAGTGAAAGCCTGGAATTCTAACCACTGTAGTCCATAACATTTTTGCTAGATGAGAATAAAGATACACATCTTAAAGCTGTATTTCAAAACCATGTTTTAACCTCATTTATTAAAATTTGACAATGCGTAAGTACAAGGTCCACAAGGTATGCTATTTTGATGTAACTCATCCCACCTTATCTATCTATCATCTATCTATCTATCTATCTCTCCATTCATTCAAAGAAGCAAGCATATTTCTTAAACATCAGGATCAATGAATACAGACGACTACTGACAGGCATTGAGATGTGTCTCTACAGATCTTTAGGACTGAATCAGAACCAAGACTCACCTGGGACCCAGAAACTGCACCAATATTAATCTGGGAATTTTTTCAGGATTTTGAGCATCAGTCTTCTCGGGCCACATTGAGAAATGAATTCTAGTTGGATCAGCCAAAGCTGGGTAGACTTAAGAAGTAGTTACTGTTTTATCAGCCTCATTGTTGCAACTTTTTCCCTCAACCTTGCAAATCTTCAAAGATCAGTTTTATTGGAGTCCGTGAAACACGGGCTTCTCACCTGGAATGGGCCGCCTGGATCAGCACCTGGCCTTTAGCGCTTCACCACCACTAGCTCTGTGACCTTGGGCACATGTCTCTAAGCATCAGTTTACTCATATGCAGAGTGGGGATAATATTAGAGTTTACCTCGTAGGCTGTAAGAAGATTCACTGCGATAACGATAGTAAAGCATTCAACTACTGACTTAAAAAATGTTAACTATTCAAATTATTAAAAATTAAAAGGTCATTTATGTAAAGATGTCGACTCTCAAGATTTCAGTGAAGGGGAACCAAAGAGATCTTTGAACTATTAACTCATCCCCACGATCAATTGTGATTCACTTCTTCCCTTTACTGTGCCTCCGCCTTGCTCTACGTCCCAGGGGGCTGACCTGTGTGGACATCAAGGTGCTCTCCTGCCCTCTGGCTTCCAGTTGCTCGCAGCTAGAGGGGAGCATCGTCAGGGGACAGAAGTGAGTTGAGAAGTAAGGGTACTGATTCTCCTGGCTCCCTCCCTGCAGGCTCTGCAGAGTCTAACCATGTTTCCTCACGGGGAGATCACATTTCCTAGCAGGGAGCCCTCATTCCAGTACACCCACAGGCTCACCTCACCTCTTCAGGCCGATGACAGTGCCCTGCCAGTGCAAGGTCTGGACACGACACTCCTCATTGTAGTTTCAGGCTACCCTGCTCACACCTTTGGACTAAGTGTTTTTATCCAGCTCTTCTCAAATCAACCGTGCCATCTGTTTCCTGACACACCGGTTGAAACATCACGTGTGTATCACTAGGATGGTGTCTATGTGAGGCCTGAGCGACGGCTTTAAGGGGAGGGGGGAAAAAGGAAAAGAGAAAATCGAATGATTCAACCAGGATTTGGGAGCACACCAAATTAGGTCTGAATAATTCTTCCCCTGAATTGGCATGTACTTTGGCTGATATGGTCAAATTGAACTATTTTGGTATGATAGAGACAGACTCAGTGACCTTTATTTTCTCTCATTCTACGCCTGATTCAGCTGTGTAAATACAGCTTTATTGGGGGAACAAGTTGCCTACTGGAACTTGGGATTTTCTCATAATTCATAATAGGTCTCGGTCATTTTTCTCCAACTATTCAGCCGCTGGCTGTATTTATTTGCTTCTTGGGACACGGTACCTGATACAGGGCCAAGCACCTCAGGCTCTCAGTAAATATATTGCATGAATGTGTAATCAACTTTAAAGGGTTCATCCATGTTGTAGTACGTATTAGTATTTCATTCCTTTTTTATGACTGAACAACACTCCACTGTGTGGATATACCACATTTTGTTTGTCCATTCATCAATTAACGGACATTTGGATTGATTCCACTTTTTGGTATCATAGGGCTCCTGTGAACACTTGTGTACAAGTTTTTGTGTAGACATGTCTCCAATTCTCTGGGGTATATACCCATGAGTGGAATCGCCGGGTCAAAGGATAACCTATATTTAACTTTTTAAGGAGTTGCCAAACTGTTTTTCAAAGTGACTGCACCATTTTACATTCCTTCCAGCAATGTATGAAGGTTTCAATCTGTCCATATCCTAGCTAGTATTTGTTACTGTGTATCTTTTTCATTGGTATTTCGCTGTGGTTTAATTTGCATTTCCCTAGTAACTGGTGATGTTGAGCATCTTTTCATGTGCCTATTGGCCATTTGTATCTTCCTTGGAGAATGTATATTCAGAACCCTCGCCCACTTTTAATTAGGTTATTTGTGTTTATTGTTGAATTGTAAGAGATCTATATACTCTGGCTACAAGTTTCTTATCAGATACATAATCTGCAAATATTTTCTCTCATTCTGTGGGTTATCTTTTTGTTCTTCATGTAGTTCTTGGAAGCACAAAAGTTTTTCATTTTGAAGTACAATTTATCTTTTCTTTTTGTTGTCACTTATGCTTTCCGGTGTCATATTGAAAAAACCATGGCTTAACCCAAGAAGATTCACTCCTGTGTTTTCTTCTAAGAGTTTTATAATTTTAGCTCTTCCATTTAGGTCTATGATCTATTTTCAATTATTTTTTGCACATGGTATAAAAGTAGGGGTCCAATTTCATTCTTTTGGATGTGGATATCCTGTTGTCTCAGGATCATTTGTTGAAATGACTATTCTTTCCCCAATGACTTATCTTGGCACCCTTGTTAAAAATCAACTGACTGCAAATGTAAGGATTTTTGTTGGCTATCTGGATTCCTTGCATTTCCATCAGAACTTTAGGGTAAGCCTGTCAATTTCTGCAGAGAAGTCATCTGAGATTTGGATAGAAATTGCAATGGACCAGTAGATCAATTTGGGGAGTATTGCCATCTTAACAATATCGATTCTTCCACTCCATTATCATGGGATGTCTTCCTGCTATTTAGATCTTTTAAAATTTCTTCCAATAATGTGTTGTAGTTTGCAGTGTACAAGTCTGGCATTTGTTTTTTAAAATTTATTCCTAAGTATTTTGTTCTTTCTGATGTTATTGAAAATAAAATTGTTTTTTAAGTTTCATTTTCAGAGTGTTTATTGTTAGTGTATAGAAATACAGTTGATTTTCCTATATCGATCTTGTATCCTGCAACCTTGCTGAATCTGTTCCTAATACTTTTTTGATCTGTAGCTTTTACTCTGTGTGACCTGCTACAAAATATTAAAAAACCGAAGTTACTTAATAATCCTCTTTTAATGCTTTAGAATAATAAAATAATTTAAATTTCATTTTAATTGATATCCCAATTCAAACTCAAATTATTTGGACTAAATTATTATTTTTTTCATCCAAAACTACTGTTCAGAACATTGCACCTTGTAGTGCAAAAATAAAACATCTCTTTTCCCTAAAATGAAAAATGTGTTTTGTCTTAGTTTTTACTTATGAATGACACTTATTCAGTTTCGCTGTTCAGTAATGGTTGATACATCAGATTTATATTTTACGTAATAACTAAAAGTGGGAAGCCACCACTATGCCACCTTCTTTAGCCATAGCTACTTTGCTTTTGTAGTCAGGTCACTGTTCAAAAACCATAAACAAGCAGCGTCTGTTTATTGTTAAAGGTCAAGAGTAGCAGCTGTGGGGTTCCTCCTCTCCCTGATAGAATGGAACTATAGAAGCATGTATGTTTAAATGTGAATGTACAAAATACTGTACAGAAATCTTGGATTACATGTCCCTGGATCATCATTGGTTGTCCCATTCATTCACTAGATCAAGTGAATTTTTGGATGAGTTCTGGTCGGTTCCCTGACATAACCATCTTTTCTGTTTAAAAACAAACAAACAAACAAACCAGAAAAGCGTCTGGTTGAATTGGAGAAAGATGCAAAAAGCAAGTTAAAACACTTAACAGAGACTTGACATTTATTGTGCAATTTCATCTCCAACAGAACATGTGGCATTCTAGAGGTATATGAGGTAATAAAATCAATACTCCAGTTAGAACACCTGAAATAATTGGCTCTAGTAACAAATGTTTCTTATAATTAAAAATATTGAATGTTTAGAAAACTCTTATAACATTTTAAGCTCCTAAAAGAAAAGTGCCTAACACTTAAAAAACAACTTACTCTTCTATATAAATTGTTCACAAAAAATCTTGCTATTCTATATTACACTATGCATTTATAGTTTTATTAACATACCTCTGGTGGGTTTTAACTCTACACAGTACAATCAAATAGAAATTATTCATAGAGAATCAACAAGACTTCAACAATAAAAATATTAGGATCAATGGATTTGTCACAGTTTCTCCACAAGTGTTCATCATAGAAAATAGAGTAAAGGCAAGTTGGTCCCAGTGTTAGGCTGCTACATGAAGTTCCAGAGAGGAGAGACACACAAGGGCAATGCTTAAATGGGGCAGGGTCGGACTAGACCAGTGACCTTGAAGGTTTCAGGACCCCTCTCATGGACTGACATGCCCTATTCCTTAGAAACAAAGCCAGGCCCTGGTGGCCATGGCAAGCTCTTGAACTTAAACACAGCCAGAGATGTTAAAGCCACAACTACAGGAAAGAACAGATTACTGTATTTTCCTACAAAAACTTCACGACAGTTCTCACAGTGACATCATAGATTGAAACCCTCCCTTCCAAACCAGACTCATCAATTCTAAGGCTATGAATACAACAAATGTGAAAAGTGAATGGACATTGGCTCTGATGTCCAGTGCCATTTCTACCACCTAGCCGTTCCCAAAGACCATCACGTCACTGAGTTCAAAGTTTTGCTTTTATATCCCTGCGTTTTTGTACTGGGAACCTATGACAGAAATGTGAACAAATTTTAATTTATTCACTACCTCAATTAAACAACAAATCCATTCCAAAGTGTTTAAGGGGTTTGAGAACCTTAACTACTAGGGAAAACTGAACTAGTCATTCTGCTTACTAAACCCAAAGATTTCCTCTTATTAGCTGAGTACCTTGGGCAGTGTCCTTATCAATAAAATGGGGTGGTAACAATAACACCCTAGAGGGTGGTTGTGAGGACTAAAATGAGAGGATGCATTAAAGTGCCTACCAAAGTACCTGGCGCACAAGGGCTCAATGTATATAAGCTATAGCTATTGTTATTGTTGGTGGTTTTGTGCACAAGACCCATCAGGCTACTTGTAGTGGGGCAATTATTCTGAGAATGAACAGGCTTTTGAATAAGTCATCTTAGCAGATGAATTTTCACTGTAATTTGGGGAATTGTGATTCAGTGAAAACCTAGCCTGTATATTAGCCAGCTATGGATGGTCACAAGGAAATTTAATCTGGTTATTTTTACCACAAAGATTTGGTAATTTAGTGCTTTCAAGAGCCAAGCTTACCAAGCTGGTCATTAGATGAGTGAAGTCCAGACCTCTCAATGTTTCTTGCAATTGAATACACTGTGGAGGGTAAAAGTGGTCTCTAACGTGTAAACATATCCGTTATAGTTTTGAATTTTAATTAGGAGGCAAGTTTTGGTGAGTTATTATTTTTGCACTCCATGCTGTCTGGTGTCAATTCTTCACTCTCCTCTAAATAATAACACAAATAGAAGTGATGCCACTGGCTGATAAAATGTAAGTAACTGCGGAGGGCCATCAACTGGGTGACATTTTTCTACATTATTCAAGTGAAGTGGTTATTTTTATCCAGTACTTACACGACTGAAAGAAGCCATCACTATGTTTACAAAAATATATCATAATGATACATACTGCTGTTTAGACACATTTACACTAGAGTTCTGACTCAAGCATCCTATTTGACATGTTTTGCCAAGCAGTTTTGGCAAGTGTCACCACATTAAACACGCACCAGCAAGGCTTGCACCATATGTGCAAAATCACTTTCTATTACATTTCTAAAAACTGGTGTATAAGACCTGTCAAAAATTACAAACATCTGTACTGTGAAATGAGAAAAGTTTAAATCTTTTTTAAAACGAAGTTATCCAAGCATGAGACTTTTTAAAATGATAGAAATCGAAGAAAAACTAAGGAGGTAGTCAGTGGGTATCAGGTTTAGGTTCTAGAGTACACACTGAATGACAGAATTCAAATGAGGGCAACGTACGTTTGCTTTCCGGAAAACAGTGCATGCTTCATCCTACTTGATGCTCCGTCCGTTTTCTGATAGCAACAGGAGGTCAAACCATTAAAGGTGGCGGGAAAATGTAGACATCACGAAATTGTAGATTCCCAAGTTTGTATTATTGTCTAGATTTTTGGAAAACATCTGCTATTACAAGAATATACTGGACTTAACCATTCTATCGATATCTGACACATGGAGGAGCTGGATCAAATAAGATATTGAGTAATTTATATCGCCTTATAATCCTGGTGAACAATTCTCTCGGGTCAATGTGTTTATGACTGATGAAGGGCTAAGAAAGATCCAGAATATAAAATGACCCACTTGCCCCACAGCCATGAAGTGGCCACATGTATAACATATCTCCCAATTCCCCTACCAAAGGAGATGATGACTATTTCCAGCAAATGCTCTAATACTATCCTCTCCGTTCCTAGTGAAGCCTTATGAAACATAAATGGTGACAGTAGCCTCAGTGCTCTGGTGGAAATTCTCAACCAAGAGAGTGGAGCCTGGGTTCAGGGCTGAATATTTTCAATTGACAGTTTTTCTCCAAAGCATTTAATACTGAGGTTAAACCATGAGATTGTGAACGGTGGACCTTCAAAAGAGACCGTGAGAAGTGGGAGCTTAGTAACTGCTCGCAGAATATGATGCATCCCCCCACCCCAACTCCCGGTTCCTGGCCTACATCCCCCAAACAGATCACTGAAGGGTTACGCTGGGCCAGGCGGAACTGCACTTGGCGTTCCATTCACTGGGAAAGCAGGCATGCTCTTTGTGATATGACTTTAATTTGGGAAACCTCAGGACACATCAAGACACTGTCACTGAGAGTAGGTATGGTTCCCTTGATAGATGGGATTATGAACCATGCCCAGTCACTGACAAAATACCAAATTTGGTCTGTGGTGTCAGGCCAGACCTATGACCTTTTCTCTCACCAATGAGGTGGAGCAAAGCGGCATCCTGAGCTGTTTTAATCCAATCTATGTTATTCCAATGCTAAAATGACTCAGGGAAGCTGCTAAAAGCTGACATGAGTATGAATGTCTCCTCAAGAGAGCAATTTGTCCAACTGCCAGACAAAGATGTAGAAGATCAAATCAAGAAAATATACAGGCCTCCAGGTCTCCAAAGAGATCAACGGAAAGGCTGACAGAGCAGTGACAGCATCCAATCTTCTCACTGGTGAGCTTTTAACCTTGCTACAGAGGCTGCGATGGCCTTACCAAAAAAATAAGTGAACGATCCTTGCAAGCCCTGACTTGAAAATCAGGTGACCATGCAGGCAACCACCACAAGCCAGGTAATATACCAGCCTTAAAGGGGAAGTGCAAATAGCAGCATGTGACATGGACTAAGGAGAGGACAAAGCAGAACAGCCGAGCAGATACTGTGTCACAGCCCGAGGGCCATTGGTGCCCGCGTCAGGCGGTGGGTTCGGCTAAAGGAACACAGCAACTGCATCAACGGTGAAGAGTGGAATGGAACGTCTGACTGGGGACAGGGGATCGTAGGTCCTAGACCCAGGAGAGGCATTAGAACTGGCCGTGTGATGCTAAGTCAGTCATCTTTCTGGGCCTGGATCGCTCATGTGCGTAAGAGATGACCAGTGTGCAGCTCTGAACATTTCAGAATTTGTGAAGTATTGGAAAACAGCTGATAGAGAGAGAATTCACCTGAAAATAGGGGTGGGAGGGAGAGATCAGGTGTACCTTCGAGCAAAGGCTGGTGCGACCACGGGCCTTGAGGGGCAGAGCCTCCTGACCCCAGGAGCCTTCTCAGGGGATGATAACAGGAGTGGAGCAAGCACTTGTCTTAAGGATGCCGACCTGTAAGGCTGTGGAGAATGAATGCAGAAATGCTCCATCACCACCTTCCGTGAAGATCAGCCCAACACTCGGCTCCATGATGACGCGTAGATGTGAACATGTGTGGAATTCGCAAGCTTTCAGGGAAACGATAAGAATTGGAAGTTCGTTTTTTTTTTAAGGCAGTGGTCAAATATTGCTGCTATAGAACAAAAAAGAACAGTGAACTCAGCAGTAAGGATAACTAAAGTCCAATGCAAAGAAAGGAAAAGTAAGATGGAAAGACAGGTGAGATTATGGTGGTATTTTTCTCCTGGCAAAGATTTCATGTCACCAAAGAGTCTTATAAGATATTGACTTCTAGACCTTGAAAACGCCTCAGGGAGTATCTTTCTTCCTCGGATAGCCAAAGATACTAGTCTCATCGTTCCCAGAAGCACCGCATTTGCCCTTATCTTTTCCTTTACCTGCAAATTTTAGCTAAGTTGCTCCAAAACAGGATTGAAATATTAGTTCTCCCCATACCATTTAACAGATCTGACAAATGACCATCTCTATAAACAAACTTTTCAGTGGGCGAAACTAATAATCGTAACAAAAGCTAAACAAGGACCTATTGCTAGGGTCATGCACAGAGTTGATGCTAATTACAGAAGATAAAGGGTAATTTATTATTTTACTTTGTCAAAAGGTGGCAAAAAACCCTCTTTATGCATGGATGCTCATAAACTTGAAATGAATTTCCAACCCATTTTCAAAACCCTTAGTCATGTTTGTAGATGACATTAGCAGCCTTCACTAACAGCTGCCCATTTAGCCCTCGACTCTAGAAAGAATGCAGACATCTGGATTAGGGTGATAAAGGAAGCCTCCCCTCCCACCCAAACCTGAAGCACTCAGAAAGATTCTAGCATCTCTAGAGCACCTGCAGATAAGAAATGGTTCCAAAGACATTACTACTAACTTCACAGATGATGCCCAACATATTAAACCAGGGAAAGTGGGTGGGAGTGGTCACCGCTAACTCAGCCAGAGCCAGTAGTTCAGGGGAGTACTGGCGGGAAGGAGGCACACAGCAGTTGGGATGAAACATTTCCACCGGTGACAACAAGAAACAAGATTTATGCAAATTCTGAAGATCAACTCAGCACAAAAAGACCCTCAAATTTCTGAGAAATTACAGACAAGCCCATTGCATAGTTGTCAGAATGGCCTTGAAGCTGTGTGTATACAATTCCAGAACATCTGGTCAATTCAGTGAAGCCCATCAGTCACATCACTTGTCTGGTCCTCAGTGCACCAAACAACTAGCTGACTGAAATGCTCATTGTTCAACCCAGCGCTTTGGCATCGTGTCAACAAAGCCCGATTTAAGGCTATGGAAGCTGTGGATCTGTGAACTTACAAAATCGAGCATCTGAAAATGGTTTTGAATCTTTGGATGTTTCCTGACTGATACGGTGAAAACGATTACTGTTTGTTAACTTCAGAGATCATATAGTGCCTTCCTGATCAACACAGTAGAAATTTTTTTGTGTGGTAAAAATAACAGCTGACTTCCAATTAATCATTGTCTATAGGTGGCTTCTGATCTCCATTTTGGACAGGTGACCAGGAGCTCACCTCTCTTTTTTCACCCTCACCGTCTAACTAGTCATCATTTAAAATCAATTGTCATTTTTTCTTTGTATAATGTAATACTCTGAAAATCTCTGTAGGCTCCATAGACTTCCCAAACAACCCTAAAATGGGTTTGTACTAGGAACTGTGGCAGTAGGTCAAGAGTTAAGGTTTAGGATGTGTAAACCTTTAACTCCGTTAGGATGTGACAGAGTGACATGCTCTGGATTCTAAAGTGATGGTAACAGAACATTCACAACTGGAACTCTTGAGAGGACCGGCTGCTAGTGTGGAAACATTCTGTCCGCTAATCACCAGACCCGTCCTGGGAATTTTTACTGAAGACTTCATCCTGGGAAGCCTGGTGATCGATCCCTTCATAAAAGGAGCCTCCGTTGTGCAGGAAAGTCCCCACTGCCCGCCCCTGCCGAGCGTGACCCACAGCGTCACTGAACACTTTGTTTATCTGCTCCTCCGAGGGCATCCACCAGTCGGGGTTGGAGGTACAGTGCATCCTAATGAATTCTGTAGGAATACACACAACAGTAAAAAAAAAGAGAGAAAAACAGCTGGTTTTTGCAGCGAATGATAGGAAGGCTGCTTAAACTTTAACAGAAGCTCTATAAGAAAAGCTTTATGGGACATCCGATGTAATGCCATGATGATGTCACTTATTAGACCCAACTTACGCCATACACATTTTCTACTCAGGTGCAAAAGTAAAAATTACATAAGTGAGAGTGATTCCCTTAAGGCACGATTGCTATGAAAGGTAAATTTGAGTTGCGAGGCATGGTATGCACCATGCTTGGTAAAAAAAAAGTTAAGAGTACATTTCAAAACCCTGTTGTTAACATGCTCACATTTTTAGAATGTTAACTATCTCCAGAAGCACAGCAAATATCATCAGATGGTGTTCTTTAACCAGCTACTGATTTGTAGATTAAGTGCAAAAAAAAAAAATTTCAATGAGTAAGAAATTGCCTAAGTTTTGGTTCAGGTTTTTACATTCTTAAAATGTTACTACAGGCTATACTTTATTTCTCTAATTGTGAGATCTATAAGTGTACTGACAAATAGTTTTTAGATGACTTTTCCTCTAAATATTTAATATCACCAGAAAGCAATTAGCATGCCTGGAAGAAAGAATATACAAAAAGTAGCTCAGACTCCAATGAAACAAACTTGGCCTCCCTTGGGTTGAGCTCACATTAACCCTTCCTCTATTTTCTCAGGGAGTCAGGGGACATGTATAGTTCCTACACAGCTCTTTTAATATGGACATCCGTAAACTGAAATGGAAAAAGTTCGACTGAAATGAGCATTCTGGGAAAAGTTCTAAGTCAAACTGTGCTTTTTTTCCACAGCTCACTGAAAGTTCAAGGTGACTGCCATTTACACACCATTTCTTCGCCAGCACTGCTCCCTCTACAAGACAACGGTTCTGGTTGTAGGACTGGATTTGTCTGAAATTTATTTGTGAAATCCCGACCCTATTTGCCCATGGAAGCTGATGCTTTTAAGTACCTGGACCCAAAAAAATCCCATGAACTGAACTGTGCCCATCTTAGCAGAGACACAGGGGCATCCCCTTCAACTCCATGCCTGAGGTGAGAGACTCGTTCACCTCGCCTAAGTCCCAGCCCTAGTGGCCCTCCTGGGGGACACAACTGTGTTTATTCAGCTCCTCGCCCTGCAAAACTGTCAGGAACCAGATGGTCTATGCTGGGCTACAGGCCTAGGAAACACCGAAGGATGCTTTTCAAACCTAGGTCGTGGTCATTATAATGCTGAGCAGAGAGAAAGGAGGTATTCTGGGACCACGAGTGCTCAAATATCTAGTCCTCTCCCTATTATTTTCCTTGCATTCACGTCTATTCATTATGTCCTCAAATCATCTCCAGCCAGGCTATCAACTCCAGAATCCAGGCATTCTGTTTTCTCTTCCTCTGTCTTCCTCAGGTTCCCTACCTCATGGGTTCAGGAAGTATTCAAAAACTGTTTAAGTAATTTCTCTCTCTACAGATTCCCCACTCTCATATGAACACAGAGAAATGAAAGACTCCAAGTATCCAGGAGAGGAAGTCAAGGCTAACTGCTGAGGATGCGGCAGCCCCGCCCCTCTAAGAACGTGCTGCTCTGTGACACCTCCCTCCCCCTCCCCCTCCTCAGTGCCCGCTGCTGCAACAGGATTTCCCCTAACGTTGTGCCAGACTACTACAGGCTAAAAGCAGAGCTCATTCTGTTACCCGGATAGGAAGCGTCCTCACATCACTGACCCCCCTTCCTTCCGGGGCCAAACCACCCTGGGGACAGGCCAGCCTAGAATCTGATTTCATTCCCCGAAGCACCCTGCTTTCCATCCCTCAAGTGTCCAACTGTCTGAGGCTTCCTTGGCCATTCTAATCTTGCTGACCACAAGGGTGTCCACCCTGGGAGTCAGCAAGCATAAACCTGCAGGAGGGGAATCCCATTTAGGTCACAGGAAGGCCCCAGGATTTCAGCCTTTGGGACAGACATAAATGCTCTAACCGACCGCCCCGACACAATCAGCAGTTCTTGCCTATGCATTCTCCACCCATGGGCGGGTGGAAGCCTGTGCATCCTGCCCAGCTCTCCCTGCTGGAGAGTGCACGTTCTGGTCAGGCAGCCTGGGCTGCATCTGTGTCACAGTGGGTCCCGCAGCACTGACACTAGTGCTTTGAGACGTATATTAATCCCTCGGTTTCACTGACTTGCTTGTTAAAATATAAATTGTTTAACAAGGATTTCTGGAAAGGGATACCTTAGTGGGGCCCCTTATCCTGATTCCCTTGTAAGCCTCAGGGCAACTTCCAGAGTACTCGCGGAGCGGGCTCTCAGGACAGCCCCCAAGCTCACCACTGCCTCTGCTGCCTCCGTCTGCTCTGATGATGCTGGGGAAAAAGGCAACTATGGCTAGTTTGCTAAGACAGCCCCTGGAAATTTCCATTACCCAGTCACTCTGAGTAAGTAGAATTTTCAGACTGGCCAACAGGGGGTGCTCCAGCATACCTGTGCTGAGTTAATGCTGGTGTTTTCATTCTAGGTGGTTTTCTCAAGTCTAGGCCACCAGCATCAATCACCTGGGGTGGTCATGAGGTGCAGTAATGCGTGCCTCCCGTCTTCACGCCAGACCCGCTGAATCAGAAGTTCAGGGTGGGTCTGGGGATCTCCGCTACTAACAAATACTACACAGGCACCTTAGGCACGCTGACAGTCACTGTGGGCAGGCCCAGAGGGGTGCAGGAGTGAGTGTCCCTTCTGATGACTAAGGCCTTATCAGTGATAAGGTTTTTCAGTGTGATTTCTTCACCAGGAAATATTTTGATCCCTGTCCAGAGTAAATCTTTATTGTCTTTCCAACCAATAAGATCACTCTTGAACTGTATAGGTTAACATTTGAGCTATTTGATATGGATTTTTCAGGTGTGAATGCGCTTTTGTTGGCACTATAATGTTTCCACTTGTCTGTGTTTATTTATTTGCACCCACTGAATCAACCGTATACACCTCCTTACCCTCTGCCTGGCCTATCCGTAGTGTGGATCAGCTGCAAAGTAATCAGCTGTTAATGCTGAGGAAATGGTATTATCTGAGTAGTATTTTTTAATACAGAAACTTTAAAAAAACCGAACAGAAGAAAATCTGAGTGGGCGAGAAATACTTTAGGCCTGAAGAAAATTGATTCTAAATAAATTGAAGGAGTTGGGCCAAGTATTCTTGAGAAGGTAGCTAGATTGGGGGAGGGCGTCATAGGCTGCAAATGAAATTGGGATAATTTTTGAGGTTCCTCGGCTTCCTTTCCTCTGTGCTTTCCCCAGTGCCCCAGCTTTGCTGGAGGTCGCCTTCCCGGGCAGCAAAGAAAATCTGAACTTAAAGCGTGAAACATGAAGTGCTATGCAGTGCTATGTGCCATTAAGTGCTAAAGCAAACGAAGAATTTTTAAAGGACTTCTTGATACCAAGGAGATGGGCCACATGAAGCCTATAACGTCTCAGCGGAAAGAAACCAAAATACAGTAAAGGCTGAACACTTGCACGGGGGAGCCACAGCCAATGCGGTGAAATGAGATCACAGATGGACACTGAGTGGAAGGATGCAGTACCTCGGAGGCATGTTACTTTAACTGGATCCAGAGGGCGTCTTTCAGGACCTGTCTCTCCTGACTGCACTGACCTTTTCCTTTTCCCAAGGCCGCATGAGTACTTAAGCTCATCGGTTGTGAAAACAAATCTGATGAGGTATCGAAGGAGCCGCCTCCCGTCTTTCTTTGAAGAATTTACAGCCTCGTCCCACTGTTTGCTCGTTATGTAGACAGGATAGTTGTTCAACAGCTGCTTGCTTCCCTGCAAAAGCGAAATATTTTCTCATTACCTACCTGGCCGGCCAGCCGGCCAGCAGCCCAGGCGATCTCCATTTCAAAGGCAAACATGCTTTTTAACCAAGTGGCTATACTGACAATGAACCAGGTACTGAAGAGCACAAGTAATTGCTCACACTCAGAACGGGGCACTTTTCAAATTACATTTGCATTTTCTATAACAAGAGCCAATGAGGTATAATGAACACCTTTGAAAGAGGAGCTATTTATAACTTGCATTTTAACAGGTAGGTTAAAATGTGTCAAGATCCAATGACAGGGAACACTATTTAAATATAACCTGTAACTTTCCTTTTCAATCTATTAAAATATGCAAAAATGACTTTGAAGAGTGTGATCAAACAGGTCTCTTCATCCTTTGGTTGGCGGTTAAGTACTTTTAGAAATGATGCTGGTGGGCTACTTCCATAAGGTATTTTTTTGTGTTTCATGCACCTAATATCTGATAGCCATTGTATTTCAGTGGAAACATTAAACAGTGAATTTTAAAGGGGGGGCATTGTGGAAACAAACAAAAATCACTAATAATAATGCAAAACAAGTTTTCTCAAATTATAGCTTCTGCAAATGCCACTATGTCAACTCAAAATTTTTCTTACTTTTCACCTTCATAATTTATGTCTGCTATAAAATTCCCAGGCTAAATAGTTGCACTGGGACTAATTACAGGAATTTCTGTAACGTTTATAAGCCATGTTTAAGTCAATTGCACCTACACGACCATTATTTTAGCTCTCGTTGTCCATAAAATTCTACAGTCCAGGACAAATTAATTAACCCATGATCTCAGCTTTAATGTACTTCTTCCCCAGTAATTAAGGTGTACAAAATAAAGAAGGGAAACTCACTCAGTTTTACAACTCTGCAAATTTACTACAGGTTATAAATTTGGCACTATTTGGAACTGATAGGTTTTAATTTTAAAAAGTGCTCTGTTCAGTTAAGCTCTGAGAAGGGCAAATGGTTTAGGAGCCAACAGGAAAGAAAGAGGCAGCAGGTATGGCTATGAAACTGTGACTGAATTATACCCATGGAAACTCATCACCGCAGCATTCATACTCCCTTGAAATAGCAGGAGTGTGACTTTGTGTCCTTTTTAAGGGAAGCAGCTGAGGGAGGTGGTTTGTGGTTTGAATTTAGAGTCAGCCTGGGTTTGAACTAAATCTCGGTTCTGGGTTTTATTTGTTGTTTCGTGAGCAAATTACTTTAACTCGTTGGACCAAAGTTTCCCCATCTATAACACGGGAAGAACTAAATTATCATGGGTTTAAAATACGAGTACTCGGGAGCATAAACCAACCCTTGGCTCTGTGTACTACGTATGATCAAAAGATGGGCAGGAGCCCAGAGGTTCCGAAGGGTCCTTCAGCCCAGGCTGCTGTTTCACGGCAGGAGGGGAGAGATGGAGGGAAGACTGGAGTGACGGGCAGTGCCGATGGAGAAGTGAGGATGAGAGATGTAAAAGCAAGGTGGTCAGGCAACCAATCCACTGAGCCAGGGTACGGGGGACTGAGGAGTGAAGATGATTCCCAGGTGCAACGGGGGTGTCCTCCACAAAGATAAGGAACAGAAGGTTATGGCTGGGGGGAGGAGGAGGCAGATAGCAAGGAAGAACAGTGCCTGACATATACTAGGTGCAAGGAACATCCATCGGGTGGGTGACTGATGCAGTAAATACTACTGCGGCTGGCACGGAGCAGACACTCAATACCGGTGGCTACAATGAAGAGTTCTTAACTTTCTTTTTTTTGCGGTATGCGGGCCTCCCACTGTTGTGGCCTCTCCCGTTGCAGAGCACAGGCTCCGGACGCGCAGCCTCAGCGGCCATGGCTCACAGGCCTAGTCGCTCTGCGGCATGTGGGATCTCCCAGGACCGGGGCACGAACCCGCATCCCCTGAATCGGCAGGCGGACTCTCAACCACTGCGCCACCAGGGAAGCCCCGCTGTATGTTTTAAAAACAGCTTTCCCTCGGGTGTGTGAGCTCATCTGGCAAGCCAGAATGCCCGTGGCTGTTTGGCCAAGAAGGTTAAATCCTCTCCCAAAGTCTCACAAGTCAAAAGGCACAGCTGGGAACCCTGTCCCCAAATTCAGAGTTGCCCCTAAAACAAGAGCTGAGGCTATTTCAAGATGGGAGGTGCTTGAGATGAGAGAGCTGGCAATCCAGGGAAGGTGCCCTCTCCAAGCTTGAAAGCATCCACTCCTGCAGAAGAGCTCAACAGCCCTTCCAAAATGTAGAAATACCATTTGGAGGCCATTTTCAAGAAATAAAGAAAGGAAAGGAGGCAGAGAGGAAGGAAGGGAGGAAGGAAGAAGGAGAAAGAGAGAAAGTCATTTATAGCCCCAAACAACTCAGACTGCTCTGTGCTGTGGATGAGGTTACCCATGCTGTTTCAGCACAGCTAACAGAAATCAAATATGATTAAATAATACTACTGAGAAGATGCTCATTTGCCTGAAATGACAGTAAAAATAATACAGTAATAACGATAATGATGGGTAATAAAGTTTTAAATAGTCCTATCTGGAGGAAATGTAGATATTTCCCTTATTTTTATATTTTTATAGAATTCTCTTCATATTAGCCACCAAAAGGGTAATGGTGACCTATACCAACTCTGACCTATTGTCAAGTCACTCTGAACAAACCAATTTGAACAGCACTTATTTAATGTCTTCATAGAGTCATATCCAGATGGAAGACGGAGGTGTATATTAACTTTTAAGTAAGTTCTGATTTAGTCTCATGAACAATGTGCTCTCTGAGCACAGAAGAGTGTGGCAATCAGGAAGAGCTTCTGGAAGAAGTGGGCTTTTCAGATGTGCTTTTTGTATAATAGAAATGTCAAGTTAAAAAATGTGGACCCGGGACTTCCCTGGTGGCGCAGTGGGTAGGACTCCAAGCTCCCAATGCAGGCGGCCTGGGTGTGATCCCTGGTCAGGGAACTAGATCCCACATGCATGCTGCAGCTAAGAAGCCCAAAAGCTACAACTAAGGAGCCCACCTGCTGCAGCTAAGACCCGGCACAACCAAATAAAATAAATAAATTTAAAAAAAAAAAAAAGGAAAGAAAATGATTGGAAAGACTTTGGGTTTAAAAGAGGGGTCGGTTAAAAAAAAAAATGTGGACCCTATTTTTAGGGAGCAAAGGATTTTAAGCATGTGACATTTACTTTGGATCTGTATTTTAGAAAAATAACTTTCCAGTGTGGAGCACGGAGAAGAAAGAATCTACTGCGACAGCCCAGGTGACATGTGACTGAGAATGAACTAGAGACAAGAGACTGTTCAACGTGACCGTCAGGAATGAGGAAGAGGAAGAGTCTGTGATGCCTCGAAAGGTTCTGCCCAGGGTTGGTGCTGCTTTTATTGAAGAGGAAACAGGAGTAACGATGGGTATTCAGAGGAGGCATGGTGAGTTCCACTGGTCAGGCAGCAGGACACAATGGTCTGGAGTCGAGTCCTGGGGATTGGGGTCTAGATCTAAATTTGGGACTCGTAAATCCACGCATGGTTGATGTTCAGAGAGAGCGTAACTGAGCAGAGAAAGGTAGTGGAGAGATGAAAGGTCAAAGTCCAGAGAACGGTGGTTGGAAAACTCCTTAAAGCTTAATAAGAAACGGTCGGGGAACCACAAGAGTCCTGACACAAAGGCCCAGAGAAAGGGAGCAGCTGGAGGAGGGGTGAGGCCCTGCGGATGACGAGGGCTGGAAAATGGGCCCCTGGACTGGACAACTGGGAGAGTAGCAGGCTGGGGGGGCTCTCGCAGACCATGCGCTGCGTCGTGGAGGTGGAGCCGGATTACGGAGGCAGGGGAGGGCAAAGGAGAACTGAGAGTGGAGCAATGAATATACACTAGTCTTTCAAGTGTTTAATCACGGAGAAGAATGAGGTCCCCATTCAGCAAATGCCTTCGATGACACGCACTGGGGATGCCAATGGGGACGAGACCTGGGCCCAGCCTTCAAGGAGCGGGATGTGTCGTGGTGTAGGATGAAGGTGCCGATAGGATGCTTCGGGTGATGGAAGGAGAAAGAAAAGATAATCACTGAGGGATGGAGGGAGAATCAAAGGAGGGCTGATTTTCAGGGTGGGAAGACTTGGAACACACACTGGCTCTGCCTGAGGGAACGACAGGTGGGTTCTCTGTGCCAGAAGAATGGGGGGAGACTTGCCCGCAGGATTTAAACTATTTCTTTTTCTCCCCCTCAGAGTACAGAGTTGAATCTTCACGATGCATAACCTTCCTCCACAGGATATATACTCACCCATAAACCTCAGAGTCAAACATGTATTTTGCTAGCCAATCTGTTCTGGTATATATATACATGGCTAAACTACCAGGATGCTTCATCTTAAGGAAATTCCACATGGAATGAGACCTACCTCGGCCGGCTGGTCGGCTGGCTGTGGGATCACAAGCTGGTTGTAGTGCTGAAGCAACGTCTTCAGGTAGTCTAAAACCGTCTGGCAGGGCACTGGGTAGAAGAGATTGCAACAATTGCACATTAGCTATTTTGTGCTGGGAAAATAAAAAGCTTTAAGGTTTAAAAAGATTTTTGATGCAAACTTCTAAAAAAAAGACTCATTTTCTAAAGGAAATAGAATCTTCTCTCATTTGACATCTGTAGTTATTTCAGTTTGTAAATATAGAACAGATGCTATGGTTCGGGGAGAATTTTTAGGCTCAGCACAGCTCACTGAAAACTTTTAAGTCAAACCTACTCTAAGATGAATTTGGGTTAATAATAATGATATCACACTGAACAACTCACCGAAGAGACACGTCTTCTTTTACTCAAGTTGTAACATTAGCACCCGACGGTACTTTTTAAAATTAAAGTACTGAAAACTAATGTTTCACTGGTTTTGGATCAATGATATAATGTTCATTTGTAGTGCCATTCGTTCCTAGTTCTTCAGTAAAGCAGTAAGCCATGCACTTTAGGCCTGCTTCCTGACACAGACACATGTAGTTTTTCTGGTAAGTGTCTCACTCCTCCCCTCTCCAGAAACTCACCCGATCTGGTCCAATTCAGATTCGGTTATTATGTATTTCATTAACTGTTGCACTATATTTTGTGAGGCACAGTCTTACAGAATCACTGAATAATCACAATAAAACGGAACAGATGTTAACCCAACATAGAGTCTGACATTTTTTTTGTACCATTGCATAAATAATTCTTATATTTTAAGATTTGTATTAGAGCCCTTTCCAGAGTATTAACTGATTGCTTTTAAAGGTCTTGGTAACTTAGTAAATAACCTAACGGATACGAATTATTGCCATCATCTGTCTTGGCTGTGTGTTTTCTTAAGATGTTTTTGTCACATTGAAGAAAATAATAAATATTTAACCTAAACCCTAATTTTAAAGTATCACCACTGAGCCTTCTTCACTTCATTTTTCTCAGCACTTTTTTGAGAGCAAACTGAAATTATCTTTGTCTCCTGCTAACAGCTCTGGGTTTTTCAGGTGACATCATATTGCAACATAAATCAAAAACTACATCACCATCTTTTTGAAGAATTTGAATGATAAGAAGTAGAAGTAGGTTAGGAAATTTTTCTTCTTGCCAAAAAATATTTTCTTAAATAACATCCTTATAGACTTGTGTCTTACAGACCTGTGTCATAGGTCACTCTTGTATAGTCATTTGAATATATTCTTCAAATTAAAGAAGCAGTTTCAGGACAACCGCAAGATTGTGCCTTCAACAAAAAGAAGGCACGTGTGTATCAGTTTGAAGTAGGACTTTTATTAAACCAAAGTTTAATAAAACCTGTCAAGTACCTCTAATTTCATCATCCTATTAAAAGACTAACCCACTTTAGAGCCCACCCTGATGTAACTAAACCCTTTGTTTTATTTATAATTCTGCCAGACCTTGCCCAAGTTCCTTTGAAGGGGCGCACTTACTGGCCAACAGTTCTATGTTCTGACAGACACTTTCACCCTGGGTATGGCTGAGTAGAGACTCTGAGTCACTGAGAGCTAGAAAATCCACTTTCTAAACCACACCATTTCTGCTAGGGTATGCAGTGTTCACCAAAAAGTTTGAGCAAGTTAACTGAATGACAAACAAGAATTTCCCACATTACTAGAGTTCCACAAACAAACAGTCTAACCCACTTTGCTCTCAGTGAGTGAGAATGTATCTTCTGGCAATGGGCACGGATTACAGGAAAAAAGCAGAAGCCTTGAGAAGCTAACGGAGACAGGAAACAAGTTTGCTGTTGAGTTCTGGCTTTTCATTAGCTGTGTGGCCTTTGGGACTCCATTTAACTTCTGTCGTGAGTCCCTTCTACACATTGCTGAAAAGAAGGACCTCGGTAGCAGCAATGCAACTGTGTATACGTCACTGCTTTTCCAAGTGACATGTGAGAGGTATTACTCTGACTTTAGTTTGGAAGTTTTAGTAAAATTTGTAAATACTCACTAAGATTTGAACGAAACTTCTTCTGATACTTTATCCATACTTTACGTTTGTTTAGGGAAGAAGTGTTTAAGTGAAGCACAAAAACGCTTACAAAACTCAATATTCAGTGTGACCTCAACCATGTTAAAAATAATTATGTGCGCAGAGAAGAGACTGGAAAGAAATAAACCAAAGTGTTAATAATTTAAAATGATTATATTTTGGTAACAGAATTAGGGCAGTTATTATTACCTTTATCCTTTATCATCCTTGTAAAAACCAGTTTAAAAAAATTTCTACAGTGGGCATGGATTGTAACTACTTAGAAGTTGTTTGAAGAATGTCTACATGACTGTTATCTCCCCTTCCTTTGCTATATATGACCTTCAGTATTGCCTGTGTAGCCCTGGAAGGGCTTGGAGGACGACTCTCCCATCTCTACACCCCCAGTATTTAGGCAGCAGTGCTAAGCCCTGAGCGAGGCCGGCTGATGCACATGCGCTGGAAGAAAGTGGAATTTCATGTGACTTTACTGGCTGTAAGGCTCTCCTGAAGGCAAGTGGGTCCTGTGGGTGGTATCTGGGCACAAGGCCGAAGGCCAGGAAGACTTAGCTACTGAATTGACTCTGCACAGTTGGCGGCTGTACTGTCTGGGAGACTCTTAAGTAAGGGCCTTCCAAGGAGAACTGCTCTGATTCTGTTTTTGCCTATATTAAGGGTGCTTGGGTCTCGAGCACCTAATTTTCCTGGCAGATCATTGCATTAACATCTTGATCAGTTTCTCTTCTTGTTCCTCAAGTACTATTTAATCTACTTTGCTATATAATTTTTTTTTTTTAAGAAGATGTTGGGGGTAGGAGTTTATTAATTTATTTTTGCTGTGTTGGGTCTTCGTTTCTGTGCGAGGGCTTTCTCTAGTTGTGGCAAGCGGGGGCCACTCTTCATCGCGGTGCGCAGGCCTCTCACTATCGCGGCGTCTCTTGTTGCGGGGCACAGGCTCCAGACGCGCAGGCTCAGTAGTTGTGGCTCACGGGCCTAGTTGCTCTGCAGCATGTGGGATCTTCCCAGACCAGGGCTCGAACCCGTGTCCCCTGCATTAGTAGGCAGATTCTCAACCACTGTGCCACCAGGGAAGCCCTATAATTGTTTTTTAAAGACTCAAAACATTTACCTCCAAGTATACCACATACAATTTTATAGGGAGATTGAAATTGTTTACTGTCCTCTGACGACCATGCCATCTGTGTGCTTATTTCAAGTGTCCTATTCATATCGTCTCCGTAAAGTATAAGTCCCGCAACTGTAAATGTCTAGAAATAAACAATGAGCTTTAAGTGTTACTCAGCCTACAGACGCATGGTAATTCTCTTGATTATCACAATGTCCTGTCTCTGTTTAATTTAATTGACGTGCGTAGCTGCTACAACAGAACGTGCCTGACACTGGGCTGGGAATCGGGGTTATGAGGATGACTGTGACTTAATCTCTATCCTCAAGGACCTTACACAGCCTGCCTCTCCTCGTATCAAGACCCCAGAAGAGACAGACACACAGAAAGTAAAAACTGGCCCTGATACAGACTTCAACAGAAGCAAGCATGATGTACGACAGCAAGTGGTTAATTCTGCCGGGAAACTGGGGGAGGGGCTTGTTATGGACGGGTGTCGCCTGACCTGGGTACTGATGGCTGAGGAGGACTTTCTTGAGTGGGGAAAAGGAGGATATGTTGGAAGGACAGCAGGAGTTAAGGGAAGACCAGAAGCAAGGGCACAGCGGCTCAGGAATCACAAATTGTCCAGAGGGGTTGGAACACTCGGTGTATGGTGGGAACTGAGGGGCGAGTCTCCAAAAATGAACAGGAAGACTCAGGCAGTGAAGGATGTCACGTGCCACACTGAGGGGGCTGGAATTTACTCCATGGGCCAATAGAGGCTTTTCAGCAGTGGGTGACGTGGGCCTTTTCAGTTGGCAGAGCCTGGCGTCTGGGGGAGTTGAGTGACTATCCCAAGAGTCCATATGGTGAAACAGGCCTGGATGAAAGCAATGGGGAGAGGGGGGAAGACCCCATACCGGTGGGTATGTACGAGGTGGAATCCAGAGGAGAGGAGGCTGACATCAAGGAGGGAGAGAGATGGTTATGGATGGAACTGCGGCTCCCAACCTGGGTAACTAACTGAATGCTGACCTTTTTACAAGGTAAGACTACCATCAACAATCTGAGAAAACCACTTAAGATTTCTGTATGATCAGGCACAGGACCACGTCCCTGTTTCTTTTTTTTTTTTTTTGCGGTACGCGGGCCTCTCACTGTTGTGGCCCCTCCTGTTGCAGAGCACAGACTCCAGACACGCAGGCTCAGTGGCCATGGCTCACGGGCCCAGCCGCTCCGTGGCATGTGGGATCTTCCCGGACCGGGGCACGAACCCGTGTCCCCTGCATCGGCAGGCGGACTCTCAACCACTGCGCCACCAGGGAAGCCCCCTGCCTCTCTGTTTCTTAAGGTTGCTCTTTGTTGAGTGCTTCCTGGAACACCTAGGAGGCACTCGGTTGCTACTTAATGAACTTAATACTTCCAGCATTCCAGTATTATTAACCTCACCTTACAGAAAGGGGAAACCAAGGCTCAGAATGGTTAAGTAAGTTGCCTAAAACCACAGATAGCAAGTGGCAGGAGCAGAAATCCAAACCCAGGTTTGACTCCAGAGCCATTTTCTTCAGCCCACGCTGTTCTGTGTCCCTCAGTCTCACAGCTACCGCCAATAGTCGTGCTGACTTCTACCAAATCCTGAGTAAAAGAACTCAGTCCTTTATTGCTCTCTGTTCCTGTCACTCGCTCTAGTTTTTTACTCAGAACATTCATTCTCCTTAGAACGCGCACGTTAAGCATGATCAATGTGTTTCTCGGGACCAGAAGTCGACCTGAGCCTTCTCCCACAGGCACTTCTGGGCACGTGGGCTGGAGGGTGGCACGAGCACGGGAGAGCACTGGCACTGCGACACCACTTACTCCAAGGGCTTTTTGTTCTTACAAAACTAGTTATCCAAAAACAGACACCGATTTATCTTTTTAAAATCTTCGTACGTAGAATATCCTTACCTAGGACCAGCACTTTGTACGTAATCCAAGGTTAATTCTCTAGTTTGTAGCCTCCTGAGTTAGTACAGTTGATCCTCATTATTTGCAGGTTCTGGACCTGCAAATCTGTCTACTCGCTAAAATGTATTTGTAACGGTCAAATCTGTATTTGGGGTGCTCTTGCGGTCACTGCGGACTTTGGCTGGTCACTGAGAAATCTGAATTTCTGGAATCACACACCCCCAGCTGAGGTTGAACAAGGTAACACTTGGCTTGCTCGTTTCAGCCCTCATACGATAACAAGGGTTCTTTTCATGTTCTGTTTAGTGCCATGGTTTTTGCATTTTTGTGCCTTTTCTGCTTGGTGATTTCGCTGTTTAAAAGGAGCCCCGAACGGAGAGTTGAAGTGGTGTCTAAGTGTTCCTGAGCGCAAGGCTGTGATGTGCTTCAAGGGGAAAATGCGTGTTAGATAAGCTTTGTTCAGGCTTGAGTCACAGCGTTGCTGGCTGTGAATTCAGTGTTAACCAACTAACACTATATATTAAATAAGGGCTCGTTAAACAAAAACATACTTAAAACGACGTTTTGTGATTGGCTGACGAAAATGTTGCAACCAGAGGCTCTGGGGAACCGAGGTCTGTATTTCCCCTCAGAGTAATGCCTTGCTGATTCAGTGCTCACAGCTCACAGAATAGAACGACTGTGAATAATAAGAATCGACTACATTTTGAGGGTGGAAGAGGGTAATAAACTAGCTCTGGAGTCAAGAGGCTTCGATTCTAATCTGAGGTCTGCCACAGACTTTACCTGTCCAGGTTGCAACCTCTTTGTCTGTAAAATGGGAATATTAATTTTTGTTTGGAGTTATGAAGATAAATTGAGATGATCATAAATGTACTTTTTAGAAAGTAGAAAGTTCTTTACTAATATCAACAATAAGTGTATCTTCTCTATATTTGGCATTTAGAAAACTTCATTTTTTTTTTTTTTTTTTTTTGCGATACGCGGGCCTCTCACTGTTGTGGCCTCTCCCGTTGCGGAGCACAGGCTCCGGATGCGCAGGCTCAGCGGCCATGGCTCACGGGCCTAGCCGCTCTGTGGCATGTGGGATCTTCCCGGATCGGGGCACGAACCCGTGTCCCCTGCATCAGCAGGCGGACTCTCAACCACTGTGCCACCAGGGAAGCCCAAGGTATTTTTAATATGTCATAATTATTTTACTTTGGAAGTTATTATTTTTTAAATTTTATTGAAGTATAGTTGATTTACAATGTTGTCTTAGTTTCAGGTGTACAGCACAGTGATTCAGTTTATATATATATATATATATATATATATATATACACACACATATATATTCTTTTTCAGATTCTTTTCCCTTATAGCTTATTACAAAATATTGAGTACAGTTCCCTGTGCTATACAGTAGGTCCTCGCTGATTATCTATTTTGTATATAGTAGTGTGGAAGTGATTTTTTTTTTTTTGTGGTACACAGGCCTCTCACTGTTGTGGTCTCTGCCGTTGCGGAGCACAGGCTCCGGACGCGCAGGCTTAGCGGCCATGGGCTCACGGGCCCAGCCGCTCCGCGGCATGTGGGATCTTCCCGGACCGGGGCACGAACCCGTGTCCCCTGCATCGGCAGGCGGACTCTCAACCACTGCGCCACCAGGGAAGCCCTATCATTCTTCTTTTAATAACCTCTCAGCTCTTTGTATTCCTGATCCAAATGTCTTCCTTTTGTGACTTTTTCTTCTTTTAACCTATTTTCACTTTCTTTTAAAAAATTTAAACTTTTAAACAGACTTTCTATTTTCTAGTGTGATAATCTAATGCAAAAGAAAATGTGCTAATGCTATTTCCTGGGATAAAATATGTAATTGCCTATATCTGCAGATAACTCTGGAAAGTAAGTTAGACAGCACTTTCTAGAAGCCCCTTGTTTGCCTGTAGTTGATAATAAGACTTTGTTGAATGTTTCACAAATAATACAATAAACAAAGGCCCTCTCGGGTGGTGCCAGAAAGAATACCTCTCCCCGGTCCCTCCTTTCGCTGTCACCTTCCTTTCCCCCTTTTACAGCTACCCAAGTGAAAGCATTTTTTCCTGTAGACTAATAGGCTCATTTCTTTTGAACTCTCAGTTCAAGAACTGCTCCCAGATATAAATGCTTTATTTAAGGGGGGAAAAAAAAAGAAAGAAACTGGAATCTCAGAGTTGCTCAACAGCCTGACTCTGGAGAGAGAGGGAAGCGCCTGAGGAACACTGCCCCCGAACTGACCCACTGCAGGTGCTCCCATCATCTTGCTCACCTTATTTCCTCCGCTAACTGCTGCGCGCTCCTCTCCCCTTTGTACTCATCCACCCTGCTCGGCTGTAAGAAGAGTGATCGTACAACATACGGGCAGATTCTACAGGAAGAAAGCCCCAGGTCCTTCCATGGAAATGTACGGCCTCTAGGATAACAGAGGCCTACTGGGATCATTGGGAAGCACGGATACTGCTTAGGGAAAATCGATCCCAAATCTCACAGGAAAGTTACGGCTTGCAAAATATTCTTGTTACGTACAAAACCAGAGTATTATTGCTGTACTTTTCTTCATATGGATAAACGTAACAGATTCCCCCTCGGCCCTGCCCACACCAAAGGCACAGCTCGTAGAATGCCAGAGTGGATTCCTGCGTGATCACCCACAGGCTGGTTTGCTGTTTAGCCAAAGATGGAGGTTGGGAGGTGAGGAGGGCAAGAGGGCAGTTATGTCTCTCTTTGATTCAAGTCTTTCATCTCGAGGGGCACTTTCAACCTGACGCCCAATACTAAGGTATCCCTAGGTAATGAATCCAGGAGTTAAGTAATCACAAATGGCTAATCTTTCCTGCATTTCACACTATTTTTTTTCTATTCATAATTGACAAACTGAGTTTCCTCTATATCGCTGAATTTCAGTATGGATTATTTAAAGCAATCATGGCTCTCCACATAGAATTGGTTCAAGTTCATGGAGGGGACTCTTTACAGTAACAGTGGTGGAATGTTTACAGTAACAGTGCTGATCATTAGCCTAATTTCAACAACTGTCATTCAATGTCTGACCATCAAGAGGACTCAAGAAATTGCAGCATTCTCGTCTTTCTGGGAAGCAGAGAAGGACAATGATTAGTGGCAGGCCAGCAATGAGTTATCTCTGAAACAGACATTTCATCTGTACGGATTTAGGTAACAAGAGGTAGAGTGAACCCCAAATTTGCTTGGTAAGTTTACCAAGGACAGACGGCTCACCAAATATTTACGGTTAGGAATTAGGCAATAACGCTCTGGACATTTGTGTCACCTGTCCTTGCACTCTGAAACTCTTCCCCACAGCTCTGAATGGCTGATGCAAGGATCTGCAGTTGGCTGATCTCCAGGACACTATCTTCTCCCCTAATGAAACAGGAGTGGGGAGTAAGAAGCAACATACCCTCTTGGCGGTAAAACCAATAGTTCACATAATTTATGAAACTGTGCAAGTTGTAAAATCCCAGTGTGTCCGCTGCACCCATATCTCTGACTTGGAGAAACCAGTAGCGCTCTGGTTCCACCGCATTCTTCTGGGTCCTGCCAGTCTCTCTGCTGCAGTCAGATCCGGCCTGGCAGGGACAACGCCAAGACTCTGCACCTAACCCCAGGGCTCAAATGTAACAACAGAGAATGGATTTCCTTCACCTCTTGCTTCTCTCCCACAAGTGCACTCAATCTAATTCCGAAACGTTCTGAGCCAAACCTCAGCTCTATTTGGGCAATTCTCTTAAATGAAAGGACAGAAGGAAAATAAATTTCTGATTTGGCAATTCTAATAAGCAAATGGGTAACTTTCTTCAACACTTCCTTCTTTTTACCTCAGCTGCCAAACTGGGTGGTGCAAAGACACCGAGTTAGGAAAAGAATGTGATTTCTATTTCTATTTATGGATCAGCCTTAAAAATTTTAAATATGTTATGTATGCTTTATTTTGAACATATTAGTATGCAAGTATATGTATGTAAATAACCAATGAATGTGTACATTGGTAGATACACGCTCAAAAATTTTTATCAATGGGCTGCATGATTAAAAAGGTCTTAATGTCTTTTATAAGCCACAGACATGCAGGAATGACCTCAAAGATATAGGCAAAATCAGGAGCTTTCCAAATAGGGAAAAAAAATGGCTTTGCAACCCAGAGAAGATCTTGCCATAAAGATGACTTTACTACTCTGCAGACCTAGTGTCTCTGCGAGGCGGTACAATGCCTCGCGTTCAGCCAGGAGCACAACCAGTTTGCGACCAGCTTAATCACTGGTCTGTCGTTGACATATTCCTTTTAGTTTACAGTTGCATATTAACTTTAAGGGGGAGTTTGCACGCTAAAAAGAGACCATGCCTATTGAAACTTAACAAGAAAGGGGAGAAGTTAGTGGACTAGAAGAGACCATTTGTTCTCTGAGCCCTGCCTCTGTAGTTACCATTTCATTTTAATTTCTCTCATGGACTAATAAAACACATATATCAAAGTCTTTAAAAATACAAAAGCCATTTTAAAGGAACAGGGTCACTTTTTGAAGAAAATTCAAGCTCACAGAACCTGGCCTATTTCAATCTCATTGCACTACATCTGGGAATCACTTTTGTATCAGTGGAGACATCTTTTAATTGGACCATAGTTTTCAGGCCTACACCCCAGAACACTGTGGCTTAAACACAGGACAAGGCTAGTGGCTCATCTTGAAATTTCCATTTGGCACTGGTAGGCTAAAACTGTGCATGCCGGTTTTTCTAGCTCTTCTACATCGCCGGCCCAAACAACAACAAAAAGTCACACATACAAGCACACGTGCATACATACATGCAGATGGGACACTGGAAAGGAATGAGTTGCAGGTGGCTTGCAAGGAACAGGGCAGGGTACCTGGGATGCTCTCTAACTTTCTTCTGAGCTCTTCATTTTCTTGTTGCAGTGACACCACCTCCTGCTCCAGCTCTTGGCACCGAGGACAGTAGCCCTCCTCTTCCTCCTCCTCTTCTTCCTCAGGCAGCGTAGAAGAGGATGGGTGACCGTGGGATTCGGATGTCGCTGGGGAGGTCCAGCCACCTAGTGTGTGCACGGGGGACGTTGCTAGAGGATCCACGTCTGCCAGGTGGCCATACTCACTGACCGAGGAGGTGTTTGCAGTCGGAAAGCTCCCGGAGAGCAGGTAATTTTGTAGGGAGTCAGTGAAAACCCTCAAGAAGGCAGAAGTCTGTTGTTTCCTTTGCATATATTGCATCTCTATGTCTACACTGTCTGAGGTCTGACTGTGGACCCCTTTGCCAACAGGGCACTGCTCCTGTCTTTCAGTGTAACTTGAGCCTTCCTGCTTTACGCAAGAAATCAGGGATTGAGAATGGCTGGAGTCCAGAAGCTTTCCTCCACAATTTAAGAGGCTAAGGACTCGGCTGCATTGTTGAGCAAAGGCGTCCAAGATCATACGACTCTCTGAAATACAAGAGAAGACACGTCAGAGACTGCCAGCCAAGACAAGGGACAAGTAAGGTCCTCGATCTAGAGTTTAACATTAAAAAATGTCAAAAACATGGACTTCTCCTCCCTGCTACACACACAGGTGACCTGGTGCATCCACTTCTAATAGGATGCATAGCTTCCGGCTGCTCTGTGACTGGTGGGGTGCCTGATGAGCCACCCCTAACTTGAGTCTGGGAAATGGCTGGACTGCGAGACGGGGGCACCGGATAGAGACTCCCTCTCCGTGGTTATTAACCGGCCTGCACAGGTCTGAACTCACACCTTTGGCTTCATTAATATCCTTACTCTAATGAATCGAGCCAGCCCTGCAGACTCAACTCCTCATTGACAGGAGGGCTTACAGCAATCATTACGTCTATTTCTGGAGTGCCCTCATGCCCTTGCTATTAATCAGCTGATACAATCCCTGCTGAGAGTACGTTGCTCCCAGATGCAAAATGGAGAAGAACGATGAGTCTTTCTGAAGAGCTCACTAAACGTCTAAGGTAAAATAAAGAGTGGGCCTACAAGGCAAATAGTGAGGAGCCCCGAAGCAAGCCTGTGTCATCCAACATCTGTGCTCACCATTCTTTTACTTTATCTGCTAACTTAGATTTCTTGTCAAGGCCAGCGTTTAGCTTGATCTATAGCAGCATCATCTGAAAAGCAATAGTGCCTCTTCTCAGGGCTTCTCCCACCAAATCTCTTAAATGGTATGTGCTGAGGGTGCCAGTTAGTTTCCACAAGTGTATTCTAAAGCATATTAACTGTCAATCAGTGGAAAGCAAAAAGCGAACAGAAAACAATCAGCTCACTTCAAAAAGAAAGAAAGAAAAACCCAATGTCCTGAAAATGTGATTTAATGTTGTCAGTCTAAGGGGCTTGAAAATTCACCCTAAATGTAACCGTCACAAGAACACTGTCTTCTTTCTGGACCACCACCCAGAACGCACTATTCATATCAATAAATACCCACAGAGAGACAGATAACTTTTTTAGGGCTTATATAGAGCTATCAGGGTACCTCTCATTTCCTCTCCCACCCTACGCGGAATAATGGTAACAAACAAAATATTGTAGGTTCTAAATGCCGATATCCGTTGTTTATGATAGAAATGTAACGAGTCACTTGCTGTCTCTGGAAATGTTGACTAGCTGTATTTTTTTCTGAGGGGAAAAAAATAACCTTGAAAAGTGAAAAGTGGTGAGATGCTTGAGGGCTTCTATGGGGACAACAAACTAAATAGCTGTGATTAAGAAATTGATTTCTCTAGAAAACCCAGGATGATGACCAGCAAACCAACCTTCAGAAACCTCCAGGTGGTACTTCAGCCTCTACTTTGTTTTTTCTTACTATTCTTCCTGAAGTAACTAAGATATCAGGGGAAGGGGGTACAAGTCTCCTATTTCACTTATTTAATAAGAATATACATAAAGCCCAGAGCATACAGCAAGCACCTCTCATATCTCCCAAATCTATAAAATGCTCCCGTTCCTAAATCTCTCAGGAAAAATGACAAGTCAGAACACAGAGGCCAGTTCTTTTCAGTTCAGGAGAGATTTATAGACTGTATATTCCGTGTGTGGACTGGGGTTTGAGGGCCAGCACAGAATCTCTAGAAATATTTACTGAATACATGTGGGGACTCTTATAAATAAATAGAGTATCTTAGTTTGCAGCATTTGTACCCTTACCCTGAATCCCACAAATATTAGGCACAGGCCTATTTTTTACACGATTATTTTGAGTACTAAAGAAAGAACTAGATGCCAGGTATAGTTTTAGGCTAGAGCTGATAGATGGGCTGGGAACTTGGCTGAAGTAGCGGCCAAGATAAAGTCGGCTTGCTGCCTTGGAGAAAAAGGGATGTGGATACGGGAAGGATATTTCGCACACCGAACACTGGAAGTGATGATGACTCTGCCCCCAGCCAGGTGGAAAGGAATAACTGAGCTCATGATTTGAACCAAAACTTAATGGAGAAAGACTTCAAAGAGTTGGGTGTTATATCTTACAATGACCAAAACCGAATAAACAAGAAAGTAAACAGTTGAACCATACAAGTGGGGAGGTTTAAGATGCTGCATTCTCATTTCTTTACTCCTGGCTTTTTGTTCTTTTATTAGTAAAATCAAAGGACAATATTGATTGGCGATTCTCAATTCTAACACACCAGCAGTTTTCATTCATTTAATCCTATAATCCCATTCTAGATCTAAAGTTGTATTTACTGTTTGCATTTTAATCAGAATAGTCCCAAGTGATTTACAGCCTATACACCTATAACATAACCTTGATGAAAGGAACAAAATAGGAAAGGAAAGGCTAAAACAGAATTGCCTAGAAAGAACTGCTCGAATGTATCTGTCCAATGTCCTAAGGAGCTCAGTTGTTTTAATCATGTTGATAAAACACGTTAGGGTATAGATTTTAAGGGAAAAAAAAAATCTGATGTAGAGACAAGCATGATTTGTTTTCTTAACTGAAGGATAAACTCGTAATATGCTGAGAAAAAAATCATTATGTAATATACTACATTATGAAGATAATGTATTAAAGTGCACTCAGAATATCAGAGAATAGTTACAATCATAAAACGGTTCTTGCCTGCAGTTTTTTCAAATGCTTCATTCTGAATTTGTTCTCAGAACGAATATATGTAAAAATGCCAACTGTAGCCCTAAAGCTGTATTCTCTTCTTTTCACTACCTTATAGTTGAATAGTATTTTATGTCAATACATTGAAGAGTATGATGAAAAATATTACTATTATACTTGGTGGGAAATGGCAAATCTTTACACTTAACACACATTGCAGCCAGCAGTGCTTCAGCTTTCCATAAAGAATATAATTAGAACACAAGTACTGTACGATGCCCATTATTGCTAAGAAATGGAGAAAAGTTCTGTTTTCATATGAACACGATTGAATGGCCACTGATCCACGATTCTTAACTGAGCAAAGTGTGAACGTGTATTTTGAAATTTTTAAACTCTTTTCCCCCACTAGGCACAGAATGTTCCAGTCAAGTGATGGCAAGGAAGTACAAAGTCAACAGTTTATAGAGAGGCTTTAAAACAACCTAGTTTATCCCTAACTTCTTTAAAATTAAACACCGTAAAATGTTAATAAATCACAATCACAAAGCACTCTAAAATGACCACATCTCTCTCATTTATTTTGCTTTATTGTGCAATCTGTCGGGATCTAATATCATGTTGCAAATTGTGCCCAGTCTGATTCCAGAATCCGAACCCGTGTTATTTTTGTAATTAAAAACTTCATTTCTAGAATTTCTTCAGAATTTAAGTGGTTTAATCCATCCTAAATCTGATAAGTGAAGAAGAGGGATGGGAATTCAGCAATGAAACACGGGCTCCCTACTTTAACATCCTTCTTTGTAAGTAAAGCCTTGAATGGAATTTGCCCATCACAGCAGATCCCCAAGAGTATTCTGTTTCTATGAAGGAGATCACAGTAGTCAAGATTAGTGGTAATCTTTTGATTTTAGCCCACAAAGGGTGAAATATATTAATACTAAAAATGCAGAGGCAGAAAAAACATTTTTGTGACCTATACGACCCTGTATCCATATATTACATCTATCAAAGGATTTGCAACTAGTTCAAAATAGATAATTTCCTTAAAACATTAATATAACTTCTTTTTATGAGAGGACTTCGTGGCATAGAAAATAGAAGTTAGAAAATGAAAGCATCTTTGGAAGCATCACCCCTGTCTTAAATCAATGAACTACTGTATGTCTTTCAAAAAGAATGCCATCCAATTTTTTTTTCCCTAATGGCAAATATCAACACAGCAAAACAGGATGCAATTTTTCTAAATAAATAAATCAATGATGTGTCAAAAATTAACAGATGAGTTAATATACTCAGTGCTATCAAAACCAGATGGTGCTTCCTAATATCCATCCTGCTCAGTCAATCCCTGAATATTTTCTGGACCATCGGTATATAAAATAGGATGCTGCTATTCGTGATGGCAAACAAAAGCAATCATGCCTGCCAAGCACATACTATAACAGGCAGCATTTCAGCTCTGCTAGACAGAAAGTAATTAGAATGCTTTTAATGTCCAAAAGAATGATGCTGATAGGCTGCCGCAGATGTGTAGATTTATGAATATTTATATGGTGGTTTATAGCTGACACTTTTATCAGTTGAAGAAGATAAAATATCTGCCTGCCTCAAAAGCTTGACAGTCAGGTTAATAAAATCTCATTAAAGAGAATGACCTATGCAATTATATAGGATTTATTGTAATTCATTTTTGATTGTACTCTGCTTAAAGATGCAATTTCCCATTTCCTGATGCCAAATTTAGGCTGCATATCAAGATCTACGTGGGTTTTAACTCTAAGCCTCCCACAGAGGAAAAATAGGCTTTTAGAACCATGGCATATTACCGCTTTTAAGGAAAATTATACTCTTCAGGAGATTTTACAAGAATGTTGAAAAATCTATTTTAATCATGTATTTCTCCTCTCAATGGTTTATGGCCCTTAATGGCAAATGAGGTTCACTTCAACCCTTTCATCTTTTCACTGCATTTTCTCTGGACACTCAGTTATCTCTCTTCCATCCTTGACTCATTTCATCTCATCGACATTTTGACTATTTTCAGTTTACGAGGTAGCCTGAGACCCTGCAGTACCACTGTTGTGAGGGTGCCACAAGCAAATCACCACCCCTACCCCTACCCCACCCAGTGTGCTAGGATGGCTGTCTGTACACACATGCTTATTGGTTCAAAGTGGAACCACTAGTTCCTCAAAGAGCCAATCAGCTCTTCAGGTGACTGTCCCTCTGATGGCCACTCACATCACTGTGCCTGTTAAGAGATGGCTTTGTCCCCCAATGATTAATAGTATGACCACAATTCATGATGTCTAGTACTATGGTCTTTTTTTTTTTTTTTGCCCCTGACCATTTTCCTCACTGCATGGCAGAAAACTACCATTCAATTCCCATCTTTCCAACAAGTACATGGCATCCTGTCTTGGGGCTATCTAGCCTACCTCTCTATGACCTCTCTTAAAAAAAAAAAAAAAAAAAGGCAGCAGCAGCACTGAAAATAAAAGGAAATAAGAAACACAGGGAGTTGGAGGGACATCAAAAAGCCCCTTTCCACTCCTTTAGATTCAGTGATATGATTTCCACCTGCGGACAGAGACAAACTAAACAGGACGTTAGAAGAAACACTGAAAAAGAAGACATTCAGAACAAGGTAAGAAGGAAACAACAACAGCAAAAACTCCTTATGGATAAAGAGTGGGGCAACTGCCAGAGTAGAAGGCACCATGGAAAGGATAGCAAGTGACTGGCGCAGAAAAAAGAAATATAGGAAAAATAGCAGGGAAAGGCAAGGTTAAAACTATGGATGAAAATGGAAATGAGAAGGGGTAGATTTATACTGTATGAAAAAAAGAAGAAGACAGAAAGAAAGACAGTCCGCAAAGACTGAAAGGAGAAAGCAGGATGAGATTAAAGACTGAACTGGGCAGATAAAGAGGGGGGAAAACCCCAATGAACATGGTGGCACTGAGGCTGTGCAAAGGAGTAAGCAAAATATAGAATGTGGAAAAAAGGACCCAAACTTCTGAACAATGCAAAGATAAAGGAAGATAAAGCAGAGCCGGGAAATAAACAAGGAGTGAACAAGAAGTAGTATATAAGAAAACCAGACCCCAAGCCCAGAGAGCACACAAACCTCACTAAGAAGGGGGGAAAACAGAAGAAAAATGAGGAAAGTGAAAGTAGGCTAGCCTCACAGTGAACATAGAAGCACAGCGGAATTAAAATACAGGGGAAAAAACCACACCTCACAAACAATAAGGACATCCACATAAAACCTCGCCAACATCTCCCAGCCAGTGAGGGATGTGACAGAGCAAGTCTTCACTATAACCTGTAATTAGGTTTTCATTCTCAAAACCAATCCTTCCTGTGTCAAAATACTGACAAACAACAGAACATGAGCTTAGGCATCTATAACGCATTTCAAGACAATGCTCCTATTTTCATTAGGAAAAAAGGAAGCCGTGGATTCACTGATATGCAGGATTTGGGGGGCTCCAAAGTGCCATAAAAGGCCTGAGCAGGAACTTTTCGTTCTGAGCGGCGGGATACACGGGGCCGCGAGTCCAAGGGGAGCAGAGAGCACACGGGCGCAGGCCGCAGGCTGTGACCTCTCCACCAGCCCGTCGCCCTCCCCGCCGCTGGGCTGGAGAGCCGGCTTTTCTCAGGAGTCGCGTACCCTGGGGTGGATGCTCCCCGAAAGGCAGTCATTTCTAAGGGGCCTGGGACCCCGCGGTGCAGCAGCGCTCACCCTGCGGGGCCCAGAGCGCCCGGGGTTCCCGGGGCTGGGGGGGAGGGGCGGGAGGTCTCCGTCCCTTAAGTCGCGGCCGCCGGGGCGAGCGCCAGTTCCAACCGCGCGGCTGCTGCAGAGGAGCCTCGCGTCCTGCACACACCGGCGGGGACTCTGGGGTGGCCGGGTAAAGGGGGCCAGGGAGAGGCAGAGACAGCGCGCGCTCGCCAGGAAAAAGCAGGAAAGCAGCCCTAGGGCCAGCCGCGTGACCGCGACAGAGTGAGCGAGAAAAAGAGAACCAGAGGGCAAATGAGAAGGGAAAAAGAGAAGGAAGAACAAATGGAGGAGAGAGGCAGATAAAGGGAAGAAGCAGAAGGAGAAAGTGAAGCAGCGGAGGGGAAAGGGAGGGCGTCCCCGAGAACCGCCAGAGTAGCGCCCGCTTCTCCCCGCGCCGCCGCCGCTGTCACCCCACGGTGTCCCGCCTCCACTCCCCGCCTGCGCGCCGCCCCCGCCCCGCCGATCGCCCCTGCCCGGGCGCCGAGCGGGACGCTAGCGGCGGAGCCACCTGTTAAGAGGCGCGCGCGCCATCGGAAGCCCCGGACGCGGCGGCGGTGAACCTCCAGAAGTTGCTGCCGGCGCGTAGAGGCCTTGGGGGTGCGCTCGGACGCCCCGACGCTCCCTCAGCCGGCTCTGGGAGCCTCCCGCTCTCCCCTCCCACCCCCCACCCACCCCGCTGGGCAAGGCGCGCGGGAGGCTGTCCTCGGTCCCCGCTTTCTCTTTCCCGGGTCCTACCCCTCCCCCAACCCGTGGCGGGACGGAAAGTTGCTCCCGAGAGTTGGTACCTGCGCTGAGCTCCAGGCTGGCGCCGTTGCCGCCCGCGCTGCTGCTGCCCGCGGCGGCTGCCGCCGGGCCCGAGCCGTACCTGACGACGGCGGCGAAAGATGAGGACGACGACGCGGCGGGGGCCGCGGGCGGCGGCGCTGGGGTCCTCAGGTGGCCCTGGGACGTGGCGGGCGTGCAGGACGGAGACGACGACGAGGCGGCGGCGGCGGCCCGGCCGGGCCCGGGTGGGTAAGAGCTCTGCGCCTGGAACTGCTGCGGTGGCGGCGGCGGCTCGCTGCTGCTGATGGAGACCGCGGCTTGCGGCGCGAAGGCCGGCGGGGGCGGCCGCACGTGCGGCAGCTCCACCAGGGTGGGTCGCTCGTACCGCTTGGCCAGCGTCGGTCTCTTGCTGGGGAATGTCTTGAGGACGCTGTAGGGGCTGCGCTGCTTGTAGATTTTGGGGACGCTGGGCCCCTCTTCCGCCGGCTGCATCTCCTCCTCCATTCTGCGCCTCTGGGCAGGTCCCGGGTCGCACGCCCCCTCCGCGCCCGGCGCCTGGCTCCGAGGGTGCCTCTGCCGCCCGCCCAACGGCTCTGCCCGAGTGCGCGCGCGTGGAAGGGTGGCTGTCTGTGCCGTGGCCGCCGTCGTCGCCGCCGCCGCCACCACTGCCGCCTGTCGCGAAGGCTGGCATCGCCGAGCCCCTGCGCGGGGGGCTGCCGCCCGAGCGCTGATTGACAGGCTGCCTCACCAATGCCTGGAGGGAGAAAGGAGGTAAAGAGCAAGTGTTTAGGGTTATATCTGCTAATGATAATGGGGGCGGGGGCGGGGCCTGGCGCCGCCGCTGCCGCCCGCGTGGTCGCCCAGCCGGGTGTGCGCCTCCGACGGGGGAAGGGAAGGAATGAGCCGGGACCAGGAGGGTCCCCTGGTAACAGCGCGAGGTTCCGACCGGGACGAGACTTCGGAGCCCCAGACTTGCACTTGAGGCTCCTGCTGCTGTGGGCGGGGTTCAGTTTTAGGAAAGAGCTCTTGGCGCCGCCTGCTTGACCCCGAACTCTCGGGGTTGCCCTGAGGGGCTGGTAGTAGTAGGGGTGGGGCGGTAGCTAGAGTGCGTGTGCGCCTTGGGAAGATATTACAACCCGTTCTTCTGCTGATGGGGAATTGCTCCCCCAGCTTTCTGAAAGGAACATCTTCAGAAGGTCTTGACCTAGGTCGCTGCGAGTTGTTTGCGCGCCCGGGGGTTTCTGTCTATACCCAGCTCCTGGCCTTCGAGCTTATGTTGTCCTAAGAGCACACAAAGCATCGGGCTTTCACGTTATTTCAGTTAGTTCCCTACAGGGCTCCTGAGAGGGCGTAACAGAATCGGTGTTCCCATTCCACAGATGAGAAAACCGAGGCTCTTGGAGGAAATTACCCAAAGTCAGACACTCAAGAGTGTGTGGCTGAGTTGCACAGATGTACTCAGATATTCAACTTCACATTTCTAGTATTACGTAGACTCTGTGCAATTGAGGGAAAAAAATATGACCTGATACCTCCTTTTGGGACGGTGACTAGATATTCGCAACAATGTCATTTGGTATATATATATTTGTAAGTGCTTGTAGCATCAAGATGGGCCGAAAGCTCTTGCTCCCTGCGTTGCCCAGGCAGCTCCTCACTGCACCTGGGGTCACACGGCCAGGGTTTCTGGAGGACACACAATTTCAGTAGTTGTTTGAATGAGGGAAGATCCTCTGTGGATTGGAGGAGGATCCCATGAGCTAGAGATGTCTTCAGATCTAGAGGACTGTCGTCGCTTCTCCCAGGCACTTTTGGGAGCAAATCACCCCTCCTCTAGGTCAGCTCCAATACCAGCATACTCCCTTCCCTGGTTTGCTTTTCAGCCTTCAATCTTCACTCTCCAGGTTAGAATTCTGGGTACATCTCCTCCTGGATGTGTGACCGTCATCTCTCCACTCTGAAGTTAGGTTCCTTTTCAGAGCTTTCCTTTTAGACTTGGGAAGGTGACCTATTTTCTTCTTCTGAGGGTTCAGGACCTTGGCCTCTCATTTGCCAGACCTCCCTTCCTTTGGAAGCCATCTCTCTCTTTGCAGGCTCAGCTTCTGTGTTTCTCCACCCTAGATAGTCTCCCTCTCTGCAGCCTCCTCAGATCATGCTGTGGTTTCTGCCCCCCCTCCATTTATTAGAGATGAAATAAATAATGCCATAAATAAAAGTATTTGGGAGTCCAGGAACTGTCAGGGCTGATTAGGGCATAGAGGACATTTTCTTTCTCATTATGCAAAAACATTTCATGGGGAAATAAAAGAGGTTTCATTGTAACTCATGCATGTCATATTTCAAGGAATTCAAGATATTAATCATATTTAACATTATTTGCAACGTTTCTCCCTGGCTTCTGAAAACTGCTAAATGAGGACATGTGGATCACTAAGAAAAAGGGAGACAAACATGAGAGGGACAGTTAAGAAATAATGAAATGCTGGTGAGAGACAGGGAGAAAGAATGAGATGCCAGGGAGATGTTTCTTAGGCACATGAGTGAGAAATGGGGAAGCTTCTTCTGAGACGTGAGACAGCTGAAATTGAATGATATACTGGAGGAAACAAATGATAACAAACCTCCCCAAGCTTTTCTTTCTATAAAGCAGTTCTGAATTTTGCATTGAAATGTTTCCCTCCCACTTTACTCCCAGATAATTTGTCAATAAGTCCTGGCTTTTGAAAAGAAATTGGGTGGTGGCAGTGTGTGTGCGTGGTGAGGGGGAAGGGGTTAGAGGGGAGAAATTCTTCAGTCCTTCTACTGAAGAAGTAATTTCCTATACCTAGGAGCTTTCTCTTCTGCTTATGTATTTTTCATTTGTATCATCCTCACCACTTAAGCACCTTAAGAGACTGGGAACAGTACTTCTGTTGTTATATTTTACCAATGAAAAGGACCTGGCCATCCTGTATGCCAAAAATGGATGTTTCTATAAAACAGAATGGTAAAATTAGTGATTTGGCTAAAAAAATAAAAAGAGGTCCTAGAGGAAAAATATTAGAATTTTTAAAATGACCAGCTTTTAGATCCTCACGCTAGCAGTCACCTATGTCTGGGTCCATAGCAAAATGAAGTGCTTAATATTCACTCTTTAGAAAATAAAATGGGCATTTACTCCAAGTGTGGAATTGGACTCAATTTTAAAATTGTAACTGACCACTATACCCTGGCTGGGGTTGTACTTAGTTGAGTATCGTACATGAATGTAATGTATTGAAGTGTTTATAAAATCATTGGCAGTACTTTGTAAGCATCTTGCTGTAAATAATACTCCAAATTACCAGATGATATTCTCTTTAGGGTCTCATAGGGGCTGACAGGATCGTAATTACACCCGTGCTTTAAATCTTTTTAGGTATTTACTCTTATTTCAAAAAAAAAAGATAGTGAACTTTTAAAAGCCAAGTGACTATTTATGGATAGGGTGATTTTTTGATTGGCAGCATGTCAATTCCTCGAAGCCATCCAGAATATAGCTTTTAAATAATAAGTCAGCCATGGGAAATGCTTTTTATTGCACCAATTTCAGTGATATTTAATGAGCTTCTGATTGACTGTTTGATCTCCCAATGTTTTGTGCTACTTTTAATTCATTTCGTATAATAGAAAAAAAAAAGTAATTGGAATAAAATTTTGTGACAAGATAATGACCTTCCACTTTGAAATTAAATGTCTGATTAGCTTCAACATTTTAATGCTGAGATGATATTGCAGCAGGAACAGGGGTGTGCATACTATCATTCGGTGGAAAATGACTGAGGAATACTCCTTTGCTTTTTCCATTTGCATAGCAGAAAGGGCATGGTGGCCACGGAATCATAAGCTCATAGTCCTAGAAAGGACCAAAATGGTCTTTTATTCTTGTGACTGAGCATATGCCCATGGCTCTTCTATGACCCTGTCAAGTGGTTGTACAAACCATGCTTAAATACCTCCAGTGGTGGGAACTTCACTACTTCTGCGAGCATCATTCACCCAGGAATTTCCTCAACAAATATATATTGAGTGCCTACTATGTGTGCTAGGGACCTTTCTAAGCACTGAGGATACAGCAGAGCCAAATTTCAAGATCCTACTATTATAGAATTGGGGTGGGCAGATAAATAAACTAGTAGCTAACTGAACAGTATTAATATATTTATATAATAAATATATTGGGAGATTGGGATTGACATATACACACTACTATATATAAAATAGGTAACTAATAAGGACCTACTGTATAGCACAGGGTATTCTACTCAATACTCTGTAATGGCCTATATGGGAAAAGAATCTAAAGAAAGAGTGGATATATGTATATGTATAACTGATTCACTTTACTGTACACCTGAAACTAACACAACATCGTAAATGAACTATACTCCCATGAACATTAAAAATTAAAAAAAAAGGGCTTCCCTGGTGGCGCAGTGGTTGAGAGCCCGCCTGCTGATGCAGGGGACACAGGTTCGTGCCCCGGTCTGGGAAGATCCCACATGCTGCAGAGCGGCTGGGCCCGTGAGCCATGGCCTCTGAGCCTGCGCGTCCGTAGTCTGTGCTCTGCAACGGGAGAGGCCACAACAGTGAGAGGCCCGCGTACCGCAAAAAAAAAAAAATAATAAAATAAAATTATAAAACATATAATAAATACATTATGCTTATGTAATAATATTTAAAATATGTTAAATAATATATAATGCATAATAACACTGTTATTATTATAGCAGATAGAAATAATTATGATGAAAAAAATAGGATGGGTATGTTACTTTTGAGAGGGTGCTTGAGAAGATCTCTCTGAGGGTGGAACAACTGAGCTGACAGTTTACTCTTAAAAAGAGCCATCCATGAGAAGAGCAGTCCAGGCCGAGGGACAACGGGTGTACGAGCCATAAGGTGGGAACAGACTTGATGTTCTCAGGGAGCTGAAAGAAGGGCCAGTAGTCGGAGTGTCCTGGCAAGGGGCAGAGTGAGGAGATGAGGCCTGAGAGGCAGGCTGGGTCCTGGCTGGGCAGGGCCTTGTCCATCTGGGGAAATGTTTGGGATTCATTCTAAATGCAGTGGGAAGCTAGGAAGCAGTTAAGCTGGGGAGTGACGTCACCAGATTTATGTTCTTGAGAGAGAGTTTTCAGAAAAGGTAAAGTCACGACTCCCATACATAAAAATGAACAGATGTTAAAGATTTTATTTAACTTGCTCAATGCCCTCATAGGATTCAAAGGACAACTTGATGTGGAATAAAGGAAGGTTGAATTGAATGTGTAAATGGTTTTTTCGTGTGTAAGCTGGTTTTCCCATGAGGAATGTGGGTGAGGGCTGCAAGGAAACCTCTACCAGGCAGGACGGTTTGCACATCTCTCAGTTATCTAACCTTTCAAAGTTGTAAAAATAGTTCAAAGACAATGAAAGAGTAGAATCAGGTAACTGGGGACAGTGTGCTGTATGTAGACAATGCAGTTTTCCGATGAAACACAATTTCTTTACTACAGCGCTTTAAAAAATAAAACCTTTTAATTTTGACATAATTACAGATTCTAAACTTATTATTTTGAAATAATTACAGACTCACAGGAAGTTGCAAAGATAGTGCAGAGAGGTGCCAGGTACCCTTCATCCATTTCCCCCAATGGGTACATTTTATGTACCTTTAGTTATGTAAGTGGAATAAGGCAATGCATGATCTTTTGAGAGTTTCCACCTACTTTAGTGCCCTTGAGATCCATCCACATTGTTTTGTCAATAGCTTGATCCTTTTCATTGCTGAGTGGTATTCTACAGTGGTTATCCCACACTTTGTTTAACCATTCACCTGTTGTAGGATATTTTCGTTGCTTTCAGTTCGGGACTATTGCAGATAAAGCTGCTCTGAATGATCAGGTACAGGTTTTTGTGTGGATGTAAGTTTTATTTCTCTGGGAGTAAATGTCCAGGAGTGGATTGCTGGTCTTTCTACAGTATTTTAAAAGGTTCATTCTGCTTTGTGGACAATGGACTGTAGAGGATCAGACTGGCAGCTGGGTAACTATTTATTTTCTAAAAAGTGACTGAGTAAACTTTTCAAAATATAATCATGTTTCTCCACCGCCCTCCATTATCTTCTTCCTCTGTAGAGTAAAATCCAAAGACATGCAATTGCCTACTGAAGGCCCCTCAGGATCTACAACCATCCCTTGCCTCTCAGGCCCCATTCCTTCGGTCGCCTCCCTCCCTCACTCCATTCCAGCCTCGATGGTCTTGAACAGGCTCCAAATGTCTTGTGTCAGGATTCTTACAATTTATTTTTTCTTTTTTTTTTGCTGTACGCGGGCCTCTCACTGTTGTGGCCTCTCTCGTTGCGGAGCACAGGCTCCAGACGTGCAGGCTCAGCGGCCATGGCTCACGGGCCCAGCCGCTCCGCATCATGTGGGATCCTCCCAGACCAGGGCACGAACCTGTCCCTGCATCGGCAGGCGGACTCTCAACCACTGCGCCACCAGGGAAGCCCAGGATTCTTACTCTTAATGTTCCTTCTGCTTAAAATGTTCTTTCCCCAGATGTCTGCGTAACTTCCTACCTTATCTCCTTCCAGTCTTTGCTGTAGTGTCTTTCTCAGTGAGCCCTTCACTAATCACTGTATTCACAATTGCAACCCAGCTTCCCCTCCCCCATACTCCCCATCTCCCTATCCAGCACCTATCACCATCTGTCATGCTATACAGACTACATGCTATACAATGTCTTGTACATTGTACAGTCAGCCCTGCATATCCTTGGGTTGTGCATCTGTGGTTTCAACCAACCATGGATTGAATTTCAAAATTCGACCTGCTGATACCTAGGGCTGACTGTACCACTGTCATTTTATGTAGGGAACTTGAGCAGCCATTTTATGTAAGGACTTGAGTAGCAACTTTATGTAGGGTCCTGAGCAGCCATTTTGTGTAGGGACTTGAGCAGCCATTTTACATAGGGTCTTTAACAGCCATTTTATGTGAGGACTTGAGCAGCCATTTTGTGTAGGGACTTGAGCAGCCTTTTTATATAGGGTCTTGAGCAGCCATTTTATGTAGGGACTTGAGCAACCATTTTGCATAAGGGACTTGAGAGTCCGAGGAGCTTGGTCTCTGCAGGGCGTCTTGGAACCAATGCTGAGAAATGAGTCCCTTATTTACTGTTTGCTTTTGGGGAGTAGAATGCAAACGCCTTGAGGGCAGGGATTTTTTTGTCTGTCCTGTTCCTTGAGTCTGCAGCTTCTAGAATAGCACCTAGCACAGAGTAGAGGCTCAGGAAACATTTGGTGGATGAATGGGTGACTTTAGGAGGCCCAGGCAGTAGTCCAGATCAGAGCTAAGACTGCTTGGACCAGTACAGTGGTAGTTCCAATGGAAGGAAGTAGATAAATGCAGATATATTCAAGAGGCAGTCTGCTCCATTTTATACAGCTTCGAACAGCAGAAAGTTTATCCTTATGTCAAGCCCAAATTTGCTTCTTCCAACTGTTGGCCCTTGGGGCTATTCAGAAGAAGTTAATCCTCTCCTTAACCTGGCTTTAGAGTGAAATCTACAACATTTTTTCTTTCCTTCCTATGACGGTTTCTAGGACCTTTTCGAAATGGCTCCATCCTTTTAAACAGCAGAATAGGACAGTCATCTTTGCTCTAATTACTGTTTTTCTCACTAATAAGATTCTGTGTTCGTTAGAACTCTTTCAGTAGCGAGTGACAGAAACCCAACACAAATGGATTAAGCATAAAGAGCTTATAGCTGACATATCCGTGAAGACTAGAGGTAGGGCTGGTGTAGAGCAGGCATGGATGCTTATATGGTATTATTAGGAATCTACCTCCCTCCATTTCTCACCTGCAGTTTTCCTTCTGTTGATCCATTTGCTGGCAGGTTCTTCCTTTGTGGTTGTCACTTGTGTGAAAAGAGGACACCTCTTTCCCATCAGCACCAGGAAAATAACAGAATTAACTATCATTGTTTAATTGTGTCTTGATAATGGATTAGTTTGTTTGTTTGTTGACCCTTCCAATATTGTGATGTTGAGGCTGTTTCTCTTAAGGTGAAGAGAACTAGAGAACAAGGAATTGAAGGAATTTCCCCAAAGTCACAAAGCAAGTCATTGAAGAATTTAACACAAGTCAAGATTCTTCTGTTTAATCAAAGTAGCACATATAACTTGTCAAGCTTAGTAAATTTAATCTTTTATTCTCTATTCCTCACTTCCCTCCAATTTCTGAAAGAACATTCCTCCCAAAGAGCTAAAATCACCCTGGACAGAAGTATGAACTTGAGAAATATAGGAGAATCAAGCTGGATATTAAAGCTGGGAGGGAAGAAGGAGGAGCAAGTCATTAAGAGAAAGTTGAGGAGATGTAGTAACAGCAAGTTGAACTGTGGGTGATTCAGTTTCTAAAAAGAGTTTGCAGTTTCCACCAGCAACATCAATTTCCTTTCTACCCTCTCTTCGTTTCTTTGTATGAGTATGGTATTGCAACAGGACACGATCAGTTCCTAATGTTAATTAGTATTTAAGCCAGAATTTTACTCCATAGTACCACAGGAGGACCAACTTCCACGGAGAAGGTTCTGAAATGAGCCAGTGAAATACAATCTTAAGAACTGGCAGTTAAATGTTGAGGTTTTGTAACATCACACATTATACGCTTTATTGGAATTTTTACAAATTAATCCATACCATATGTCCCCAACCAAGAGAGTGACTGGATTTGTCTGCTGTCCTGGTTGCTTGGAGTATTTCATGGTTTGCTAACAGAGCTTCTTTATTTATTCTTAAAATTTTATTGAAGTACAGCTGATTTACAAAGTTGTGTTAGTTTCTGGTGTACAGCAAAGTGATTCAGTTGTACATATATATAAGAGTTTGCATTTGCTAATCCCAAACTTCTAATCTATCCCTCCCTCACCCTCCTCCCCCTTGGCAGCCACAGGTCTGATTTCTATGTCTGTGAGTCTGTTTCTGTTTTGTAGATAAGTTCATTTGTGTCATATTTTAGATTCCACACATAAGTGATATCATAGGGTATTTGTCTTTCTCTTTCTGACTTACTTCACTTAATATGATAATCTCTAGGTCCATCCATGTTGCTGCAAGTGGCATTATTTCATTCTTTTTTATGGCTGAGTAGTACTCCATTGTATATAGGTACTACATCTTCTTTATCCATTCATGTGTTGATGGACAATTTAGGTTACTTCCATGTCTTGGCTATTGTAAATAGTGCTGCTATGAACATAGGGGTGCATGTATCTTTTTTGAATTAGAGTTTTGTGTGGATATATACCCAGGAGTGGGACTGCTGGATCATATAGTAATTCTATTTTTAGTTTTTTTGAGGAAACTCCATACTGTTTTTCATAGTGGCTGCACCAGTTCACATTCCTACCAACAGCGTAGGAGGGTTCCCTTTTCTCCACACCCTCTCCAGCATTTGTTATTTGTAGACTTTTTGATGATGGCCATTCTGACCATTGTGAGTTGGTACCTCACTGTAGTTTTGATTTGCATTTCTCTAATAATTAGCAATGTTGAGCATCTTTTCATGTGCCTATTTGTCATCTGTATGTCTTCTTTGGAGAAATGCATACTTAAGTCTTCTGCCCTTTTTTTTTTTTTTCTGCCCATTTTTTGATTGAGTTGTTTGTTTTTTTCTCTCATTGAGTTGTGTGAGCTGTTTGTATATTTTGGAAATTAAGCCCTTAGCAAAGCTTATTTAAGCACTCATTTTTGAAAACCAGTAGAAATATGTTTTTGCTGCAGAAACTGTGATAATTTTCTAGCTGACTTCTGTAATGTGCAGGCACCTGGGCTTTTTGCGGTACGCGGGCCTCTCACTGTCGTGGCCTCTCCCGTTGCGGAGCATAGGCTCCGGACGCGCAGGCTCGGCGGCCATGGCTCACGGGTCCAGCCGCTCCGTGGCACGTGGGATCTTCCCGGACTGGGGCACGAACCCGTGTACCCTGCATCGGCAGGCGGACTCTCAACCACTGCGCCACCAGGGAAGCCTGGGCTTTTTGTATCTGTTTTCTAGGCTAGGAAACAGGAAAGTTTAATTCCCCCCCCCCTCTTCTTTTGTCTTCAAAAAGCAGCTGGTAATAAACATTATGTGTTGTATGAAGATCAACAATAACCCTTTAACTTATTGTTTTCAGGTTAGTCAGACTTCTAGGTCTCCCCTCTCCCCAACAGCTTCAAAGGTGAATGATTACAGAATCATAGACTTTGCTTTTCTGTAAGGGACTATTTTAGTTTCCTAGGGCTGTCGTAACAAAGTAGCACAAATTAAGTGGCTTTAACCACAGAAATTCATCGTCTCACAATTTTGGAGAAGTCTGAGATCAAGCCAGATTGGTTTCCTTCTGAGGGCAGCAAGGAAGAATCTGGTCCATACTCTCACCTAACTTCTGGTGGTTGGCTTGCTGGCAATCTCTGGTGTTCCTTGGCTTGTAGAAACATCACCTCCATCTCTGCCTCCATCTTCCCATGGCATTCTCCCTGTGTGCCTGTTACTGTGTTCAAATTTCTGTTTGTGGTACTTTCTTACCTCAACCCTAGCAAACTAATACATATACCACATAGGTAGATTATATGATAGCCTCTAGTAACAGAAATGAATTATGGCAGAAAGCTCAAATGTTTGATTTTTTTAAAAACAAGTCTACCAGAACTTGTATGATTTAATATACATTGATAGAAGACTGATTTGCACACAATAGATATGCACACTTGGGCACAAACAGTGGCTTCCCACGAGGTTACAAATCACAGGGCCAATGTGTAAGTGACGTTCAGGGCAGGGACCTTTGATCATTCCTATCATGCTCTTTGAATTCAATGAATTCAAGCACAACCCCGGAAATGCTGAAGGAGAGTTACACAGGGCTAATGCCTCCATGCCTTCTCCAACCCAACCCCCAAAAGTATGGTCAGAAAACAAGTTTAATTAAACATAAAAACTATTAAAAGCATGTATAAATATATTTTTAGTCAGCTGGTCTTAATGTTGGCTGACTAAACTTTGCTGGGAGAATTTTCAGATATACTGTTGCCCAGATCCTTCCCCAGACCAAATAAAACAGAACCTTGGTGGTTTAAGAATCTCTTTGGATGACTTGAATATACAGCTATACTGAGACCGACTGACTGAAGCAATGGCAGTGTCCCTAGAATAAACACATCATGGTATCAAGGTAGCCATGTGGAAGACCAGTATACATTGGGATGCTTGAGCATTTTGCTGTTAATGAGAAAACAGGGTATCTCCCTGTCTCCCCCAGCATAGATAAGTGGCTACAGTTAGAGAGCAATCCCATTGGCCTGGAGTTCGGGCTAAGCAGGGATTAAAAAAGGGAAGAGGGCTTCCCTGGTGGCTTGGTGGTTGGGAGTCCGCCTGCCAGTGCAGGGGACACAGGTTTGAGCCCTGGTTCGGGAGGATCCCACGTGCCGCGGAGCGGCTGAGCCCGTGCACCACAACTACTGAGCCTGCGCTCTAGAGCCCGCGAGCCACAACTGCCGAGCCCATGTGCCACAGCTGCTGGGGCCCGCGCGCCTGGAGCCCGTGCTCCGCAGCGGGGGAGGCCACAGAGGTGAGAGGCCTGCGCACGGCGGCGAAGGGTGGCCCCCCCCTCGCTGCAACTGGAGAGGGCCCGCGCAGCGGCGGGGACCCAATGCAGCCAAAAGTAAAAAAAATAAATTTTTTAAAAAGGGAAGAAATGGATTGAATGCAGAAGAGGATTGAGATTAGCAAGACAACAGGTTTATTGGGTATGAAAGAAACTCAGCCCTTTGTAAGAGGGGAAAATACATTCAGCTCAGACAGGCACCTTCTGTGAGAGGTCAAGGCGGCGATTTAAACTTTTAGTCTTTTATATTATGACTCTTTTGGTTGCAAGAGACAGAAATCCAACTCAAATCAGATTAAGCACAAAGGGAAGTTTGCTGGCTCATTCAACTCAAAAGCATGCTAAAATATCTTACAGGAAAGGTGAAAAGGACTGCAGGAATTAGAGTCTTTGAGATTAGAAAAAGGGGCTCACTGATTCTCGAATTTTCTCTCTCCATCTAACTCTTATCTCTCCATGTTGCCTGATAGGTGGCCTCCAGTAGACACAAAGTGTCGTCATCTTCTCAGCTTAAAATCCACAACAGAAAGACAGCTGGTACATGCTGTCCTTGGACCCATCTTCATTGTTTGGGAGAGAGGGTTCCAGTATGGGCTAGGCCTGGGTACTGCGCGTGGGGAAGTGGTTCCCTGAGGAAGGGATGCAGGTAGACAAAAGCAACTGCTCTCTGCTGCATCTTTGAGAGTGAATTAATAGCTCCTCTTTCAACCTTTCATAAAAGCCATTTCTGTGGGGTAAGAATGCTCCCTAAATCAAGGAAAGAGCCTTCTTTGGAAATCCAAGGGAAAAATGAAATGACAAGGGAAGAAAATCATGAATGTCAAAAGGGAGAGTCAAATGGTTTTATGCCTAGCTGTCTCTCTTTTCTAGTCAGTGAAATTTAGGAGGATTGATCTGGACTTGTTTGTTCACGGACAGATACACCTGTGCAAACAATGACTTGGCTGGCTGTCGGCACACTCTGCTCTGTAAAGGAGGTAATGCATTTTCTGTAACATGCATGACAACAGCTGTTACTTAGGTTACTTTCTCTTTAAAGAAAGAACCTAGTGGTTTTGTTTTGCTTTTCTCTCCCATTGGGACCCCAGGCTTCCCAAGAAAGGTCATCCATGAATTTGGAAGCTAAGAAACAGACCCATGGGTGTGACCCCCATCTCCATCTTGAACCTGGGGGGCATGTGTTTCAGCCTATTGAAACTATCATAGGTGTTTCAGATTTCCAAGAACACCGATATGGTTTCTAGTATATAGATTTGTTTTTCTATGGAGTAACATTGAAAGAGATCCTATTTTTTTTCTAGAAACTTGTAAGCTTCTCCATGCCCCAGGTGTCTCATTTTTGCTAGTAGAAGGGTAGCATGAGTGTTGTTCTGAGTAAAAGTTTGGGTGGTACAATGCAGAATTTCAAAGTTGTGGGCTGTGCTAACCATCTATTATCTGTGTGTCTGAGAAGTAGAGAGCATAGAATAGAAGGTAGGGGTATGATGAGCTCTGGAGCCAGTGCCTTGGGTTTTATGTTGGCTCTTCCACTTACCAGCTGTGAGTTCTTGCACCAGTTACTTAACCCTCGGTGCCTTGGTTTGTCCATCTATAAAATGGGGATAATAATAGTGCCCGCTTGGCAGCATTGTTCTGAGGATGAAAGGAATGAATATGTGGCACATAAACAGAGCCTGGCACACAGAAAACACTCGGTAAAGATTAGCTCTTACCATTGTATCATCGCTGGATATAGTCAAGTGAAGTCTTTTGGGTGTATCTTAATCCCAAAGGAACAACTGCCCCGGAGAGGGAGCTGTGAAGCTTACGCTCCTCTGCTGGCCTCTCCCCAAGCCCCGTGAAGAGCACAGACCTTGGAACCAGCAGCCCTGAACCCAAACTTAGGCTCCACCACTTACTGGCTCTGAGACATGGGTAAGTTGTGTGACTGCGGGCAGATTTGGCATGCCTGTGGGTCCCATTGTCCTGGGTGGTGAAACCAGGACGGTCACACTACACTCACTGCTCTGCTGGGTGGGCAGGTCAGGGAGATGGTGTTTGCCAGCTGCCCCAGGCCTGAGGTCAGCAGTGGTGAGTGGCCAGCAGCTCAGATGCATCCGTTCTCTCCTCTTCTCCCCACCGGTAATGTTTCAGTAAACGGAAGCCACCTACAATGCACTGTGACTTGTTTTTAACAGTCTCCCGTTTTGTCTCTGTCTTGCTCTCAAGATTTTGCTATTCCGGATTTCAGAAAATAGTTCAGTTGCCAAAATTGGTTGAATGAGCTACTTTTAAAATTAGTCAAGTGATACGAAGTATCGCTTTGCAGAGTGGTTCTAGCAGTTTCCCTTCACAGAACCATCCTATTAGAGAGTGTTTTGACAAAAGGGGAGGCTTTACAAAATTCACTTTATGAGCACGCCTCTGACCATCCACACCCGGGAAAGTTCGTGTTGTAGAAATCTCTTCCATTCCCTAACCAGAGCATCACAGGAAGTCAAGACATGGATCATCGTCAAGTAATCTTAGTGGAGGCATCCAAAGATAGACACGTTAAATTTATTATCATTATTCACTTCAACGGTGAGGTCCTGCTTGGACTACTCGTTTGGTCCTATCTGGACAGCCTCAGGTTTCAACCTCAGCTATTTAATTTCAACTCAGTTCAGGAGCTCATGTTTATGGATAAATGAGCAAAACAGTAAAGATCAAAAGCAAAAAATAAAATTACTGTGGAATTCAATATTTCAGAAGCTAGAGCCGGGTAAATGTTAGTGAAGTGTGGCGTTCAGAACGAGAGGCCTGCACTTAGGATAATATGCCTAACAAGGAAATGAGATTGACACAGCAATTCTCTGTTTTTGTTGTCCCCTGAGGTTAGAGATTATGCAGTGCGTGTTTCTGTTTTTAGCTTCTTTGGTAATTCCTATGGTGAGAGGCAACTCTCTGCGTATTTGTCAAGGTTGCACTCCTGCAAGGTGATGGGTCTTTGAGGTAGTGCAGGAAACGCTGTTCTTATCTGAGCCTTGAATTCTATCCCTCCCCACCCTGGTTCCCCCGTGATCCAGGGCCCCCTTCCCATGGCTGATTTCTTTATTTATGCTCAGTTGCCAGGGAATTCCACAGAGGAAAGATAAGTCTATCTTAGCCACATTGTTGCTGTGAGAAATGTTGAAATGGGCGTCCGGAAGACAACATGTTTATGTTCCTTATTTGATATCTCATTGTAATCCTGAGGCCTTTTAATACCAATTGAAGGTAGCCTAAGAACAGGAAGCTATGGAACATCAGCATGGATTTGAATGAAAAATAAACTAGTTAGGTTTCTTTCATGACAAAGAAACGTGGGTTTGGATCCAGTGCCTCTTTTTTTTTTTTTTGCGGTACGCGGGCCTCTCGCCGCTGTGGCCTCTCCCGTTGTGGAGCACAGGCTCCGGACGCGCAGGCTCAGCGGCCATGGCTCACGGGCCCAGCCGCTCCGCGGCATGTGGGATCCTCCCGGACCGGGGCACGAACCCGTGTCCCCTGCATCGGCAGGCGGACCCCCAACCACTGCGCCACCAGGGAAGCCCCCGGTGCCTCTTTGATAATAGTTATTGTAGCTGAGTCCTTGGGTTGAAGTGGCATCAATAAATTCAACTCAGGCCAGCTGAAGGAGCGAAGGGCTGTATCAACTGACATAGCTGGTAAGGTTGCGGGGGTAACAGGTTCAATGCAGCAGTCAGGGCTGTAGTCACTGGCACCAAAGTGTCGGTGCTGGCAGAACTCCCTCCTCATCCACTCCTCAGCCCTGCTTGTCTTGGCTTCTTTGTGAGTCGCCCTTACTCTCTCCTATTGAAGATCTATCCTGTCCACATGTCAGAGCACACAGCCACCCTCAGCCTCAGCTTAGTATCCAGGCAAAGGGAGCTCCTTTCATCCAGTGCTTGTATGTAAATCCCAGGCAAGGAAGCAGATTCCCTCTACTTTGGGACATAGGCCCAGCCCTAGACCAGCCAATCTCTGGGGATGGATATTATGATTGGTTGACCTGGGTCTGTTGCTTACTACTGTAGCCAGGGCAGAGGGTGAGTTCCCAGGAGAAGAGGGATGCAGTAGTTGTTGTTGGAGTCCAGGACAGTCCATCCCTTGGCTGTCTGACATGCATTTCTTACAATCACGAGAATGTATTCATTTATCATAACTGTACCCATGTTCAACCGAAGCACACTCACATACTCTCCTGAGAGAAACAACCTCTTGTCACACCCGGTTATTACATCTACCTCCAAGGGTAGCATTTCTGGGCAATGCCTTTTCCTCTAGGTCAAGTTCAAGGGTGGCTCTTTATGGTCTGGCCGCCTGTGACTAACCGTCTCCAAATATCCAGCAGATAACCGTGGAGGTAAAAGAAGATAAATGCAGTTAAAACTCCTGGTTAGCAAAAAGGGGAAAATGGAGAGCAAAATGCAGCAATCACTGGTCCTTAGCCTTTTCCATATCCTGCTAGATTGACAAGGACAGCAAGCAGTCCTTTCCCTAGCAGCGAAGCCTCTTCAAAGATCCGGTCACTTGAACTGAAGTGGTTTTACTGGCAAGCTTGTAGTCAAACAATAGGATGGGTATGGTACATTAGCTCAGGGAGATGCCGAAAACATACTCTGATCCCCAACGTCCATGCCATCCTCAAACCGCTCTGTTTATGGGTTGGGTGATGGGCTGGTCGTATATGCCAAAACCCGAACCGAGCTTCCTGGCCTGCGATTCAGGATTTGGATGATAAAACATTAGCTTTTCAGGTACTTTCTTTTTCACGTGAACCATCTGTATTGGAACCTTTCTACAATATAAAACATACTTCTCTGCCTCTTAAAAAAAAATGCGAGCAATCTGTATTCATTGTGAAAAAGGAAAAAATACAGATGAACAACAGAAGTATCACCTGTAATCCCACTATCCGGAGAGCGACTGTAAACACTTGACTTACATTCTCCCAGATGGTCTTTGTTAGTACGTGCGTGGTGCTTGTGTGTATGCTTAGCAAAAATGGAAGCATGTCAGACAACTTGGCTAAAAGCCTGCTTTTCTCCTCCTGCTTTGCTAAAAGGCGATAGGATGACTCAGGAGAGAGGGAAGAGAATTGGTTTTTTTAAGTGCCTGGGTATATGCACATTATCTCATTTAATCAGGACTGTGAACCCAGCAACATAGGAATGTATAGTGGTCCCAGCCCAGGACTCAACCACTGTGCCCTGCCTCTGTCCCAGAGGGGACCTCCCTCTGTCCCCTTTTCCTCATCACTCCTGAGGGTTAGTTCCCCTTGGAAGAATCTCTCTTCCTCCAGCCTTCCCTTCTCTTTCTTCTCTCTGTGACAGAGACCCTTGATGCTTTCTGTTCGCAGCTTTGTGGGAAGCTCTTCAGGAACATTTTAATGATTTGTGGAGCCAGTGGGATACAATATGTGGAACCATGACTGTCCTGGAATTTCTAGGACCAAAGGTAACGCTCAAACATCAGAATAAGTGCTTAGGTCCTGGTAGATAGGGCATACTTCAGTCTGGGGCCGTAATCCCTGGTTCTTTCATCAAGACTGAATTTTAGGATTTGGGTCAGGTGCAGTCTTTTTTTTTCCTTTCTTCTCCCCTCAGGTTCCCCTTGGTCACTGTACCCCCAAACACTTGCCTGGACCAAAACTGAGTTCTGAGTATAGGCCAGAGGCTGTAGACTCAGACCCATGTAGAACCTGACTTCCTGTGGAGACGCAACTCTATACTCCTTCCCGTACTACCCTGTGCTTCTCTGTAGTATGTTTAAAAAGACAGAATGGTTGTTTTCTGCATCTTTGCAAAATGGCCTCTCAACCCAGTTTCGAACATCTCAGTGGGAATGTTGAAGTTGAATTGGTGGACAGGTCGGACCTCTGGAAGTTTATCTTCATCTTTTTTGGGAACTTCAGGTCAAATATACCCAGTGCCTGTACTGCTGCCGCCAGAGGGATGTTTTCTAAAGGGAAGTCGGGTCACGTCACCGCTCTGCTCAGATCCAGAGCGGTTTCCCCTCTCACTCAGGCCAAAGCCCACACCATGCCTGCCAAGGCCCTTATTATCTACCCGTCTTGTGCCTCTTGTTCCCCTTCTCTGTCCCCACCCTCCTGTGCTCACCGCACTCCATCCACACCAGCCTTGCTGTTTCTGGGGCACTTGAGGAGCTGCCCCAGTCCAGCATTCTCTTCCCCGCACATCCACACGGCTTGCTTCTTCAGCTTTTTAAAGTCTTTGATCAAATTCTCCATGTGATGCCGCGGAGCGAATGGGCCCGTGAGCCATGGCCGCTGAGCCTGCGCATCCGGAGCCTGTGCTCCGCAACGGGAGAGGCCACAACAGTGAGAGGCCCGCGTACCGCCAAAAAAAAAAAAAAAAAAAAAAAAAAAATTCGCCATGTGAGTAAGCGGGCCCCGAGTGAGAGCAAAACCTCACTTCTCACTGAGACCATCCCCACCCTGCCCGCGCACTCGCTGACCTTCTGCCTGCTTCCTCTCCAGACTTTATAACTACTTTTTTCTGTTTGCTACCTTCGTTTGTGGTGTACCTCCCCTCACTAGAAAGGAAACTCTATGGAAACAGAGAGTGTTGTTCATTGCGGTATCTCCAGCACCTAGAACACTGCCTGGCTCGATAAATATTGGTTTGAATGAATGAATTGAAGGCAGTTTCCTCAGAGCCTAAATGATCATCACCTAGAAACCCTTCCCCCACTTTTAAAACTAAATACAGATGTCCACTCATTAATGGAATAGATATCTTTTTGTAAGTTGGCTATAAAATCAAATCTGCTTGCCTCTTGATTTTCGTTATGAAATTAAAGATGCACTTCTCTGAAAAAAAAAATCTCCCTGGAGATTAAACAAGGATTAGGAAAGCTTCCAAGCCTATGACATTCTGGGCATCATTGTCATGCTGTGTTTACTTGCTGCCTTGGCATTCACCAATCCGTTCCTTCCACTTGCAGCCCATAGTGGCAATTCTAATTAATGCTGCCTCTCTCTCTCCAAGGAGGGTTTTTTTTTTTTTTTAATGCTAGGCTCTCCTCACTCCGTGTCAGACAATGTTCTGAGCCTTCCTTTCGTTTCCTTCTCCTAAAGCCTAATGTATAACGGTATTGTCCAAGGTTATCAAGCATTCCATCTTACAGTTACAAATGAACAGTAGCACCAGTTTAGATTCCCTGTTCTTACCTTCACTTGCGCTGCAGAGACCACCTCACCTAACCGATATTTCTTGGAGTCCCCAAAGGGGAGCCTCACAACTTGAATGTCAGCTATAGAACACCATTTGGTGTCCACCATATTCTTTTTCTCTTGCTTTGGCTCTTCTGAGTTGATATGCAATGCCAAAGACATCTCTTGGAGGACCCTCAGCATTACCATCAGTGCAGGTGGTGTCCACTGGGGGCTGCTGCTTCCTGATGCTCCCAAGGCTGCCAGGCCTCTAGAGTTCTCACCGCTGAGAAGTGGAGGAACGACCTGGTGCCAAAGGTATTGCTGCACTTGGTCCTCTGGGCATTGAAAAGCACTGCTTGGGTTTTTCTTTTTGGTTGCTGTTTGTTTGTTGTCTGCTTGAAGCTTTGGAGTGATGGTTGACTTGACTTCTACCATTCCTACAAATGTTTCAGAAACCTTAAGGTCAACTTTTGATCAGAACTCAAGCCCAAGATTCCACGGGCTTCTTGATGCTGTGGGTGCTTGGAAGGATTTGAACTATCCCATTGGGGAGGTTTTGGGAATGAGAGCCTTGAGAAAATGATGCCCATCTTGCTCTAAGGATTGCTACTTTTTTCTTGTGTAGCAGAACATGTTACCCCAATGAAGCTGACTGTTGCCAATATCCATGGTAGTGTCAGCACATAGTTCACACTGTGTTCCATTCATTCCTTTATTCACCAGATCCACTGAGCACTTACTCCATGCTAGATGTTGGGGAGACAACAGTGAGTGATACAAACATGGCTCCTGCCCACCTGGAGCTCACCTGTGGTCCAGTGAGGGAGGCAGATAGATAGTACACAGGTAAGTGCACATTGATTACAGATGAGTTAAGACCATTAAAGGAAAAGCCCAGGTTAACTGAGATTGTACGGGGAGGGGTTAGTGGGACAGCCTCCTGGGTTGTGGGAAAGGGGTTCTGGGACAGCCCCCCGAGGACTGACAGAGAGGGAATCTGAGACCTGAAACATGGGTCAGAGTTACCTAGGAGTAAAGAGGAGAACAATTTTCCAGGCTGAGAAAACAAACAAACAAACAAAACATTTCTTAAGATCAAGTTTTCAGGAATCTATAAAATATGTAAAACATTAAATCATCACTAGCAAAGTGGCTGGCTGCAGCATATTAGCTTCAATTTAAACATGGGTTGTAGCAATGTCCAAAATAACCCATCTTATTCCCAGTGACTCGGGACACATTTTCTTTGCACCTGCTTCCTGCTCTGGCAAAACCTGTGTTAAGTAAATATTAATGAGAATTCCAGGACTCTTTGTTTGAGCAATTTTTTGGTCTAGTTTTGTTTATTTAAATCATTTCCAGGGAATTCCCTGGCAGTCCAGTGGTTAGGACTCTCACTGCCGAGGGCCCGAGTTCAATCCCTGGTCGGGGAACTAAAATCCCACAAGCTGTGCTGCACGCATTCCCCAACCCCCCAGAGAAAATCATTTCCAGAATCTAGTCCTTTGCTTAAGCCATGGAATTTTGTGGTATGTTTCTTAAAGTGGTCATCAGCTTTGTGCTTTGGTTGGCTGGATCAGCCCATGGAAAGTCCCTAAATGTACATATAAGGGAATCTCTGGATCTGACACACAAATGAAGGAAAAAAAGATGTTGCATAAGGAAGGTGCAGCAAGAATTTCAGTATGGACACCTTGGATATCAGACCGCGGTGATGCGGCTCGATGATAAGCACATTTAATGCTCTGTACACGGGTACAAACTGTTTCTGGGAACTGACATGGCCTTTTTGGAAGAGGGTGAGGTGGAAGCAAGAAGCCAGGGATCCCCCTTTGTGTGGAGCCTTTGGACCTTTCATGAATCATGGACCACAACCTTGGTGGATGCCAGGAAGAAACATTCAGCAGTAGCCTTTGCTTTTTTAAATTTATTTTGCTTTATTTTTTTTATTTTTGGCTGCACTGGGTCTTTGCTGCTGCACGCAGCTTTCTCTAGTTGTGGCAAGCGGGGGCCACTCTTCGTTGTGGTGCGCGGGCTTCTCATTGTGGTGGCTTCTCTTGTTGCAGAGCACGGGCTCTAGGTACGCAGGCTTCAGTAGTTGTGGCACATGGGCTCTAGAGCACAGGCTCAGTAGTTGTGGCACACGGGCTTACTTGGTCCGTGGCATGTGGGATCTTCCCAGACCAGGGCTCGAACCCTTGTCCCCTGCATTGGCAGGCGGATTCTTAACCACTGCGTCACCAGGGAAGTCCCAGCCTTTGCTTTTTGATAGTTTCTGAGGCTTGTGAGTAAAAAACAATAATCTGCATTCGTGAGATTCATTTCCACCATTCACAAACCCATCTCTGTTTCTTCGGAATCTAAGCCTAAGACACAAAACATGGATGTCTAAGCAACTTGTACTCTTGGGTGTTATGTAAGTGATACCTTCAGTGTCGCTTTTTTATGCCAGTTTTGACAAAGTTCCCATATTTGTCTATAGAATAGTATTGACTTACACATCCCAGTTTAAAACTACCTCATGAACCATGCGTAGGTGTCTCATTCATTCATTTAATCAGCACATGTTTATTGAGCACCTCCTATGTGTCAGGTGCTGTTTTATATGCTGGTGGTGAACAAAACAAATTTTTTATCCTGATGAGCTCACATTTAATTGAGAGGTGCAGTCATTGAATAAATATATACATAAATAGAGAAATATGTCAATCATATAAGTGCTAAGAAGAAAAAATGATAGGGGATAGAGAGTGACGGGGGCAGAGGTGTACTGCTTGGTACAGGGCAGCCAAGGAGATCTCTCTGAGACGATAACGTTTTAGCAGAGGCCTGAAAGAAATAAGGGAAGAAACCACGTGGTTTTGTGGGGGAAGAGCATTTTGCACAGAGGGAACAGCAAATGCAAAGGAGCTGAGGAACGAGTATGTTTCACCTGTTCAAGGAATAGTAAGCACAGTAGTGGGAGTGGAATGGGACACCAAGGCGGTGGTGGTTGGGAGGGAAGATGTGTTAGGACATAAAAGTCTGAGAGGTAGTCAGAGGCCAGAACAAATTGGGTGAGGTAAGGACTTCAGGTTTTAACCTCTGTGTGATGGGCAGCCGTTGGAGGGTCTTGAGCAAGGCCTGACATGATCCCACTTAGGTTCCATTCAAGGAATCCTGGGGGTGGCAGGCTGTCGGGCTGGGAGTGGTTGTTCCTAGAAGTGCTCCAGGTCACCCACCTCTCTCTAACCAGGGCAACCTCACTTTGATCTATTTCACGTATTTGGCTTCTGGGTAGATTTTTTTTTTTTTTTAAAGAAAGGTTCTCATTGTTTCAAAAACTTCCAAAAATTACTGTTTTATATTGCCGGTGATATTTATAAAAATGGGTGGCAAGTAGAAAAATTAAAGTAGTAGGAAATGAGTATCTCATAAATTTTACTCTATTGAGAAGACAAAGATGGAACCTACTATGAAGACAGGGGTGGTCAATCTGAACCTCAGCTGGACCATCTACATTTGAAGCAGTTGAATTGTTCCTTTGTGTTAACTACAAAGGAAGAGAGCAAAATTAAAAGTGAGGATTATATAGGGTATTTATAATACTTTTTAGTAGGGTGGGAATAGAAGTCTGTTCAAAACGAGTGGCTTCTTCACATCCATCTTTAAGAACACATGTGTAGTCAAGACAGGTATCCCCTGTGCAGTGCAAAACTGAAGTTTAAAAACACGTGCTGTCGGGCTTCCCTGGTGGCGCAGTGGTTGAGAGTCCGCCTGCCGATGCAGGGGACATGGGTTCGTGCCCCAGTCCGGGAAGATCCCCCATGCTGCGGAGCGGCTGGGCCCGTGAGCCATGGCCGCTGACCCTGCGCGTCTGGAGCCTGTGCTCCGCAGCAGGAGAGGCCACAACAGTGAGAGGCCCGCGTACCACAACAAACAAACAAACCAACAACAAAAAACACATGCTGTATATTTACAACATTTTAAATAGAACTTGTCATGTTTGCTTCTTTCCCTTTGTATTACACTGATGAATGGAAAAAACCTAATGTTTGAATTTTTAAGAATTGATATTTTAAATTGATATTTATTTTCATGAATTTTAAAATTCATTATCTCAGAGAGGTGTTATTAAGTTGTTGCCTGACATTTATTGAGTGACAACAATATGATGGGGTCAGTGTTTTTAACGCGATTGATTTAAAAAGACATAAATTCTTTAAAACTCAAAACCTCAGTAAAAGTACATCATTATTTAAAGGAAGCCTGCTCTCTGCTAGCCTCTGTGTTGAACATTTTGCATGCATTAAATGTTTTAATCCCGATAACCACCCAGAACCGGGCATTGTTTTACCCACTCCACAGATAAGGAAACTGAATCACAGAAAGTAAAGCGATTGACCCCGAGTCACGAAGCAAAGGGGTGGTACAGCTGAGCTTGGGAGGTGGATCTGTCAGCCTCACGGCCGGCCCTTCTGCTGCTGCAGGGAACCATTCTCCCAGGAAGGGAAAGGTGGTTTGTCTGGAATACTCTAGATGGGGTCTAGATCTAGGTGGCAGAGAAATTTCACATCCTCCGTGCCTTTGCGAAAACATACCTTTACTTGAGCCCATGGTCCAGTGACCACATAAATGCTGTTTCTAATGCTCTGGGTTATGGAACCTTAACATATCAGCATTTTGGGGTTCTTTTGGGGATGGAAAATGAAATTTGAAATAGATTTTTTTTAAGTACATAATAAAACCTCAGAACTTTGATATCCATAAAATAATGCTAATGGTTCTTGCCAGCAAAGTGTGTCGCTGGATGTGAATCCCTGATATTGAGATACGTTTGTCAAAATCTTTCTCCTCAAGGAATCAAGACATCTAGGAATATCAGTCCTTAGGATGTTCATTGCTCTAATAAAGTTATTCCATGGTCCTGCAAACATAAATGCCTAATCTATAGTCTTTGGATTTTAATGTGTAGTAAAAATGGAAATAGATTAAAAGTTAGATATTAACACTAAAGGGGAAGGAACAGACATAATTGTATGAATGCACTTAGGTCACAATGTGTTCATTAAATGTTGATGGAAGCTGACGTTCTTCAGATGGAGGAATCAGTCTGAGAAGGGACTAACATAGCCCCAGGGTCAGTTGTCTTCAGTGTCCGCTCTCTGCCTTCTCTGTCTCTGCTGCCTCTCTGTCTCTGTCTCTTTCTCTCTCTCTTTGTGGCTTTCCCTTCATCTTAAAGAAAAAGAGTACTAGGGTAACCAACAAAATTACAAGAAGTAGGATAAAAAGTGGGGACTTAGCCCAGTAATTTGAAAACATATTATAAGGTTACAAATAATAAAACAGTGCTTGGCCAGGAATTAGGCAGCAGATAACACATCAAACTAGAAGGTCAAGAATCAGATTTACTTCCAGGTGGGTAAAGGGAATCAGAATCAATCAGGAAGTGACTGGATGGATATTTCAAAAAATAATTTTTTCTATCATTTTCTAATTCCTCAGGAAAAAAAAATGACAAAGTGTTTTCTCATTGCTTACATCAAAATAAATTCCATTTGGAGGAGATTATAATGTAAAAACAAAACTCCGTAAAATATTAGAAAGAAAATAAATATTCTAAGATGGTAAAGGGCTTTTAAAGCATAACTCTGAAGTAGAAACAGGAACAGGTTGATCGATTTTATTAAATTTTAATTAAGAACTTGTATATGATTAAAAATATAATACCCAATTGAAAGACATGTAAACTTGGACCAAAATATGCAATTGTATAAAAGTTAGTACCTTTATTATATAGGGAGGCCTTATAAGTAGAAAAGATCATTACCCCAATATCATAGTTTAACAGAATGATGAACATAATGAACAGAAATTACTCTGAAAAAACAACTGTTTAGTAAGTGCTTAAGAAAATACTTTTAATGTCACAAGTAATCAAATAGATGCATGTTGAAGTTTTTTTTTTTTTGCTTATCAGACTCTCAGAGATTACAAAGCATAATATTTAGTCTTTTCTGGGGTATAGGAAAATTGACACCATGGATAAGAGCATTATATAATATTTCTGGTGAAAAATTTGGCAGTGTGCATCAAAAACTTTAAAAATGTTTATAGCTTTCAACCCATTAATTTCACTCAAAGTATTTATCCTAAGGAAATAATTAGAAATGTGGACAAAAATTTGTACAAAATATTTATTATGGCATTAAAGATCATAAATACTGAATGCTATAAGAAATTGCTCATGACAAAATTATATGTAAAAAAAGATGATCTCAATTTGATTAATTTTCTCCACAGGGATACTGGAAGAAAATATATCAAATTGTTAATAGTGATTACCTCTGGCATTTTAGGTGACTTTTGTTTCTATCTTTAAACTTTTGTGAGTTCTCTGACATGTCTACAATACTCATGTATTTTCTCCACACTTAAAGGAGAAAAGATTAAATGTTAAAAAAAAAAGTTCCCTCTCTTTGGCTTCAGACAGATTTTGAGCACATCCTCCTTGGATGGCTACCAGTTAAATTATCAGTCTTTCGTGTTGCAGTGTGAATTAATTTAGGTATCTTTTCTTTTGTAGCTAAGAGAAGGGTCCTTGACAAAGTAGTCAGAGAGGGGAGGCAGACTTAGGCAGGCTGCTTTATCCCCTAAGTGCTTTTGCTTTTATGGACCACTTCGTCCATAAAAAAAATCAAAAATTGTATTTTAGAATTGGGTTGATATGTAGGGGAATATAATCCAGGGTAGATTATATTCATTTTTTTCTTCTGATTTTAAAAGAAATTAAAACAATTTTGTGGGCTCCTGAAAGCATCATGGCCCTAAGTACTGTGCTAACTGGGCTTTAACAGAGGAGTCGGCCCTGGGCCCCGGTGTGAGGCTCAGGGGTGCAGGAGCCGGGGGTGGAGAGGGGTGCACAGAGGATTCTAAAAGGCACATTCTACTCCACTGAGTGGCCTTGAGCATTTCCAATTTATTTGTTGTCTTTGTGAGAAGAATCCAAATTTCAGGCTCCCAGGGAATGCTTTCTAAGCCCTGTAGTGAATTGTGCATGACATTTTCAAGGCCTTTAATGGGAAGGCATGCTAGACTTCTATGTGAATTTCTGATTGGGGGGTGGGAGTGGTTCACAAAAGGCAGGGCGACTCCCAGACTTCTGACCAGGACACCTGGCTCCGTGGTGGTGCCACTCTTCAGTGTAGAGGTCATGAAGGAGGAAGATTTCTATTTGGATATGTTGAATTTTAGGTGACTTGGGACACAAGAAAGAGGTGCAAAGTGCAGTCGTTGGGATGTCCTAGAACTCAGAGGGGAGAGGTGTGCTAGATTCATGGGCTTGAGACACCAAGGGACAGGGGGTGGATGATGACACGAGCATGGGTGAGTGACTGGGAGAGCAGTGAGAAGAGTGGTGACATAAGAACAGAGTTCCCAGAATGCTTCCAGAGGGTTCGGTGGAGGGCACCTGGGGGCAGGAAAGAGGAAAAGCTCAGGCTAGTGATGCTGACACTGAGAAGGGATACAGTTCCCAAAGGAGGATGTGATTCACAGGTTTAAAAGCCACAAAGAGGTTTAGCAAGATAAGGATTAAAAAGTAAGACGTTTAAAGGTTAGGCAGTTGTTGGCGACCTTCGCTCAAAACATTTGGTGCCAGGCCAGATTAAAGTGGATTTAGGAATATACGGATGGAGAAATAGAAAGATGACTCTCTTGAGAAGCTGGCTGTGAAAGGGAAGAAAGAATTCAGGTCATAGTAGGGTTATTATTGTTCTTAAGCTTTATTTATAAGAAAGGAGATAGTAGAGCATGCTTATATACTGAGGGAGTAGGAGAACGTTATGGGTTGAGTTGTTTTGCCTGAAATTCATATGTTGAAGTCCTAACCTCTAGTACGTTAGAATGTGACTTATTTGGGTAAAGCGTCTTTGAAGATGTAATTAGTTCATATGAGGTTATACTGGTGTAGGATGGGCCCCTAATCCAATATGACTGGTGTCCTTATATGAAAGGAAACCTCGGACACAGGTCTGCAAACAGGGAGAACTCCATGTGAACACAAAGGCAGAGATTGGGGTGATGTGTCTACAGGCCTAGGACCACCAATGATTGTCGGCAAACCACCAGAAGTGAGGGGAGGGGCCTGGAACAGGTCTTTCTCTAGCACTTTCAGTGGGACCATGGCCCTGGCAACAATTTGATATCCAACTTCTAGCCTCCAAATCTGTGAGACCATACATTTCTGTTGTTTCAACTAATCTGTTCATGGTACTTTGTTTTGGAAGCCCTGGGAAAGAGAGAGAGAAAAGAGGAGGAGAGGGGAGGGAAGGGGAGAGGAGACCTAAATAAATCCTAACTCGAATGCTCTGGCGAGGTGGTATTGTCAGAGCAGCATTCTGCTTAGGGACCACCATAGGAAATATGTCAAAGAATACATGGAAATGCCTCCGAACCAACTAAGCGACATGAAGAGGGCTACATCCGGTGTTTTGGTTGTATCTCTTCAGTCAAATGACCTGGAAGTCATTTCTACACACTGCTGCTGGAGACAAAAATCCTTGTGTTTTTTCTAATTGATCATTTCTCTATTATATAAGTTCAATAAAATCTAACATCACAAAGCATAATTCATAGTGCTCTTAGAGATAATAGTTACAGGAACTTGGCAGTATAAATCTTGGTAGTATTGACAAAAAGTGTTTATGTAGATATTTCCAGATACCTCAACTTGAGCAGAAAAGTGGGAGCGAATAAGTAACAAATTGCACTCAAATTTTAACAAATTGATTTCCACTAAAATCAAAATGAAAAAAGATTTATATCTTGGCTGAATATTAATTCTTATGCTCTTTATAGAGGGCCAAAGTAATCTCTAGGGTAAAATTCATAATTCAACCAAATAAAAATTACATACATCAAGAAAAAGAGCTAGAAATTTATTCAATGAAATGCAGCTGTTTCTCAACTCTAACTTGATCTTCATTTATTTACTTTTGGGGAACAAATGCATTGTCAGACATTTGCTACCTTATTTACTTTGTAAATGACTTTTGATAATGTTGTTTGTGCTAAAAGGATATGAATACTATGTTGAGCAGGAGAAAGGCTGTTTCATGTTTATGGATTGCCCAGGAAAAGCTGCGTCTGAGAAGAGGGCATGTTCCATGCTGGAGTATGAGGTGAAGAGGGGGAGAAAGGAGCAGTAAACAGACACGGTACAACTTGCTAAGCTTTGTGGCCTTGGGCAAGTCACTTCACTTCTCTGGGCCTCGGTTTCCTTATCTCTAACACAGAGTTAATCAGACCTACTTCACTATTGTATGGGAAACATCTAGAGTGTCTGAGGCAGAATAAAAGCGCAGTTGATGTTAGTAGCATCTCTTTTATACCAGGATCTGTAACGGGAGACAGTGTGGTATTGTGGGAAACAGGTGAGTTTTGGAATAGGCTGGTCTAGATACAAATTTTAGCTCAGCTTCTTACTAGTGTGTGGTTGACTGTTACCAAGTTACCGAACTTCTCTGAGTCTCTTTTTCTTCATCTTACCACTCTTATTTTGTAAAGTTGTGTATTGATTAAATGAGACAACATAAAAGAAAGCATTTGGCATAGTGACTCTCAGGGTCACTGCTGGCCTGTATGACATCTTTATGTGAACTGCAAAAATCAACCCCTTCCCCAAGTGATTTGACTTCTGCCTATTAGAAAGTCTTCCTAATATACTGATAATTAGAACAAAACACTTTACGGCTTACAGTAATTTTCTAGAGCCGTAGCAGAATACCACAAGCTGGGTGACTTAAACAACAGAGGTTTATTTCTCACAGTTCTGGAGCCTGGAAGGTCACGATCAAGGTGCCGACAGGGTTGGTTTCTCCTGAGACCTCTCTCCTTGGCTTGCAGACTGCCGCCTTCTCACTCTGTCCTCACATGGCCTCTCTGTGTGCTCACATCATTGCTGTCTCTTCCTCCTCTTATAAGGACACCGGTCCTATTGGATTAGGGTTCCATCCTTATGACTTTATTTTACTTTAATTACCTTGCTAAAGGCCCTATCTCCAAATACAGTTATATCGGGGGGGTTAGGTCTTCAATATATGCATTTGCAGGGGACACAGTTCATGCCATAACACTATGGTCTAGCAGAAAATTGTCAGAATAAATATGCAAATCTATGGTATCTACACTTTGAATGGGGTGCCTTTGTGCAGAGTGCAACTTGGGGAGCCTCCCACAAGGCTGGCACATAGGTGCTGATTTAACGCATATTTCCTCTTCTTCCCTCTGTCTCTTGTCTCGGTCTTCCTTTCTTCCTCCCAGGCATCTGCAGATCTTGCAGCCTTACCTGAGTAGTTGTCATCCTGAATGGGGTTGTACGACCCCCTAACGAGGAGTCTCCGTTGGGAGCAAATGTCACTTGAGTTTTCCTGCCTCCACACATACCCAGAGTCAGGGTTGATATTTCTACCCTATGTTTCTCTTTATCCCACTGCCTCCTCATCTCCTCAAGCCAATCTGTGAGCGTGAAACTTGAGGAAATCAAAAAGGAGCCCCTTAGCAGGAAAAAGCAGGTGAGCTCTGGGGAGCAGTAGCTAAACAAGGAAGCAATGGGTGAAGAGGAAGTGATGCTGGACAGGTGCTAAAGAGTCTGCCCTTTCAGCTTAGTTCCACCATTCCTACTCACTCCTTGAAGACTTTTGTCCAACGGTCTTTCTAGTCACCCCTATGCTTGTCAGCACTGATGACTTCCACTTCTAAGAGTTGATCCATCCAACACCTGAGCCAGTGACTTTCATCTCCATTCCATTGCAGCTACCAGCCCAGAAACCTGGGAGTCATTCTTGATTTTTCTGTCTCCCTTACCTTCCATATCTAATCCATCACTAAGATTTTGGGCTTTATCTCCAAAGTATCTTTCCAGTTAGTCGACATCTCTCCATTTCTACTACCATCAGCTAAGTGCAACCACTTAGCTGCACCTGGACCACAGCTCTTAACCTATCTTCCCAATTATATTCTTGCAGCTCTCCAAACCACTTCCCACCCAGCAGCCACAGTGGATGTTATACAATGTGAATTTCATCCTTCCATTTCTCTGATGAAGACTATTTAGAGACTTTCTGTTGCTTTTGGAATAAAAGCTGAATGCCATTCCATGTCCACACAAGCCTTCCCTGCATGGTTTAGCTCCTGCCATATTTATCACCCTCACTTCATGCCCCCTTTCCCCTCACGCACTCACATCACCTTTCACTTTTCTTCAACATGCGTCCTTTCTTTCTGAACCAGGAAGCAGGCTCTCACCTGCAGACACTGAATCTGCCAGTGCTTTGATCTTAGACTCCCCAGCCTCCGGAACTGTGAGAGAGAAATTTCTGTTGTTTCTAAGCCACTGTGTTTACATGTTTCTGTTGTTTATAAACCATGATGGCATTCTGTTATAGCAACCCAAACAGACTAAGACAGAAATTGGTGCTGAGAGAGAGGTTGCTGTTGTAACGGAGGCCTAAAAGTGTGGAAGAAGCTTCGGAAGTGGGTAATGGAAAGAGGCTGGAAGAGTGCGGAGATGCACGCTAGAAATACATCTGATTCTGATGAGGATTCAGAAAGAAAAGAGGAGAGCTGTAGAGAAAGCATCAATCCTCCTAGAGAATACCTAAGTAGTCATGAACAGAATGTTGATAGAAATATGGACAATAAAGGCCTTTTTGATGAGGCCTCAGATGGAAATGAGGAACATGTTATTGGAAACTGGAGGAAAGGCAATCCTTGTTGTAAAGTGGCAAAGAACTTGGCAGAATTGTGTTCCTGTTCTAGTGTTTTGTGGAAGGCTGAACTTGAAAGTGATGAAATTGGATATTTAGCTGAAGCAGTTTCTAAGCAATGTGTTGAAGGTGTGGCTCGACCCCTCCTGACTGCTGATAGTAAATGCCAGAAGAGAGAAATGAGTGGAAGATGGAATTGTTAAGCAAAAATGAACTAGACTTACAGATTTGGAAAATTCTCAGCCTCTCCATATCACAAAAAGTGAGAAAGCGTGTTCAGGAAAGAACACTGTGCGGCCAAGTGACCACTGGATTAGTAAGTGTTGGAACCACGGACCTAATCAGCCTAATCGATAGAAGCCAGGTGTTATTCTTCAAGGCGAGGGGGAAATGACCCCAAAGGCGACTCAGAGATCATTAGGACTGCTTCCTTGGTTTCAAAAGGGGGGACCATCGCCTTGCTTTCAACAGGCCAGGTGACCTCTTCCCAAAGCTATGGGGGCAGGGCCATCCTGAACCTGGGAGGCCCAACCCCTGCCTGACAAAGTTTCAGGGACAGGATCACTACTCCAGTGGGTCCAGGAAGTGGGACTCCTGCCCCAGTGGGTTTGAAAGGCGACACTTCTGTGCCAGTGGGCCTGGAGCACAGAGAACTGAGCGAAAGAGGATTGTTCTTGAGCTCTAAGATCTCATGGAGTTTGCCTTGTAGTTTGGACGTATTTGGGACTCATTAACCCTTTCTTCTTTCCTATTTCACCCTTTTGGAATGAAAAGGTCTGTCCTATGCCTGTCCCACCGTTATATGGCGGAAGCACACAACTTGCTTGGTTTCACAGGTTGGCACATGAAGAGTCATCTGCCTCCGGATGAGTCATACCTCCAATCTCACCCATATCTGACTTAGATGATATTTAGATTGAGACTTTGAACTTTAGACTTTAGAGGTGTTGCTGGAACGAGTTAAGACTTTTGGGGCTGTTGAGATGTAATGAATGTATTTTCATGTGAGAAGAACAAGAATTTTTGGGGGGCCAGAGGTGAACTGCTCTAGTCTGAACATTTGTGTCCCTCCAAGTTCATATGTTGAAACTCTAACCCCCCGCTGTGATGGTACTAGGAGAGCTCCCTCACCCTTTCTGCCATGCGAGGACACAGGGAGAAGACAGTCATCTGTGAGCCAGGAAGCAGGCTCGCACTAGACACCAAATCTGTCAGCACCTTGCTCCTGGACTTCGGTCTCCAGAACTGTGAGAAATAAATTTCTGTTGTTTATAAGCTACCCAGATATGGTATTCTGTAATAACAGGCGGAATGGACTAAGACGCCTTCCCTGGGGCTCTGATACATCCTGTTCCTCCGTCTGGAATTATCTTCCCTTCAATCTTTGTTAGGCTGATGCCTTCCCAACTTCGAAGTCTCTTCGTACATGTCCACCCGCTGGTGGGCAAGAAGGTCTTTTCCACTCTTTGTCAAGCGTGCCTCCACCTCTCTTCCTCTCTCTCACAGCGAGCTCTTCTTTGCCTTCACAGCATTGATCACGATGGTAATTTCATATTTACGTCTTTGTTCTTGTCTATGTCTGGCTCTCCCACTAGACTGTCAGCCCTGTGAAGGCAGGAACCGTGTGGGGTCGTCCTCCATAGTGAGCCCAACACTTAGCATAATGCTTAGCACCTAGGAGACACATTTGTTGAAGTTTTGAATGAATCAGCTGTTAGATTTTGGTTAAGTCAGTTATCAGTTCTGAACTTAAGCTTCTTCACCTGCATGCCCTAAAGTATCACCCTAAGATTTATAAAATGATTATGAGAAACTTTATGAGTCATTATGTTTTTAAGACGACATGTTTCCATTTTAATTAGTACCTATTAATTCCCTGCTAGGAAAGGTGAGGAAATTAGCACTCCCACTTCTTTCCACTTTCCTCACCCACCTCCCGTTTTTGTTAGTTATATTATTTTATTATATATTGGCAAAGTTGGTAACATTTACACCTGCTTTGTATCTCGAATTCCCTCAGTTACTTAATCTTAGCTTTCTATTTAAATGGATTAACTGCTCACCATCTGTATCAATTTACATTCTTGGTTTCAAACAACAAAGACCAACTTTTGTTAATTTAAGCAGAAAAGGAATTGATCAGAAGGATGTTGGGTGACTCACAGGTGGGGAGGCTGGGGAATCCTGCTCAGAGCTGGGCAGGAACTAAGGGAGGCTGAGCAGTGAGCAGACTCGGCTGAGGTCCCGCCATGTGAGCATCGGGTTGGGATGCACCGCAGAACCCCCCCCCTCACTGGACCATCCCTCCCTTCCTTCTTTCTTCCCTCTTCCTTCCTCCTTTTCTCCCTTCGTCCCTCGCATTTCTCCCTCCTCCTTTGCTGTAACGCGCGTCGAAGCTTTCTTGTCATCTCTTTTCATTTTACTTATGATTAATCTGAGAAGCTTTTCCAACCGGTATCTGCTCTCGTGTCATGTGGATGAATTCCCCTGGACCCTTCCCTTCTAGTGTGTCTGAAACCTTATCATTTCCCATTCTGTGTTGTTTGAAGGCTGGGTGTTTTGTTTTCTTTCCACCTTTTTTTTTTTTTTTTTTTTTTTAAGCCTTGGGAGTGGACAAAAAAAAAAAGAGGGCAGATGGGGCTGAAGATGTGGGAAATCTCCACCAGAAAACCCATGCTTTGTTTTGTATTCTAATTTTGTCAAGTGTACTTTATGAGAATTCACCCCAACTAGTTGGGGTAGATCACATTCTCATGTGCTGTGGTCCCTGAGCTCCAGATTATTCCACCCGCACAGGTCCTAGATCCACTGAGTGGTCCTAAAGCCTTCATTTCTGGCAGAGAAAATGGCCCCTGGGTGTCTCTTCCTATTTCATTCATCCATCTATTTTCTATTCTCTCCCATTTTTATTGGGAGACATTTCTATTCCCTCCCGATAAGAAGAGGGAAAATATGAAGGTGTACCCTCAATTCACTTCTCTCCTGATTGAGAATAAAGGAGTTGCAGTTTACGATTTTTTGGATTCCCTGTTACTGCATCTGGTGGTGGGCCAGGGGTGGGTGATGGTATGGCTGGAGGGGTTGGGGGCCAAAGGTCATATTTGGGAGCTATGCTAGGTCAGAAACTTCTGCTTCATTCATTAGCTGCCCTCCCCTTGTTTGGTTGATATCGGTGAAATTTCTGCTAATTGTTTGACTTTAAGGATTGAAGGGGGAAAGTCTGTCCATCTTCATTGGTTCCAGCACCCTGATAATATACCCCCTATTCGCTTAATCTGATTCAAGTTGGATTTCTGTCACTTGTGAGCCAAACTCTACTAACACATGGAGTGCCATAGACGCAGGAGGCAGCCTTCTGGTCAACAATGAGAGACCCAACTTGTATCTTATCAACTCTCTACCCTTTTCTGCTCAGAGGTGGGTCATAGGGAGCCTATGACCAGGAGCATCTCTTTCTCCAGGGGCAACATTGGGTTGTTTGCTTAAATACTCAGTTTGCAATCACATAAAACTATAATGTTAAGCATTAACAGACCCAGTTTAGACTGGATCATTTTAAGAGTAGCTTGACTGTTAATTTTACGTGTCAACTTGCTTAGGCCATGATAGCCCAATATTTGGTGAAGTTATCAGTCTTGATGTCTCTTTGAAGGTATTTTAGAAATGTGATTAACATTTAAATCAGCAGGCTTTGAGTAAAGCAAATCCTCCTCCTTGATGTGGGTGGGCCTTATCTAATCAGTTGAAGGCCTTAAGAGAAAAAAGACTGAGGTCCCATGGGAAAGAGGGAACTCTGCCTCCAGACGGTCTTCAGACTCAAGCTTCAACATCAGCCATCCCCTATGTCTCCAGCCTGCTGTCCTGTCCTTCAGATTTCACAGTTTTGGGTTTGCCAGTCCCCACTATTGCTTAAGCCAATTTCTTAAAATTCCCCATATATATGTGTACACACACACACACACACACACACACACACACACACACCCTAATTCAAGTAGCAATTACTGAACACCTCAGTCACCACAGATTTTCAATGTATCTCCTAAGGGGCAACTAATTTTGCCTGTTGCTGACTCCTGTAGGATTTGCCAAGATGAGTTTGCTGCAAAGGGAACAGGCAGGCTCTGGATTCAGACCGCTTCAGGCAGGTTTCAGTCCCCAGACCCACCACTTACCTTACTGTGTGACTTGACAGCTTCTGCACTCTCCCTGTGCCTCAATTTTCTCATCTGTAAAATGGGACAGATGTTTGGATGTACCTTGCAAGGTTCTGTGAGGATTAACTGAGATAATAGATGCAAAGCATTTATAACGGGTTCTGATACGTTGCAACTTCTTAATAAGTTTTGGCAATTATTACAGGTCCACTGTAGTCCCATATCTGAAGCCTACAGAATGTATACTGTGTGTTCCATAACACCACCAGCAGGGGCTGGGTGGCCCCTCATAATCAAATTCTCTCATATTTCTGCAGTGAAATCCACTAAGAGGAGTAAATAAAGACCACAACCTATTAGTTCAGGTCAGTTTTTGCCACCATATGAGTTCAGGAAAGACTTGGTTTTCAGAGCTCTTTAGATTTTGGAATTGTGGTTAAGGAATTGCAGACCCACATCACACGATAATGTTTTCAAGATTCCCCCAAAACAAGTTGGCTGGCTGGGTGAGCTTGTTTAATATTTTCCACATGAACACTGGAGCATGTCTATCATAAAAATAATTTTTGTTTAGGCATAATTGATAAAGAGCTATTTTTCTGGACTCAGCACTGATATGAGTTGCTTCTGGAGACTGCTCCTGGTTTGCCAGATGAAAGCTATGCCCTCAGGGTAGAGAGGATACTTGTCTCCATGCTGTGCTGTTTGTCACAGGGTGGAGGGTGTCCTTCCACTTCACACCGAGTCCTCCCTGTTCCTTACACAAGCTGCTAGACTGAGGGACCAGACCTGCCACGTGCCGGGAGGAAGCCAGGCTCTTGGCGGGATGTGGGAGAATTAGAATCATACTCCTTTATCCATTCAACATATATATTTTTGAGCACTTGCTCTGTGCCAAATATTAGAAGCTGTGTCTATATAGCATTTTATTATTGATCAAGCGCTTTCACATTCATTGCCTCTTTTAGTAATCTGATGAGGAAGATGCAGTCAATGGGGTTATCCTTGTTTTATTGGTGAAGAAGCAGAGTCTTAGAATGTTTGTGTCACTTTAAGGCACAGAGGTAGCAGACCTGAGACATAAAACCCGGTTCTTCACTTTCTTCTTGCACTTTGTGAAGATAGGGGTGAATATCTATTTTTGAACCCATAAAGAGTAAAATGCCTGGCAGCCGTTGGTGCCCACAGTCAAAATAGGATTTGAAGAGCTTTGGCAAAACGTCTCATGGAACCTGTTTCAGCTTAGGGTGGATAATCAGGTATTTCATGTTATATGGGATTACCTTGTGCTTTGGCTGGTGTGCTGCATCACCCAGATCCCCTCTTCAGGACGGAAGGGCTTAGTCCCTTAGCTACTGGGAAGGTTGTTGGCTAATGTCTCTCTCTGGGAATTGCCATCAGGTGGGGAGAGAGCCCCACTCCCGCTTTGGGGGCAGTCTGCATCCCGTGATGCTGATATAAAAGCCCCGTCCCCTTCCCCTGACTGGGGACAGCTCTGAAGGGCCATTCCTGCTCTAGATTTCCTGTGGGGTTGGCTGAAAGCTTGCTGTGAAAGGTCCTTATTGTATGAGAAAATACCCACTTCTGAGATTTCCTGTCTTTGTTCATTAAAAGCAAAAGCAAAAAAAAAAATGACCCCTCTTGAAATTTACCAGGTCTTTTGGTTGCACTAGACACGGCCGTTTGTTGTCTCTTTTTATTTATGAACATTCACTCTAGTTTTAATTTAACTCAAAATACAAATAGCCAAGCCAACTTGAACCAATTTCACCACTGAAATTTTTGCAGAACAGAGAATTACAAGAGGAACGTAAAGGACAAGGCATTAGTTGGAACAGGAAACACAGAACATAATAGCAGACTGGAATACTTTTGGTGATGATGCATGGGGTTGAAATGATGTGAAAGGGAAATCATTTAACCATGGAAATTGAACAAAGGAGAATTCCATGATAATGATTCCAGGCCTCAGTTTTCAGGAAAAGAAAATGGTAGGCATCAGAATAAGGTCACCCTGGCACATGTGGCATTTTGGATCCATTAGTCCATGTGCATTTGGCAACCTGGTTTATTCTCTGCCAGAGCATGAGTTAGTTTTTATCTCAACAGTCCTTCTGCTCCTTTGAGGATAAAACACAGGCCCATTTTATAATATACTGCAAGATACCTCAGGGTAAGAGCTACCTTAGGGAAGGAGCATTTTCACAGACAAACTGGCGACTCAGTCTGAACTGGAGTTTCCAGGTTAAAACAGTTGCATTCGCTGGAGAAAAGGAAGAGGAGGCAGGGCTGTTCTTGTGATTGTTTTTTCTAATATTTCCTACCAAGCCACTGCTTTGGGATAATAACAAAATGATTTCACTATGGAAAAATGCAGAGAAAAGAAACTGGGGCTGTTTGATTGGCTAATAATGAACATAAAGGACTTCATGCTTGTTGAATGGCAGATTGAAATCCAGTGTGTATTCATGCAGATCTTATGGGGGTGGTATTGGATTAGACCACAAATTAGTGCTGGCATTAATGAGATGAAAGCTATAAAATACCGATAGTTCCACTAACCATGATCTCTGATAGGGCCCAAGTGAAAGCACCCAGACCTTTCAGACAAGTCTTGTGTGAAAGCAGAGACACCAACAACAAAGACACCTTCAAAACGGGGGAAAACTGGGGATTATATAACGGACTGAAGTGGTGTTAGAAATCTTGGTTAAAAGAACAGAGCACAGCTGAGTGACAAACATAGCCTTGCCTAGAATAATGATTTTTAGAAACAGACCCTGTTTAGATGCTACTCAAATGATCAGGGAGAAAGATTATGCCCCTTCCTTGTAGAGAAGTTAGTCTAAACAGGAACCTCTCTGTGATAATACCACTATTGCTGCTACTACTACCTATACGCCTTATATGTGATATGTATTGTGATTTAGTGTTTAGTGCACCCTTGATATTTGTCATCCTGTTTAATCCTCGCGATATTTTCACATTGATAGTTGAATCCATGTCTGTGCACCCAGTTAGCGTTTGAATTCCACGACTGCAGGAACTGGGTCTTATTCATTTTATGAAAATCCTCCTCTTTCCGTTTAATTTTTCACGTATAGGTAATTTGTTTCAAAGAACATGGCCAGGTGGAAAATCTCTCTTTCCCAGAATTTTTGGGATTACCTGGCATACAGAACAAATACTGTTATGACAAAATTATGTCATATGATTAAATTAAGTTGATAAATGAGCAGAAAATACCATGTCACATAAACACGGGTGGATTGAATTTGCACACGGAATTCCTGGATGACCTCAGTCTGCAAAACTCATCCACAGCAACTGTCACTGTATTCCCTTTCTCAGGTACTCTAGCAAGGTCTTGGTGAACATGTGTGCATCTCTGTTCAACCTCCTGGTGTCCTAGAACTCCATCAGTAAGTTTTCAGGAATTCTTCTCAGTTTTGTCTCAGGTGAACCAGATGGGACCTCTCCTGTTGGTGCTACCCATGCCTATTTGTTGCCCATCATCCAGTGTTTTATATCCTGTCCCTCTAGGAAGCCCTGGGTCATGAAGTAGCTATTGCCTGTCCAGCATGCTTTTTGTTCGAGGAACACATAGTGGTTGCTGTGTTGCTATGGGGGACAGGATTGGGTGGGAGAATTTATTTCATTTCCCTGATGGTCACCATCTTGGCTGCGTCCTTCCACATCATTTTCCCATATAGCTTGAGAGTTATTTCAGTGCCTGTAAGTCCTTCAAGGTCTTAACACCATCCTTTAACCTGCTTTTTGTAGTCTGTCCTTTCTACTAAAGTTTGATGTATTTGTGCCCAGCACAGGGCCTGACATACAATATATGTTTATTTAGTAAACGTTGAAATGAATGCAACTACTACCCTGTGAGAGAGAGGCCCTTCCATATTCATTGTACATATGAGGGACAATTAAACCAAGAGAAGTTATATCAACAATCTTAGATAAAAACTTACAGCTGGGAAAACCCTTAGAAATGAACCAAGCCTCCCAATCTCATCTCCACTGTTTGTGTTGATAAGAAAATTAAATTAAAAGGGAGTTGACTTTCCCAGTATCTAGTAGTTAGGGGGTGGTTTAGTAAAGTCTAGAACCCTGAGCCATGATCACTGTCTGTCTCCCCACATGTCTTTCTCAAGGGTAAAGACAGTAGACGTAGAGATGCTTCTGTGTGCATCATGTCAATCTTATTTCAACATCTTTCTGCCAGGTATGGCATGACAATGGATTTTTATTTACGTTCCTTGATGACTGCCTGTCTTTCCACACAGAAAACTTAAGAAATGTCAAGGAAGCAGAGGCTGGAAGGCTTCCTGAACTGGCTGGTACAGAATCATAGAATCTAAAGGTCAGAAGAGGCTTTACATGTTCCTCAGGCCAGTCATGCTACGAAGTTTGAATCTCCATCTATGACTTTCTACCAACTGGTGAGCCAGGTGCCGTTGGAGCATTCATGGCCTCTCTCTTTGGGCAGAGCTGACTCTTAAGATCTGACTGAAATTCATCTGCCTGGAGCCTTCACTTGAGGTACAAGTCTACCCCCCTGGGGACACTCAGAACAACTGAATTTTTGGCCCCCAGGGCTGCTCTTCTGACCTGGTGTATCCGTGATGTGTCTCCTATATGAGCGACGTTTTTCTACCAATGTTTCCTAGGCTTTTGAATTCCAAGGCAGATGTCGAAAATGATATTTGCATGACACCCTGGGGTGAACCCGAAGCAAATTAGGGATGTCTGTCTGGGGATTAATGAAAAATTCATTACATTTTCTTTATAGCAGTACATAATTATGATACGAAAATAAAATATAAAATATTAGGGAGGATGTTAAATATTGAATTTGTACCTAGCTTCCAAATAAAATCTTTTTGAAGGTTTGACAGCAAAACTTAGCTTAATTCCATGAATGTAACCTTCAATATCATGTTTTACGTTTGAAATGGCTACAGGTAATTCCTGATCAAGACTTTTTAATGACGGTTTCTTCAAATTTTTGGTAGTCATGATGGACAAGAAGCTGTGATTTAAAATTTAATACCCTTTTTACAACCTTCAAAAATGTGTAATAGTTGAAGTTATAGTTAAAGACTCTCATAGCTTTTCCTTTACTTTCATTGACAAATATAATGTTGAAGTTTCTAATGCTGGTGAGAAAGGACTTCTAATCCAATTGAACTTTTTAAGTATTTCAAAATATGCTGAAGCTCTACTTTGCAGAATGCAGGCGCATTGTTAGGGCGCCCAGCCAGCGCTACGGATGTCTCCTTCAGGGGTACTTAAGCTACCCAGGGAGGGAAGAAGTTGTTGTAGGTGAAGAAAGGCTCTGAACAGCACCAGAACCACATCCATAGGGCCCCTGCCAGCCTCCCTCCCCCACCTCCAGCTGGCAGCACCTAGGGTCACACACTGTGCTCTTTGGGCATCTGGAATATGAACTACTTCAGCAGGAGGTCCTCGGTCCCTCTTTCAGGATGGGCAATAATGCGCTCTGCCTCTGTCTGCCAAGGTAGATGTCTCAGGTGGTACAGCACCTTCTTGTCTATGCTCAGTATATCCAGGCTGAGAGCCAGTGCCAAGAGTCACTTTTTGTGCTTTCCCCTGGGGGACCGTGAAAGGCATCCTCAGGCCCACTGTGCTTGAACAATACAGAGCCCTTACCAGGGCCGTCTTGACCACAGCTGGCTGGCATGGGGTTTTTTGCTGTCCCAAGTCCTGCTCAAGGGTTGAGTGATTCGTGTCCAGGTACGGCTTTAAACGATTCGGAGCACACTGGGACGCCAAGGCACATGGATTGGGAAGAGAGCCTTTCAGCCATTGATTCCATGATGTAGATTCAAGTTCTTTCGTCATCGTGGCCTCTCTCTGATGGTTATGTCAGGCTGATTTCCATCCTTTTCACAGCATGATGCCCAGACCTGAACTCCAGGTGCAGTCTAATCCACAAAGGAGACTCCCAGGAACCTTCACCTCTCTAGACAGAGATACTATTAAGGCAACACATCTGGTGTCTTCATCATGCCATTGGCTCCTATGAAGCTTCTTGTAGCCTTTAAATGAAACCTAAGCTTATTTTAGCCTTTAAGTGGCTTAACTTGTTTCAAACAAAGCCTGCTCCCCTGGCTACAAACGACTGGGCCAGTGATTATTGTGTGAGTCAAAGGCAGAAACCGTGGTTGAATACAGGGAGAGCAGCTGTTTCTGAGGTGACAAAATTCTGCCACATGGATGGTAGCATCTGTCTCCTTACCTTGAGGGAGGGCACTGAGTACGAATGCTAGTTAGGTGGAGAGAAGGCATGTTACTCCTTGCAAACTTAAAGGACCTTCTGATATTCCATGCTAAGGAGCTTAAACTTGATTCTATGGGCAATGGGGACCATTACAAGTGTTTGAGAAGGCAAGCAACGCAATCCAGTTGTGCACTTTTATTTCGCTTTGGGTTAAGATTCTTTCTTGCAGATTCTCTTCTCTCTCAATGAGCCATTTATATTTGGAGTATGTATAAATAAAAGTGCACCGATAATAAATGTACACCTCAATGAATTATTACAAAATGAACATACAAGTCAATAAATAGACTATTACCAGGAATCCAGAAGATTTCTTTTTCTTTTTTTTTTGCGGTACGCGGGCCTCTCACTGCTGTGGCCTCTCCCGTTGCGGAGCACAGGCTCCGGACGCGCAGGCTCAGCGGCCATGGCTCACGGGCCCAGCAGCTCCACGACATGTGGGATCTTCCCGGACCGGGGCACGAACCCGTGTCCCCTGCATCGGCAGGCAGACTCCCAACCACTGCACCACCACGGAAGCCCTAGATTTCTTACTTCCCTTTCCCAATCACTTCCTCCTTCTTCCTGTCCAGAGGTAAACCACTCTCCTGACTTCTAATGCATAGATTAGTTTTGCCTCTTCTAGATTTTATAAATGGAATCATATAATATATGATTGACCCTGACAATATATTAAAACTTTTAGAGCAACTCCAGATATTCCAAATTGGTTGCTCAGTGTTGACGATCCAGTTGAAGGATAGTATCAGCATCCAGAAGCACAAAATGAGTTAAACTAATAAAAACCACAGAGCTGGGCTTCCCTGGTGGCGCAGTGGTTGAGAGTCCGCCTGCCAATGCAGGGGACACGGGTTCGTGCCCCGGTCCGGGAAGATCCCACATGCCGCGGAGCGGCTGGGCCCGTGAGCCGTGGCCGCTGAGCCTGCGCGTCCAGAGCCTGTGCTCCGCAACAGGAGAGGCCACAACAGTGAGAGGCCCGCGTAGCGCAAAAAACAAAACAAACAAAAAACCACATAGCTAATGCTAATTTAATTTTCTATTGGCCAGGCAATTCTATGTTTTTACATTTAGTAATTCATCGAATCCTAATAACAATCTTGTAAGGTGTTATCATTTCCATTTTCAGGTGAGGAAATTAAGTCTCCAACAGGTTAAGTAACTTACCTAAAGTTAACCAACTAGAAGGGCAAAACCAGGATGGGAACCCCGGCAGCCTGGTTGCAGAGCTTGTATTATAACCATTGCTTTCCACTGTTTCTGCTGAGAAATTCAGCAGGGAAAGAAATACCTGTTGGTTATTTTCAGTGGGGATTATTCCCACCTTGTGTCCTGTTAAGGAAAATTTCCTAGGTAAATAGTTCTCTGGGTAAGTCCACACATATTCCTAATGGAAGCCTTGCATAGTAGTTGGGTGCAGAATCCTAACCCACGGTGGAGAGGTTGAGAGCATGGGTTCTGGAGCCAGAGGCCATGGATTTGAAGCCTTGCTCTGCATCTTATTTCTTGCAACTTTAACAAGTTACATAACATCTCTGAGCCCTGGTTTTCTTCTCTGTAAATTAGGGATAGTCATTTTTACTTTTACAACATTTTGAAAGTGAAAAAATGTAGAGCACAGGGAGATCAGCTCGGTGCTCTGTGACCACCTAGAGGGGTGGGATAGGGAGGGTGGGAGGGAGGGAGACGCAAGAGGGAAGAGATATGGGGATATATGTATATGTATAGCTGATTCACTTTGTTATACAGGAGAAACTAACACACCATTGTAAAGTAATTATACTCCAATAAAGATGTTACAAAACGTATATAAAATACTTAGCGTGGAAAAATAATAAATACTCAATAACTGGTAGTAATAGTAGTAGTACTACTAGTGGTGGTATTAGCTGTGGCACCATGAAGTATCTTCTCTCTTTAGATATATTTCTTTTTTGAAAAACCGTTCATCTCTAGCCCTCTACAATCAGAACTTTTTCTCTTTTGAGCAGTCTTGAGAGAAAACAGACTCCTTTTTCTCCAATACGTACTTTTTTTTATTATAGTAAAATGTACAAAACATAAAATTTACCATTTTAATCATTTTAAAGTCTACAGTTCACTGGCACTATATACATTCACACTGTTATGGAACTGTCACCACCATCCATCTCCAGAACATTTTTCATCTTCCCAAACAGGAACTCTGTACCTATTAGACAATAACTCCCCAGTCCTCTTTGCTCCTGTTCCTGGCAACCACCGTTCTGCTTTCTGTTGTTATGAATTTGACTACTGTAGGTATCTTATATAATTGAAATCATACAATATTTGTCCTTTCGTGACTGACTTATTAGCATGATGCTTTCAAAATCTGTTCGTGTGGTAGCATGTGTCAGAATTTTCTTCCCTTTTAAGGTTGAATAATATTCCATTGTACGTATATACTATGTTGTGTGTACCCATTCATCCGTCAATGGGTTGCTCCCACCTTTTAGCTGTTGTGAATAATGCTTGCTAAGAACATGAGTGTAAAAATATCTGTTCGAGTCCTTGCTTTCAGTTATTTTGCTATATACCCAGAAGTGGAATTCTTGAATCATATGTTAATCCTGTGTTTAATTTTTTTGAGGAACCACATACTGTTTTTCACAGTGGCCACACCCTTTTATATTCCCACCAGTAATGCACAAGGATTACCGATTTCTCCACACCGTTGTCAACACTTTTTAGTTTCTGGGTTTTTTTGTGTGTTGTTGTTGTTGTGATTGTTTTTAAATAACAGTCATCCTAATGGGTGTGAATTGGTGTCTCACTGTGGTTTTGATTTCAGTTTCGCTAATTGTTGGTGACATTGAGCATCATTTCATATGCTTTTTAGCCATTTGTTCTCTAATACCCATTTTTTTATTATTTATGAAAAGCACATGCTCCCACTCAACTCTAACATTTCATAAATTCATACTAGGCAAGTCATAATATAATACACCAGTAATTTCCTTTATATTTTCATGATACGTCCGTATCTTCCTAATCAGCACATTTCTGGACTTGTTACTTGTGAGTTACGTGTGATAGATGTCCAATCTCAAATACTAGATGTTGATCTTTTCTACCTTCAGTTTCAGAGGGTGCTTTTTCTTCCATCATGTTGCCATAGTCTGATGAGCAAGAAAGCTTTTGGTAGGGATTACAGTGTGAAAGTAGACCCCACGTGTTGAATGAACTCATGATGCCTTCTCAAAAGCAATTTAATGAGTATACCTCGAGCAGCCCTTGACAATGTTGACCACTTTGTTCTTTTTTTATTTTAATATATATTTATTTGGCTGCATAGGGTCTCAGTTGCAGCACACAGGATCTTAGTTGCAGCACGTGGGATCTTAGTTGTGGCGCGTGGACTTCTCTCTAGTTGTGGCGTGAGGGCTCTAGAGTGCGCGGGCTTAGTTGTCCCACGGCACGTGGGATCTTAGTTCCCCGACCAGAGATCGAATCCCCTGCATTGGAAGGCGGATTCTTAACCACTGGACCACCAGGGAAGTCCTGACCACTTTGTCCTTTTTAAACCTTTCTTCTCCTTTGGCTGTCCTGACACCATTCTCCCTGGTTCTCATCCTACCTCTCCAATATACTTTCTGAGTCTCATTCTTTCCTCATCCTTTGTCCATCCATTACAAATGGTGTTTTCCATTTCTGCTTTGGTGCTCTTTTCATCTGCATCATCTTTCTCCCACACCCACCATTTTTTTTTTTTTTTTTTTTGCGGTACGCGGGCCTCTCACTGTCGTGGCCTTTTCCTGTTGCAGAGCACAGGCTCGGGACACACAGGCTCAGCGGCCATGGCTCACGGGCCCAGCCGCTCCACGGCATGTGGGATCTTCCCGGACCGGGGCACGAACCCACATCCCCTGCATCGGCAGGCAGACTCTCAACCACTGCGCCACCAGGGAAGCCCCCACACCCACCATTTTAACCTCCATTTATATATGGAGAATTCTCAAACCTGTCTCCTGCCTAAAACTCTGAGCTCCAGTTTCATTTATCCCATTGTCCATTTCTACTTGAAGGTTCCCTAAGCACTTCAAACTCAACATGTCTAAAATTGAACTCATGATATTTCCCCCAATAGTATGTCTTCTCAAGTCTTCCCTAAATTGATGAAAGACATTGTCATCTAAAGTCACAAAACAGGGGTATCATCCTGCCTTCTCTCTAGCCCTCACCTCCCCACATCTGGTAAGTCACTGTTGATCCTGTCTCCTGTATATCGTTCAGTTCTCCCCTCTGGTCTTGCCCTCTGTCTCTGAATTCAGTACGATAAGGCTTGCAGTGTGTTGGCTCCATTCCTGGCCGTCTGTAGCATGTCATACACGGTAGCTATTCCTGTTGGTAGGAGTTGCTTCAAACCCTTGTTACCATTTACGTGGACTGTGGCAATCATCTCCTGTTCTCTCGCCAGTCTGGTTCCCATCAAATCCATTCCTTAAATACTTTCAATCAGTATGGATTTTTCTCACAGCACGATCTTATCATCTCACTTCTCTGCCCAAAACACCTTAGTGGCTCCCTATTGCCCATTGATTACGTTTCTAAGCTCAGCACACAAGGTCCTCCAGGATCTGGCTCCTGGCTCAGTTGAATCCATCTTTGGCTGCTTCCTCACTGAGCCTCATGTTCCAGAGCAAATGCCTTTTTTTTTTTTTTTTTTTTTTTTTTGCGGTACGCGGGCCTCTCACTGTTGTGGCCTCTCCCATTGCGGAGCACAGGCTCCGGATGTGCAGGCTCAGCGGCCATGGTTCACGGGCCCAGCCGCTCCGCGGCATGTGGGATCTTCCCAGACCGGGGAACGAACCCGCGTCCCCTGCATCGGCAGGCGGACTCTCAACCACCGCGCCACCAGGGAAGCCCAGAGCAAATGCCTTTGTTCCTCTGAACATACCACCCAGGTGCATGAGTCTGTGGCTTTGCACACACTCCTCCCTATACATAAAACATGTTCTTACCCCTTGTCCTATGACCACAGTCCATCCTTTGAGACTCACCAGGTGACTTCTACCTGTTGCCTTCCCTGACCTCAGGTTTTCCAGAATGGCTGATCATCCCCTCATTTGTGCTACTGTAACTTGCACATTATCACAGCAATTCAGGTCTCCAATCAATAAGATAGTAACTGCTGACAGCATTTTAGATGGTCGTTTTTCCAGCATTGAAAATAACATAAAATTGTAAGGTCCAGTCCTTACCGGCAATTCTGTCACAGTACCATTTTTTTTCCAGGTTGCTTTATAATTATCTTTTTAAATGTCTGCCTCCTGACTAACGTGAAATATGGGGAAAGGCCTGGGTCAGAGTCTTCTCTGCCTTTGCAGTGCCTGGCATGGCACCTGATAGCAGGTATTTATTGAACACCATCTGTATGCCAAGCACTGCTAGTCTAGGGGCTGGGGGTATCATAAGGAACAAAATTCCTGCCCTCCCTGAGGGGAGTCTGCACATTGCCCATCATTTTCCAGTCTCTTTCCTACCCAAAAGGTGATGGTATTCCCTGAGTTTTCTGTGATTAGTAATATAAAGGGGGAAAAAAAATCACTCAGAGAGAAAATATGAACTGTCAGATGAGAATGAAATTATAAGTGGTAAGAGGAGAATTAAATTAAGAGCAGTAAACATCATGGATTTATAAAAACAAGTCATGTCAGACAAATTTAATTGCTTTTCCTGATGGAATTGCCAAATTAGGGGAGGGCGGTGTGCAATATCCTGAGAGCAGTTTCCTTCAGCGACCAGGTAATGAATATTATTTTTGAAGTTAGCAGAGCCCTTTGAAATAGTATCTGTTGAAATTGTACGAAATGAATTCAAACTGACTTTGATGTGAGTCTGGTTCTCTGACTTGATGGCAGATTAAAGAGGAGAAGAGCTAAGGCAACTACAAGCGATATAGCACTAAGCTTAAAGGTATCGCCTTGCAGGAGCTTGGGGGCCTTTATGCAGATGTGTTTATCATGATCATTGTCAGGGTCAAAGTATGATTTTATGGCATTTAAAAGACAACAAGGGAAAATGACAATACGTCGGGGAAACCTTTGCGTGAAGCACAGAAATGAGATGGTTCTATGTCATCATTATAATGGTATGGCCCTTGCAGTGATAATACCCAATATTTTGCGTAGTGCTTCAAAACCTTGCTACTCCAAGTGTGGTGTGCAGACAACAGGAGCCTGGGGAGCATCTGGGAGCTTGTGAGAAATGTAGAATCTCAGTCTCCACCCCAGTGAGTCTGAACCTGCATTTTGACAAAATCCCCACGTGATTCGTATGCACGTTAAGGTTTGAGAAGCGCTGCTGGGTTTATTTCATATTATACTACATCTATGACTTGACTTTTAGACCCTTCTCAGAGGTACAAGACGTTAGGTTGTCCCCTTAACCAGGATTAAGCCCAAGTCTCAGTAATTCCACTATTTGCCCCTTTTAATTTCCTTACGATCAAGCACATGAAGCTGACGAAGTTGCACCCTCAGGGAAGTTATTTCAGCCTAGTGGGCCACCCTGTCAGAGGGACTGACAACCGCTCCCTCCTCATATAGCATTTTTATGTGCCGCACATGCTCCTCTTCTGAGAAATATATTGCTGTTCCCATTTCATAGATGGGGACATTAATGTTTGGAATGTTAACGTAGTTGGCGTAAATTCATAGTTTTACTAAGTGGCAGAGCCGGGATTTAAACCTAGGTTCTGTGTGACTCCCCGAGCTATTTCATATCTAGATGTGACGAGGGCTCTAATACAATATGTGAAAGGAATTTCAGAAGCTGGGACCAAGAAGGGGATTCAGTTAAGAAATTTTTATTGAGCACCTATGATGTTTTAGGAACTACAGAGACTATTCATTAGGCAATAAAATAGACCTGAGACCTGCCTTTGTGAGGTTTATAGCAGGGATGGGAAAGCGTGTGTGTGAGTGTGTGTGTGTGTGTGTGTGTGTGTGTGTGTGTGTTGAAGCGGGCAGAGTATGGGGACATTGCTGTGTGTGTGTGTTTGTTGAAGTGGGGAGAGTATGGGGACATTGCTTACAAACTTGTACCATTGGGATAATGCAGATATCAAAGATGTTGGAAAATTGCTCTAAATCTAAGGTCAACTGGATGACCAGAAGACATGAGAGTATGGAAACATATATTAAGATATGTAACATACTATTGAGTATTAATGATAAACTTTTAGCCAAATATTTTGCCTTTTTAGAATTTATTCCAACCTTGTAAAGAACCTTGTTGGGCCCTTAAAGAATTCTGTTATTCAGTGTATGTCGATGAGAGCTTTGGAAAGGAAAGGTGAAAGAGGAGATTAAAATGCCATCTCTGTTATCACTGACCTTGGCCTAGTGTCTAGGTCCCACTCTCTTTTGGTATTTGACACTGAACTAAGAGAAAGATACTTGTTTTCGGTGTGAATCTCGTCTCCAGAAAAATGCTGGGTGACAAGTATTACAGAAATCCAGAGCCCAAGGGTCCTTAGTGGGGAGATGGTACACTGAGAAATGTGGGATCAAGCATCCCTCAGATGTTTTTTTCCTATGAACTCTCCTTCATTCCTCAAGTTTCACTAAACATCTCTTCCTCAGTCAGGAAAGGCTTTTCTGTTCCTGCAGTCCAGGTCAGGGGGATGGTGTCCGCCAAATGGTCCTGCACAGCTTTTCAGTTTTCCTTCAAAGTCCTCATCAAATTGTAATTTTTAAAAATATTCATCTCTCCCCACTAGCTCTCAGCTCCATGGGCACGGAGCATGTGTCTCTCACAGTAAATACCGTACCCCCAGGACCTAGCAGAGTACAAGGCATAGAGTAGGTGTTAAATCAATGACTCAATAGTTGTTCTATTAGAATTTTGAAATATGATATTTTTAAAAGTTCTTTTTACTTTAAAAAATGTGGCTCAATAAGTATCTTTTATTATTTTTTGTGGTAAAATACACATACCATAAAATATACCATCTTAACCATTTTAAGCGTACAGATCAGTGGCATTAAGTACATTCACAATCTTGTCCTACCACACGAAATCCATCCACAGAACTCCTATCTTGCAAAACTGAATCTCTGTACCTATTAAACAGTAACTCCTCATTTTCTCCTCCTCCCAGCTCCTGGCATCCACCATTGTACTTTTTGCCTCGAGGAATACAAGGTACTCTAGGTACCTCATACAAGTGGACTCTTCCAGTATTTGTCCTTTGAAGACCTTTTTACTTTTATCATCCTGAGTTAGCAAAAGGGACACAAACTACGTGGTGGTGTTTGTGGGAGTGAGTCGTTTTCCATCTAATTTAAAGAGAAATATGCTTCTTCTTGGCCTGCTTATATTGCTAGAGTCAGAGAATAATAGAGAGGAAGAGCCTTCTTCAGGCTCCTGGCTTTGAAACCTCAGGCATAAGGTTTGTTGCTGGACTAAAATTCAAGTGGTGCAGGAATAGACCAAGTATTTCCTCCCTGAATGTCAACCTACTGAATGTGAAAATCCAAGGCAGTGTAATTAAAACAGTGTTTCCCCTACACTGCTTATTTTCACATCTTACTCAGACGTCCAGCATAGTATTGGAGGGAGAGCACAGAGTCAGCCTAAGAAATGCAAATAAGAAATAAAGACAGAATGAATGTGGCAGAGATCCTTGGGCGGTTGTTTAATACCTGAATCTGGGGGACAGTGAAGGTACGGGCTCTAGTCTCTTTGCTCGAACAAGGCTGGGCAAGTTACACGATTCCAGTTTATGCTTTGACTGGAATATACTTACCGAAAAAATCTTGACGGTTTGGAGATGGCAGAAAGGGTTTGCCGAAGGTCAAATCTACACATGCAACATCTCTTGACAGGACAGTGAATTGAGACCCATGTTTAGGTTAGCTGTCTGTATTACTCAAATTGCCCTTTCTGTGGTGCTGGGAGGAGTGGAGGAGAGGGAGTGGTTGGTGGTCTCAGTACTCCATGGGCTGGGGCTGGAAACAGGAGTCTCCTCTGCGGCCTTGAACATCATGAGATTCTCGGGGACACATGGAACAAAGAGCTGAGTAAGACACCAAAGTCCAGTAAGCCGGTTTCGGAGGTCTGAAGGGTTGCAAAATGCGAAGGGGGTCAGAGATCATTGTCAGAAGCAAGAACTTGAAAGGTGAGGGTTTATAAGCAACAGTTAAAGCACAAGTGAGCTGAGGTCTGGGGCAACATCGAGGGTGGGGTGATTCCTGTGACCATGGCCCATGATGAGGGTAATCCAGGCCAGCGTAAAGGGCTAGGAAAAGTACAGGCATATAAGTGCCCGAATTGCTAAACAGGTTGCGTTTATTTTACTTGTTATTTATTTGATTATTGTCCAAGGTACCACGTCACCGTGTCCTTTCCCTGATACCTGCCTCCTCCACATCTGAAACCTTAGCCACGGTTTTGCGGCCAGCCTCACACCTCTGTTATGGATCAACCACCTGGACGCCAAACAGTGTATTAGTTTAATGGGGGAGGGGTGTTCTAGCAAGATAGGTTCTCTACCTGCCACGATTCTGCCTGGAATTATAAATGTGCATCCCACTTTGAGAGCCCTGCAGTTGTCTGAGAAGCTTTGGGTCTTACACAAAACCATCTTCATGGGCTTCCCTGGTGGCGCAGTGGCTGAGAGTTCGCCTGTCGATGCAGGGGACGCGGGTTCGTGCCCTGGTCCAGGAAGATCCCATGTGCCGCGGAGCAGCGGGGCCCGTGAGCCATTGCCGCTGAGCCTGCGCGTCCGGAGCCTGTGCTCCGCAACGGGAGAGGCCACAGCAGTGAGAGGCCCGCGTACCGCAAAAAACAAAAACAAAACCGTCTTCATGTCTTTAACACACACGTTTATCTCTTACTTGTGCAGAAGTGATAATGGGCTTCCATTTATTCTTTCAACTTCCTTTGACTATTGAAAGAAGTAGTTACAGAGTTTGCTGAGAATCTTTGCAGCCCAAGTGCAAGTAAAAATACATATATCATGAATTTTATATATATATATATATATATATATATATATATATATATATATATATATATATAACATTTATGTTATCCATGATAAGATGGCTTCAGAAATCAGCAGACAAATGTATCTTAGCTTTTGCAACCTCAGGTCCTACTTCTGGACCAGGTGATGCTTTTCTTCTTGGGTCATATGATATGTGCTTCAGTCTGAATAACATTAAAAATATTTCTCTTAGCAGGATGTGGTGGGTTGTTTTCTTTTTTAATTTCAAATAACACCACTCCTTGAACTGGGAACAAACAATTCACTTGCAGCTCAGCTCTGCATTTATTTGTAATTTTCACATAAATCAACTTATATGAAAATGTATTCATAATTTGAGCTTTCTCTATAGCCATAAAATGTTTCTGCTTCTGTGGTAGAAAATAGCTTATTATGCAAACAACATTGCCACTCTTACATTATGCATGGGATTTACCTGGAGAACATCACAAAAGCTTCAAAAACAAAAAAAAAGAAAAGAAAGGCCAGGGGAGGGTGAAGGGTGCTTCATTTACTGCACCATTTACCTATAATATTAGCTACAAATGAGCTAATATCTGTATTTAGCAACTTATTTAATATTGCTTTGGTTAATTCAGTGAAACAATGGAAGGAAAAGAAAAAAATACAAGGGAGGGCTCCTGACAAATGGTGCCTTTCAGGATGTCAGCCCAATGAAAAATGAGATCTGGTGGTCTCAAACTTAGGCCAGTGGTGGAGAGTAATTAATGGCCAACTCATCTGAACCTGGGTGCATGATCTAATTTGGGATATTGCGAGTTCACACTGATTTGCCTTTAAAAGAATGTCACTGTCAAATAAGGTGATGGTATAAGATTGATATGGAGAGCTCTGACTTGGATGTATAGCACATTTTATATTTAGAAAGGCAGCAGCAAACAGTATTCTTCCTAACTGTGTGTGCAGTGGGACCACCATTTCTGGAGGGAAAGCTGGTGTCCTTTCTATGTAGGATCCAAGCAGGGATCACTCCGGGTATAAATGGTGTATGGAATTTATTTTTTCAATCACATAACAAACATATTTTGAATGTCTTTTCACTGTGTTCAGGCCTGTGGATAAAGCAATAATACAATATGGCCTCTTCTCTTATCTTACCTCCATTGTAATTGGGTAAGGCAGTGGGTAGGGAAAGAACTAGTAGCACAAATAAATAAAATAATTGCAATAAGAGTGATAAATGCTATGAAGGAAACATACAAAGAGCATGATTTAAGGAGTATGGGGTGTTCCATCACCTTTAAGATATAGAGTATAATCTTTGACAAATGATTAACCGCTTTAAACTTACTCTTTGTAAATTATTAAAGAAGATGTGTACATGAATTATCATTACTTTACATAGTTATATACAACCCTACACAGTTACCCCTCATGGATCTGCCATCTTGAATCACTGTTCACGTGGTCCATTTGCTCCATCTGGATGATCCCATTTCAAAGGACCAAACACCAAGGAGATCATTCTGTGGTTGTGGCTTCCCAGCAATTCATAGCTCTTGTTTGTAAGGCTTGTGGCTGTTCCATTGGGTGTTCTCCAAAGGGTGACTTTCTTTTGTTGGTCCTGCTGTAGGATTTCTGCTCTCTTTTGTTTAGGTCAGGATTTCAGGCTCATCCCTCGAGAGATGATGTGGTACACGGTAGACCAAGGTCCAGGCCTGGAATCAGAAGACTGGTGTTCCATTCCCAGCTTCGTACCATAATAGTTACTTGACTTCAGTCAACCTGTATACTTTTCTGAACACCTACTCCTTGCCATGTTTAAAAGTTGTATAACAATAATACCCTCCCTCCAAAAAGCAAACAAACAAAAAATACCCTCTATCATAATATCTGACAATACCTTTCTTAGTTTATAAAGTAAAATTATGAAGTAAAATGAAAATTCCTATGGTATTTAAATAATTTCAGGCCATAGGAAAAAAAATGGGCAGTTCCTGAATTCATTTTATAAACTAATGTAATCTGATAATTATATATTGATTTCACTTATAAATATGGATGCAAAAAGTCTAACTAAAACATTGGTTTACCAAATCTAGCCCTGTATAAAATGAATAACACACCATGACTAAGTAGGGTTTATTTCTGTAATGTAAAGGTGTTTTAGTATCAGAAAATCTACATGAAAGTTCTTTAAATCAACAAATTAAAAGAGGAGAAAAATCATAGGATTAAATCATTAGATACTATAATATAATTTTATAAAATTAAATAATTATTCTTGACAAAACTATAAGCAAAATGGAATATAAGGATATTTACTTAAACATGAAAAGACTGTCAAATCATTTTAGCACATATAATAAGCAGTCCAATGTTGCAGTTATTTTGTTTCAAATCAGGAACAAAATGGGGCTCCCCTCTATAAACACAATTATTGACATCGATTTGGAGGTACTAGCTAATGTAATAAGATGAGAAAAGTAAATAATGGATACAAATATTAGGAGAGATAAAATTGTTGTATTTGGGGGTGATATGATTGGTTAACAAACCCAGGAGACTAAAAAAATACTAGATTTGATCAGAGCTTTTGATAAGGTGTTTGGATATTTGATAAATATACAAAATCTGTAATTTTTCTTTTTACTAGTGTCAGTCAGCTAGAAACAGACTTTGAAAAAAAACCCATTTATAAGAGCCACAAAATTTGAAATACATATGGGTAATTTTATAAGATTTGGACCCCCCATTAAAAAAACCTAAAACAACTATTTAAATAAATGGAGAGATGTACAATCATCCCTATGGAATACTTAACGCTGTACAATTTTCTGTTCTTTCAAATTCAATAAACATATATTTGCAATTTCATTCAGAACTTTAATGGGTTTTTTTGAATAAAATAATTTAACTTCAAATGGAAGAATAGGTATCTTAAAGTACAAAATGCAAAAGAATAGTGAGACATACTTACCTCACTAGATATTCAAACTAACTTTAGAGCCGTTGTAATCAAAATGGCTTGTTATTGGCATCAAATCAGATAAATTGATTAGTGAAACAGAGTAGAAATTCCAGAAAAAGATCCAGGTGTTTATGAGAACTTCCCATATGTCAAAAGTGGCATTGCAACCTATGAAAAGGGTGGTTTATTTAATAAATGATGCTGGCAAAATTGGCTAAACATGTGGCAGAAAGCAGAATTTGTAATCCCTACCTCCTCATACAAAAGGTAAAATCCAGATAGATTAAAGAAAGTAATAAGTCAATATCTATTAAAATGAGTAATGTACCTAAGCTCTGACCTTGCAGAGTGAGTGGGATTCTAGCCAATAGAATTAAAGCACCAGTATGTAAGGACGTGTACTAATATTTATTATAGCAGTGCTTTTATTGGCAAACAAACGAAAAACTGGAAACAACCTCACTTTCCATCAACAGAACTATTGAATAAGAAAATCCATACATTGGATTTTGACACACTCATTTAAAAGAATGAGTTCCACTTCTAACTGTTGGCTTGGAGGGATGTCTACAATGTAATTAAAGGAGAAAAGCAAACTGCAAAATTATGTGAAGGGTATGATTCAATTTTTATATCTATATATTATATACATACAAAAAGGTTTAAAAGTGTATAGCTGGTTGTTAATATTGGTTTTCTCTAGGAAGAGAGTGAGAATGGAGGAGAATGTAAAGAGATGCATAATTTTTTCTTTATACATTGTTAGATTGTATCATTTGTTACAATGAGCACATGTTCATTTCAAAATTTAAAAACTGATTTAAAGTATTTAAATGACCAAATGAGATAGTGGATGCAAAGTGCCCTGTCTGACTGACATTATTTCTTGCCTCTGCCTAATTTTTTTCCCCCAAGAATAGAAAATCAACCTATTGAGAATGGGCCAATTCTCCTCTAATTAGGTTATATTTTTCCAAACACACTCTATGAAGTAAGACTTCCCAAAGAGTCCTTAAATCTCAGATCCTCAAATCCCGATTACTTCCCTTCAGACTCAAATTACTAATGTTAAAAAAAAGTACACTGGACAATAAGAACAATTTATAAAAGGTTTAAAAGCCCTTTGGTTGGAAAATGTTGTGGGGTCAGTCTCCAAAGGGATGAGTCCTAGGGCCTGCGGAGCTCTGAAAGGATGCTGGTGTCCCGGGCCGTAATGCTGGCCCCCCTCACGCCTGACTTAGAATATGGTGTTCTTTCCACAGCTCCACGCTGCCTCTCAGACTGCACAAAGGGCACCAAACCTATTCCAAATGGAAATGTTTTTATCTCCCACCAATTTTAGAAGACCTTTGAACCATAAGTATCACACAGCTCTGAGAACGGTCAGCTTTTTTGAACTCTTTGGTTTTTGAGACACTGAGTAAATAGAAATTTTCACAGGCTGGCCCTGACCATTTCCTTCCAGACCTGGCATGACAGCTACAGTCAAATCGATGCCCACTTCTGTCTGTCTTGTTCATTTTACTGCCGACCCAGGGAAGGTTAGAGACGGTTTGCAACCTGGTGAGAAGTGGGAGCCTCTTGGTCCAACACCACAATTCCCTAGGTTTCTGACGTGGGCCAAGTTAGCTAGGAGAGGCAGGCTGGTGGAATGGATGAAACACATGCCCGGGAATTAGAGAGCACGGCAGCCTAGGCTTGTGTGTGTGTGTGTGTGTGTGTGTGTGTGTGTGTGTGTGTGTGTGTGTGTGTGTGTGTGTGTGTGTGTGTTTGCAAGGCTTAGAATTGCCTCGATAATGATTACAAGCACTTCCTGATGTTTGCAACCTGTGGACAGATGCCAACAATTGACTGACTGGCTGGGCTAGATGAGTGTCCCAGAGGATGGGCCACTGGCAGCTGTTCTTGGTGTACCTTCCAGCATAGTTACTTGTGAGAAAAGAAATAAAATTGGATCAAGAGAACAGCTTGGCTTCGTTCCTTTAGCGGCGGGAAGGGGTTCTGACTCAAACTCATCTGCCTGTATCCTGATGTTAAGAGTAGCTCAGATGTAAATTTCAAATTAAATAAGAAAGTCTGAGAGCATGCCTTATGAGCTCAGTGCTCAATGAACAAAATAGAAAAACTCCCTTGGCCAAGGGAGTTAATTTTATTCTGGGGATGAGTTTCTATTTCTCCTCTTTAAGCAGGCTTGGAATTCAGTCCTGAGGGTCAAATATTGGCATTTACAAGATGACTTCTTGTATTATACAGCACTGGGAATGAATAACTGTAAGTACAGTCATCCCTCCGTATCCACGGGGGATTGGTTCCAGGAGCCCCCTGCCCTCGCCCCAGCTACATGCAATATTATGAACAAATCGCACAAACATAATGTCAGCCACAAGAAGCCAGACACAAACGAGTACACGCTATGATTCCATTTAAATAAAATTCAAAAACTCATCAGTGGTGTTGGAAGTCAGGAATGTGACTGTCCCTGGGGGCAGGGATGACAGGAAGGGGCGTGAGGGGCGTGCTGGTCCCAGTTTCTCGATAGGAGTGTGTTCAGTTTCTGAAAATTTCATCGACCTGTATGCTTCTGATGAGTATATTTTTCTTATATGTATGTCAGTAAAGAGTAAAAAGAAAAATCAATCTCATGTGCCTTTCTTACCTGCCCTTCCTTTAGCTGGCCTACTCAGCGTCCTTGGTAGATGGCAACTGTTCTTCTTTCCCCATGACGCTCCCATCCTATGGGTAAATCTTTAATAAGGGCTACGATTGACTAGTATTATGGTCGGCCTTCTGTATCCTCTGCATCCGAGGAGTCAACCAATGTCGGAGTAAATACATTTGGGAAAAAAATTCCAGGAAGTTCCAAAAAGCAAAACTTGAATTTGCCCCATACCAGCAACTATTTACATAGTATTTACATAATCAGCTATTTACATAGCATTTACATTGCAGTAGGTATTATAAGTAATCTAGAGATGATTTAAAGTATTCGGGGTTCGGGGGGACTTCCCTGGTGGCGCAGTGGTTAAGAATCCACCTGCCAATGCAGGGGACACGGGTTCCATCCCTGGTCCGGGAAGATCCCACATGCCGCGGAGCAGCTAAGCCTGTGCGCCACAACTACTGAGCCTGCACTCTAGAGCCTGTGAGCTACAGCTACTGAGCCCGCGTGCAACAACTACTGAAGCCCGCTCACCTAGAGCCTGTGCTCCGCAACAAGAGAAGCCACTTCAATGAGAAGACCGCGCACCACAAGGAAGAGTAGCCTCTGCTCACCGCAACTAGAGAAAGCCTGCGTGCAGCAACGAAGACCAACACAGCCAAAAAATAAAATAAATTAATTAATTAAAAAAATAAAGTGTTCGGGATGTGCACAGGTTCTATGCAAATTTTACACCATTTTATGTACCAGGACTTGAGCATTCTTGGCTTTTGGTATCCGTAGGAGTCCTGGAACCAATCCCCTGCGGATACCGAGGGATGACTTATAAACTGTTTTGAGTCGTTGACTAAGAATGAGTTCATTTATTACAATCTTTTCCACCTTATATTTTACTGAGGGGGCAGCCTAATAATAGAGAGAACAGGTGCAGACAGCTTGAAATAAATGTTAGGCATGAGGAAAATAAGACCCATTAGCTTCACACAGTGAAGGGTGCTGGAACTGTAGATAGAGAGGCAGCTTTCATCCTGTTCACAAATTGCCTAGGGCCTGGTCACCTAACGAAGCTCTTAATCTTTGCTCTGGGTAGTTTGTTCATTTATTCTCTGTAGAGGCACGGCATTGACTGGGAACCCTCTGAAGATCTTTTCTGCTTTTTCTTTCAGATAATGAGTCTATCAGGGGCAATAATCATGAATGGTAAAGCTGTGGAATCTTTCGAGCAAGGTCAGGAGGTGAGGATAACCCTCTCATAAAAGTTAAGACCTCCAGTATCCCAGGGCCATGAGTGGACCGCTTCTGCTGTGGGTGGTCCCAGGCAGGAACCACATAGGCGTGAATGAAGGCGGTGATGAAATCTGGTTGGCTGCTAGGTCAGGACATCTTGCCTTCAGCTCATAGCGTCGCTTCAGCGCCTACCCGAGCCCTTTCCTCCTGAGTCCACCCCAAGCTGCCATGGCCACACTCACCTTTGGTTTGTTTGCAGATCTTATTTAACCCCTACTTCTGTTGAGATCTCCTGGTACTCATTCTGCACGAATCCATCTCTCACCACTGAACTGTGTCCCAGGCATCATTTTGAGTGGCTCCTGTCTGTGAGGGATGGCCATCCACTTAGCACTTGACTTGCCTAACGTATGCTCACCTCTTTTCTCCAAGAGGACTCCACCCCAGCTTACCTTGGAATGTTTCTTCACTGGGGCTTGTACTGTCCCTTCCTCATCTATCAATGACCCTTAGCTGGCACCAAACAGACAAAAAGGAGAAGGAGGAGGGGGTGAGAAGAAGAAGGAGAAACTGATAAAGGGTGCTACTCTGTCTTGAGGGTGCTTTAGTTCAAATGTTACTTTCTTATTGAAACATTCTGTAACCTCCCTTTCTAAAGTGACACCATCATTTTCTATTATATTACTCTCTTCTGTTTTCTTTGTTACTACCAAAATTATCTTGTTCATTTGTTTACTTGTTTGCCGTCTAATTCTCTACTTCCCCACGACTGTGATCTCTGTAAAGAGATACTTACCTTTCTTGTTCACTGTGATATTCTAATGTGAACAGGTAGGACTTAACTAATATTTTGGAATGAATAGATGAATCACTAAAGACACTCTAAAACATGAAGAAAGTTTGAGTTACTCTCACTCTGAGTATAATATTTAAAAATTTAAATAGCCTTGATCAGTGAGATAGTCAGTGATTTTGTCTTGCAATATCCAACTGGCCAAAGACTCTAGAACACTCACTTGGGTTAGTTACACTATGATGCTGATGTAGAATTTCTTGGGATAAATTGTAGATTATTGGAGAGGTTGCTTCTGACTTTGGAGAAGAGTATGGCTTTCAGTTACCGAGTTGGGAAGGCATGCAAGGTGAATTCTGAGTTAATGTCAGGATTTGACTCCCTAGGGAGACCTAGAAATGGCTAAGGTCTTACATTCATATGTAACCAAAATTTAAACTCGTTATTTCAGCAAGAAGGAATAGTAAATAATGCATTGCTTCATGAAGATTTGCTTAGTTTATTTACTTACATTATTTATAGGTTATGTTGGGAACAGACTTGGCCTGCTCTGCTTTGCTCACAGTCATATTCCATAAATATAACAGCAAGCAATAAAACAGCGTTGATTCAGAAGTGAGCTCATAACTTCGTACAACATCAAACATAAAAGTTGTGTTACAGTGATAAATACTAAATCTTTAAAATATCTTTAAATTATCATTGGCTTTTGACTGCCGTTACTTATGCAGAGTGTATTTCAGATTTCCATATTCAGTATTGTATATGAAATGTACAATGCTATGAGTTATATCCTGAGCTTTTGGTGCAGCCTGTACAAATTAGGCATTTTGAAGTTGTGGATGGGTGGCAGAAGAACTTGATTCAGGTTCAAAAGGCCATCCTAAATCGTCCAGGAAAATCTCAGGAAGAGAACAAATGGCAATACAATATATTGGCTTTTTTTCCCCCCTATGAGTGTGAAGTTTAGATTCAGGCAAAAAAAAGCGAGACTTAATAGAAGTCTTTCACTCTTCCTGTGGTAGGAGATGTCCTTGTTTTCCTATCTGGTGTCTCCTTGGGTTTTCTCAATATTCTGGAGTCTCTGCATGGGCTCATGTTGGTCTGAGGTAAGCCAAGATGGTGCTTTGCAGACCATGGGAGACGGATTTGTAGTAGTGCTAAGATCTGGACCTTGCAGTCAGGTAGATCTGGTGCTGGCTCTGCTGTTAACAAGCTGTGTGTTCTTGGGCAAATGACCATGTGAGCCTCAATTTTCTTGCCTGTGAAATAGAGGTAATACCATATTCCTAATAACGAGATTATCCAATAAGGTAATGTGTGTAGAGCACAGTGCCTGACACATAGTGAGAGTCTGTAAATACTGCACTGCCTTGCAGATGTGCTCATGGAGAGGAGATGAAGGCATTGTGGCGGTGTAACCAAACTAGAATTTGCAAATTACCTGGTATTTATGACAGAAATGAATTATATGAAATGGTCATAATCATACACTGAAACCTCACCTTAACACTGTTTGACATAAGGCATGTCTGCCTTGGACCCTTTTTAAGGAAATTTTTAAAAACTGGTATAACAAAACGGCCTGTCATGCAGTGGATTTATGCATGTCTATTTCCGTGGCAAAGGCCTGAGGGCAGTGTGAATATATTTTAAAAACACAATCTGGGGGCTTCCCTGGTGGCGCGGTGGTTGAGAGTCCGCCTGCAGATGCAGGGGACACGGGTTCGTGGCCCAGTCCAGGAATATCCCACATGCCGCGGAGTGGCTGGGCCCGTGAGCCATGGCCACTGAGCCTGCGCGTCCGGAGCCTGTGCTCTGCAACGAGAGAGGCCACAACAGTGAGAGGCCCGAGTACCGCAAAGGAAAGGAAAAGGAAAAAAAAAAAAAAAAAAAAACCACAATCTGTGATATAGCTGAATCTGAGTGTTGCATAACATAATTTTGTGATTTTTTTCAAAGCCCTTATGAAGGTGCAGCTGTGTTTTTGATATAGTGAAAGACTGAAATAGGGATGGAGATGGAGTGGATCAAGCCCATGGAGGGACGAAAGGTGAGGAGGGCTGACAAATGGACCCCAAATGGAACCATTCAGAGCAAGCCTCAATATTTATGGGGCACCCCTTTCTACCCTGCAGTCAGATAGCTCTGTTTTTGACTTGCAGATCGGAGAACAGTGGCTCCGGTCGTTAGATCCCCTTGTGAGGTGATCTGAATTATAGCTTCCGTACACTGAGACACGGGGAATTTGTTACAAAATTATCTTCTATCTCTTATGGAATCCTCAAGATTTACTTAATCCCCTCTCAAAGTTTGAAGAATACATAAGAATTATTATATCTTGTTGGGAATATCTTTGTAAAAAAATTTCACCTTTTAATTTGCAAAGTTTCATCTACTGCAGAGTTCAGGAGTGATGCAGTGAACTGCCACATGTCTTCACCTGGGTCAACCTGTTGTTATTATGGTCCCACATTTGCTCTGTCTATGCATATCTATATGATATATGATATGTAATTTATTTTATATATTTGTTTCTTGCTGAACCCTTTGAGAGTAATTTGCAGAGGTCATGATTGTGGCAGCGAATGTTTCCTAAGAACATTAAGTGTGTCAATATTATGAACCCATCATCTAGGGGATTTCACATTGATCCAAGGCTATTATCTATTACACTGTCCATATTCACATTTTTCTACATGTCCTAAAAGTGTCCTTTCTAGCAACTGTTTTTCTGCTCCAGGGTCACACATTTCATTTAGGCATCATGTTTTTTTAGCCTCTGTTAATGTGCAACTTTCCTTGGACTTTCTTTTTTATTTCCTGACATGGACATTTTTTTAAGTGTACTGGCTCCTCATTTTGTAAAATGTCCCCCAATGTGGGTTTGTCTGATTGTTTCTTTTTTTAAAAAAATATTTATTTATTTATTTGGTTACGCTGGGTCTTAGTTGCGGCAGGCGGACTCCTTAATTGTGGCTCGTGGGCTCCTTCGTTGTGGCTCACCGGCTCCTTAGTTGTGGCATGCAAACTCTTAGTTGTGGCATGCATGTGGGATCTAGTTCCCTGACCAGGGATCAAAGCCGGGCCCCTTGCATAGGGAGCGCAGAGCCTTAACCACTGGAGCACCAGGGAAGTCCCCGTCTGATTGTTTCTATATGATCTGTTTCATTTTTGTCAGGAATACCCCTGAAGGGAGGCTGTGTCCTTGTCAGTGCCTCATCACAGGGGCTATGCAGTGTCAGTTTGAAAATTTTCATTGGCATTAAAAAATATTTTTAATAGTTTTACTTCTTATTCGTTCAAATGAAGACTCCGGAGTATTTCTTAGTTGGAAAAATCTCCTTGAAAATCTTAATACGTGAAACATTAGAGCCATAAGACTTGCCACCGTTTCTTAGAAAAATGGTTGTAGATTCATCCTTCTGGTCTTTATCACTAGAAATAATGCTGATGCGTTTGAATGCTTAAATATCTTAGGGACTTGGCCAAGATGCCTTGTTATCAGGAGAATTTCATTGTGCTGGAAGTCTGAGGGTGCTAATTAATCCCCCTGCCCCTCCTACAGGTCCTTAACACAAGGAGTAAAATGCTGATCAGCTTTTTTACTAGTAAAGCTGGAGGATACCTCCCTCTCCAAAGCAGAGTCTTTGATACTATCCCAGCCCTGACCTATTCATACTCAGCTCGTATTGGAAAGGTTGAGACCTGGCTAGGCTCAATGTGTCCGCCGACTAGTTGGGAGAGGAAGGAGCTGCCCATCTTGCTGAGCACGTGCAGGTCTGAGAGGCCGAGTGCAAGTGAGAAGGGGACGCCAAGGCTAGCCCCACTCCCGGGAATGGCCCCGGCTCCTGGACAGTGTGGCCCATGAGCGTTCTGAGGAGTCAGTAACAGAGGAGAGAATGATGAGATGTGCCTCAGTTCACACTGATGGGGCAGGAGGTCATGACTGGACTCCCTTTGGTAGGTCTGTGCCCTCTGCGTGCTGGGCAGTGCTGGGCAGCTGGGAGCCTGCCTCTTCCAACCCTCCTGCTGAAGCCCCGGTCGAGGTGCTGCCGTGCACTTACCTCCTCGACTTGGAGAGATACGCCTCGATCGGATGTGGGAGGGGATTGACTGGGGACTGAGGCCAGTCTCTGAGAGGAGAGGCTGGGGTCTCCAGGAAGGTGGGTACTTTAACAGGAATGTGCAAACCTGAGGGTGCGGGTCCCGGGAAGGACTTAACTCATCATATTAACCTCTGGAGGTGGCACCTGAAACCCCTTAGCTGCCTTTTGTGCAACCCTTCTTGCTTCAAGTCAGAAGAGAGAGTATCAACATGAAAACTCTTTTTCTTAAGAAGAGGTGCCACGGATCACGGTGTATGCGCTTGTATTAAGGAAGAATAAATGACATAAGTGGATTTGTTATTAGGAATTCTCCTCTCTTGATGCCTCTTAATATCATTAGTGAAAGACTTATTCCTTTGTTTAAGATCTAATGGGATTTTACGTGGCCAAGCTTTGTCATGGGCAGAAGCCTAATGGGATTAGTCCTTGGGGAAAGAACGGTTCCCTGTGGGCTTCTCAGTTTTTGTATCAGGAGAGGTTGGGGGGTGGGAGGAAGAGAGAGAGAGACAGAGGGAGAGGGAGAAAGAGAGAGAGGGAGAGAGGGAGAGAGAGAGAGGGAGAGAGGGAGAAAGAGAGAGAGAGGCAGGGGGAGAGAGAGAGAGAGAGAGGGAGAGGCAGAAAGAGAGGGAGAGAGGGAGAAAGGGAGAGAGAGACGGGGAGAGAGAGGGGGAGAGAGGGAGAGGGAGAGAGGGAGAGGGAGAGAGGGGGGAGAGGGGGAGAGAGGGAGGGAGAGGGAGAGAGGGAGAGAGAGGGGGGGAGATTGGGAAAAGGAGAGGCAGTGGTAGATGTTAACAGCCTATTTTTTTATTGGAGTATATTTGATGTACAATATTATGTAAGTTACAGGTGTACAATAGAGTGACTCATAATTTTTAAGGGTTAGAGTTGTTATATAATATCGGCTCTATCCCCTCTGTTGTGGAACAGCCTTTTTAAGAAGGGGAGATACATTTTAATGTCTTCTTTGTGACATTTCACATATATGATCTTATTTATTCCTAATGACAATTTTATGATGTCAGCAGTATGATTGTTTCTTTTCTATAGAGAGATAAACAAATTAACCAAGAGAATAAGTAAATCTCCAAAGTCACATAGCTGGGCAGTTGTGGAAACAGTCCCCTGCCTTTAGTCTTGTACCTCCCAAGTCCGTTCTTTCTACTGCTAGAGAGAATTAGAATGGAAGGTTGCTGGGAACTCACTTGTGACATGGAGGAGTTCTCCTTTTCTTCCCATTTGTCTTGGCGTTTCTCTGACACAGAAGACTCTGTTCTGAATGAGCTACTGGTGAGAAGGAAGGATTGATGGGGCCACTGAGCCCAAAAGGGGTGGGAGGAAAGGAGTTGGTTCATTTGTGTTTCACACTCTCATATGGTGAACACAAAATCTGTCTTGGTTTAAGAAAAAAATCTTCCTTAGGAAATAAGAGAGAGTGAGTTTGTGTGAAAAATATCTTCCTAACCTAATAATATCAACAATGATTAGAAAGCAATATGGATAATGCACTGGTGGGTAATCAAGAGTGAATATTGCACAAGTCAGTGTAATGATCATCATTTCTTTTTTTTTAATAAATTTATTTTTATTTATTTATTTTTGGCTGCGTTGGGTCTTCGTTGCTGAACGCAGGCTTTCTCTAGTTGCAGTGAGCGGGGGCTACTCTGTTGCGGTGCGCGGGCTTCTCATTGCGGTGGCTTCTCTTGTCATGGAGCATGGGCTCTAGGCGTGCGGGCTTCAGTAGCTGTGGCACATGGGCTCAGTAGTTGTGGCTCGCGGGCTTAGTTACTCTGTGGCATGTGGGATCTTCCCGGACCAGGGCTTGAACCCATGTCCCCTGCATTGGCAGGCAGATTCTTAACCGCTGTGCCACCAGGGAAGCCCTGATCATTATTTCTGGAATTTCAAGGACAGAGTACTTTCTTAGAAAACATGGGAATATTGGCTCAAAGGGTTCTCCCTACTGCATGCTGTTTTTACACAGAGGATACCCTCTGTGTAAAGGAAATTTGGGGTTGGGGCAGGAGAGGACTATGCTAATCCAAGATCTTTCTTTATTACTGGGTAAAAATAGGAAAGAGAGCATGAGAGGAATAATTGTTGACAGAAAAGTTTGTTCAGGAAGAAACACGAAGCCACCCCTAGCTCTATCTGGACCATATCATGCTGAAGATGTTTAACCTTCAGACTGACAGGACATGGGGCCAGACAAGCTAGCCCGTGTATGATAACTCTCTTGTCCCATGCTCAATCACATTTTGAGGTCTTTGAGGTTTAGAGAAGATTCCACTGCCCTGGTAACAAACTAAAACAGCACTATACTTACTAGTAGACTTCACTAATGCCTACCGATATTTCCAGTTTCCTCCCCTCCTTGGACATAGGGAAGACTATGTTTCCCTGCCCCTCCGTAAGCTGGGTGGAACGGTGTGACTAGTTCTAGCCAATAGGCTAGGAATAAAAATGACGTTTGTCCCTTCTGGGAAAAGCATTAAACCCTGGCGTGTTATTTTCCATCTTCCTTCTCCTAGCATGGTGAACCAGGAAGCATCATGTGGAGATGGAGGTGCCCAAGATTGAAGTCTGAAAGGGTGAGCCACTACGTGGAGGACAAATGTGCTGAAGAGACACCTGGGTCTGCAGTGGATTTAGTGGGAACCCAAAGTAAACTTTTGTTGTGTTAATGCCTGGAGATTTGGGGCGATGCTTGTTACCACAGCCTAACCTAGCCTATCCTGACTAACATACACACACACACAAGTCAAGAAGAATAAAACACACCATCGGTTCTGTGTCTAATTATATCTTCTAATTCAGACAGATTGCACAGATGACGGGGTTTCAGGTGGGAATCCTCTCCTCTGCCTTTTGCCATCCACTACTCAGCTGGGCTACCTGTAACCTCAGCTCTTAGGGCCACCTCCTGTGCTGACTTCTCAGGTGATCATTGCTTGCACCCAAACTCTTTGTTCTAACTCCCCTCACCCAAGGTCTGGCAGCTTCTCCTTCTCGCCTCTGGTGTGCATTTCAGTCATTCCATTTTGTCCTGAGGATAAAACAGAAGGTACTTAGGATTCTTGTGTAAGGATCATCTTTTTTTTTTTTTTAGTAAATTTATTTATTTATTTTTGGCTGCATTGGGTCTTTGTTGCTGTGCACGGGCTTTCTCTAGGTGTGGAGAGGGGGCTACTCTTCGTTGTGGTGTGCGGGCTTCTCATTGCAGTGCCTTCTCTTGTTGAGGAGCACGGGCTGTAGGTGCACAGGCTTCAGGAGTTGTGGCACGTGGGATCAGGAGTTGTGGCTCGTGGGCTCAGTAGTTGTGGCTCATGGGTCTAGAGCACAGGCTCTTGGTGGTTGTGGTGCAGGGGCTTAGTTGCTCCACGGCATGTGGGATCTTCACGGACCGTGTCCCCTGCATTGGCAGGTGGATTCTTAACCACTGCACCACCAGGGAAGCCCAGGATCATCTTTAGCACAGTCAGAATTTTCCCATCAGGACGTCGCCTCTTAGCAGGGATTCTAAGAGTTCTGAGGCTGAAAGAATCCAGTATCTGGATAGTTTGTACGTTGGTCTGTACTGTGTCTCAGGAAGAGGTGTTTATGTGTGTGAGGAGAGATGGCAAGAGCAGGGAAACAGACCACCTTTCCTGCCACGCTGAGAGACAAGAAAATGAGGCTCATCTCTGCTACGATTCTATGGACGCCCAGAAAATGCTGACAATGATGACACCCGGCTTTTCATATATAAATGATTTTCATTCATTTTCTCTTTTTGTTTCTGCCCTAACCTGAATGTGGTGTCAAGGGAACTATTAATGACTGCTCTTCAGGGACATGTGACTTGGTATTTATATGTTACCTGCCCACTTCATCAAGTGCTAATGAATGTTTGCAAAGCTCTTTGAAATCCTCTGGTGAAAGGTGCAATGTTAAGTGAAAAATATTATTATTATTAGAAGGTAATAGACAGCTTTGAATGATTGGTCATAAGAATAATTGACATAGCATTAGAAGAAGCGCCAGAAATCATCCAGACCGTTTCAGCTCCTCCAGCCCCATCAGCCTCCACATTACATATATTACACTGTTTCCCTGACACCCATCCTAATAACCATATAATTCACACATTAAATCACCACTTCCAGTGAAAGGTTGAGCTCACTCATAGCTCTATTGATAGTGACACTGAGAGGGTATTAAGTGCTGAAAGGTCTAAAATGGAGAAGTGCTTCTCAGGTGGAGAGGCCAGATCTAGCCACTGAATGGCTACCACATTTAAGAAGAGATGAGAACGGAATGAGTCAGAAATACCTTGGAAATGGAGAGGAAACTTTAAAATAGGTGTGAGATTGGAAAGCCATGAAAGCAATAAAAATCTAAAGTAAGATTGCCTATTCACAGCAATACTCTTTATTGTACGCCCTCTCTGGTTTGAAAAATACTGGCAGCACACACTGATTTTGGTTTCCTAATTTCTTTAACTTGGAGTTATTTAGAATTCCTGTCTTCTGAATAAAATGCAGTCTTGGTCAGAGTTGGCGAGTTGGGTCCAACTTACTTGCTAGCTCTGGTTGGATGGCAGTAGCTGCCTGAAGTACAGAGTTGAGAAGAATGATGGGGGTGCATGGCTGGAAAGCGTGCTATGATCCACTAGCAATGTCTGCCACTGGAGAGGGAGGAGGTGGGGTGGCACATATGTGGGCCAGGCATAACCAGGTGTGAGGATGGCTAAAAAGGACAGCTTGGATGTAGTTCAAGGTTGCTTTTATTATGACCTTTAACCAAAGGTATTAAAAAGCAGTCTACCTGCGCGTCCGGAGCCTGTGCTCCGCAGCGGGAGAGGCCGCAACGGTGAGAAGCCCGCGTACCGCAAAAAAAATAAAAAAATAAAAAGCAGTCTAAAGGCTTTACTCTTGGTCAGGGTATAAGTGGGAGGAAATGGCTTCTCTCTGCCACCCTTGTCTTTCTCATAGAGCACTACTTCAGTTTGGTGGCCTTGGCAGCCATGTGGAGGAAGACAACCCCAGGTCACTCAGAATAACCCGTTGTCTTTTATGCCCAGAAACAATTTATGCTGCCTCCTAAGGCTGTAATTCTGCCAGTCAGCAAGCTCGTCTCCCAGGCCTGGGGTCTGGGTTCTGGGGCCTCGGCTGCAGAGTCTGGGCATTTTCCACTTACATCCACGACCTGTGGGGGGCAGGCTTGACTGTGCCCCCCCCCCCCCCACTGTGCGCCACAGAGTGTCTGTGTCACAGAGTGGCTTCCAGTGTAGCCTCCAGGAGATCTGCGAGCCTCCTTTGGATGACAACCTGCTTCTTGAGGACTTATTATTCATCACGAAGGGGTTTATAGTGCAAACAACTTTGTTTTTAGAAGATTAGAATTCTCTGATTTCCATTTGATTTAGAAAAATGGATGGCTGCAACCATGTTTCATCAGCAGAGAAAGGAGCAGGGGAGCAGGTAGCCTTTGGGGATCATTTGCTCAATAACCTTTATAATAATAGTAACAGTTAACATTTATTGAGCACCTAACTGTGCATGAAGCATCATTTTTCTAAATTTTTGTTTTTATTACCTCACTTAATCCTCTCAACGGCCGGACTGTCCATTTTACAGACAGGAGCACTGAGGCTTGGACTTTCTCAAGCTGCATAAGCGGTGAGTTAAGGTCGGTTTTGAACTCAGGTCAAGTGAACTGTCACTCACTGCAGTGCACCCCTCCCGTGTGCTGACCTGAATCCTGTTGCAGCAGATAAGGCTACCTCCTTTGACCCACCCCCAGTGGTTATTAAACAGTCTCCATAGAGAATTAAAATAAACTATTTTAGTTGTCTGTTCTCTTCCTTTGAAAACTTCAGTCTCACACGTAACCTTCGGATAATGTGACCTACTGAAAATGTCACATTTACAGCTCGTCCCAAAGGGCTTTGGTTTAAAACAGTGGATAACATTTCCCTCTGTTTTCCATTATTTGCTTTAGAAAAAATCATAACAAGACAAAAACAAATTGGTAACCTCTATCATCAATAAACTTTTACTTGATGCCAGGCATCTCTTTTATTTAAGTTAATACGTAGAAGCAGTATAGATGTTAATTCTCTTCCTTCTTTAGGTCACATATTGCCATTTAAACCAGCATGTACTTCCATATCCTTTCTTATTAGCATTTTAGATTCTTGTCAACCAACTTGGTTGCTTCAGTGAGCAGACTCTGGGTTTGGGGGTTTTATAGCTAGAAAAGCACTGAGTACTTTTATAATTTTACTATGCATTCTCCTCAAGGCAAAACTGTTATGCCTATACTGACATGCACTGACTATGGGACATATCATTAAAAATCACTAGTCACAGAGGAGCTGAATCTCAGAATAGAGTTGCTAATTTATTAAGATTCTAGTGAGGATCATGGAATTGCCTTAAGGGATTTCATAGGTGGGTTATGGATGCCTTTTGACTGTGCAAGGTTAAAATGGTTGAAATGTTTTTTCTTTAATTTTATTTACCTTAGGCTGCATTGGGTCTTCATTGCTGCACGCAGGCTTTCTCTAGTTGCGGCGAGCATGGGCTACTCTTCGTTGCAGTGTGCGGGCTTCTCATTGTGGTGGCTTCTCTTGTTGAGGAGCACGGGCTCTAAGCACGCGGGCTTCAGTAGTTGTGACACACGGGCTTAGTTGCTCCGCGGCACGTGGGATCTTCCCAGGCCAGGGATCAAACCCATGTCCCCTGCATTGGCAGGCAGATTCGTAACCACTGTGCCACCAGGGAAGTCCCAAAATGGTTGAAATTTGATAGCATGAAAAGTCATTGGCTTACTGAAAATAGGCCTTTTCTTGGATTTTCTCAGGTTCCCTTGAGCCAATTCCACTAGAAAATCATTAGCATGTTTACATGAATAATTTCAAACCGCCAGCAGGTAATGTGGAGATCTCAATCCAGTTTTTTTTTTTTTTTTAAGTGGAACTTAAAATGTATGTCTAGATACATTCTTCTCTTATTTTCTCCCATCCTGATGCCTGCCCTGTTTGTCTCTACCGGACAGATAGCAGGAAGAGAAACAAAGACGGAGGAAAAGAAAGGGAGCCAGTTCGTTCTTAAAAACCTTGCGGGGCTGCAAAGAAGCTGTAAGTCACAATGCACAGAATATAGCTGGAAAGACTCTTTAACTGTCATTACTGAAATCTGTGTGGCATTAAATAATTTAGAGCAGGAAGTGATCTTAGAATTCTAGAAAGATTCAAGTGATTAGACAGTTGGAGAGTGAGGGTTCATGCTGGACCATTCACTTCAGGTGAGGTCCGGGGAGTCACTTAAGTCCCGGCCAAGAGCTTTAACTGTCTCGTTTGGGCTCCTTGAAGACAGGAACCAGGTCCTAATCTTTTCTGCATCTACAGCGAATCGAGTACTACAGTAGTAGGTGCTTCATAAACATCTGTTGGATGATTGAACTGTTGGCTCCTAATGCCACCAAAGGATGGGCGTCACTGTTCCCACACAGCTGTGGTGCCCATGGAATCAGTGATAGCAGTTCAATTATTCAGTTCACTCTAAACCTGGAGCAGTTCAATTATTCAGTTCACTCTAAACCTGGCTCATTGGATGCTCTCAACTCTGTATTTGGAACCTCCTTTTCCTGTTCAGTAGTGTCTCCCATAGGACTTCTCGGCCTGATTCCATAACTTATGAGCCACGTTTGGTTACTAGAATAGTTCCTATTGTTTTATTCAAGACTCAGGGCTCTTCGTTTAAAAAAGTCAGGCTCGCATGTGATTCAGATCTTATGCCCTCCCCTCTCTCCAGCATAGCCTAGAGCTCTGGCTAGTGACTTGGAGTATAGGTAAGGGTGGACGTGTGCACGACTGTGTAAACTTGTGTAAGTTTGTATAAGTGTGTGAGTGTGTAAAGGCTTGGACATCTCTTCATCCAAGAACTCACTTCTCCAAGGTGCTGGGGGCAAGGGAAGGAAAAGGCCAAACATCTTCCTGCCATCCTGGGCAAGTTTCATCCTCTACTGACCACGGGCTCACTCCCAAGCCGTTCCCTAAGAATTAGCAAATCCTTTCAAGACACAGCTGCATCTTACAGCAGACCCCTGGCTCGTGGCATTCCACTGCATTTCCCCCATGTCTGCACCTCATTATCCTTCATGCTGTGACAGTCCCCAGGCTCTGCTACCAGAGCTAGAGCTCTTTAGCAGTGCAAGTTCTACCCTCTGTACCTTTCTCCTCCAGGGTCTCAAGGGGGTGGTCCTGGCTTCCTCTCTCCTGGCAGTCTCATGCCTGCCTCTCCCTCCCTGCCATGTCGCATTTCCATAATTCTCTTTCTCATGGTCACAAGCACTGGGGTCAAATCACAAGTCCCCTAGCTAAGCAGTCATCTAACTAGGAAATGAAAGCTTGGTCTCCGCTTCCTTCAGGAGCCCTTTTCTCGGCCAGTGAGTCTCTTGAGGCCCCTGTTAGGACGAATGGCGGGAACAGTGTCAAATACTTCCCTCTCCCTAGTGCCACCTCCTCACTCTTAAAATCCCCCCTTTATATGGACTAGGGTGATGTGGAGGGAGGCAGTCGGGGGTGGAGCCAGTCCCAAGATACTTCTTGGCGATTCTTGTAAGCCCTGAAGAGAGGAGACCATCCCTAAATAACGGCATATGGACAATGTGGTCTATTGGGCCTTAGCTCCAGTTCTAGGACAGTTAAGAAAAGTTCTAGTGAATTTTTTTTTTTTTTTTTTTTTTTTTGCGGTATGCGGGACTCTCACTGTTGTGGCCTCTCCCGTTGCGGAGCACAGGCTCCGGACGTGCAGGCTCAGCGGCCATGGCTCACGGGCCCAGCCACTCTGCGGCATGTGGGATCTTCCCAGACCGCGGCACGAACCCATGTCCCCTGCATCGGCAGGTGGACTCGCAACCACCGCGCCACCAGGGAAGCCCTCTAGTGAATTTTTAAAAATTAGTTAATTAATTAATTTTTGGCTGTGTTGGGTTTTTGTTGCGGTGCACGGGCTTCTCATTGAGGTGGCTTCTCTTGCTGTGGCGCACGGGCTCTAGGTGCACGGGCTTCTGTAGTTGTGGCACGTGGGCTCAGTAGTTGTGTCTCGCGGGCTCTAGAGTGCAGGCTCAGTAGTTGTGGCGCACGGGCTTAGTTGCTCTGCGGCATGTGGGATATTCCCGGACCAGGGCTTGAACCCATGTCCCTTGCATTGGCTGGCAGATTCTTTACCACTGTGCCACCAGGGAAGCCCAAGAAAAATTCTAGTGTATTTTTGCATAGGCTTCAGATGAGCATTCTAACTCTTTATTTACAGCCAAACTACACTTACCTTTAAACTTAACAAAGAGTACAAGCTAAGAACTAAAATAAGAGGCAAAAGGTAAATAAATAAAATGAAACAAATTCAAAGTATAAAGCAAAATGTTTAGTACAAATATAACTTTTTTTTTTTTTGCGGTACACGGGCCTCTCACTGTTGTGGCCTCTCCCGTTGCGGAGCACAGGCTCCAGACGCGCAGGCTCAGAGGCCATGGCTCACAGGCCTAGCTGCTCCGCGGTATGTGGGATCTTCCTGGACCGGGGCACAAACCCGTGTCCCCTGCATCGGCAGGCGGACTCTCAACCACTACGCCACCAGGGAAGCCCTATAACTTTTTAAAATCATCATCATCATCATCATCATCATCATAATGGCTTACTATGTGTCAAGCACTGTTCTAAATTGACATGTATCATCTCATTTAACCCTGGCAACAATGCTATAAGTTCTTTTATTATTAGCATTTTATAGATAAGAAAATGGAGGCATGGAGAGATGATCTGTACTTAGACACAAGTGAATGCACAGGCAGCAAGTGTATTAAAAAGATATTGAGCTGGGGACTTCCCTGGTGGTGTAGTGGTTAAGACATCGCATTCCCAATGCAGGGGGCCCAGGTTTGATCCCTGGTCACGGAACTGGATCCCACATGCATGCCTCAACTAAGAGTTCGCATGCGACAACTAAGGAGCTGGAGAGACACAACTAACGAGCCCGTGGGCCGCAACTAAGACCTGGTGCAACCAAATAAATAAATTAATTAACTTAAAAAAAGATACTGAGCTGATTTTTGTAATTAGCATTCTATGTGTGCCAATTACAAAAACAGTTTTTAGGGCACTGTCGCAAAATCTAGAAATTTAAGGTGTTTAGCATCATATCCTCCCAAGAGCAGCACAAGTGTAGTGGTTAAGCACACAGATTCTAGAACCAGATTATATAAGTTCAAATCTTGGCTTTCCTTTTTACTAACTGGGTGGCCATTTACAGCTGGGGTCCCTGTGTCTCAGTTTCCAGTAAGTGGTATTTAGCCTAAAAGGTTACTGGCAGAGTTAAGAGAGTTGGTATGTCTACAGCAGCACTGTCACATAGAATAGCATGTGAGCCATCTATTTAATTTTAAATTTTTTAGTAGCCTCATTAAAAAGGGGGGAGAAGGAACAGGTGAAGTTAATTGGAATAATATATTTTACTTAACCCGATATGTCCCAAACGATATCATTTCAATGTGTAATTAAAATTATTAATGAGATATTTTACATTTGTTATTTTTTGTTCAGAGTCTTTGGAATCTGGTGTATATTTTACACCTGTAGCACGTTCAGTTTGGACCAGCCTCATTCCACGTGCTTAATGCCCATGCGTGACCAGTGGCTCTCGGAAGGGACAGTGCAGCTGCAGAGCACTTAGAACAGTGCCAGGCACATAGTAAGTGTTACTCAAAGGTTACTGATTATTTTACCTTCCAAATATTTTTCAAGTCACTCACTTCTCTCCTTCTCCACTGACATGCCTTAGACCAACTTATCATCATCATCTTTGCCAAAAAAGGTGGATGAGCTTCCTAACTTGGCCTCCCCGTATTCACTAGCCACAGCCCTCGGCCGTCTACTCTTCATACTGACCAAGAAATCCTTTCAAAATATGTATCTGATCATTTCCTCGCTCCATTACCCCTGAGCCTTCCCTGTACCGTATTCCTGCCTCTCTGTGCTTCAGCCACTAACCTTTGTTCTGTTCCTTGGACTGGCCAGATACTTGCTGAGCCCTTCCCTCCGGAACCCCCATTGGTACTTCCTCTGGCATCCCTGTTTGTACTTCCTCCCTCTTTATATCTTCCTCAGGAAGCCTTTTCTGGTGGCTTCCAGTCTCTGTCAGATGAGTTTGTTAAAATGCCGTCATAGAATCATGTTGCTTTTTTTTTTTCTTCCAAAGCTCTTATCTCTGTAATTTTGCTTTCATAGGGCAATAAATTAATTAACCTGTCTACTGTCCCAGCTAGACTTTAAATTCTTTCAGGGCAGACACTGCATTTGTTTTTGTTCACCATTTTGTCCCCTATACCTAGCCCAATGCCTAGCACCTTGCTGACCGTCATGAAATATTTTTTAATAAATAACTGAAGTAAGTAAATATGCAGTTATTGTACGAGACCCTAAAAAATCAGAATGAAGGGAATTTAAAACCAGGAAGAAAGTGCCGCAAGGCCAACTTTTAGTTTAATTTAAATTCTTTTTTTTAAATGTCTTTATTGGAGTATAATTGCTTTACAATAGTGTGTTAGTTTCTGCTTTATAACAAAGTGAATCAGCTATACATATACATATATCCCCATATATCCTCCCTCTTGCATCTCCCTCCCACCCTCCCTATCCCACCCCTCTAAGTGGACACAAAGCACTGAGCTGATCTCCTTGTGTTATGCAGCTTCTTCCCACTAGCTATCTGTTTTACATGTGGTAGTGTATATATGTCCATGCCACTCTCTCACTTCATCCCAGCTTACCCTTCCCCCTCCCCATGTCCTCAAGTCCATTCTCTACGTCTGTGTCTTTATTCCTGCCCTGCCCCTAGGTTCTTCAGAACCATTTTTGTTTTTTAGATTCCACATATATGTGTTAGCATGCAGTATTTGTTTTTCTCTTTCTGACTTACTTCACTCTGTATGACAGTCTCCAGGTCCATCCACCTCACTACAAATAACTCAATTTTGTTTCTTTTTATGGCTGAGTAATATTCCATTGTATATATGTGCCACATCTTCTTTATCCATTCATCTGTCAGTGGACACTTAGGTTGCTTCCACGTCCTGGCTATTGTAAATAGTGCTGCAGTGAACATGGTGGTACATGACTCTTTTTGAATTATGGTTTTCTCAGGTTATATGCCCAGTAGTGGGATTGCTGGGTCGTATGGTAGTTCTATTTTTAGTTTTTTAAGGAACCTCCGTACTGTTCTCCATAGTGGCTGTATCAATTTACATTCCCACCAACAGTGCAAGAGCGTTCCCTTTTCTCCACTAAATTCTTAAAGAATAAGAGCAGAGGAATTCTAGAGTAACTCCCCATGTAATAAGATTCAGAAATTTTCACAAATATGGAAATAACAACATTTAGACTGACATGAGACAAAGACAAGCATGGATTGTGCCCTTAACCACCCCAAGCATGGAAAACCAGCCTGAAAAACTGAAAAAAGGAGATGAGGAACAGGAAGGAGTATTGTGAGCCACGTTCTACTTCTCATGTTCCTGAAAAATTAAGTATGAGTTGAGCATGGAGAAGCATTGGTGGTAAAGGAGGCCTGGGAGCCAGCTTTTATGCTATGGTCCTGTACTATTTTCTTGCAAATAGTTGAAGTATCATGGAAATTCTACTATCTCAGCAAACAGCAATTAAATGAAGTTGGTCGATGAATCAACAAGTATTTGTCTTCCATATTATATGTGATGAGAATACAGAGGAAAACAAGGCAGCTGTGGTCTCTGTATTATAGATTTAAGGATGCAGTCAGTTCTTTCTTCCTTCCCTCTCAGTCTTATGTCAACTGAGCCCAGACCTGAGAACTAGATTAGGATTAAAGTACAGTGTCAGGACATGTAAAATAAGTGACAGTAATGGTGGTTCAGTGAATCTCACGAATAAGGTAGGTAACTCATTCTTCCCACTCACCTTCTAGGAGATGGTGGAGAAACCGAGTTGAAGAGTTCTCCAGCACTGCTCCCTCCTGGAGTGTACAGTGCATGACTCCTCCTCTCTAAGAAAACGTGAGAAATAGATGAGCATATCTACTCATTGCTAACACTGAGTTTCTAGCCTTATCAGTTGAGTGGAGAGAGAACGCTAGAAAGAGGAACATGTTGGAAATGGGAGGAGGAAGAGAGATCAGATGACTTGCATTCGGGATGAGCTAAGTTATTCTCCGATAATAAATTAATCACAAAATTCTCAGCGGCTCACCTCAGCAAAGTTTTAGTTCGTGCTCACACCATGTCTGCTGTGCATTTGTCAGCTTGCTAGAGTGACTCCCCTCCAAGCACTGAAAGAAAGCCGCTCTGTGGTCTCCCCATGACTTCCAGATTTCCAGGTGATTTCTAGATTGCAGGGGAAGAGAGAGCAGGCGTTCACTGCCTCAGCCCGGAAGTAACATTCACGTGTGTTCACAGTCCATTGTGCAGAGATAGTCACATGACTTTCCCTAACTGCAAAGAGGGCTGTAAGATGTTGTCTTCTATGTGCCCAGGAAGGAGGACAACTAAACGTTCACATACGTTAAGAATGTCCAGGGCTTCCCTGGTGGCGCAGTGGTTGAGAGTCCGCCTGCCGATGCAAGGGACACGCGTTCGTGCCCCCGTCCGGGAAGATCCCACATGCCGCGGAGTGGTTGGGCCCATGAACCATGGCCGCTGAGCCTGCGCGTCTGGAGCCTGTGCTCCGCAACGGGAGAGGCCACAACGAGAGGCCCGTGTACCGCAAAAAAAAAAAAAAAGATATAAATGAACTTATTTACAAAACAGAAACAGACTCACAGATTTTGAAAACAAACTTATGGTTACCAAAGGGGAAGCATGAGTGTGAGGGATAAATTAGGAGCTTCTTTCACTTTTAATTTCTAACTTAATGCATATCTTCCTCACTGGACTGTAAGCATGTAGCAGCGACCCCTCTGTCCTATTTCCTGCGGAACCCTCAGCTGGCAGAGAGCGAACATTCCATAATGTTTTCTGAACAGAAGCATCAATCAGACCATAAGACGGCAGGAGAGGGCACAGGTAGAAGGAGCACTGTGGTGACTCGGGAAACTGCCCAGGTGGGCTCTGATTGTGTCTGGCCACGGCTGTGTGGGAGCTGTGTGGGCGCTCCGTGTCTCTCGATGTAGCTAGAACTCACCCAAACAGCGTTAACGTAAAAGCCCGTGTAATTATAGCTGCTGGGCAAAGTTGATTGCAGTATAAGGTGAAAACAATATTGAGCATTTCTTATATAATCAAGCAGAGTTATTTTGTCTGTAGTTTAAAGTTGTTTGAGGTTCAAGATTACTCAATTAAAAATTCTGGTTTGTTTCCAGAGGAGTACAGGGACTAGAAAAAAGGAGCTGTTTCATGAGACTATTCGAAAGAATATAACTCCCTGAGGAAGCATCAGAATCCACATGTAAGTTTTTGTACCTAAATTGGTAAAGATAAACTGCTTATAGCAACACATCTGTTATTTCTTCAGCTTTCATCCAGCAGTGTGCCTCCACAGCCCCACCCCTTTTATCTAGTTGCAGGGTGGTTGGGATGTGTGCTGCTGGGGCATCATTATATAACCCAGGGATCTGCAAATTTTATTTATAAATACTTAATGTTTTGTGGGCTATACAGTCTCTGTCGTAACTACTCAGCTCCACTGCTGTAGCCCCAAAGCAGCCATGGACAATACTTAAAAAATGAGCATGGCTGTTGTATTGCTTTTATTGCTGTGTAATAAATTACCACAAGCTTAGCGGCTTAAAGCGGTAGACATTTATTATCTTACAGTTTCCATAGGTCAGGATTCAGCTTAGCTGGGTCCTGTGCTCAGGGTCTCACAAGGTTACAGTCAAGGTGTTGGTAAGGACTGCAGTCTCATCTGAGGCTTGGGATCCTCTTCCAAGTTCAAGTGTTTGTTGGCAGAATTCATTTACTTGCAGCTGTCTAATTCATGGCAGCTTACTAATGATAGACAAGCTATCTATCTCATCTAACTCATCTCAGCAGGAGGCTTAGGAAAGGCCTATACCATCTTTTAAGTGTTCACCTGATTAGGACAGGCCCACCCAGAGTGATCTTTCCTTGGTTACCTTGAAATCAGCTGATTAAAGGCCTTAGTTACGTCTGCAAAATCCTTTTATCTTTGCTATCTAAAGTAATATAATCATAGGAATGATACCTCATCATATCCACAGGTCCCACCCACACTTGAGGGGAGGAGAGATTTCCACAAGGCATGTATATGATAGGGGGTTGGGAATATTGGGGGCCATCCTAGAATTCTGTCTACCACATCTGTGGTCAAATAAAACAGCCTATGGGGGCTTCCCTGGTGGCGCAGTGGTTGGGAGTCCGCCTGCCAATGCAGGGGACGTGGGTTCATGCCCCGGTCCGGGAGGATCCCACGTGCCACGGAGCGGCTGGGCCCGTGAGCCATGGCCGCAGAGGCTGCGCGTCAGGAGCCTGTGCTCCGCGGCGGGAGAGGCTACAGCAGTGAGAGGCCCGTGTACCGCAAACAAACAAACAAACAAAAATAATGTAAAACAGCCTATGGACACTGAAATGTGAATATCAGAAAATAATATTTCTGATATTCTGTCACAAAAATAATATTTTTTGATTATTTTTTTCGACCCTTAAAAACAGTAAAAACCATTTTTGTGGGCTAGAAAAAATAAAAGCCAATAAACAGGTAGCTGGCTGGATTTGGCCTGTGGGCTATAGTTGGCCATCCTCTGATATTAATCTGTAAAATGGAGTAAGATAGCCCTGGTAGCTTGGTTAAGAAATGGTTTCTAGAACCAGATGCTGGATCTAGAGGGTATGGCTTTGCAATGTGTGGGAGCAATGCTGGAGTTTAAGGGTGACCTGCTGGGTTATAAAATGCTGGATCCCTTCTCTCAGAGGTTGTTCTTCCTGTGACTTGGAAAGATCTACGCCTGAACAGACCAAAGACCAGAGCCACTGCCCTAAGTGCACATCCCATATGAGGACATGAGGAAACCTGAGAAGCTGGGCTACCAAACACCCCGAAGCCCCATATCGCCCAGTTGCTTTATGAAGGTGTCTCCTTTGTGCTTATCCATGCAAACTATAGCTTCTTTGCATTTTTCTGTTCAAGTGCCCGATCGAATCCTCTGTGGGGCTACTACAGCTTCACACAGTCAATCAAAGAGCAGCATGCTTTTTAGTGTTGCTGAAAATGTAATTCTGCTGAAATGGAATTTATGGCATAGGAAACAATCATTTGCTCTTCACATCACAAGGCACAATTATAGTTTCAGATAGTTGGGTTGTACATCTAGGCTAATTTTCATATTGTTCAAATCTAAATTTTCATCTGCACAAACCAAAAGATTAAGGATGTGAAAAACATTCTTGCTGCAGAAGCTCAAGAAAACTATAATAGTACTGTGGGAAACATTACATCTTAGAATCATGATATCCTGGTGTAACCACAAATGTACTTATCAAATGTTTATAAGGTGCTTACTGTGTGCCAGGCACTGTTCTAAGCATGGTACAGATATTACTTTATTTAAGCCTCACACTAACCCTTTGAAGACAGTATTATTATTGTCATTATCCTTGATAAGGAAAGAGAGGCACAGAGCACAGTTAAGTAGTAACTTGACCAATATCTCCTGCTTAGTAAGTGGCTGCCCTGGGATTTGAACCCCAGCAATTTCATTCCACAGTCTGTTCTCTCAACTACTATCCTATGCTACTTCTCCAGCATATAATAATAATTTTTAAATGTTTCTGGAATATGCTGATGTAATTCGTGGCATACAAATAATTAATAAGATATTTTAATGAAAATACTGAAATTAGTGTGAAAGTTCTTGAAGGTGACATCCTGCCAGGTGACTGAAGTGGCCAATTAAATGACCATCTTCCCTCTTGTCTAAGCTTCAGCAGGCTTGTTGATTAGCTTGTCAGCATGTCATCCAATATTTCTAACGCCAGCTTTGAGATGCTTTTCCAATAATGCCAATATCAGAATCTCAGTAAGGATCAGTTACGTGGCACACATTTGCCACAATTGTATTAATAATTCATCAGATTTTTTCAATTGATGTAGAAGTTTTTATTGTAAAATTATTCAAAATTTGTTACATTTCTATAATACGAGTGAAGATACTGAAATAACCATGTGATTTTATCAAAGACAAATTTGGTTCTATTCAAACATAAGATTTCTGATAGAGATGCCTGTTCTCAGAAGAATACTAATAATGTTTCAACTACCAGAGGCTTAGTTTTTATCAGTTGAAAGAGTTCCATTGTCAAGACATTTTCCAAAGACCCTAAATCAAAACAATGCCATTGCAATTTTCCGTGACACTTTTTTCAAAATGAAGAGGCAGAATATTTCTCCATGTGAATTTTTGCATTTTAATCAGAACTGAAGAGAAAGATAAAAAGTGAATGGTTGGGCTTCCCTGGTGGCACAGTGGTTGAGAGTCCGCCTGCAGATGCAGGGGACAAGGGTTCATGCCCCGGTCCGGGAAGATCCCACATGCTGTGGAGTGGCTGGGCCCGTGAGCCATGGCCCCTGAGCCTGCACGTCCGGAGCCTGTACTCCACAACGGGAGAGGCCACAACGGTGAGAGGCCCGTGTACCGCAAAAAAAAAAAAAAAAAAAAAAAAGTGAATGGTTTAATTCTAAAAATAAAAGAATTTTATAAGAAAATTACTAGTAATGTTAAATAATCATCGTGATGTGGATTTAGTGAGACTGATAAGGGAATAGGAATTAAATTACCTACCTTTAGAGGAGATATATTGAAAAGCCTTTAACAATTTTGTTTTATTTGGAGAAAACAACAAAAACTTGTAAAAAGAATGATCTGAAGAAAGCACGGAATAATTTCTAGAATATTTTATTTTCTATTATTATGAACACTTTTCAAAATGAGATCCTTATCTTAAATTATTGCTTGAATACTTGTTTGCTGAGTAGAAGCAGAAGAAAACAAAATTCCTCAGAAATATTTTCATGGAAAAACATATTAATACTTCAAGATTTCACACTACCTGGTATGACTCCAGTTCATCAGATCATTGTTGCTAACAACTTTTGGGAATTACTAAAGTAATTGATATAAAATCTCTCTTGATAATCCAAGTGAATTACTCAGACTTTCCAAGAGATGTTTGAAAAGGTAAAGAATAAATTCCAACTTCACAAGTTGAATTCTACAAATGAGCGTAAAAATGGAAAACTCTGTCAATCAGCTTCAACAGGGATGATGAAAATGACAAAAATTGTATTAACCCAACTGTAATTTTTGGCAGAATTTTGTATTCATTCTCATGTACATTTACTCTTGTCAGTAAAAGGTGACTGGTTAAATATATAACTTACAAAATTTAATTTTTCTAATTTTTGAGACTTTCTAAAAATAAATTTACAAATAAAAAGCATGATTTGTCAGAACATGAACTCAAACTTGGGGCTTGTTGTAAATATGGTCACCATATGAGTGTTCTGGACCAGAAAGAATGGAGCCAAGAAGGAGTCACAGTGAATGGAAATGAAAGAAAAATGAAGTGTGGGTGATTTGAAGATTAATCGGGCCTTTTTTCTGTCCAGAAGAAAACCATTGCAGACATAAGACGATTCTTGATAAGGTAATAATCACTTACTATAATCAAACTCTATGTACTTCAGCTAGAAACTACTGAGCACTAGGAAAGAGCTATTAGGCATTGTTAAAGCAATTGATCACTTCCATCATTGTTTGTATGGCTGGAACTTCACAATCAGAACGTATCATACTGCACAATGAGGCCTGCTGGACTTCACAAATTTGGAAGGACAAATTGGCTGGATGTTTACAAAACTGTAAGGCTGACATTTCCGAATTGAATGTCAACAGAGAGTAAAAAAACATCGTAATGTACATACATTATCTAGGCCCCCCGTGTTGGGATAACGCTTATAAATCTGACATTAGGCATGAAGAAAAGAAGCAAATAGTCTAAAAGATCTGGTAGTTAGTGTTTTGGAACAAGCAAAGGTTTCTGGCCGGGGCGGTGGAAAACACTCCTATTTCCTGAATAGAAAGTTATGAAATGGTTCATTCATTTGTCCAACAAATATTTATTGAGTGTGTGTATGTGCCAGGCACCATTCCAGGCGTGAGAAATACACTAGTGAAAAAGATGAATCATAGGGCTAAGGGTCCAGCAAAGCCACAGAGAGTGAGATAAAAATATCGTTGTGTGAAAGCTGGATTGACTTTGTAAAAAAGCAACACAGACTTTATTTACCCTTTGTATTGCCACTGTTAAGTACTACTGGATGTCATGTAAATACAGTCAAACTTCTAATTAAAATTTCTTTTTCATGGAAGTTATATTTGACTAATACAGGTTATGCCATGGAATTGCACGTGCTTCTTTTAAAAAATGTAATATTTAACTATCACACAATCCCAGAATTCTGTTCATCTAGTTTTTCAAGAGAATTGTAGGCTGTTATACATGATCAACCAAATTAAAACTGATCTGCAAAAAAGCAAATTTAGCATATATGACCTAGGAAAATTCCAACTTTGAAGAAAACACAAACTCCATACAGCTCCACTTTATACTTTCCTATAGTTAAAAGTGTTTCCAAGGAATCCACACATTTGAAAAATATTTCTAACGTACTAAATTTAAGATGTTTGCATTATTTCTCACATGTACCAGGAAAATATTCTGATAGTTTCCTATAGACTAGTCCTGAAAAGCAAATAAAAATTTCCAAGTATTTCACACAGTGCTTGGCACATAATAAGAACTCATTTAATACTTATAGACAAGAGCAAGCAAATTGGGTATGACAAGTTAACATCACAATATTTAAGTAGTGGTCAGATCCAGTTTTATGGAATCTGAAGCTTATCCAATTAGGGGGTCCCTCTTTAAAAGAAAGAATACAAAATCATACATATAAAATTAGCCATGAGAGTGAATGTCTATTTAGAATAAGAAAATAAATTACTACAAATTATAATATTTAACATGATAGACAATGACAATGAATTTCTAAAATATGTTTTTGGCTCCCACCAGAATGTTTCATTTCATCATATTTATCAATAATCTACGAAATATAAAAAATGAATCTGAAATGAAGGCACACAAAACCGGAACACAAATGCATTTTTTAGAAGGCTGCTATGTTTTTTGTTTTTTGTTTTTGCGGTACACGGGCCTCTCACCGTTGTGGCCTCTCCCGTTGCGGAGCACAGGCTCCGGACGCGCAGGCTCAGCGGCCATGGCTCACAGGCCCAGCCGCTCCGCGGCATGTGGGATCTTCCCGGACCGGGGCACGAACCCGTGTCCCCTGCATCGGCAGGCGGACTTTCAACCACTGCGCCACCAGGGAAGCCCTGCTATGTTGTTTTGAGCTACATAATTGTGTGACCAAATTATTCTTATTACATGTAGTAATTTAAGAATTTTGTCACTGGAGCACTTGTTCTGCCGTTTTGCTGTGCTAGAGGCAGATTTGTGTGCCACTTCATATGGAGCTGCCAGACCTCATGGGGACAGGATGTATCAGGTATGGTAAGATCTGATCCGGTAGACACTGGGGTACGTGCAACATGTGACTTCACACACAGGTGTACTCACTGCTTATCGTACCACTATAAGCTTGTACCCTGCGAACACGGGAATTCTATTAACTTCTGTTTAATGAGATCCCATCAAAAGATAGAACTATGTATGTTGTGTTTATAATTGCATATACTGCATTATTGAGCATATGTCTAACAGAATGGGACTCCCATTTTGACTAGGCACTGTTGAGAACTGAATGCCCTGCTTAAATTAGACATGTCTGACAATTAGAAAGCTTTTCCACAGACTAGCTATATTTTAAATCTTGTTTTTCCTGCACTAGCCACAATCTACCAGGTCTGGATGCTCTAGGACAGGTTTTTCTCTCTCTCTATTTTTTTTAATATTTATTTATTTATTTGGCTGTGCTGGATCTTAGTTGCCACAGGCGGGCTCCTTAGTTGTGGCTCACAGGCTCCTTAGCTGTGGCATGTGAACTCTTCATTGCGGCATGCATGTGGGACCTAGTTCCCTGACCGGGGATTGAACCTGGGCCCCCTGCACTGGGAGCACGGAGTCTTAACCACTGTGCCACCGGGGAAGTCCCGGACAGGTTTCTCTTAAAATTCTACCCCTGAACCTGGACTTTGTGTCTGACACTAAGTGAGCCAGCACAGTGCAGGTAGAGTTGGAAAAGGGTCAAGTGGCCTTCTAATTTTAGATGGACCTTTTTATCCATTTGTTTCCAGACTTGGGGCCAAGTACCAGTGTTTGGGTTTCACAGCATTCAGCTGGCTGCTTGTGAATGGTACCAACAGCTGTTAAGACTAGCTCCCTTCCCCAGACCTGCTCACTGGCCAAGAGAACTTTACCAATGGGTTGGCACCTAACTTTGACACCGATTTGCACAATGGTGCAATAAAAGGCATCCTTCAAGTCCCTTTTCTTTGTAGCTTCTCAATAAAGGGGAATCAGAGCTTGTGGCAACTTGGAGATGGAGACAGCCTGTCAACAGGGATTGTACCTGGGACCTTGATGCAGACTCAAGCAAGAGAGGGAAGCTGTCAGGAGGGCTCTCATGCTGAATCACCTCCCACCCCTGGTACTACTGTTATGCCCTGAACCCTTTGGCCCAGACCTGCCAATTCTCTCCCTGTCAGGGCTGGATCCTACTATCCATTTTCCAGTCCCTGACTGGGGTCCTGTTCCCTCCTGAATGCACAGCCTGGACTTTAGAAAACTATCACCCTCTTGTGCGGCAACTCTTTTAGCTCACCTTAACCTCCAGATCCTTCCAGAACAGATGGAGCCGAGGTCTCTGCACCCTCGGGCACTAAGATCAAGTGGCGCCTTTTGCCTCCCTATAGAAAGCAGACCTATGACTGAGCTTGCCTCCAAACTCGGGCGCTGCCCTTCTCTTCCTCACCGGGCACTGTTGAGGTCGCGGGATCCCTGGTGTCAAGAATGAGTGTGTTGTCATGGGCTTCCTGGCGGATTCCCTAACTGCTCTCCTCACACACAGCCCGGGGGCTGCGCACTGAGAAAGGTGACGCAAGACCACCTAGACCCAGGCTTTACCTTCCTGAGGTCTACGTGGACAAGAACAGGCACGTACGCGGGCACAGGAGGACCGAGCCCGGGGAGGAGCCACCTGCCCAGGGTGCCGAGGGCTGAGGGTGGGCATGGGCCCGGAGCCATGGGTGATGCCCCCTGGGAGCTGGTGAGCCGTGATGGTGGTGATGGTGCTTTCCTGGTCCCCAAGTGGTTCAGGTAGGAGGGACAGAAACAAAAACTCTGCGGATATCCAGCACTCCTGTTCTCGTGGTTCCTGTGATTACACGTAGTGTGTGCACCTGTCTTATAGTTCAAAACCGGACTTTTTTGCGGTACGCGGGCCTCTCACTGCTGTGGCCTCTCCCGTTGCAGAGCACAGGCTCCGGACGCACAGGCTCAGTGGCCATGGCTCACGGGCCCAGCCGCTCCGCGGCACGTGGGATCCTCCCGGACCGGGACACGAACCCGTGTGCCCTGCATCGGCAGGCGGACTCTCAACCACTGTGCCACCAGGGAAGCCCAAAACCGGACTTTTTAATATACCTATTATAGTTACACACTGTTTAATAAAAAGTGCCGAGAAGCAGTGTGATTCTTTCGGATCCTTGCTTCTTCTCCTGACAATGAGCAACAGGTGCCACTCACTTGAAACTTTCCCTATCACTCTGCCTGGATTCCAGGGGGAAAAGCGTGTCCTCATACTGCATACTAGCTTTCTCTCCTGTGTCTTTCTCCTCTGCCTGGGGTACGCTTTGTCCCCTTCTTCATCTAGCTAATTCTTCATCCTTCAAAATACTCCCCATCTATCACCTCTTCAAGAAAGCCTCTTCTGACACCCCTGAAGTCTGGATTTGGTCCCAGCCTGCATGCTCCTGTGACAGCCCTGCCTGCCTCTGCCGTGACGCTCAACCCACTGCCTTTCTAGGCTGACTGCCCACCCATCTGAGTTCCCAATAACTACGACATCTTGAAAAGAGGAATTACATCTTTTATCTTTATATTTCGATGCCTAGTGTCCAGTAAATATGCAGTAGGTGTTTGTTGAATGAATGAATGAGATTTATTGACTTTGGGGGGCATCAAACCATTCCAGACCCTAGTGATCTCAAATCCATCATATTCTGCAGAAACTGATTGAATATCGATCCCTTGCCATTGCTTCATATTTTAAGGAAAGGTCTTTTGAAAATATGATATGCAGCTGTAAAACAACAAAACTGATTCTACAAGCCACACATAAATATCAGTCTCATTATTTTATAATCATCCTTTGTAAGTGACTAAGAAAATTTGAAATGATTGAGTTGCACTCAGATTTGAACACATGCTTCAAGAATCATAACTTTGCTTAGTATAAAACTTACTAGTTTCAATTACAATTGTTGGGAAGAATCAGGCTGGCAAAGATTTTCAAATAGGATTTAATTTCATTTCTATCATAACTTTACCTGGTTTATTCCTATGTCCTAACTTTCAAATTCTGTTTCTCAGTGAAATCTACACCCGTGTCCTTGGAGACTCTCGTCATTGACATAAACCTGCTGCACAGAGAAGGCGCCATGCAACTTACTCAGTTCCACAAAGTGTATTGAATACTTTCTACTCACACTGTGCCATTACTGCGATAAGATCACAGAGACTGGATATTTGTATACAATATTTTCTGTTTTTGAATCCTTCATTTCTCAATTCCACAAACATTGTCACACTTTCGCATGAGTTCATCAGACACTGCTGTAAATGCCATGGTGGTAGGGACAGGGGAGGTCAATATGTTCCTGATTTCAGAAAAATTCCAGTTTAGCTTGGGAGATAAAATACACAGATGTAACATGCTTAACATCAACACTGAAGTTTAATAGCAACAGGAACTTATAACATAACAAACATCCTACGATTAAGTCCCATCCCTCCTGGCTCTCCCTGGCTTTCGGGGTTCACCCTCACAGCAAGCCAGGCTGTGCTAGAGAGACAGGGGTTTCAGACATAAGCTGGTGTTCGAAAACAGGGGCAAGTTACTGGCTTCAGTTGCTTCACTTGTATCTAGTGTGCATAGAAATATTGGGAAGAGTAAACGTGGAAAAGCAGGTAGAAGTGGTGGTAGAAAACTCTCAATTCCTGTTCTCTTTCTTCTTCTAGTTTCTAGACGAACTAAGTACAGCCTGTGCTAAAGCAAGTTCCCAACGATCCAGGTGCCTGCCACGCCTTCCCCAGGGTTACAGGTGACACCAGCGCCAGCCCCGACACAGTCAGCCGAAGGCAGCACTGGTTGGGGGTGAGAGAAAGAGTGGCCAGACTCTTCAGTCTATAGAGAGTGGTGTTGGCGACAAGAAGATTTCCTCTCTTCTCCGTGGAAATAGGAAGAGGGGGCCTTCGCCCACCCCTAAGCCTAATTGGAGGGCAGGGGGCTTTGAGAAACTCTTGTTTAGATTGGGGGTGTCAGCACCACAGGTAGGAAGGCATCTCGCTGCCCAGCTGAGCTGTCATTGCCTGCCCTGGAGCTACTACTGGGGCAGAATGGGGTGTTTGAAGGAGTCCTCAGGGGAACCTGAAGGTGAGGGATGTATTCAAACATGGAAATTAGTGCCACTCTCTTCACGAAGTAGGAAGAGTTGCGAGTAAACCTGGGAGGGAAAGGATGAATGCAAGCCCACTCGCATTCCCAGGGGCCTCTAGAGGGTTTGGAGGAGATGGAACAGGACCACGCCGTTGCCCACGGCCCCCAGGAAGGGGCGGGAAGTAGAGGAGGGGCCCCGGTGGCTTCTGGGGCCAGCCAGTCAGTGCCTTTACTCAGAGAACTGGCTGGAGGCATGGATTCCTGGTTGGGCCAGGTCACGACCGCCTCTTTGAGATAGTCCTGGGGACAGAGGAGCTGGGGTGAAACTGAGCAGCACCCCAAGAAATCTACTTCCATCGTCTATAAGGAAACCACCGTATAAAATCAAATCAGAATGAGGTCTGAGAGCCGCCCTACAGTGGTACCACTCTCCCACCAGAGAAGACAGCTTTGAGGGAGAGGAGGCTGGAAATGTTTCAGAATGACACCAGGCCAGCACCCTGATGCTCTCCCCCTGCCAGCGCTGGAAGAAAGGGCAAGAAGTGGGATTTAAAGCACCTTTCAGATAAGCCCGAAACTGAGCTGGGCTTTTATAATCAAAAAGGATTGCAAGTTATAAAAATCTGCCCAGGACGTCACTGGCAGAAGAAAAAGGAAGGTGATTTGACATAGCACAGCTGGAGTAATGATGGGAAGAAATGAAATGGATTCATGTTTATCCCACTACTAAGAGTCCTTAACAAACTCCAGGCCCACGCAGGGACACACACGAGCAGAGATGCTCGTCCCCAGGGAGTTAGACAGGAAGCTCGTCTTCAGGGACGTGCTGGTGGCCTCCCTCCCCTCACCCGCTTCCCACGTCTGCTCAGAATATGACTCCCTACACCTCAAGCAGGAGGAACAGGAACCTCCAGCTTAGCAGGATGAGGGCTTAGATCAAATTAGATTGAGTTAAAAAGGGCTGCCTGCGTAGTGTCTGGAGCCAGAATCCTGTGTCCTCTTGGTTAATTTTTTCAACCTCAGCTTCTCCACCTATAAAACGAGGATGAATAAGAAACCTGCCTTTGAAGGTTGTTTGGGGTTCTTTTGAAAAGAAAATGAGTTTATGATTATAAGGCACTTAAAACAGTGTCCTGCATGTAGTAAGCATTAAATATATGGATATATATTGGGGGGATGTTTCTTGCCTGTGCAAATTTATGAAGTAAAAATTATGCCTCCAACTTCCAGTTTCCTCTTGGCATGGAGGAGCTTAGAAGTTACCACTCCATCCTAACAAGTAAAAAACTAAACAAACTGGAAATTAACAACTCTTCTTAGGGCTGTCAGAGAAGTGAGGTCACAGAGCAAGCCACAGTCCCCAAAATTTGAGACACAGGCAGATGCGGAGAATCACAACTTACCAGAGCAGGAACCCACAAACAGAAACTTCTGCAGGAAATTAAATAACATGAATTTAGTAAGCAGCACAGGTTCATTTTGAACCCAGACTGTCTCTCCGCATAGCATGCTTTTTTCACGCAATGAACATTTATTATGTGCATAAGTGCCAAGCTCTGATACAAAACAGGTTAAGATGGTTGTGCTCTTACCTTACCTGTGTGGTTGGTGACCTTGATGTCTATCTGGGGAGATCCTAGAGACGCTCTGTTTAGGAAGACAAGTTCCCTGGAGAAACAAGAAAAGCAACTGGAGATACTGGCCATGTGCTCCCACTACTCTTACAGGTGAAATCTGTCTGATTCCCAGGGCTGCAAGTACACAAGCTGATGTCCTTGTACGAGAGGCTTCCTCCTTCCACTTGTGTCACCTAACCTAAAAGGCTTGGCTATAATGGAGAAAATGAGCATCTGCCCTGAAGGAGCTGAGATAACCTTGAAGGGAATAAATGATCGTGCATATCGATGGACCAATTTGAGTACTTATTGATTCCTGGTAGCTTGGATTCTTAGCTCATATAATAGGTGGGAAGGGTTACTTATAATTAAGGCTACAGAATAGTTTTTTCTAAACCCAATAAACCCTTGGGGGATCTTTTGATTTTTGTTTATAAATACTCAATTGATGGAGGATGCAGCGTGGCCTGTGGCTTTGTGGTTATTGATTTACAGGCCTAATTAACAGAGCCTCAAAACCGATAGGTGGCTACAGAGGCGATCCTGAGCAGAGAGCAAACATGCTTCCCTTTTGGGAAACTGATAATGCAGAAAGGAATTCTCCTAATGGGAGTGCCTATTGGAAAGGAACCCTGTTGATTTTTTCTTCCTGAAGGAGGGGGATTCTTCCTGGAAGAATCTACCTCACTCTAAACTGGATCGAGTGCAAAAACCAGGATCAAGAGTGAATGTGATATGTCTGGGATTCTGCTTCTCTTTCTACTCAGTCACACACAATTGTTAAGTCACTTGCATTTATTTAATGTCTGGCACTCTCAAAATAGCCTTCCAAGATCTTCCTTCTTTTTTTTCCGTCACCATCATGCCATGAGGCAGACGGAAAAATCATATTCTTGGCTATGTAAGAGAGCAGAATGAGGCTGAGAGTCCCTCGATGGATTCCAAGGGAAGGGACACTTAGTAATATTGCAGTTGGAACATCCATTTATCTGTCTGTCCATCCATCCATTCATCTGTGCATCCATTATACATTTACCAGACATTGTGTTTATATCTGGAGATACATAGATAAACAAAACACAAAGCCCTGGCTTGGGAGCTCACACTCTCGTAGGGAAGAAGGGAAGACAACTGTGTAAGCAAATGTAGGCATCCTCCTTATCCAAATTTAATTTTTTAAAAAAGTGTTGGATTGCATATTTTCACGTAAGGTATATTTCAATATATGCTATTGTTTTAAATTGGAAAAATGACGTGTCCCCATCCTGTTCAAAAACCCCAATTAGGGCTTCCCTGGTGGTGCAGTGGTTGAGAGTCCGCCTGCACGACCGGGTTCGTGCCCCGGTCTGGGAAGATCTCACATGCTGCGGAGCGGCTGGGCCCGTGAGCCATGGCCGCTGAGCCTGCGCATCCGGAGCCTGTGCTCCGCAACGGGAGAGGCCACAACAGTGAGAGGCCCGCGTACCGCAAAAAAACCAAAAAAACAATTAATTTCTCCAAAAATCTCTTAAAACACTTGCAAACACCTATACAACTATGCACTAAAGATTTCTGATTTAATATAAAACATCTAAACACCAATCATCTAATTTTTTAGTACTTAATGAACTCCCTATGGTTTTGTGTAGTATACAGTGACATGGAAGAGCGCTGGGTATGAATCATGTTTTACTTCTATTGCAAAGGACAGATCCTCAGTGCATCCCATTCAGATTGTGGCCATCAGGCCATTGTATGTGGTCTTTCTCTAGATTTAAAAGAATCTTGCCATGTCCAGTGAAGCATTCCAGAAACAACAACACTTGCAAAATTTTTCTGCACTGGTCGGGATTATGATGGTGGAGGAGAAAGATTCTGAGCTCCCCTCTTCGCATGGACACACCAAAACTACAACTACGTACAGAACAACTATCTGTGAGAACAACCTGAAGACTCGCAGAACAGATCTTCTGCAACTAAGGATATAAAGAAAAGGCCACACTGAGATGGGTAGGAGGGGCTGAGACTCAGTCTCATCAGAACCCACATTCCCAGTGCAGTGACCCATAAGCAGGAGGGCTATCACAACCTCGGAGGTGCCCCCTGAGATGTGAGTTGTCTGAGCCCCACGTTGGGGTCCCCATCCTGGGGGACCTGCACTGGGAAGATGAACCCCATTATGTCTGGCTTTATAAAACCAGTAGGGCTTATATCTGGGAGAGCCGAGGGCTGTGGGCAACTGAGATTCCGCTCTTGAAGGACTCTTGCACAAACTCACTCACTCCAAGTCCCATCACAGAGGCAGTAGCTTGAAAAGTACCTGGGTCGTACAAAAAGGAAATTCATTAGTTAATTTTAGTGCATGTGCTGGAGGGGCAGGGATCTGGTGGAACTTTCTCCAGGGATAGAAGTGCTGGCAGTCACCATTTTCTTTTCACTCTCCTTCCACCTACTTGTCCTGGTGCTGGTGAATGCCATTTCTAACACTCTCCATCAACCTAGATAACACTGTGTGCCCCATCCTAGTGTTCCCCTGAGGACCCACCCTCTCCAACCTGCCCACCCTAGCTGGCCCCTACAAACACTCCTGCCCTACTCCACATGGTGGGCTGCCCTGGCTGACAATGTTGCCCTTCCAAAGTGGGCACTCTGGGAGCCTAGCCCCACATATGAGCACACCCACAACAGTTGCAGCTGGGCCTTGTAATTAGTCATGTTGAGGGCCAGTCCTGCACATCCACACACCTGCAGCAATTGCAGCCCAACCACAACAGGAGGGTACACATAGCCCACACATAGCCCCCAGAGCACCTGGCTCTGGTGACCAGGGGGATTGTACCCTTGAGCCCCACATGATGCCTCTGCATAAGACCAGTTTTTCAAACCAAAGACATCACTGATATACCTAATACATAGAAACAAACCCAGAGGGGCAAAATGAGGAGACAAAGGAATACTTTCCAAACAAAACAACCAGACAAAACCTCAGGAAGAAAAGTAAATGAAATAGAGATAAGTAATGTACCAGATAAAGAGTTCAAAGTAATAGTCATAAAGATGCCAACTGAACTTGGGAGAAGAATGGATGAACTCAGTGAGAACTTCAACAAAAAGACAGAAAACATACAAAAGAACCAACCAGAAGTGAAGAAACAATAACTGAAATGAAAAATACACTAGAGGGAATCAACAGCAGATTAGAGGATGCAGAAGAATGGATCAGTGATCTGGAAGTCAGGGTAGTAGAAATCACCTAACTGGAACAACAAAAAGAAAGAAGAATTTTAAAAAATGAGGATAGTTTAAGGGACCTCTGAGACAACATCAAGTGCTCTAATATTCATGTTATAGGGGTCCCAGAAGGAGAAGAGAAAGAGAAAGGGACGGAAAACCTATTTGAAGAAATAATGGCTGAAAACTTCCCTAACTTTGACCAAGGAAACAGATATTCAAGTCCAGGAAGCACAGAGAGTCCCAAACAAGATGAGCCCAAAGAGACCCACACCAACACACATTGTAATTAAAGTGTCAAAAGTTAAAGAGAAAACCTTAAAAGCAGTAAGAGAAAAACAACTATTTATGACAAGGGAATCCCCATAAGACTATCAGCTTATTTTTCAGCAGAAACTTTACAGACTGGAAGGGACTGGCATGATATATTCAAACTGCTGAAAAGAAGAACTTACAGCCAAGAATATTCTACCTGGCAAGGTTAACATTCAGAATTGAAGGGGAGAGAAAGAGTCTAATAGATGAGCAAAAGTTAAAGGAGTTCATCATCACTAAACTGGCCTTACAAGAAATGTTAAAGGGACTTCTTTAAATGGAAAAGAAGAAGCCATCACTAGAAGCAAGAAAATTATGAAAGAAAACATTCTCACTTTGTAAAGGCAAATATATAGTAAAGGTAGAGGACCAGCTGAGGTCAGGAAAATCCTGGGCTGAAAATCAGGGGACCCCACTTCAAGACCAGTCTGGCTTTGGGACTATAAGGGAATAGAGGCTGTAGGATCATGACACCCCTAAAAACTCCACCAAAAAACTATTAGAACTAATAAATGAATTCGGTAAAGTTACAGGATACAAAATCAACATACAGAAATCTTTGGCATTTCTGTACGCTAATAACAAACTACCAGAAAGAGAAGTTAATAAAACAATCTCATTTACAGTATCAACAGGAATAAAATAACTAGGAATAAATTTAACCAAGTAAGGAAAAGACCTATGCTCTGAAAACTATCAGATATTGATGAAAGAAACTGAAGACTACACAAATAAATGGAAAGATAGGCTGTGACCGTGGATTGGAAAAATTAATATTGTTTAAATGTCCATACTACCCAAAGTAATCTACAGATTCAGTGCAATCCTTATCAAAATAACAATGGCACTTTTCACAGAACTGGAACAAATAATCTTAAAATTTGTATGGAACCACAAAAGACCCCATATAGCCAAAGCTTAAGCAAATCTTAAGAAAGAGGAACAAACCTGGAGGTATCATGCACACTTATTTTAAACTATACTACAAAGCTATTGTAATCAAAACTGTATGGTACTGGCACAAATACAGACACATAGATCAGTGGAACAGAATAGAGAACACAGAAATAAACCCATGCTTATATGTTCAATTAATTTATGACAAAGGAGCCAAAAGTATACAGTGGAAAAAAGACAGTCTCTTCAATAAATTGTGTTGGGAAAACTGGACAACTACATGCAAAAGAATGAAACTGGACCACTTTCTTACACCATATACAAAAACAAACTCAAAATAGATTAAAGAGTTAAATGTAAGACCTGAAACTATAAAACTTCTAGAAGAAAACATAGGCAGTATGCTCTTTGACATTGGTCTTAGGAATATTTTGGTGGGATCTGTCTCCTCAGGCCAGGGGGAAAAAAACAAAAATAAACAAATGGGACAACATAAAGATAAAAGCTTTGGCACAGTGAAGGAAACCATCAACAAAATGAAAAGGCCTCCTACCAAATGGGAGAAGATATTTGCAAATAATATGTGCAATAAGGGGTTAATATCCAAAATATATAAAGAACTAACAACAACAAAAAAGAACTCACACAAGTCAATATAAAAAGAATCTGATTAAAAAATGGGCAGAGGACATGAATAGACATTTTTCCAAAGAAGACATACAGATGGCCTACAGACACGTGAAAAGATGCTCAACATTACTCATCATCAGGGAAATGCAAATCAAAACCACAATGAGATATCACCTCACACCTGTCCGAATGGCTATTGTCAAAAAAACAACAAATAACAAGTGTTGGTGAGGATGTGGAATAAAGGGAACATTTGTGCACTGTTGATGAAAATGCAAATTAGTGCAGTTACTATAGAAAATAGTATAGAGGTTCCTAAAAAAATAAAAAATAGAATTGCCATAAGATCCAGCAATTCCACCTCTGGGTATGTGTCTGAAGAAAATGAAAACACTCATTGGAAAAGATATATGCACTGCTATGTTCACCGCAACATTACTTACAATAGCTAACACATGGAAGCGATCTACATTTTCATCTATAGATAAATGGATAAAGAAGATGTTGTATATGTAGACAATGGAATATTACTCAGCCATAAAAAAAAGAAATCTTGACGTTTGCAACAACACAGATGGACCAAGAGGGTATTATGCTAAGTGAAATAAGTCAGAGAAAAACACAAATACCATATGGTTTCTGTCATATGTGGAATCTAAAAACAAAAAAAACCCCAAGCAAACAAACAAGAAAACTGAAAACAAACAAACAAAATCCGAGCAAACAAAACAGAAACAGACTCATAAATACATACAAGCAGGTAGTTGCCAGAGGGGAGAAGGGTGGGGGGATTGGATGAAATAGGTGACGGGATGAAGATGTAAAAAATTCCAGCTATAGAATAAATAAGTCACCACGGGGATATAATGTACAGCATAAGGAATATAGTCAGTAATATTGTAATATCTTTGTATGGTATCATTGCATATCAAGTATACTTCAATAAAAAAATAAAAGGGAAAATTTTTTTCTGTATTTTTCATGCATAGAAAGAATAGTATGCATAGTAGATGGGGATGTATTCATGGCCAAACCTGGGTCCTCTGTGTTTACCCTCTCTCAATGTTCTTTGTCACTTCTAATGTATGGACTTTTCCAGGCATCTTACATTTATCTACTCTCTCTGATACGTCTTTGGTGACATTTTCACTTAAGACTGGGGGATACCTGAGAACAACAATGCATAGTACAGAGCATTGGAAGGTCGTGATAAGGTTGTTTTGGGAGAACAGTGGACCTATGACCACAGGGCACTGTGTTCCCTTTTGCCTGCATTTCCATGCAAGCTAAATATGCAGATTTATTGTGATGGGTTTCTGATTTGGGTAGAGACCTATGGGTGAACATTTTTGCAAGTCATTACCGCAAACGTTCATATGATGAGTCCTCAGATAACAAGGCATACCTGTAATTTCAAGAGGGGTGAGTATAAGGTAACATGGTCACATAGAGGAGAGTGATGGGCTCTGCCTGGGAGGGTCAGGGAGGGCTGCTCCAAAGGGAAGCAGGGCCAAGGAAGAGCTGCAGGATGGCTGTTCAGCACACAGGCCAGGTGGAGAGGTCCAGGGCAAGGCATTTTAGACAGAAAGACATGAACAAAGTCAGAAAGGATAAAAAAAAAAAAAAAACCAAACCCCAAACCCATCATACTGTGTTCAGGGAACTGAAAATATTTCCATATTGCTGAAGGGTAAGGTAAAAGGAAAATGAGACTGGAAAAAGTGGCATCAATCTGAATGAAAAGGGCTTTGTTTGGACTTTATTCTGGAAGACACGGACCATACCTGAAGGCCTTTAAGCAAGAGAGTGTTGGCATCACTTTTGAAGTTTAGAAAAATACTCTAGAAACAAAACAGAAACAGAATCTGAGGACCGAGACCTGTAGCTAGAGATGACAAGGATCCGAGCAAGGGTCATTGCAGAGACGATGATAAAGAGGATGGGGTGGACCGCTGAGGAGGCCGGAGAGGCGGGGTTGATAGGAATTAGTGATCTCTGTGATGGAGAGGACAGCTCTTTTTATCTCAGTGTCATAGATTAAGAAATTAAGATCAGGGGGTTGTGTCTTTTACATGAAGTATCTCCCAAACCTAACACAGTTCCTGGCAGATACCCAATACATGGTAAATGGATAAATTCCATTGTTTAAACAACACATCCTCAGCAAGGTACTGAGAGGATGAGTCAGATAATGAATCAGTGGGTGAGTTACTAAATGAAAGTCTGCTTTCTTGGTAAGGTCTGATGGTCTCCCAGAGCATTCTGGCTTCTCTTTTTAATTTCTACCACCATTCCCGTCACGTGGGAGAGCAGAAGTCTCAGTGGAATGTTGCAATATCCTCCTACAGACTCTATTCCCTTACACTCCCAAAGCCAGACTGGTCTTGAAGTGGGGTCCCCTGATTTTCAGCCCAGGATTTTCCTGACCTCAGGTGGTCCTCCCCCACTCAACTTTTTTCCTCATTTCTCTCTCCCTGATGGAAATAATGATCCTTATTCATCCATCTCAAACAAATGTTGGACAGATTGATTAGTTAATGTGCAAAAATTGCTCTGAGGATGAAAAGTGCCGATTATTGTTATTATTATGTTGTCTAAGAGAAATTCTCTGCCTTTTAAAGGGAGCTGCAGAATGGTCACTGACGTTTCATTTGAATGCTCTGCATCTCACACGTGGAATATTTATTTATCAATAGAGAAAAATATCTCCACATAGAATAGCTCCCTGAAGCTTGTTCATCTGTTTTTAAAAGACGCGACCAAATTGCCATTGTGGAATGTCATTGGGGCGACTTGGTTAAGGTCAACGTCCAAGCTGTTGTCAGCAAGGGGTTTGCCATCTTATCCAGAGGCACTGATGCTTTGCCTTTTGTCAGCTACCTGCCACCTCAAATGCTACTGACATCAACCTAAATCATATATAGGGTCTCAGAGATGTATATATAATTTTTCTTACTTTTTCTCACTTTGAACTTACAACCTCACTTTGAACTTACAACCTTTGAACTTACTTTTTCTCACTTTGAACTTACTTTTTCTCACTTTGAACATACAACCTTTCACCTTGGCCAGGAGTGAATAGTGGTTTCTCAGGGACATCTTTTTTCTTCTCTTTTTAAAAATTTTATTACATTTTATTTTTATTTACTTTATGTTTAAGAGCTATCATGTAAAAAAAAAAGAGCTATCATGTAATAGTTTAGTTAGATGTAGAGGTGACTATTTACAGATACTGAGATGATGAAAACAGAAATTGCAAACTTGAGTTTTAAAATTTTTTACCTCTCAAAGATAACATTATTTCTATGGACCACTAATTAATTAGCACTTTAAGGTTATATCCTTCTACTATATTTAACTTCTAATGCAGTTCTCATCTTGGTTACTTATTCTTTAAATTCTCACCAAACCCCAAAACCAATTAGATAAGAATCTCTGGGGCGGAACTCAGGCATCAGTATTTTTTAAACCTCCCTAGGTCACTACAGGACAGTGGTTGAGAACCAGTGTTCTAATTCATTTTTTCATTTATCTCTATTCTGAGGTGGTTTTTATGCATATACCTCAGAAAGTCCAGTATTGGATAACAGCAAAAAGAACAACAACAAAAAACAAGTGAATATTTTGAGTTTCCTTTTTTTTTTTTTAAAGTTTGGGGCTTGATATAAAGTCAGGGAAAGTTTTAAGAAAACTTTAAATGATATTTAAACAACAGGGAAACAACCTTTAATTTGAGGTGTGTGAATATAGAATTGATAACTGATGCTGGTGGCTTGATATTCCAAGCTTGATTTGCTGCTACTTTTCTTCAGCAACTTGGGCTTTTAGCATGATTTATGCCTAAACTTTAAGAGTAAAATTTATGAACTGCATTAAGTGCTAAGGAAAAAACATAAAAATCAGTAATTTGAGAGTCCGGAGAAGTAGAATACTGTGTACAAATAAGCTAAATGGAAATAATAGGCTAATAGAGGCATCAGAGAAAAACCAATGGCTTTCTGACATCAAGGAACCAGAGTTTTGGGAAATTCTTTAATTACCATCTAATTGGCTGGATGAGATAGTGTGGCCAAAGGTACATGAAATCAAAGAGCTCTCATTTAAAAATGAAACAAGCTTGGGTAGGGAAACTGTGAAATGTATGGCAGAGTTTCGTGAAGGTGGTCAATTGGACCAGAGTAGAATATCAGAGAATCCCCATCTTAGGACTTTGCCCAGCAGGTGGCAGAAGTGAGACTTCAGGACCAGGTGTGTGTGCTGCTGGGCCAGGATCTGTCTTCTGAACGTTGTCCCTGTGGCTGCAGATGCATTATCCAGGCGGTGGGGTCTGGCTGAGCAAGCCTCTGGAGCCATCTTCCTAAGATAATGAACGTCATGTGTCAGGCTGGAACAGCTCTTATCGGGCCTGGTCATTCTGCACCTTTGTTCTTGCCTTTTCCCAAATGTAAGCCACGTTCCTCTTTCTCCCACTGTTCCATTTCCCAAGATTCTTCTGCCAGCCATGTGGTCCCCTGGGCATATCTATGTAGTTTCCCTCCAGCCTTTTCTCTTTACTGGAGAGCAGTTGCTCTGGACACTTGGACCTCTATTCTCTTTGCTGTCCAAAAGTGCTAATAGAATGAGCAGAGGATGGGGGAGTTAGTGTGTCCGGTGCTGAGCTAGGAGTTTCATGTCCACCCTTCTCACAACCCTCTGTGATAGATCCCATTTTCCCTTTTGACTGATGACACTGCAGCTCGGAGAGAATAAGGAGCTTGCCTATGGTCCACAGTAAGGTTTGAAGCTGTAACGTGTTTTTTTTCCTCTCAATGTTTCTTGATCCTTACACCAATTCCTGCGGCACCGAGATTCCCTGGCATCATGAACATTCATGATCTCGGGAAAGGGTTTTACAGGAATTGGACAGGGTCTCAGAGCATCGAAAAACTTGATGACTCAGGGCAAGGTGAAACCCTTGCGCCAGTCCTCTCAGGCTATGTAGAGATTCTCTGGGTATATTAGCCAAGGTTGTCCAGAGAAACAGGATAGATAGACAGAGGATAGATAGATGATAGACAGATAGATAGATAGGGATTGGGTGGTGCCCACCCATCCTGGTGAGGATGATCTTCTTTACTCAGTCTACTGATTCAAATGCTAGTCTCTTTAGGAGACACTCGCAGACACACCCAGAAATAATGCTTCACTAGCTTTCTGGGCATCCCCTAGCCCAATCAGAGGGGCAGGGTCCAAGTGCAGAGCGATCTGTGATCCCCTTTCCAGATAGGGGTGAGACCCCCAGGAGCATGGCTGTGGTGTGCCTTGGCATCTGGGCCTGGGGCAGCCTCGCTGGATTCCTCAGCAGCGGTGACCTCCCGGGCTCAGGACAGGCACGGGTCCTGCAGGGGAGGACCAGACCGGAAGGAGTCTCCGAGAACAGAGAGGATGTTCAGCAGTGACTGTGTAGTGACGCAACTGAACACTGGACGGGAAGGGGAAGGCTCAGTGGATGTGCCAGAGGGCAGAGGTAACGATCAAGACCAGCCACCAGCTTGCCATGCTGTGACACCACACAATCCCCTTTCCGTCCCCATCAGGTGCCAACGTGGAGGAGCTGTAATTTACTCAGATCACGTTTCTGCCCCCTGGTGGAACCGGAGCTCATTACAGAAATTAAGCTAAATTAGAGCAACTAAAAAGTTCGTTTCCTGTTTGTGGACTGGGATCTGTACCCTCAAGCAGCATCGAACCCAGGGTTTTCTGACTACGAGAACGGGTCATTTCAAGCAGGAAGCAGCATTGACAGATCCAGGATTTGACATAATCAGAACCAACTGCTATCTCTGAATTATCTAGATGCCTAATATTATTTTTAAAATATTCCACAGTTCAAACTAAGTCAATCCAAGGTTCATTTTCCCCACATCATTTCCATTCAACTTAATTTTTGTTTATTAATTTTTGGCCACACCGTGGGGCATGTGGGATTTTATTTCCCCGACCAGGGATTGAACCCACATCCCTGGCAATGGAAGCTCAGAGTCTTAACCACTGGACTGCCAGGGAAGTCCACATTTCCATTCAACTTAATGAGATTTTACTCAGTATTTTATAGAGGCAAATCACCAGGAATCTCTCTTAAAATATTTTTAGTGTGTTATACAAAAAGAGGTACTCTCTATGAGTAAAAAATATTTTTTTCCCATGAAGACATGAATAACTTCAAGATAAAACATAGTTTCCAATCACACCATACATCAGGGCTTCTCACATAAGAATGATTCATCTATTTGAAGTGAATTTTCACACTTTAGTGTCATTCAATTGTTCTCAAAATTCAGCATCATATTCAAGCGCAAGGAAGAGTTCAAAAGTCATTCATAACAGGATTTTATTGGCTTATGCCCCCCAACCCCCAAGCTGCTGGTGCAACATTTCCAGGATATCCTCAGCCTTCATTTTAAAAAGTTACCTGATTTGCCCAGGGTCCTGCGGGTTGCTGGTGGCATTGGTCCTAAATGGCATTGATTGGTTCTCTGCCATGGTTTGTGCAACCTCGGAGTAAGGGGAGTGAGGTGGTCTTGTGGGGGTTACAGAGATTCACCTATTGGGCAATAATGGTTCTTACCAACACGGAAGTGAGGACCAGCCACACCGTGGGTTTGCAAGGCTTTTTCCTGGTTGAATTCCTCCGCAGGGGCTGAGCTGTCCTCTGCTCTGGGGTCGTCCCAGGAGAGAGAAGCATCTTCACAATGGTTATTAATGCTCATTAAACTTCATACAGACCAGGTCTTACTATGATCAGCTGTACTGGATTCAGCTTTGAATTACAAAAAAAAAAAAAAAAGAAGCCGAAAATGGACCTAAACTTTGCACACATATCGTGAGAAATTGATGCTCTCTGGAAATTAGGCCGGACAAGAGCGTCTCTAATGTACCCAGTTCTCCTGTGTGTAGCGGCAATGGAGACAAACTTCCTCTAGAGGGCACTCACAGCTTCTCCATGAATCGAGAGCTCTCGAAATCGCAGTTTTACAGAACGGGCACAGACTGCAAAACGAGATTCATATAAACAGATGAACGTGGTTGTGCAGATTTTTTTCTTTTTTTTTTGATTAGCAAATAATACCTCTTTGTCTTTTTCAGATCGGCATCAGTGAAAATCATGCACGTGTGGGAATGTAAAATATGGACAATTTCTTTTGGTTTCCTTTGTGAAAGAATACCGAATCCTCACCTCTAAGGGAGTTTGCTGTAGTTCACTGCTGTGTCATATTTATAATTATCAGGAGAGGGAGGGAAATTGAAAGATTCAACTGCTTAACTCTTCAGCAGTTGAGCTGTCAGCCCTGGGGACACGCGGGGAACTTCAAGTTCTGGCAGAGCTCTGTGGAAAGCCTCAGGAATTGCCCTTTGACCTCTCACTTGGCCACCTGAGGAAATCAGCTTTGGTTAGATTAGATGGACCGTAATTGGCTTTTGAGTTGTTGAAGCACATTCTGGGTGCGCATTTCTCCGTGTTTTGAAAGGCGTGTGTTTTCCTTGGATCAGATCAGTGTCGAGGGGAGTCAGTCACGGCTTGGGCGGGTGGATGGACAAGAATGTTGTTTCCCGAGACCTGCTCTGCCTCTCAGCTTCCCCAGGGATAGGGTGCCTGCTCAGCTCCTCCATCCCCTCTGCCCCCTGCCCTTCAGGGTCAGGGACAGGGGTGAGTCACTGTGGGTCTGCAGTATAATTTGCAAGGGAAGTTTTGGTCTGGATGGTTTTGAAGGGTTCTTTTCAACCCTTCAGGTCTATGGCTCCATGAATTTGCAGACTCTGAACTGAGGAGAACATACAAATGCGTCAGGGTGACCTCAACATTATAAATGGTATGACTATTTTCCTAGCCTCTAGTCAGGCCTCTCCCAAAACCATTCTCCAGCAACAAGGATGAGCCTTTAAAAATGTATACGGGGGCTTCCCTGGTGGCGCAGTGGTTGAGAGTCCGCCTGCCGATGCAGGGGACCCGGGTTCGTGCCCCGCTCCGGGAAGATCCCACATGCCGCGGAGCGGCTAGGCCTGTGAGCCATGGCCGCTGAGCCTGCACATCCGGAGCCTGTGCTCCGCAACGGGAGAGGCCACAGCAGTGAGAGGCCCGCGTACCGCAAAAAAAAAAAAAAATGTATACGGATCGTGCTTTTCTTTTCTGCCTAAAGTTCTTCAGTGGCTCCATACTGCCTTCATGAAAAAGCCCAAACTCCCTAGCACACACCATTGTCAAGAATCTTCATGATCTACAACCTCAGCCCTTCCTCTCGAATGACGGGCAGCTCTCCAGTGCACTGTTCTCTCTCTCTCTTCCGGGTCCGTGCTGTCCCTTCCACCTGGAACGTAACCCTCCCGCCCCACAGCCCGCCCCCCCCCCCCCCCCCCGCAACATACACGCTCCTTAGCTTGGCCGATGTTTTCCATGCTTTAGGTCTCAGCTTGGGTGCTTCTTCCTCTAAGAAGCCTTACTGTTGCAGGAAGGGGGACCCCTTCCAGGGTCCAAGAGTGGGCTCTTATCTAACACTCAGAAATGAATTGTCCAAGGAGACACACGTACTGATAAAGCAAGAGACTTTATTGGGAAGGGGTACCCGGGCAGAGAGCAGCAGGGTAAGGGAACCCAGGAGACCTGCTCTGCCTCGAGGCTCGCAGTCTCAGGTTTTATGGTAATGGGGTTAGTTTCCGGATTGTCTCTGGCCAGTCATCTTGCTTGGCCTGTATTTGGTCTGACTCAGGGTCCTTCCTGGTGGCACGCACATCTCTCAGCCAAGATGGATTTCAGCATGAAGCATTCTGGGAGGTTGGCAGGACATATTATGGGCTGGCATATCCTTTCTCCTTTTGGTCCCTCCCGAATTCTCCCGGTTAGTTTTCAGTAGCAGCACCATCTTCCTTATCGGGACCTCCTGTTGTGAGACAACTCATGCAAGTGGCTATCATTGTGTCTGGCCAAGGCGGGCAGTTTTGGTCAACGGTTCCCTAACATTACTGACTCTCGAAGACTGGGTTGGATACCGCTTCCTTTGTTATCTTTGCGTTCTGTTCTATCCTTAACACTGTGGATATAGGGTTTGCCCGCAGAAGCTGAAAGGGCTTCTGCGAGGATGCCTCATAATGCTCTCTGAATATTCAAACCTTTCCAGAGCAAAGTTCAGACAGTCTTCTTAGCTACCTCCGAACCAAAACTCTCTACCCCTGCACTCAGCCCGGACTCTGAGAACTGGAGCCACTCTTTCCTATCTCCATGAACATGGCTTTGTACTACTCCTCTGCCTTTCTTAGCATGACTTTATTTTTCCAGGAGTCTCCTGTCCAGGCAAATATATTGATTGTTCACCACAGGAACTTCCCCAAAAGGTCTTCCAACTCTTCAGTGGAAAACATCAACAGACAGGTAGTGCCCTGAGAGTCTTTGTATCCCTTGCCTCAAAACTCTTGCCTTGCTGTTTCCACCAATTCTGGACTGTTGTGTCGTGATCCTTATCCAATCCTAACAAGCTCCCTGCTTTGGGAGACCCGCCTCCCAGTTCTACTTCTCAATAAATGATTACCGCGCCTTCCTCCCTCAGAAATACTGTCAAACGGTCGCAAGATGACATTCTCCCTTCGTGTGGAAGTGACAAACTCAGCTTTGTCTTATTGACAGGTTGTGTTAGTGATGTCTGGGGAGCCAGCTTTGGGCAAACCTCTGTAATCGGGAGGGTTGGGTGCTTACCCCTTAAGAAAGGATAACGAGCCCTATTGAGCTTCTGAAAAGCAGTGTGGCTGGATTTGGGCATTTGAGTTCTGAACCTAGAGCTCCCAAGGGATGGCTCAGGAAATAATAATCTGGTGAAGCCAAGGGTGTATGGTCTCTGTCACCTTCAGAAGCGTGTTCTCTACTTACTCACTAGCTTACTATACCTGCAATTTTTTAAATGTTCCAGTTAGAGATCTTAGTAAGGGGCAATAATTCATCCACATAGCTTTATGGAAAGTATGGGGTAGGGGAACCTCTTGCAAACCAAGGACAGCCAGCCTTCATGGACCTGGAAAGTTACGAAAGAGCCGTGCCGGCCATGTGTCACCCACCAGGAGCACGTGGTCTTTGGGCTTTGCTTTTCTTGCAGCATGTGTTCCATTCCTTCTCCACTTCCTGTGGTTCTGGGGCAAGTGCCTGAAGTTGCATCTTGCTAGGATGCTGACATTGGACCTGACTTTACCCGACATCTGGGGACCAGTATCTACTGTGGTCTGGCTCTCATCTCCATGTCTTTGGTTCATATTCATGAGAAACTTTGATTAGTCAGTGACCAGCCAGTAGAAGCTGGCTGGAAAGGGATTTGGTCCAATCCTATCTTTCAGGGGTTTAGGGTCACCTGACCTTTACCCTCCCAGCAATGGTTGCAGAAGACAGCAGAGTGTGAAGGTTTTATGACTTGAATAGTCAAATTTGCTGACGTAACAGGGATTCTACTTGTTAGAATATATGAATGTCTTGTTTCCTCTTCACCCCCTTGAACGGGCCTTCCCCTGTATTTGGCCAGACGCACCCTAGCGGAATCTACATATAAAGAAGGAATCAGTGTTCAGCTTTGACTTTAAAACAAGATCTTGAATTCCATAATCAAACAATAGTCTTGAAAGGCAGGCTTTGTTGAGAGAAAAAAGGGATTTGTCAATTACAAAAGCTTCTTTTACATATCAAGAGTAGAAAAGGGGATGCATTCGAACTGGTGATCTGAACAGAGAGTTTTATTTTATTTTTATTTATTTATTTTTCCAGTTCGCGGGCCTCTCACTGTTGTGGCCTCTCCCGTTGCGGAGCACAGGCTCCGGACGCAGGCTCAGCGGCCATGGCTCACGGGCCCAGCCGCTCCACGGCATGTGGCATCTTCCCGGACCGGGGCACGAACCCATGTTCCCCGCATCGGCAGGCGGACTCTCAACCACTGCACCACCAGGGAAGCCCCGGGATTGAGTTATTTTTAATTTGCAAGTTTCTTTTCTACAATCAATAGGAAAGGGGCTCAAGATCACGATATGAACAGTAAAAGAGACAAAACAGATTATTTTTTTTCACTGAGTCACCCTGTAAACTTTGCTTTTATTAGAGTGTTGGGTCTACTAAACCCAAATCCTTCTACCCATCATTATTTAAATATACATACTGGGTTAGGCAAGGAGTGTGTACTCTGACTTCTTTTTTCAATCAATCTTTGTTGAACAAGTACTATGTGCTGCCTGTAGGAGCATAGCATGGAATGAGACAGGTGTCAACCGAAAAAAAAAGTACAGTGTGAGAGCTGTGAGTTCAGTTTTATTTGGGGCTCACTGACTCAGGAGACAGCCTCTCAGCTAGCTCTGAGGAATTGCTCCAAAGAGATGGTGGGGGGTGGGGTGGGGGGGTAGGTCAGTATATATGTGATTTTGGTGAAGGGGGTACATGCAACCTTTACTTTGTAAAGGGACAAAGTAGGTGATTAAATAGTTAACCCCACTAGGGGATTGTAAGTAGGGAAAAACTATGGGAGACTCCTGTAAATTAATGATTACTCAAGAAAGCAGGCTTTGCTTAACAACAAAACCAAGCAACAGAAGCATGAGACATGCCCCCAAAACAATAAAACAATGGTGGAGTGAGACCCACATCCTGCCCAGTGAGGTCAGTCAGTTAATAATTCCTAGGACATGCTCCTCTGTGCACATTAAAAACAAAAACATAGAGAAAAGATGACATTATACTGAAACCTGAGATGATTTACCATTTTTTAGTGTATATTACCACCCTTCTGCTGATTTTAATAGTGCCATGACAGTCCTAGTCTGACCCTATAGGGACAAGAAAACTCCCCTGCCTGACGATGTGGAGGAGGAACTGATAATGGAAGCTTGATGTCTACTCAAGAACGAGGAAGAAGGTGGTCTTCTCTCCCTCCCCACTTTTCCTTTGATTATAAAACTATAGCCCACTAAGTTCTTGGGGTGGTGGCACTCCCTTGCCCACCTGTTTGCATCTCTCGCAAGCATCCTATACTAGTAAACTCTTTCCTTACCTGTCACTCTGCCTCTCGCTGAATTCTTTCTGCACCCAGACAGAAGAACCTATGCTTTACTAAGTCCTGAGACGCGTTCCGCAATTTCAGAAGGCTACTGCTAGTCACAAGGAACAGATGTCTCTGTTAATGATTTTAACGCTTTTCTAGGTATGAGAATATGCAAGAATTTGGGCTCATAAAACTTTCTCCTGAAAATATCTAACTATCTGAAGGCCCATTCTGCCAATTTTTCCCCAGAGCACAGAGAGCCTCATTCCTGATCTTCCCCTTGAACTCCTTTCAGGGTGCATTGAAGATCGGTGACTGCAGTGGCTAGTGACTTCATGCTTGTAGAACCAGATGGCACAGGGATAGTCCTTTCCCTAAGTAACTGGTTTGGAACAGAGGGCGGGGCAGGTCATTCTTCTATCTGGGTGAAGATTTGTCATTGTTCTTTGCACACTGAGGCCACTTGGAGGTATTTTCTGACCACACTATATTAGAAAGTAGTACAATTTATATATTGGGCAATGTGGGAAGGCAGAGTTAAAACTCCAGTTTAAAATTCATTCCAACACGAATTTGTTGGAATTCATGCTTTCTGAATCATTCCAACATGTATTTGTTGATTGATCATTACTTGCCCAGCAAATATTTGTTCTGCCCCACTTTATAGGTGCTCAGTTGCCAGAGATACAGCTGTAGATGAGGCCCTTTCCACCTTCAGTCTTTGACTGTCTATTGGGGGACATGAACAAATCAATAAACATGGAAATGGGAATGCAGCTACCTCTGCCTGAGTTGTGTGGTGGGGAGAAGGCAGGTCTGCCATTTATGTTGTGCAGGATGTGCACTGCACAAGGGTGCCAAGCCAGGGGGACAGAAAGTCAGTCCGAGGACCCTGGTACGGGGCTGCATACACCCAGCTAAGGGTTGTTTTTTTGTTTTTTTTTTTTTGTTTTGCGGTATGCGGGCCTCTCACTGTTGTGGCCTCTCCCGTTGCGGAGCACAGGCTCCGGACGCGCAGGCTCAGCGGCCATGGCTCACGGGCCCAGCCGCTCCGCGGCATGGGGGATCCTCCCGGACCGGGGCACGAACCCGTGTCCCCTGCATCGGCAGGCGGACTCTCAACCACTGCGCCACCAGGGAAGCCCTAACGGTTGTATTTTTATGCAAACAAGGGGCTGCATACACCCAGAGGAAGTAACTCCTTTCTAATTTGCACAATCATGATTTCCACGCAATTCTGAGAGAAGAAAGGACGTTTGAACTGAGTTTAAAAGATTGAATAGAGTCACAGATGTAGAAAACAAACTTATGGTTACCAAGGGGGAAGGGGGGGAGGGATAAAGTGGGAGATTGGGATTGACATATACACACTACTATATATAAAACAGATAACTAATAAGGACCTACTGTATAGAGCAGGGAGCTCTACTCAATATTCTGTAATGACCTATATGGGAAAAGAATCTGAAAAAGAGTAGATATATGTATATGTATAACTGTTTCACTTTGCTGTACACCTGAAACTAACACAACATTGTAAATCAACTATATTCCAATAAAGAAAATTTACCTTGAAAAAAAAAGATTGGATAGAAATTGGCCAGAAGACAGATGCGCAGGAGACCTTTCCTGGCAGAGGGAGCAGTGAGTGCAGATGTAGTGGGGATGGAGAGAAGACGGTGTATCGGAGGAACAACAAACAGTTGGGAGAATTCTGGGACACTAGACCACAGGATGGACAGAGGCTGCTCATGAAGGGGTGGGTGTGCTGAGGAGTTTGTCATTTGTCCTGCAGCTTTGGGGGCCTTTGGAGGATTTTAAATATCACCCCCAAGTCAATATATTCAGTGTGGCTTAATGCTTCCTCACCAGTCAGCCCCTCTCTCCCACCGGCTTCTCTGTTTCTCTGACCTCTCCATTTCTTCCCTGCCTTGGCCACATGCTTTGGGATTTAATTACAGTCTGCCTTGTTCACCATCTATCCGCTTCCTGTGAAATCTTCCTCTCCTTTTATCTCTCAGCAGATGGAAAGCTTTGTGACTGTGAGGGCTGTGCCTCGTACTCCTAAGGAAACCTCTCTTTTAGCGGCATGTCTCCAAGTATGCTGTATGTCCCATCGCTGGTAAGTGCAGCGAGTTTAAGCAGGACGCTAACAAAGATTTTTCTCTTAATATATTTATGTTATGGTATAATGTTTTACAAATATTTTTATTTTAATGTCTAAGAAGAAAAAAAAATACTGCAGGCACTCCACATCCGTGATTTCACTGTTTAGAATGAGTCTGAAACAAAGTTGAAGTTAAAGAATTAATGGATTTAAAGAAAAAAAAATACTGATGATTCAGACGTAGGAAAAATTGTAAAAATGGTGTGCAAATGACTGATGTTTGAGATCCAGCTCAGCGTTGCCCCTGCCAAACAGCTGTTGGAAAATTGACTTGATTTTAGTTCGTTTAGTACTGCATATTCAGGATGTGTGCGCCTAAAAGGTAACAGTCAGTATAAGAACTTGGAAAGAAGGAAGGAGAGGGGGAAGGAGAGAAGGAGGAACAGGATGGGAGAGAACAAGGGCTAGCGGGGGGCCTCATGGCCTGGAGGAGCTTTGGGTCCCCACTGCTAGGCTCAGGGCTAGTGAGAAGGACTTAGAGTCCTGGGGGTTTAGGGGGTCCCAGGTGGCCAGGAAGAGGTGGAGTTGCATTCCTCACGGGTGAGAAGGTTACCCAGGGCAGGGAGCAGAGCTGTGCTTGTCTTCCCCTCGTGCAGTTCTGCTTTGCTGTCTCTTTCATCCTCAGAGGTGATGCTGTTTCCTCTCCTCCCCTAACCGCCCCCCGACACACACCCCCCTCCTTCTCAACGTCTCAGGGTGTAAGGGAGCTGACCCTCCGAGTCTGACCCCACCCGAAACCAAACTGTGATCATTTCAACAGGTTTCCTCTGTTTTTAAGTTTTTAATGTCCGATCACCTCATCGCACACTCTCTCTTTGGTGAAAGTAACTTCGGGTAATAGCTCAGAGGTGGGAGAGAGTGTGGGTTTTAGGAGCGGGCCTCACCCTTGGCTTTGAAATCATAGCTTATGTAAGGTGACGACGGGGTAAATGCACTTTGGTAGGTCTAGGATGCCCAGCTACGGTGTCACACAGCCCTCTGATCCTCTCCCTTGGTTTCCGTGTCCACAAATGCAGGGGGTCCTAAACGCATTTTCACAAACCTCTTGTATTAGTCAGGATCAACAGGGGACGCATGGCACACTCAGAAGGTCTAGTTAGGGAGGGTTTAGTGAAGGGGCTACTTACTGAGGTTACTTAAGGGAGCCCACATGGATGGTGACGCTCCCCAGAACTGGCAATGGTGGGACCCATTACCGTCCCCAGGCTTGAAGAAGCTGGGGTGGGATGATGTTACTGAGCCCATGTTACAGGAACTGTGGCCATAATGGAATGCAGTCACTGCCAAAACTCTGGCTGGGCGGGGAGGCAGCAGAGGGCTAGATCATTCTATTGCTTTTCCGTCCCATCCTTTGGGCAAACCCAACTGGAAGCCAGAGACCGGGGAGGCTGGGTGACACATCCATACAGGTCAACCTCCCGGGGCCCAGAGATGGTGAGGGGAAGAGCGGGGTGGGGAATGGATCTGATGGCAGAGAGAATAGCTGGCATCCCCCGGCCTGACTGGTTCTTAGAGACTCCCAGCCTCACCCACAGCTTGAAAATCATGATGCTCTGCAGGAGTAGATTTGCAGGATTAGGGAGGAAAAAGGAAGAAAGGAAATAGAGGACACCTTTATCTTTTCCGCCTTACAGAGCTCAGTGATTTTTTTGCACCTTTTGTTTATCTCACAACAACTTTGTAAAGTACATATTACAGAAGTTGATAAGTATTTCTTGCTCAAATCTTATGTACTGGAATCAGGCCTTGATGTGACCTTCTGTCTCTAAACTCTTCTCTTTGCTTTGGGCCAGTGTCTTTCAAGCTGTGGGTCCCAAGGCATTGGTGAGCCTTAAACCCATTCAGTGGGTTATGACCTGCATTGGAACAATAACGAAATAGGATGGAAGAGAATAGATTAGAAGATTTCAGCGTTTATTACCTGTAGTAGGGGTAGATATTGTTTCTTGAAACTCATTTCAGTTCTGTACACACACACACACACACATACACACACACACACCCCTATATGCTTATGTGTACTAGGTTGTGATATCACATATGTTTCTTCCTGAGGTGTCTGTTTGAAGAAGTCTGAAAACACTGCACTGGACCATCCTACCGCTCTTCCCACTCTGTGATAAGTTTGTTTTTTCTTTTATTTACTTGTTAATTCATTCCCGTTTATTCAACACCTTTTATGTGCCAGATTCTGAACTCTCTATCACCCTCAGGTGCGCATCTCTTTCAGTGCAAATTCCGTCTCCATTCTCTCCTTACTCTTCCTTCTTCACTACTTTCACTTCCCTGCACCATCCACAGTCTCTCTTCTTAGGGGTCTTTGCCAGACTTCACTCACCCCTCTCTCCTCTCTCTTTGAGGGAAAGGGTCCCGCCTCTGTCCGCAAAGACTGGCTTTGGTTCTTGAAGCAATTTTAAAAGAAGGCTACAAATTCTTTGATACTTGTTCCATGGAAGGGATGAGACGATGTCACCTCCCCTTGAGTCTGGGTGCGCTGGTGACTGATTCAGCCCATAGAATAGGGTGCAAGTGACTTCTAAAGCTAGGTCATAAAAGGTGATGTAACTTCCACCTTATTTGCTGGAAACACTCACTTTTGGAGCCCTGAGCTGCCATGTGCGAAATCCGAGTATCCAAGGCCACCGTGCTGGAGAGGTAACATGTGAGTGCTTCAGTGGACAGTTTCAGCGGGACCCAGCCTCCTGGCCATCTTTGCCAAGGGGCCAGGCGTGTGACTGGACTGTCTTGTACCCTCCAGAGGAGCCCACCCACCAAATGTATACCAGTGAGTGGCCTCCACTGACGCCATGATTAACAGAATCACGCAACTGAGTGCATTTGTGACCACAAAACCATGAGCTATAATAAAACAGTGGTTGTTTTAATGCACTATGTTTAGGGGTGGTTTGTTACGTAGCAGTAGATAGCTGCAACAATTCTCTCTCTCTATGCTTCCACAGCCTTCTATCTTATCCCCGCTGTGGAGTTCACCATACTGTAGCTTAATTTCCCAGTAGCTACCTATCTGTCTTTCCTAGTAGAAAATATGAGGCCAGAAATGATGTTTTGCTATTATATTTCTTTTTTTAAAACTATAAATTTTATTTACTTATTTTAACATCTTTATTGGAGTATAATTCCTTTACAATGTGTGTTAGTTTCTGCTTTATAACAAAGTGAATCAGCTGTACATATACATATATCCCCATATCTCCTCCCTCTAGCATCTCCCTCCCACCCTCCCTATCCCAGCCCTCTAGGTGGTCACAGAGCACCGAGCTGATCTCCCTGTGCTATGCGGCTGCTTCCCACTAGCTATCGATTTTACGTTTGGTAGTGGATATATGTCCATGCCACTCTGCTATTAGATTTCTAATATCTAGCATCATTCTGCAAAAAAATGGACTTAATAATTATTTTTAAACTTTAGGATGAGTTGAATTAAATAGAATGGACCAGCGCTGATTATAGGGAGGGTGTCCATATATTCATTTTGCCTGGAACCTATTGATATCTTGTAAATATCAATAAAGTCGTCTCTCACTCTCAAACTTAAAGTATAAATTCTAGGGCGCCCTAATTATAGGGATCTTTATGGGATCAGGGCAGGGTCCCAAGCAGTACCCACTGGGTCTATTAGAGTTTGGAGCTGGCTCTAGTTGGAGAAGAATGTTGGATTTTTAGGTGAAAAACTTTGAAGAGTGACTTATGACTCCTGTTGCCATTATATTTTGATTATGTGCTCTGTGATTAAATGTTCAAAATACTAATGCATAGTAATATGTAATTGATTTGATTACCCATCCTAACTACACTTTGATCACTTTTGATAAATATATTGATTCCTATTTTATTGACTTCACAGAATTCTTTGTATAACCATGCTTTGATAATATCTGATTACATCTTAATATGTGCTTGCTTTGAGTAGCTCTTGTTTTAACCATTGGGAAGTTGGATCATATTAGCTATGATATATCTGACTAGTGGTTATGAGCATACATTTTGCAGTAAAACGTGCCTGGGGCTGATATTCCCTGCTACTTACCACTGTGTGACATTTGGTAAGTCACTTAACCTCTCTGACCTCATCTGTGAAGTGGAGATAATAATAAAATATACTCATAAGTGGATTAAATAAGATAATATATATTAATAGGGTAAACTGGCTGGGCCCTGGCATTCTAGATAATTCCAGTGTGTAAGTGATATTCCCTACTCCCGTCCAAATGTCTATTGGCGTGAGCTGATATGCATTGAAGCTTTTGTTGTTCATGTTGCTCAATGAGGGGGCTCAGAGAGAGGGGAGGGGTAGTTTAGGGTAGGGTGCTGGTGAGGGGAAGAAGGGAGAGGAGAAGAATGAAGAGGTTGGTGGCATGGACACCATCTTCCTATTCGGGCCACAAGGCACAGGTGTTCTCTGTAAAGTGGGCCTGGCTAAAGGGGCAGGTGGGGTGGAAATCCACGCCCCGACACAGGGCTGTGGCAGTTTTGGGGAGGGGTGTCTTGTCTAATTCACACAGAGGGGCCCTGACAGCTGCTTGGGGGAGCCATATGAGAGAGGCCTCGTGCCACCGGCTTGAGATCCAGTAGCAAGAGATAGCAAATGGCTGAAGGACCTGAGTAAGTGAAGGATCGTGCAACTCTAGGCACAAGGGGGGCTGTTTTAAGGCCCCTGTCCCACCCCCCTTCTGCTGTGGCATTCTGCCCTGGATCCTGGCGTCCCCGATGGAAGAGGGCTGTGCCTGGAGATCAGCATTCTCAGGAAGTTTCAAGACCTGGGGGGGTGTGTGTTGGGGGCGGGACATGGAGTGAGTGAGTGTTGTGGGGTGGAGGCCGTGCGTCCAGCTACTGTAACAGCTGGACATCACAGGCCCCCTCGCTCTGCCGACACTTTACACACATGCTCACGTTTAGTGGTCACAGCAAGCCTGTGACAACAACCACTGGCACTTTTATCATCCATGTTTTGCAGGTGGGAAACAGAGGCAAAGAGGGATGAAACAACTTCCTCCGGTGCCACAGAGAGTAACTGTCAGGGCCAGTACAGAACTCCCCCGCATTTTGAAAGTGTGCTTTCAGCCAGGGGTCCCCAAGCCCCGGGCCACAGACCGTTGGTGGGCTGCAGCCTGTTAGGAATGGGGCAGCACAGTGGGAGGCGAGCGACGGGGAGAGCGAGCAAAGCTGCATCTGCTGCTCCCCATCGCTCCCCATCGCTCCCCACCGCTCCCCATCCCTCCCCACCACTCCCCATCGCTCCCCATCGCTCCCCACCACTCCCCATCGCTCCCCATCGCTCGCATCACCGCCTGAGCCATCCTCCCCGCCCCCCGCCCCCTCCCTGGTCCGTGGAAAAATTGTCTTCCACAAAACCAGTCCCTGGTGCCAGACACCTTGGGGATCGCTGCTTTACACCACTTTGCTTTCACCAAAAACCTACATTAGTACCCATTTTCACTAACCGAAAGAAATCTGAAGAGGATTTTCGTTTATAAGAAAAAAGGCAAACAGTGAAAATAGCATCCAGTGCTTATTTTGCACTGAGCAGTTACAGAGACAGCATGCACCCCAGCACCGTCAGCCGCCAGCCTCCTTCTCCGGGAACTACGCTCAGCATCTCAGCATCAAACCACCATCGCTTTGGACTGTGTCTGTGAGCATCTGTGCTTTATCTTGATTGACTTTGTGCATCCATTAGCAAGACGTATCCCAAGGTAATTGCTTCTTCGCTTTACACCATTTCAGCTTAAGAAAGAATTCATAGGAATGCTCTGCTTTCGGAGAGCAGGGGAAACCTGTATCTGAATCCAGGCCGTCAGATGCCAGAGTCACTGCTCTTAGCTCTTACCCCAGATTGCCTCCTCATCAGGGAAACTGGCTCAGTTCCTGAGCCCTGGTGAGGGTCCCACCCCTACCCCTGGGGAGCCCTGGAGTGGGGAGGAGGTAAATTCCTGCATGAGCCGGTGATCAGGAAAATCGTTGAAATCTGGCCATCTGTGTTAAGGTGACCCCATCTCGTCCCTCAGCCTAGGGACCCTCTGTGTTTTTGGATTTACTGTACATTTGCCTGGGACCTGGCCCACACTTACAGCTCAGGAGAGGGGTCTCTTTTCAGTGTTATGGGTGATTGGTGAGAACATGGAAACGCTCTTAACTAAACCAGTGCCCTCTGTGGCCTCTCGTTGAGCCTGTCCTCTCCTGTAACCTGGTTTGAGCTCCACAGGGCACTGGAAGGAGACCAGGGAGTGAGTAATTGTCCCCTGGCATCAGGCCATCAGAGAAGGCCGTTGACTGCCTATCGGCTGGGGTCTCTGGCTGCCTTCCAGAAGATCCCAAGGCCCTGGGAACATGTAAAGCAATGACCAGATACCGCCCATGTGCATGGAGCCCCAGAGCCACCATCCTGAGCCTTAAAGGACGGTTTTACAGAATCCCGTATGAACAACCACGAATTAGCAAGTACCTTGTATTCCTTTCTTCCCAGAAAACCATTTAACCCATGTCCCTGACACTGAGATGCTCTCTCTCTTTTCCGTTACTCTATTTTATAACTTTTTGAGTGTATACAGTATTATTTTTAATATGTTTGGGATTATCAAAATTAAAATGACATTTCTCCTTTATATATGATGTTAAAATGTTTTTTGTCACGCATGGATTAAAAAACACTTGGAGAAAATAATAGTAAAGTGCTAACAAGTCTGTGGGCGATGCGATTAAGGGTTATGTTAATTTTCTTTTCTATTCTCAGTAAGCATGTTCTGCTCTTGTAATAGGAAAGGAAGAGGAATTGGTTTGTATGTGTGGGTGTTTTTTTAAATTTTAAAATTTTGAGATCCGTTGTCTCCTTCAGTAGGGTACTGACAACTTTTATTTCGAGTAGGTATGATGTTTTTGTTTGTACTTCATTTTACTCCTGGGAGAATTCCTCCATGGCAGATTTGTCCAGCTGGGATGGAGGTAGATTAATGACCAAAAGTACAGACCCAGCCAGCTTCTCATCTGAGAGTTGAATGGAAAGAGCTTTGGACTGGGAGTCTCAAGGGTGAGTTCAAGTTCTGATGCCACCAAACCCTGAGGCCTCAGCCTCCTTGTGTACGAGTAGTCTACTACCCCTTCCAGGACTAAGCTTCAGTGAATCTTTGGTGCCTTATGGAGTCAATGGGGAAATAGAGCAACCATTAGCCTACAGCTGACTTTGTCAGCTTATAGCGATTTAATTACCTGGGAATTTGGTGGTTCAAATTAAGTATGAGAGTAGCTCTTCTTACTGCTGAGTAAAGGAAGTAAACTCCGGTGGTGGCCCTCTGGCAGGGTTTCCTGGAATTGGTATTTGAAGTGATATTTTTAAGGTCGTGGGTGACATGGATGGATATGGACGAGGGAGGACAGCCTAGGACTTGTGGGTAAAAGTGTAGTGGTGGCATCAAGCCCATCACGTGTGGATGAAGGATGGGAGACAGAAAGGCAAAACCCCAGGGAGGAAGCCTGAAATGTCGCTAGCTGGAGGGAGGCCCAAGGGCTTGGGGGTCCATCTTCTCATTCATGGTGCCCTGTGGTAGCCACCCAATGGCAGTCTCCATATATCCTGTGACAGTTACCTAATAAATTCTGTTTTTCTTTAATTTAGCTGTAAGTTTAAAGTAAATATTGATATTTTCTAAGATATAAAACCAGTCACTCCTCACAATGCATTTCAACAAAACTAAACAGTTTGGTGCCCTAGACTTACAGAGGTTTCTCTAATTGGATAAAAAGATGAGGTCTGTGCTTTTTCATTTGTCTGATTAATTACTGCTCTGAAACCCTTGAAAACAGACATGGTCTGTAAGTGGTATCTGTTATTTAATCGAGGACAGATGTTTTCAGAAACCTTTTAAATAGGCCTGGAGAGTTACCGACTCTTAAGCGAAGTGAATCATTGAACTGTATGTTTTAAGACTGTAACGTGCCAGCAAAAAGCAATTTTTACTAATTGTTCAAGTTATGGTCACTCTAACTGTGGTTTGTCCTAAATCCAACAGCATCAAGAAGCAGCACTAAGATAATGATAGAAAATGGCATCACCACCCACCCAGGGGTCTAGGCTAAAAATCTAGCCATTGCCCACAACTTTCTCCTACCTGCACTTCCCTCCCTGTCCCTGCTGTGTCCAAGTTCTCTTGTCAAGTTCATCCCCTAAGCATCTCTCCAGGGATTTCCTTTAGTCTATTCCTACCACTACTACCTAAGTTAAGGCAACAGTATCAATTGGGTTGGATAGGAAAATAAGCTCACCTCATATGGTCTGAATAAAGACTTTAATGGGGAGACCATCTCTGGGTGTGTGGTCAGGGCTAAGGACACAAACGAGGGAGAGAGGTACCGGGGAGCAGGAATGTTGGATGCCATTACCACTCTTAGGCCAAGGGGCCATGGGAGGACGCTGTGTTCCCAAAGCCCGGGGAGAGCCCCGAGGAAGCTGCTGTGGTTGAGGAGTGGGATAGCTGAGGTGATGCGGCACTGGACCCGGGGAGGCCGTAGATACACCCACCCTTTTCTCTTCCTCTTCTCCTTTCTCCTCTTGGCACCTCCTACTGGCCAAACCCAACTGCAACCCTGTGCTGAGGGAGCCCCTGAGATACAGTTTTCAGGGTCAGCCTCCTTGAGCACAAAATCAAGGCTAGGAATGCTTTCGCCAGTGATTCGCTCAAATTTTTTTTCTGAGTTTTACAGATAAACACGAACAAACAGAAAACAAAGAAGTGGCAGGGAAACCCATTTTTGTCATAGAAAGATGAGATACAGGAATGAATTTTCTTGATTGACTAAATGAAAGAAGACTGTTGAAGATATGGTCAGGAAGACCAACTAAGATTTTATTCTGTACGTATTTCCCCATGCATAGTTTTAGGGATATGAGCAATTCAAGATTTGGACCAAAGTATATATTTGATAAAACAATTTATAGCAAATATCTTGGTGGCAGTGTATTGAAATGGGTATGTTAATTTCCCCAAATCTTTCTAAGTGTGTCAGATTAAACAAGGTGTCCTTCATTGAAAGCATTTGTACGTTTAGTATAATTTGTATAATTAGTGGTTAACATGTAAGTCCTAAGAAAGTCTTTTTAGAGTACGTCATAACCACTGAGAAAGTGAACGACTAATGTTGGGGTCCAATCTTTATGCAAATCTGATGGTTTGTAATTCTTTGCATTTAAGAAAATTATAATAGAGTTTAATTGGGTTTTCAATTGATAGAACTTTTAAATTTAACTTTGATAGTGGCTTACTCTGTAAGCCATTAGCATTTACTTCAGAAGAAGTTCAAAGAATTGAATGACATGGGTCTAACCAAATTCCTTCCATTCCCATTAATGTACATTTCAGGGCACCATTTCTCAGCACATATATCTGTTATAAACAAAGAAGAAAATAAAATGAATAAAATTGAGAAAAAACATTATGAAGTTTTTAAAATGTATTTTATTCTAGTCCACCCATGTGTCAAAATTCATTGGGGACATCTTCTCTGTATCTGTCTGTCTCTCTCCATAGTTGCTGTTAATTTGGACATATCAGGCTGCGTGTGGGGCCGTGTCCTTAAGATTTTTAGGAACCTGATTGTCCAGCCAAAAGGATCTCATCCTAGACCAGGGCTACTCAGAGATGCAGCATCAGCACCATCTGCAGCCTGTCCAAAATACAAGTTCTGTCTTTTTTTTTTTTTTTTTTTTTTTTGCGGTACGCGGGCCTCTCACTGTTGTGGCCTCTTCCGTTGCGGAGCACAGGCTCCGGACGCGCAGGCTCAGCGGCCATGGCTCACGGGCCCAGCCGCTCCGCGGCATGTGGGATCCTCCCGGACGGGGACACGAACCCGCGTCCCCTGCATCGGCAGGCGGACTCTCAACCACTGCGCCACCAGGGAAGCCCCAGAATACAAGTTCTTAAGCTCCTCCCCAGATCTACTGACTCAGAGTCTCCGGGGGGGGGGGGGGTGCCCAGGTGTCCGTGTTAACAGACCTTCTAGGTGACTCTGGAGCCTGCTGAAGTTTGTGCGCACTCTACCATGTAAGGATGCCAGCTTCTTTCTTTTAGAGTTTGGTCATTACCCTGAGGACGTGGCTTAACTGGCAGTGCCCAGGATTGGTTTGTGTTTCCCAGATGTATCGTGATGACCCTATCCTTTTTTTTTTAATTTAATTTTATTTCTTTTTTTATACAGCAGGTTCTTATTAGTCATCCATGTTATACACATCAGTGTATACATGTCAATCCCAATTGCCCAATTCATCCCACCACTCACCACCACCCCCTGCCGCTTTCCCCCCTTAGCGTCCATACGTTTGTTCTCTACATCTGTGTTGACGACCATATCCTCGACTTGATCTTTGTTTCCAGGCTGTATGGTACTTGAGAATCTTTAACTGGCTGAAAAGTCTGGCAATGAAAAACAGTTTTATTTTCCACCCAGGTAATTCTGAGCTCTCGACAAGCCCTCTAACTTCTGCTTGCAATCTCACCAGTTCTTCTCTGAGCAGTACCGTGTCATAGACAGCTGAAAGCAACCAACTACTGGATGTCATCTTCTGCCTGGCAGTCTCCTTGCTCAAGTCTCAAGTTCATTAGATACAATTTCTAAGTTAACTTAGGTGACAGTTTTACCAGATGTTTTGTCACTGCATAATATAGGTGACACTTTTCTAGCCTTTATAACTGTTTCCTTGCTATTTTTTTCAGCCTCTGTCTGTCTTCTAAGCCCAAAGCTAATACCATGTATTTTAGGATTTTATTGAGGCACCAATGTCTGCAAGGGTTTGATATTACTGCATACCGAACCACTCCAAACTTAGTGCTAAAACAATAATATTTATTATTGCTCACATGTCCGTGGGGTGACTGGGCTTCAGCTGATAGGCTCGGCTCCATGTGTCTTACATCTTCCTTGGACCATTGACCCCTGGTCCCCGTTCTTTTCATCAAAATGATAGATGTGCAAGAAGGCAAGTGGGAATATGCGACACTTCTTAAGTCCTAGGCTCAGAACTAGCACACCATCACTTCTGCCCACCTGCTGCTGACCAAAGCAAGTCACACGGTCAAGCCTGAAGCCAAGGGACACCCATGATGAAACCATGACAAGAGTCTGGATACAGGGAGGGGTAAAGAATTAAGGACTTCCATCTGGCATTGCTTCCAGCATAAAAATAGGAATCTCTCCTATGTGCTGGCAAAACTCTTAAAATTTTCCTCCCAGAGCATTTGTCATTGTTTTCTGTTTCTTTCTCTCACCAATTAGACTGAATTTCAGAAGAGCAGGGTCACGTCACCATTGTGCCTCCAGAGCCCAGACAGTGCCGGCACACAGTAGATGCTCAATAAATATTTATGGACCAAGCAAACGGCTAGATACAGGAATGAGTGCTTTCTTAAAGGGCGGCTTGCCAAGTTAGAGCTATAGAGACTAGGAATTAAGTCCTGATTTGGAACATTGTCTAGACAGTTAATTTGAACCTTCGAGATTTTCATTGGTATGTCTTCTTAGGAAAATAAAAGCTTACCTTTGCATTTGGACTTCATAGGAGCAAAGTGATGCTTAGCCTTTGGAAGACACCATAAACTGAAAAAGAGTAATAAAAGAAAAAAAAATGGAACCAAAGAGAAATTGTTGAAAGGGAAGAGCTGATGAAATACCTGTGTGGATTTCCATGCTACTTTCTCTCTTTTTCTCAAACGTTTTCCTTCCAAAAGGATGAGTGAGGGAGTTCTAAGTAGCCGTCTTAGGGGTGCCCAGCCTGTCACTGCTTGTGTTTTGTAACCTGAGCCAAGAATCCATCGGGGAGGGGGATAGTGGTGTAGTAAAACCTTCCTGTGAAATCCTGTTGGCAAGCTGTGTAACAGCGTCGGTGGGCCACGTGGGACAGTGTGATGTCTGCCAAACCTGTCCACACCACCCTTCCCTCTGCGCTCACAGCTTGGCTGTCACCGCCAATAACAGCGGCAATATTTCTCCCCTTCGTAACCCACTCTTGTCTGTTCTTCTCTTTCAGAATTGTATTGTTACAAACATATTGCAGTGCTTGGGGCTGAAAGGAGAGAGAAATATTGAAATTCCACTTGACTCTAAGATCCATGCAAATCAGATGACTCCTGCTAGCTGGACAGTCTTAAGCCTTCTCTGCTTTTCAATACAAGCCCTTTCCTTTGGTTAAGTGTCATGATTTTGCTCCTGCTGTGCCTGGCCTTTCCTCCGACGTTCAACAGAACTCACCCCATCCAGCCTTCACGTGGGGAAACATCACACAGAGCACAGGTGAAGGGATGGTCCTGGCGTGGATTCAGATGCCAGCTCTGCTGTTTACCAGCTGTGTTACTTGAGGAGAGTTATTTGACCTCTCTGAGCTCCATTTTTTTCACTTGCGAATGAGAAAAGCAGAGGATTGTTGTGGGCATTAGATATCACATAATATTTAGCACAGAACGTGCTCAGTGAGCAACTTTTTTAAAAAGGGACTCGTTCAAGGGCTCTGCCTTCTCCTTCCTCAGACTCCTCAGGCAGAATTTGCCATCTTCAGAGACTTCCCTGGTGGCGCAGTGGTTAAGAATCCACCTGCCGATGTAGGGGACACGGGTTTGAGCCCTGGTCCGGGAAGATCCCACATGCTGCGGAGCAACTAAGCCCGTGCGCCACAACTACTGAGCCCATGAGCCACAACTACTGAAGCCCATGTGCTGCAACTACTGAAGCCTGAGTGCCTAGAGCCCGTGCTCTGCAACAAGAGAAGCCACTGCACCGCAACGAAGAGTAGCCCCTGCTCGCCGCAACTAGAGAAAGCCTGTGCGCAGCAACGAAGACCCAATGCAGCCAAAAATAAATAAATTAATAAAAAATAAATAAAAATGAAAAGAAGCCCTTGAGTGTGCTGTTGGTGGGGATGTGACATTGTGCAAGCACTGTGGAGACCAGTACAGTGGTTCCTCCAAAATTAAACGTAGAATTGCCATATGGGGACTTCCCCGGCGGTCCAGGGGTTAAGACTCTGCGATTCCAATGCAGGGGGCGCAGGTTCAATCCCCGTTCTGGGAACTAAGATCCCACATGCCCTGCGGCGTGACCAAAAAAAAAATAAATTAAGTAAGCAAATAAATAAATAAATAAAAATAGAGAGCTGCAATATAAAAATCTGCATTAAAAAAAAAGAAGAGGGCTTCCCTGGTGGCTCAGTGGTTGAGAGTCCACCTGCCGATGCAGGGGACACGGGTTCGTGCCCCGATCTGGGAAGATCCCACATGCCGCGGAGCGGCTGGGCCCGTGAGCCATGGCCGCTGAGCCTGCGCGTCCGGAGCCTGTGCTCCGCAGTGGGAGAGGCCACAACAGTGAGAGGCCCGCGTACCGCAAAAAAAAAACAAAGAAGAATTGCCATATGCTCCAGCAATTCCACTTCTGGATATACACCCAGAAGAATGGAAAGCAGGGACTCTAACAGATATTTGTACACTCATGTTCATAGCAGCATTATTCACAACAGCCAAAAGGCGGAAACAACCCACATATCTATCAGCCACTGAGTGGGTAAACATTATATGTTATGTACATACAATGGAATATTATTCAGCCTAAAAGAAATGAAATTCTGACACATGCTACAACATGGATGAACCCTGAGGATATTACGCTAAGTGAAATAAGCCAGTGACCAAAAGACAAACATCGTACGCTTCCACTTATAGGAGGTACTTAGAGCAGTTAAACTCGTGGAGACTCAAAGGAGGCTAGAGGTTGCCAGGGGCTGGGAGGAGGGGAAATATAGAGGGTTATTATTTAATGCCCAGAATTTCAGCTGCAGAAGATGAAAAGAGTTCTGGAGATGGAAGCGGCGGCTGTACAACAATGTGAAGGTACTTAATGCCACCGAGCTGTCCCATAGCAATGGTTACAATGCTACATTATGTGCTATGTGTATTTTGCCACGTTTAACAACAACCAGAAAGAAAAGGAGAGCCCTGGGAGACGTCCCTTTAGACCTAGGGGTTACGGGTTAGTCTACCCCCCTCTTTCCCCGTTCTCAGAGGGCTGCTCACAGGGCAGGGATGAGCCTGGGGTCACACCTGAGAAGATTCAGTTAGCGCCCTCGTGGTTGGTGTGCTTGGTGTCAAACTCGGCCTCGGGGCCTAGGCTCATCCACAAGCAGGAATGGTTCTCTCTTCCGTCCGGATCTCAGTGCACGTGGAACCAGTACAGGGCCTGCAGACGCCAGGTTCCACAGTGGGGTCAAGAGGGCTGGGGTGGGGGGATGAGAAGCTGTTAATCCGAGGCAGTGACCTTTCCCTGTGCGAGTGTGGAAATGCTCATTTTCTACCCAAACGTGGAAGCAGAGCTCTCCCCCAGGTCGTCAGGACCCTGCTCTGGAGAAGGTCTGTCAGCGAGAAAACAGCAGATGTGCTGAGGAAGGAGGCCAGCCTCCTGGAGAAGGTTGGACCCTCACTCAGCCTTCCTAGGGGCTGCACGCGGGGGCCCAGAACCTACTGCATCTCTCAGGTGGGCCCTGAAACCAGGGCTTCAAAGGCTGCCGGGCTTTGAGTCTCCTCAATTTTCCCTCAAGATAAGATGGGTTTTGTGGGGCTTAGCATGAGCGGGTGCTTGGGGTGAACTGACCCCTTGGAAGAGACCAGCAGGGCTGAGATTTGCATCCACTGCTTGGTCCACAGCGAAGGTGGGCTTCACCTGGGCTGCATTTCAGGAGGCCTGAGAAAGTTGGCGTACAGCCTCTGCTTCTGTGGGCGCCAAGTTCTAGACTTTCCCTTTAGGACTCTCTAGGACCAAGGAGAGTTCTTGACAACAGATTGACAGACTCTGGGAGGAAAAGATACACTGCTGCAGTGGCTTGCCCCGGGTTCATGCATATTTTATTTAACCAGCCCTTCCCTAGCACTCCCCAAGTGCTTTATGAATGTTAACTTTTATAATCCTCTTAACAACCTTATGAGGAATCTGTCCCATTGTACAGGTGAGGAAGCTGGGGCACAGAGAGGTTAAGTAACTTGTTGAAGGTGACCCAGCTTGTAAGAAGTGTTGCCAGGTAAACCTGATGTCAAATTTATTCTCCTAGCCACCATGCTCTACTGCCCTTCCCTTTGGACAACCAGCTATAATACAGGGGGAGGAAGACTTGGAAAGTCCGGCAGAAGTCCTTCTGTGGCTCTGTCTTTAAGAGCTGCAACATTTGGTTCCCTCTGACACATCCACTGGGATTTACAAAAGCAGCCACAGCTTCAGCACTGAAGGCTTACTTTTCTGAGGCTCGACACACTCTAAGTCCTCCTTCTGAGAAAAACGGAGCCAGCATATTCTGCTCTGGTCAGCCTCTGGTGGAGCCAACAGCCAAGCATCTTGGGGATGGAGGACTGTATGGGGTTGAATGGTGCGGAGGCTAGCACAAGCCTGACCCTCAACCCCCAGGTGGCAAATACCTGATTAATGCTCATTAGAGAGACTGACTGCTAAAGGGAGACTTCAGTTTCTTGCAGGAGCCGAATGATGTGATAAGAAGAACAAAGTTTGGAGATAGAGGCCCAGCTGTGTGACCTTGAGTAAGTCACCCTATCTCGGTAAGCCTTGTCTTCTTGTCACAGAATGGAGTCAGTAGGTGTGTCTGAACAGACTGAATGAGGTAATATATGGCTGATCTGCCAACAGATCTGCGACAGCCAACTGGGAGAGGTAATGTTCCCAGAGGATGTACCATAAGAAGACTGGGAATCTGGAGATGCACTCTGGGACGGGAACGTTCCCTTAAGAGCAGAAGCTGAGTTCGCTGGCTGGGTGGTGCAGTTGAAGGAGAGAGGAGAGACCTGGGAGCCAGCCACTTCTGGGTTCAACTCCTAGCTCTCTGCTACTTGCTAACTGTGTGACCTTGGAAAAATTTCCAAACTTTCTAAATTCAGTTTTCTCATTAATAAAATTGGCATGTTAATACACACCTCTCAGGGCTGTCAACTTTTATGAAATAATGAATGTAGAGGGTGTTAAAAATGCTAATTTTCTCAGACCCTATGGTCTATAGCTTCATGTAAAATAACTAATAATATCATCTCTGAATGTTTAGAGCAGAAAAGCACCTATCCCAGTGTTCATTGTACCTATCGTGGCTATTATTTTTAGCCATAAACCTTGTTGAACCCCTTATAATTGCAGAAGGAGGGAGGGGCATCACACACAGTGACTAGACCTCATCAGAGGCCACTCTAGCGACCAAACATTGGGGGAATTTTTCCAGTTTCCCTCTTGTCAAAGTCATTCCTATGTGTTGATGGCATACGCTTAACCTTTGTATAAGGACTGGGAGACCCAGGTTTTGGGGAGGACAGAGCCAGGCATGTCTCTCTTTCCTTCTCTCCTATCTTTTCCTCTATAAAATCACTTCTTGACAACAAAGTGGGGCACTTCTGTTCCAATAATACAAGAATCTCTAGTGGGTCCATGAATGGGCTTGAAACGGGGTGCATGGACCCCTGAAACTGGTTTACATTTCTCCAGTTAGAGGATCCACAGCTTCCGTGAGGCTCCATGACACCCCTTCCCGACAAAGGCTAAAAACACTGTCCTGAAGGAAGATGGATGCAGAAATGCTACCCTATTTGGGACCTAAACACCATTTATTTCTGCAAAAGGATGGGAGGCAGATTTCACTGGAACGTTTCCCACTCCCTTTAACACAGAAGTTGTAGCAGTAAAAAAGATCTAAATCTTTTGTGCAGTTTCTTTCCCCCCTAGTATTTACTTTTGCCCTCAGGGGAGGAAGTCCTGTGTCTCTGGCCCAGAGTACCCCCATCTCAGGACTCGCCCACAGGCCAGGTAAACTTGCCTTTTCTAGGAGATCTTTGTCCTTGTAACCCTTAACTCAGTGAAGAATGTTGTCATTAAAAGTCCACAGCCAAGGGCTTCCCTGGTGGCGCAGTGGTTGGGAGTCCGCCTGCCGATGCAGGGGAAGTGGGTTCGTGCCCCGGTCCGGGAGGATCCCACGTGCCGTGGAGTGGCTGGGCCCGTGAGCCATGGCCGCTGAGCCTGCGCGTCCAGATCCTGTGCTCCGCAGCGGGAGAGGCCACAACGGTGAGAGGCCCGCGTACCGCAAAAAAAAAAAAAAAAAAAAAAAATGTCCACAGCCGAGCAGAAGCCCTCCTGGACCCTGAGTTATTGAGTCTTTCTGCCTCTGTCAGATGGTTACTGGTTAGGTGGCTCTGGGTGACTCTGTGAACTTCTCGTACTACCACAAACAGCCTTGCCCAACACGCGTGAGCTCCAGATGCCAGAAATCTAGTTGCGTCATTTAAAGAGATTTCATCTTATTCAGCTTCCAAAGGGTCCTAATTTGTGGCTTTTTAAAGCAATTGGGTCCCGAACAAGCACTGCAGACTGATTGGCTCTCTTTGGCATTTGTTTCCCATAAATCTAGCCCAGCTTAGGTGAACCTCAACGTGGACTGGAAAGAGAAGTTGTTTAGTTATGCTGGGCTGTAGGCACTACATCGGGCCATATTGTCACTTTTCTTTGGTAATGTAAACAAGCCCAAAGACTGCTCAGCTTTTGTCGGTGACTGTAATCGGTCAAGTGTGCTTGCTGAGCTGTAACACAGAAGGAAAAAGCCCGATAACTTAGTCAGAGCTTCACCTTTCATGAGCCATCAGTTCATACATCACCCATGACATAAAAAGGGCCTCATTCCCACGGAGTTAGCCCCAGAAGGTTTTGCCTGGTGTTAAGTTCTTAAAAATAGCATCTGTGCTTAGGACATTATTCTCCAAAATTTTACACAAGCGCCAATGATGCTACTAAATCAGCCTTGCAGGGTAATTCCTCAGGACTCCTTCTGTTTATTTAGGCCAGAGTGAATATTCAGGGAAGTAATATTTTGCAGGTCAATATTTTATTGTTCGCTCCAGCCTACAATATGTACTACACCTTGAACACCAGTCAACAGGGGCTCTGAGGGTATAGGTTTGTCTGCCTGTCTTTTAGAACATTAGTCATTCAACACGTATTTATTGAACATCTACTCTGTGCCAGGCACAGTATCAGACCCTGTGCTAAGGCAGAGACAAGGGTGGGCAGGCTCTTGGTCTTGTATTTGTATGGAGAGGATGGACCAAGTAAACCAAACAATTATGGATAGGTAGTAGAACTATGGAGGAACCAACTAGGGTGATGTAATAAGGAATAGTGAAGATGGGGAACGTCAAGGAAAGTTTCTCTGTCACAAGACATCTCAGCTCACCCTGAAGGATGAGAAGGGGCCAGCTGCGGCAGAGGGGAGAAGTCAGCCAGTAAGGGACCCTTTCCTCATCTTAGTATTCCTAGATAGTGATCACTCATGGTTTCTTTGTCCACTGGATTATTGGAAACCTGAATTTTTGTCTCGCTTAAAATACTGCTTGAAACTTGCTAGTTGTGATATTTGGAGATTCAAAGCATTTTCCTGAGTAACTGAGCAGTTTTAGAGAAGAATCCCCTTCTGCAGACCCCCTGCTGGAGGCTGGTGGGTGCTCTGCCCCCAGGAAGGGTGCACCTAGGTCACCCCCTGCCTAGTTCACGGCAGCCCAGGGAGAACACCAAGAACGAACTTTGTTGATCCACAGGCTCCCGGTGGAGAGATTACTTCCTGGTTGTAAACTAGTCACCAGGGGGAGTTGGTTTTCCTTCCAGAGGTCAGGCTTGCTGTTGAGTACGGAGATTCCCAACTTGCGGAGATCTGGGACGTCCTAATGTCATTTGTTAGAGTTCACGGTTACCTCATGCTCTGCAAGTGCTCTGAGGCTTGTGCTTGTTTTAAATATTTAACTGGATATAAAATTCACTTCACTTTGAGGATTTTTGAGAAACTGATGAAACCCCAATTGTTGCAAAACCATTTCTAAGAACTGAATAATGCAATGATTCATTCGGGACCTTAAAAGCCAGAAAGAATAACTAGTTTCCTAAGATGCTTATGTATCTCAGGGAGGGAGGCAATCTAATTATCTGCAATAAGGGAAACTGAAGCAAAAAGAAATCTGAGGCTTACATTTGGATAAAATATTTGGGTAAAGCGGTGGGGGATTTGCCTTACCTTTGAGAAGTACAGACAGTTCCTGGGTTTATCAACACTACACATGGATAATTCCCAGAGCTGCTGTTCACAGCTGAAGACAATGGGGACACTGGGGCCCCCATTTCCCCTTCCATGGACCTAGAGATGCTGAGACTTCTCCCACTCCTTCGTGAAGCCAATCACAAGGTTTCCTGGGAGAGGCTCAGTGAATTTTTTCACTTACTCACTGTTGTGGGTTGAACTGTGCCCCTTAAAAAAGATATTGAATTTCTAAGCCCCATTACCTGTGAATGTGACCTTATTTGGAAATTGGATCTTTGCAAATGATCAAGTTAAGATGACGTCATGGGCTTCCCTGATGGTGCAGTGGTTGAGAGTCCGCCTGCCGATTCAGGGAACACGGGTTTGTGCCCCGGTCCTGGAAGATCCCACGTGCCGCGGAGCGGCTGGGCCCGTGAGCCATGGCCGCTGAGCCTGCGTGTCCGGAGCCTGTGCTCCGCAACGGGAGAGGCCACAACACTGAGAGGCCCGCGTACCGCAAAAAAAAAAAAAAAAAAAAAAAAAAAAAAAAAAGATGACGTCATTAAGTTAGGCCCTAATCCAATGTCTTTATAAAAAGGGGAAATTTGGGCAGAGGGACAGCCACGCATAGAGGGATGACAATGTGAAGTTACAGGGAGTCTACACGCCAAGCCATCTACAAGCCAAGGAACACCTGAGGCTACCAGAAGCTAAGAAAGAGGCATGAAACAGATTCTCCCTCACAGCCCTCAGAAGAATCAACCCTGCTGACACCTTGACTTTGGACTTGCAGCCTCCAGAACTCTGAAACAATAAATTGCTGTTGTTTAAGCCACCCAGTACTGTGTTACGGCAGTCCTAGGAAACTGACACACTTACCAAGCATTTTCTCAATAAATATAATGTAAACACATACTTGGGACAAGAAACTTCTTAGACCTGCCTTTACCTTAGGTTCAGAGGGTCCTAGAACTCGGAAGTCTTTGTCATCCCTGTCATCATAGTCATTATCACTATTTACTCTGTGCCAAGCTCTGCATTGAGTGCTTTACTTCTATTATTTCATTTATTTCTGAAAAGGTAGATAACAATATATCCATTTTGCAAGATAGTAAACTGAGATCACCCATCTGATTAGCGATGGGACTTGAGTTTTAACTACTATACTAAGGGGGCCAGGACCTTGGCTTCTGGACCTCTGAAGGATTGAGAGCCATTTGTCATATTCCGTATGGTAAAGGAGTCTTAGGGGGTTGGCCCAAGAATCTATCCACCAAAAATAAGATCAGATGTTTGGGAAAGTATATTCTGAGTTTCATATAACTAATGAATCTTTAAAACATGTTCATTAGCTCATTGTGGTTTTCTTATAGGTTGCCTGACTCACTAAGTTGAAATGTTGCATTACTTGTAACAATTATTCAGAATTTTGAAAGATATGCAAACGTAACGTATGCTCTATTTTTTTGCTAAATAATGGCAGAAGATTTAAAATAGATTTTTTCTCCCTACTGGATGAAGCAAAGTGATAATGGCATTATCTGATTACAGATTAGCAGGACGGGAACTAAATTGAAGGGTGCAAGGTTTTAGTTCATACAGCACTGACATTTACAAATTAAAAATAGGAGCGGCAAGAAAGACTGTTCCCACGAAATCAAATAACCACACTTTTTGGATTGGTGAAGATGGCCCTCTTCACTCCCTTTTCTCCCCATAAACATTTTATACAGAATAAGAAGTATAATCATCATTAATTAATGTACAGAATATGTTTTTTTCTAAAAACTTAAGAAACCCCATAATGAGAATTACCTAAGAAAAATTTAATCATAAAGTTGGTATATACATTGATTAGGTATAAAAGATACCTGATAGGGCTTCCCTGGTGGCGCAGTGGTTGAGAGTCCGCCTGCCGCTGCAGGGGACACGGATTCGTGCCCCGGTCTTGGAAGATCCCACATGCCGTGGAGCGTCTAGGCCCGTGAGCCATGGCCGCTGAGCCTGCGCGTCCAGAGCCTGTGCTCCGCAACGGGAGAGGCCACCACAGTGAGAGGCCCGCGTACCGCCAAAAAAAAAAAAAAAAAAGATACCTGATAGATAGTTAAGAAATGATTTGCTAATTTTCTTGGTCAACACATTTTGGGAGATACTGTATTAATCAGATCTTAATGGTATGCAAGTCTAAGAAGTTTAAGTCAAACTAACTTAAAAAAATGTGCATGGGGAGGAAGGAAGTGGGATTAATCAAGTTACCTAATTGAAAATTCTAGTGTAATCTCTGTTACTTAATAAAGACAGACATATGAACCTCCTAAATAACCAGTCTCACCTGTTGCTAATAAAAATGTGGTGTGAATGTAAACCTAAATTTCATAGTTCTCTGTACATTATCTTTGGATTTTATGAGTTTGAAACCACGCAACGTCAGTGGAAGAATGGCAGCTTAAAGATACACTGTCAATTTCATGTAATTTTTTAATTACCATAAATATGTTGGTTGCTTTTGAATGCCTAGAGAGGCATTTTTAATTTTGAAAAAATTCAAATTTGATGGTGTTATTTTATCTTTAAATGTTAGGAAGAATGGGAAATGGGTATCAAGTTAACTGAATAACTCTAGCACTTCCAAATAAAATATCCAGTATATCCCCAGATAGTACTTGACCTTCATCATGTGCCTGAAAGTGTCCAGCTTTTAGGAGAATGCCTCTTCTCTGTTTTACCTTTAATGTCCCATTAATGTGATATGAGTTTTATACGCATATTCCTACATGCTGGGGCAAGACCTAACTTCCATGCTGTAGATTGAAAAATGGGGAGGCGTGAGTTAATAGGTAAATCTTGCTGTGTGAAGGGGGAAGAAATGCCTTTCTCAAGTAAAGATATTTTCTTTTTTTAGAATCATGGAACTTTAAAAAAAGCTACATTCTAAAGACTCCATTTTGCAAATATTTTGCTCAGGGTTGATAAAAATTTTACTAGCTAGTGGGAGACAGTGGCATGACATGGAAGAAGTGCAGGAATGGGAGCCAGGAAACACAACAGTCTTGGTTCTAATCTCCATTCTTCCATCACCTTGGAGGCTTTTCTAGAAGGATGGTGATGCCATTCACCAGGGCAGAAAGCATAGGAGGAGGTGCAAGAGGGAATCATGCCATTCCACATCCACAGCAGAGCTGCCCAAGGTTCCATCTCATCTCTGCTTGTGTTTGCTTGATCGTCACGGCACTGAGGTGATTCGGCAGTCCTGTTAAGGGTAGTAGTAACAAGACTCTCTCACTCCTATGTTATACTCAGCCAATGGGTAACCAGAGGAAAGCTGCCATTGTCGAAAGTCTGACCAGTCTTTCAAAAATTACACACCCACGGATAATCACTCCAGGGCAAATGCCCATGCCTGGGTGGCTGTTGTGGATTTCAGTATAGGCTATTCAGAGGCCTCCACTCACCTAGGCTTTGGTGGGAACTCTGACATTCTGAGTGAGGCTTTCTGAATAGAAACCACATGGTATCTTCCAATGGTCTGGTCTCGGTAGGGCTGAGACCAGTCTATTGCTTTGCATCTTCCTGGGAACAAGGACAGGGATTCAGAGTTTAAATTCCTTTTCTCCAGGAAGTTCAACCTCGCTTAGGAAATCTGTGTAGGCACGTACATATATATTAAAAAATAATGTCACTCATCCTCATTCACCATCAAACATCTAAGTTCCCAGTGAAAAGGGTAAAGTTGTGAGAGGTGATTCCCAAATCCACCATTGGGGCCACCATTGGCCTAAAGTCCAGCAAAACTATCCTCTTACATTTGTTTTCTGCCTCAGAAATTCTTCACATTTGGCAAGTGTGATGCTGATGAGGAGGGAAATTAGACTCTTTCAGGAGAAATGGCACATTTCACTGCAATGTGGTTACTCCAGTTTTCTAATCTAGCTGTATACACACATGCTCTGGCTTAAGCAAATCCTACAGCATTTTTTTTTTTTAAGATGTTGAGGGTGGGAGTTTATTAATCAATATATTTTTATTTTTTGCTGTGTTGGGTCTTCGTTTCTGTGCGAGGGCTTTCTCTAGTTGCGGCAAGTGGGGGCTGCTCTTCATCGCGGTGTGCGGGCCTCTCACTATCGTGGCCTCTCCCGTTGCAGAGCACAGCCTCCAGACGCGCAGGCTCAGTAGTTGTGGCTCATGGGCCTAGTTGCTCCGCAGCATGTGGGATCTTTCCAGACCAGGGCTCAAACCCGTGTCCCCTGCATTAGCAGGCAGATTCTCAACCACTGCGCCACCAGGGAAGCCCCTCCTACAGCATTTTTTAGAGTTAATAATGACCGTAACGTTGTAAAAGTTCAAGCTCGATTGACAGAGTAAAGAAAGAAATGTCAAGGTCTTCAACAGGACACAGAGTAGATGATTACTCTCATGATAATCATGTAACGAGAGGCATATGCAAAGACCAAGAATGTAACTGCTCATTGAAAAGATTACACAACTCTCTCTTATTTCTTCTCTCCAGACCGTTGAATAAGATGGTGACCACAGCTGTATCTCGTGTGTGTGGGGTTTTTTTTTTTTGTTTTTCATTTTCCTTTTCTTGTTCGATGATCCTGTTCCATTTCTATAGAATTCTGAGGAAACAAAGTAGCAGGAGGAGATTATAGTTGGAATCACGTCCACAGGCAGAAGCCAGGAGTTTGAGCACAGACTACCGCTTGTTAGCTGTGTGACTTTGAGCAAGTTATTTATCCCTGCAAAATGAGGATGATGGTATCAAACACCCCATGTGGTGGTTGTGAGTATCAAATGAGATTGTGTGTGAGAAAGTGCCGTGTCAAACAGAAAGCAGTGAGCAAATACTACCTGCTACTCCTGGTCAACTTGCAATGGAATATGATTCTATGCACTTAACTCCCACGGGCTTTCTCGGTCCCTCCTTTAGGATCACTATCTTCTAGTAGCCACTGACAGGTGTGCCCAAGCATAGACATTATCTTATCATCACCTACCGTAGAAATGGTAGGGAAGCACCCAGGCTCTCAAGAACACATTTGTAGTAACTTTTCTGGGCTTCCTATCAAGGTGAGAACTCACATCAAAGACCTATGCTTGACAAAACTGTTCAACTTTAGTTATGATTTTGGAAAACAGTCCGGGCAGCATTCAGTGGAACATATAGCCTTTCTCTGTCAAAAACCAAACTGAAATGACATATATGGAATCAACTCACTCTGTTAAAAGCAACCAGCCATCTGAAAACACTCAATGAATTGGAATAAAGATGTACAAAGTTTTGTGATCCTCCAGAGAGGAACAAAAATTTGGAAGTAAGTTTAGCTGCCAAACTTCAGGAACAGACAATTCACAAAGAAGGGAGTTAAATGGCCTACAGCATGTGAAAAAAATGTTCAGCTTCACTGAAGAAAGAAATGCCAGTTAAAGCAACAAAAATGCCATTGACAGAGATAAACACAATTTCCAGTAGCCAGTGTCAGCCAGGTTCTATAAAAAATGGGCACTGGTACACTATGGTTGGGAATGTAAATTAGTACAATCTCTTTGGATTATAATTTGGCAAGATCTAAAGTGAAACTTTAACTTCACAATTCTGCTTCAAGAACTTTGTTCTAAGGAATTTATCATAGATTTCTTAAAAATTATGAATAGAGGAGTTCACTGCAATCTTATTCATAATGAGGGAAACTGGAAAAACCTGAATGTTCAATAATAGGAGAACAGTTACATATGCTGGGGTATAGACATCTGCTATGACCTGCATGTTCGTGTCTCTCCATTCTTGTCTTGAAACCCTAACCCCCAGTAGGATGGTATTGGGAGGTGGGGCCTTTGGGAGGTAATTAGGTCATGAGGGTGGAGCCTCCATGATATTAGTGCCCTTACAAGGAGAGGAGGAGGGTTAGCTCTTGCCTTTCCACCATGTGAGGATGCAGGAGAAGACAGCAATCTGTGAACCAGGAGGGACTTCACCAGAACCCAACCATACCGGTATAGGTATCCTCTGCTTCTCAAAAGTTCACTTTAGGTCACTTCACTTTTACAAAAGACCTACATTAGTACCTGTTTTTTGCTAACCAAAAGAAATCCTAACAGGCTTTTCACTTTTATGAAAAAAAGGTGATCGCTTCTTCGCTTTACGCCATTTTGGCTTATGAAAAGTTTTCATAGGAATGGTCTACTTTCTGATAGAGGGGGGACCTATATCCTGCCCTTGGACTTCCAGCCTCCAGAACTGTGAGAAATAAGTTTGTTGTTTCAGTCATTCAGTCTGTGGTATTCTATTACAGCAGACCAAATGAACTAAAACACCATCCATATATCACGTGTTATTTTATTATTTTGAAAATATTTTAAATTTTATTATTTTGAAATTTGCTTAATGATGTGGGGAATATTATTCTATAATGTTAATTATAATAAAGGAGGATGCAAAACTGCACCCAGTGTGTAATGCCTATCTGGGAAATCTATGTATAGAAAAAAGTGAAAGACAATATAAGAAAATGTTAACAATAGTTACCCCTGTTAGGTAAGGATATACAAGGCTTCTATTTTCTTTTCTTTTTTTAATTTTTTTTAATTTTTATTTTTTCGGCTTCTATTTTCTTTTAAAAATATTTTTGTACTTTCCAAAATATAAGTAAGTAATATATAGTAATATTTTAACAATAAATAAAAATGTAGTATTAAAAAGAGTAAATATTTGGTATCCTCTCAAAACTTACAGCTGAGACAGCTTGAGCTGACAGTGGAGCCTCCACCTGCCCAACAAGGAGGGTCAGCCTGACCTCTGCTCTTCCTGAGAAGGATTCCAGGAGCAGGAGATGTGTCATCAAAGGGAACACACGGGCCTTTTAGTTCCGTCAACCATCAAAATCCTATTGAGTAAGTATGACAAGAATTAAAGAGGAAGAGGGTGAAAAAAAATCCCCTGGTAATATTTCTGTTATTTTTCTGGTTTTTTCCTTTCCCTTCAGTATAAATTCTGTGAAGTTTTATTGTTATATTCTGCTCAACAGATAATCTGAAAATGGAAATAAAGGAACTGAGACGTTGGGAATTTTCCTGACAAGGTTAATTAAAGTAGCCTGGGAAAGGTATGACTGAGATTTCATTTAGGTTTGAGATGAGGTGGTGTGTTTCTAGGGTATAGTGGCACACTTGTGAGTCTAGTTGTTTCTAGTTTTGCGGATTGAGAAAGAGGCTTTCTCCTTTAGACCAAGAAGAAAATGACTCAAACTTGTCTAGTACATCTGAAAAATAGGCTCCAAATCACAATGCACAATCAAGAAGAAAAAAGCTAGTTGTTGGCTTCTGTGCTGCATGTCTTCCATGTGTCCCTCCAGACATTCTTCGCATCTCTCAGCACACTCCCCGTCTGAGAGGACTACCATGAAGGACTGCATCGATGGTCCGCACCCTCTGAATTCCACCTAGGTTTGGCCAATGGGAGTCAGAGGCAAGAGAAGGACAAAGATCTTAAAGAACTTGCTCCCCTGGGTCAGCAGCTGCATCCCTTGCCCCGCACCTTCCCTTTCCCTACCCCTGGGACAGCTTATTCCAACAGCTACAGATCTCTCTGGGTTCCAGTGGCTGATTGCTCACTCCTTCAATAAGTAGGTAGTATCAACTTCCTGCTGGTGCTAGCCCCTGGGTGTGGTACCATCTTTGCTGCTTTCCCTTAAACCTGCTCAAGCCTTTTAAACAGTGCCTTCATCAAACTCTTTTAAATCTCCCTTTTTGAATTTGCCATCTCTTTCCTGCCAGGACCCTGAGCTTTAAAACATCTTAGGGGGGCTTCCCGGGTGGCGCAGTGGTTGAGAGTCCGCCTGCCGATGCAGGGGACACGGGTTCGTGCCCCGGTCTGGGAAGATCCCACATGCCGTGGAGCGGCTGGCCCCGTGAACCGTGGCCACTGAGGCTGCACGTCTGGAGCCTGTGCTCCGCAACAGGAGAGGCCACAACAGTGAGAGGCCCGCGTACCGCCAAAACAAAAACAAAAACAAACAAACAAACAAAAAACAAAAAACATCTTAGGGGACAGTGCAACTTCATTCTGTGTCATGACTATACATGAGAATATTCTGATGGTACACTGGACAGAGCCAACTTTTCATAATTACTATGATTTGTAGAAGAGTTTGCAAACATCTCACATTGTGACAGTGGTCAGCCTTAAGCCCTCAGGACCTATAATAATGGCCCTTAGCAACTGGGTTTCACAAAATTCTGGTGCGTCAAAACAGATGTATCCTGGAGTAATGTGTTAGTAATAATGAATAACTGAGTTTTGTGCATTAAAAATTAATGAGTGGATGCATTATTTTCATCATTATGCCATTTTATTCATAACATTCCAGTATGCTTTTTCGAGACACAGGGAAAGGAGATAGAGAGTTCCAGCAAATGTAACTGAAATGACCTGTAATCTGCATGTATCCTTAACTGCATGCCAGTCCATAGGAATTACCCTGGGAATATGTCCCACATGTGATATCACTCAGCTTATGTGTAGTGGTAGAAAAAAAGGGGAGGCGGACTATTCTTGGGTCACATAGCCATTTATTATGGGAATTCCTTTGACTTAGCAGCTCTATTCCTTGTCTTATGATTTTTCTCATCAGTCTGCAGTATAAAAATTACTAATATTTTCATTAATATTTCACTAATAAGTATCGTAGATCTATTATCTTACTTAATCCTCATAACAATTCACATTTTGCCAACTAAAAATTCACCAGTAGGCTGAAAGTGAGCCAGGCTTTGGAGCCCATTGCATACATTCATCAAAGAGCTCTCTCTTGGGTCTCATGGTACAAATGAGAGCTGGGTTATACTCATAGCACTGTTTCCTGCTGAGACTGTAACTAATAGATCTCAAACAGTGAACAGAAAAAATCAGTTAAAATCTCTTCCTCTGGTCAATTTAATTCAATTCAATTGTTAGATCTTGGGGATACTGAGATGAATGAAACACAGTTCTGTCCTCCAGGAATCTAAAGCCTAGTTGGTAGACAGGAGTATAAATAAATAATGAAAGAATTGTAGTAAAATGTGACTAAAATGATAATAGAAGCATGTTTAAAATTTATTGGGGAAACAAATGAGGGAGCAATTACATCTTTGAGAGGTGGAGGGGTGTCATGAAAAATTATGTACCAAAGGTGATGGTTAAGCTTGACCTTGAAAGGTGTTTAGGAGTTCAACATTTAAACTGATGGAGGAAGAGGTGTTACAGCGAAGGGCCCAGCAGGGGTCTTTCTTCTCATTCCTGCCAAGGCTTAGATTCTCCAGTTGCTTTTTCAACATTGCACTTCCTATGACCTGTCTAGATTTCTCACTTAGTCCTCTTTGGGTCTAAGGGATTAAAGTACCTTTGGAAGAGAGGCACTGGAAGAGAGGAGAACTGGCTGGCCTAGAGTAAAATTGTAAAATCCAACCACTGATCTCGGTCTCAGCAGGAGCAGGTACCAACTACTTGAGAAAACAGCTAGAGACCCCTGAGTCTGAAATCTGACAAAAATGTCCAGTCTGAGATGCGTACCACGATTCATGGGGCCTAACTCTGACCTGCTTTTACAGATAGCCCTGGAGACAACGATCTATCAGAGATTCCTCTGGCCACATGGAGTTTGGATTATGAAAGTATTAGGGAAATATTAAGAAAGGAGAATTTATAGTAGGGATTTATCTACTCAATACTATTACTCATAAGTATACTGTATTATATCAGACCAAGAAGAGGAAAGAGGATTTAGAAGACTGTCTAAGACGTCACAAAGATTGATAGAGTTTACCTGACTGAGTAAAACAGACCAGTTAAATCCAATTTAAGATTTTTAAATATGTGCGAGTCCTGAAACTTCTTATCTTTGCCCCCAGACAGATGTGAATTCTTTCTTGCTAAGACCTGAAGACCTTATTCACCACTGTCTTCTGTCGTCTTGTCTTAAACCTTAGACCTACTATTGTTTCTTATTCTCCCAACATGGTCGATAGAGAGACCCTCAAGTCATGAGACTAGGGAAAGGGAAAACAAAATGGGGTGCAAAAGAATATATTATCCTTATTTAGAACCCAAGATCAAGTGCCTGGATAAGCTCGGCTTCAAAAAGTAATGGGATGTAGCAACAAAAAAGATACAACACTTCGGAATAAACTAAAAATAAATGTACAGATTTTATATGGAAAAAACCTTTAAAGCACTCTTGAAAGACATAAAAGTAGACTTGGACAAATGGGAAGAAATCCCTGTTCTTGGATAGGATGGTTCAGTATCACAAGTATCACAGAGGTATAAGCTCTTCTTAAGTTAATGTGATTCCCAACAAAAACACCAATAAGCTTTTTTTCTGGAACTAGGCAAGTTGATACTAAAGTCCATAAAGAAAAACAAAACAAGGTATGCAGGAATAATTGCGAAAAACACAGGGGAAGAGCTCTCTACCAGATATAATCATACACTACAAAGCCTCTGATTAAACCAGTGTGATGTCGGCATTTGGATAGACAGTCATACCAATGGAGTAGGATAGAAAGTCAAGAAATAGACCCAAATATATGTGGAAATTTAGTACTTTATAAAGATGGTACCTTGAACTTTTTAATAACTGTTGGGAGGGCCACTGGATAGCCATATACAAGAATAAACTCCAGGGCTTCCCCGGTGGCGCAGTGGTTGAGAGTCTGCCTGCCGATGCAGGGGACACGGGTTCGTGCCCCGGTCTGGGAAGATCCCACATGCCGCGGAGCGGCTGGGCCCGTGAGCCATGGCCGCTGAGCCTGCGCGTCCGGAGCCTGTGCTCTGCAACAGGAGGGGCTACAACAGTGAGAGGCCCGCGTACCAAAAAAAAAAAAAAAAAAAAAAAAAAAAGAATAAACTCCAGATGGATCAAGAATTAATACCACCAGTGTTAGGGGAAAATGTGGGTGACTTTCTCTATAACGTAGGTGTGAGGAGATGCTTTGTAAATACAACTCAAAATCCAGATGTAACAACAAAAAGGACTGATAATTAGAACTCCTTAAAAATAAAATATATTTGCATGGGAAATAAAAAAAATCATGACAAAGTCCTAAGACAACTGGGAGAAAACATTTGAAACATATATCACAGTTAAGGAGCCAATCTTCCTAATACATGAAAAGTAACTGGATGTGGGAAGTGAGGATGCTTCTCAGGCTTTTCCCTGGCTTATCCTTCCGTCTTCACCCTGGGTTTTCTACAGAGGCCACAGAACTTAGCTTGCTATTGGGTTGATCTGATTTAACATTTCATGTCCACTTTGTTGTTATTTTTTGCTAACTTGTACTTTCACTCCCTGGGACCTCTTTGATTTATAAGTGTTTTCCCAGATCACATTCTGTGCTGGACTCTGCACCTGGTGTTTTCCCTGGGCCAGCAGCGATGACTGGTTTGCTGGGCTCTCATTTCGCTGAGGGTTCCTAGTGAGATCTGCTCCTTTGTGGGGTGGGAAGAGGCTCAGGGAAGGGAGTGGATTGAGGGTATTCTTTATCAGAGATTTAATACATCCCAAAATACACTTAGTGTACCATCTTGGGGATTTTCAGGTGTTATAGACACGGAGGGTCCTTTATGCTATCCCAACAGGAATGGATTCATTTTCAAAGGAGGGGGGTAAAATAAATAAGTTTTAGGTTATAGATATCTAAACTTGGTCTTCATTTTCATCTTTGTTACTTGAGGAATCATAGTTGAATGCGCACAGACTAAATCTCATTGTCATCTAATACATTAAAGTGTCATGAATGGACAAGAAAAAGATAATGATGCTTTGGAATGTGAGAATGTTCTGGAAAATTAAAGGAATGATGCCCAAACTGCCCCACCTCCACCCCCTCGTGATGCTGGGGAGCAGCCTTAACCAGAAATTCATGTTCACATCAGGACAGACGAATGCCTTTCCTAGAAGCGTATTTTTGGAGATCATTGGTCTGGGTTTTGAGCTAGATTGACCCACAATTGACGTGCTAATACCACTACAGCAGCACTTTGCTTTCTGCTTTTTGAGAGCATGTATTTCACATCATTGACCTCATTTGCTGTCCACACAGTCCTGTGAAACAGGCAGGGGCAGATATTACTGTCCTCATCTGCAGGTGAGATAACTGGGGCTGAGGAAAGCTAAGAGATGTGGGGAGAGCCAGTGGAGGAGGACTCTGGATAAGGAATTAGGGCACCTGGGATAGATTCCCATCTGGCCATTTACCACATGTGGTGTCTTGAGTAAGTCAGTTATACAAAGGTCTCTGAGCCTCCACTCCAGCTTTAATTAAGAGAGGTTTGCACAAGATGGTCCTTGAGGGCCCTCCCAGGGTGAATGTTCCAGGATTTTATCACTTGCCAGACTTCACCAGGAATTAGTCAGTGGATGAGAAACAGCTGAGATGCAAAATTCTCCTCCTCCTTCTACCCCACACAGTGGAGAACCGAGGACTCACTTGGGATAGGGGGGAGAATTTTTCCTTCTGCAGACTACAGATGGATTTCCTGCCTAAATCAGGAAGTTTTTTAAGTTCAGTTTATTTTCTTGTAATTTTTTCTATTTCTCCTATGTCTTCTTCTATTAACATTTTCCAGCTTTACTGAAGTTTACTTTGCATACCATAAAATTCACCCATTGCAAGTGTATAATTCATTGCTTTTTAGTAAATTTATAGAGTTCTGCAACCATCACAATCCAGGTTTAGAACTTCTCCTTCACCTTAAAAAATTCCTTTGTGCCCACCTGCTTCATTCTCCACTCTCCCCTGCAGCCCCAAGCAACCACTGCTTTCTGTCTCTATAAATTTGCCTTTTCTGGACATTTCCTGTAAAGAGAATCATATAGTATGTAGTATTTTCCATATGGCTTGTTTAACTTACCATAATGTTTTCCAGGTTCATCTACGTTGCATTATGTATGAGTACTTCATTCCTTTTTAGGGCCAAATAATATTCCATTGTATGGGTTTACCACATTTTGTTTCTCTGTTCATCTGCTGATGGATATTTGGGTTGTTTCCACATTTTAGCTACTATGAGCAATGTTGCTATGAGCATTCATGTACAAGTCTCCATGTAGACATATATTCTTTATTTCTTTTGGGTAAATTCCTGGGAGTAGAAATGCAGGGTTGTTTTCTTTAGTTTTTAGATAGTATTTGAATCTCTACTTTTAACCTTTATATCTGAATAAAAGATTCATAGAAAATGTGTGGGAGAGTTAATGGGTAACTTGTTTTAATAAGGTTTCTTAATACCCGGTAACTTGTCTTGAAGTAATGTAATTATACAGAGTAGTGGTTTTTATGGACTGAATTGTGTCTTCCCAAAATACATGTGTTGAAGTCCTAACCCCCAATACTTCAGAATGTGACTGTATATGGATATAGGGCCTTTAAAGAGGTGATTAATGTTTAATGAGGTCATAAGAGTGTGGCCCTAATCGAATATGATTGGCGTCCTTATAAGAAGAGGAAGAGACACCAGGGGTGCCCGCACACAGAGAAAAGACTACCTGAGGGCACAGCAAGAAGGTGGCCAACTGCAAGGCAAAGAGAGAAGCCTCAGGAGAAACCAAGTCTGCCCACACCTTGATCTTGGACTTCCAGCCTCCAGAATTGTGAGAAAAGGAATTTCTGTTGTTTAAGCCACCCAGTCTGTAGTATTTTGTTATGGCAGCAACAAATGAATACATGGGTCTATATTTTAAGAAATTTGCTTTTCAATGACACTGGAAGAGTGTTTCTCTCATATTAATTGCCTTCACACATTGTATTCTCTGTTGCCCTTCATGTACCCTGTCACAGCAGGTCTCTCTTCTGTTCCTCCACGTGGTGGGCTCTTCCTTGCATCACTCCACTTCACGGTCACATCTCCAGTCACTCCCCATGGCAGCCCAAAAGCCACCTCCTCCATGAACACTTCCTCCCACTAGGAAGCAATTCTATAAATCCCCCATCTATTTCTCTCTGCATCTCTTATGGCACAGGCTCTATCTACACTGTATGCTGGCTAGTGGGTATGTTTTCTCTCTCATGCTAGACTAAGAGCTCCCTGTGGACAGGGAAACTGGTGTTTGCATTTATTGTCCCTCTAACCTAACCTCTGGCTCAATGTCTGACACAAAGTCGGAACTATTTTAATTAATTAAAACTGACAACTCCAGCTACCAAAATATTTATGAAGTTTCAGAACTTTGTGAAGACTCATAAAACACTGGTTAGTGAAGTGTGAGTAGAAAAAGGATGGCTACGAATTTGGGAATAGCTAAGTGCCTATGTTGGAAAGTCACTGCTGGTGACCTCCAGCCAACTCACTTCCCTGCTTCAAACCTCAGCTTCTTTATCCCCGAAAGTGTTGATCTAGCAAAGGTCTGCTCAATGGTGAACATTTTACCTCCCTAAAGCTCTTGGTGAGTTCTGCAGGATTCCTCTTTTTGAAGTGCCTCCTTAGTTACGTGGCTGGCTGAGGAAGTTCAAGGTCTAAATTACACTGCAACTCAATTAAAATGAACTTAACATGAATTTTGAGTCTCTGTTTTCCATGGAGAGCTTTTCCAAATACATAGAATTTAGAAGTGCTAGTCACTGCCTTCTGGGGGCCTAAATCCCTAAGAGGAGGTGAAGGCATAGGAACCTACATCACCATCCTTTCGACAATGAACAATTTTAAAGAAATGCAGACACACACAGCCAGCTTGGAACCATAGAGCATCATGTTCAAATCAGACCTCACTAGGAGAATGGTTTGTGTGGGAATTACACCATAAAATAAAACAAAACACAAAATTCCCCAAATGATAAGAAAAAAGAGCCTGTGTGGTAAACAGCCCCAGAAGGGGCTGTTGTACTTCTGTACAAGTGGCCTCTGACTTTCTTGGCCCAACTTTTCACTTCACCCTTGGGTTTCTTTAACGTTTTCCTCCACTCTTCCTACCAGTCTCCAAGGATTTGTAGACCATTATTTCTTTAGGCAGAGGCAGAGACAAAAATTCTTTTTTCCTTCCTTCACTCAGCAAATTAAGAAAACAAACAGCTAAGAGAAATCAAGAGAGAGAAGGGAGGGCAGAGGAAGGAAGTATCACTGGGCTGAGAATGCAGTGTATGGGTCTCTGATTCCAGGGGGGTTAAACCCCTACCCCAAGCTGGCAGGCACTGCTGGCGAGGCCATAGACCCATGATCCTTTTCTCCCTACTCCCATCAGCCGCTGTTCTACACTGCCATCTCCCTGCTTAAAATGAATCCACTTAATAAACCTGAACCATCAATAGCAAAGACCAGTTATATGACCTTTAGGAAGTTCCCTAGGCCTCAGGGACCTCGCACCAAATTATTTTTTAGCTTCTATTTATAGCTCTTGTTTCATTGGCTGAGCATTCATAATTGATGCCATTAAAATCCCATCCCTTTCAGTTTTTCCTCAGTTCCACACAACAGTTTAGATGTTCTGGTTTGCAAAAGGCGGGAAAGAGCAGATTTCCAGCCATGATCCTATGGCAAGACTTGACTTCCTTTTCCCCTTACCTATCTCGGATGGGAAGGCTCTCTTTGGTAAAGAGTCTGGGACATTGTTCGTAAAATAGTGTCTTGAGGTTAAAATAAATAGATGCTCAATATTTGGAGGGAAAAAAACGTTTGTCTTGCTTAGAAGAAAATGTTAGTAGTTCTTCAAGTTCCCCAAGTGTGTTCCCCAAACCAGCAGCTTTAGCATCACCTGGGAGCTTGCTAGAAATGCAAATTCTCAGGATCCTCCTCAGGCCTTCTAAATCAGAAACTCCGGGGATACAATGGTCTGTATTTTAATAAGCCATCCAGATGATCCCGACACTTGCTCTGAGACACTGGGTTAGACAATATCCATTCTCTTTTTTTTTCCCCCATAATAATAGAACAATCAGGGCAGCAGTGTGTTCAGCTAAAAGGTAACATTCCTTATCATCCTTGCTGATAAGGTCGCTCCATGTAATGTAAGCAGAAGTCCTTAGATGAGGCTTCTTGGAAACCTCATTAAAGGGGGCTGCCTCCATGGGCAGAAATAGCCTCGCTGTTTTTGCTTCCTTCCTTCTACTTTCTGCCCGGAACTAGAAGTCCAGCAGCTGTCTTGGACCATGAGGTGACTTTGAAGATGGAAGTGACAAACTAAGGGAAGTGGAGAAGAGAGATTGAAGGAGCGCTGGCCCCTGATGACGAGATGCTACCGTATCAGCCTGAACTGCCTTCCTTCAACTTCTTTAGAAGAGAGGGAGAGAAATCTCTGTCTTGTTTAAGCCATGTGGTTTTCTGCTGTATGCAGCTGAATCCAATCCTGATACATTTTATATTACAGTTGACCTTTGAACAATGCAGAGGTTTAGGGGTACAGACACCCAGTAATCAAAAATCTGCATTTAATTTCACAGCTGGCCCTCCTTCTCTGGGTTTCCTCATCCACACGTTCAAACAACCTCAGACCATGTAGTACTGTAATACCTATTTATTGAAAGACATCCGCATGTACGCGGACTCATGCAATTCAAACCTGTGTTCAAGGATCAGCTGTATTTTGAATTGCTTTGGTAGTACTACCCTGAAAAATATTAAGAGCTAAAAGCCTTCTCCAGCAACACATGGTGAAGATGAGATGTTATTCTCTAGGGTGAGGCACAGACCTGAAGGAAGGGATGAGGAGAAAAGATGGAAAGGACAGTGGGGGGATCAAGGAAGGTAAGACCAGAGAAACGGTCATTCTCAGATGCCCACCCAACAGGGGCTCTTCATGGACTGGAAGTTGACTTCATAAGTAAAAGGATTATTTCTCACCATCCTCTGGACTTTATATATGTCAGCTGTTGCCTTGAAACAAATCAGCTGCCAGAAACTTCTCCAGCAGAGATGGGTTTATTTGGGATAAGCAGATAGATGCAAGTTGGGGTCCTTTAGTGATTTTTAATTTAAAAAGAGGAAGATAAAGGATGAACAGAAAATTGGAGGTGAGGAGAGAAGGCGGGAAAGAATAGTTGGAAACAGGAATATAGCTTCTTAGAAGAAATCACAAAGCACAGCCCTTTGAAGGAGACTCAAAGTTACAAATCTTTATCTTATTATTTTATTTTCTTAAAGCTAAGAAAATTAAGCAATTAAAATATTCATATTAAAAATCCAAAGTAAATCACAATCATGAGCTCTTAATCTATTGTTTTGTTTTGTCTTGTTTTTCTTCCCTCCACACGTAGAAATACGTTTCATGTCAACTTCCATTGAAATCCCAGCAACAAAATTGTTTTCCATGGAAGGGAGGCTGGGAGGGGGTCTTTTCATATAATGTCCCCTCAGACAGAGTCCTGAGAAGACCGTGTATGGGGCAGTCTGATTATTCACATGGGCGTAAGTGTAGAGAGGAGTTTTCAAATTAAATACAACAATAGAAGAAAAGAAAAGCTATCAGGAAAAGGGTATCTCTTTACTCTGACCCGGGCAAGATGTCAATCATGTGGTATGTTGACTCTGTAAACAAACAGCAGGGTCCTCATTGGAGATTGTAATGAGGTAAGCTCAGATTGCCAGAGCAGATGGGAGGCCCGAGCAGGGGAGGGGAGGATTTCACCAATGGTCAGGAGGAAAGGAGAATAGGGCTTTCTTCTCCAGTAATCCTCTCCCAGCTATTCATCAACCAGATGCATATATAGGAAAGAAATTGCCACAGTCAGTTTCCACTGTGGTTGCAGACATTAGATGGTGGGGCTCAGGAAGGAGCAGTGTGATCAGGGTGAGAATCAGGGCTTCCCCAAGTCCTGTTTTATGTACCTTTTCCACCAGCAACAAACTGGAGTCTGTCTTGCCATCAGAGTCCAGTCACCCAGTACATTTGAAGACCACCTTGACAATTTCCAAATGCCCTTGAATCAAGCCAAATTCTCAAGAAGCTGCCAACGTAGACTTCATTGTCCTCCACTGTTTTAATTAAAGTGTTCTAATTAAATTTCTCACCACCTTAGAGCATGTGGTGTGGGAGTCAGATTTAATTTGATTTATTAAAGTAATGTGCTGCTGAGTGAAATTTATTTCTGTCTCTAGATTTGTGTGTAGATGGTTCACTCTGAAGCCTGACCAGGAGAGGGCTTTTCCCTCCAGTCTTTCCTCAGAAGCACAGGCTATGTAGCTCCCTGCTCCAGCTCCCTCAGGGAAACCAGAATGGAAGCCAAAGTAAGAACTGAAGCAGCAGCCATAACAGCAAGGCCAGGGATGCAGGAGGAGAGCCCCCAAATCCCAAGGGACTATGGAGAAGGGAGGCCAGAGGGAAACCAGAGAGGAGACACAAGGTTAGACTCAAGGGGAAGAGTTGAGAACTCTTCCACCATCTTCTGGATTTTGTGTTTAGCCTGAGTATCTCACAGTAAGATCTACTGTCTGCTAATGGACTAGATCTCCCCAGCCTTACAGCCATTAGGGTGACACCAGGTCACATGCCCACCCCTAGAGCCGGGCGAGTGGTCTATTGTCAGGCCAAGTCATCGCTTCCTTCTACGGGTTGACCTTCTTCTCTCCTCCTTCATTTGGTCCTTTTAGCTCAGCAACTCCACTGGGAAGAAACGTTACTCTTTTAATGCCCATTTTACAGTCCCAGGAAAGCATTCTGTTTGGCATTCTTTGGGTAATCCAGCAACAATAGCTACCAAAGTTCACTGACCAGTGAGGACAACAGCACTGTACAGCATGGTAATTATAGTGAACAAGACTGTATTACATACTTCCAAGTTGCTAAGCGAGTAGATCTTAAATGTTCTCACCCCAAAAAAGAAATGGGAATTATGTGAGGGGATGGAGGTGCTAGCTAATACTGTGGTGGTAATCATTTCACAATATATAATTGTACCAAATCAACATGTTGTACACCTAAAACTTACACAGTTTATATGTCAGTTATATCTCAATATAGGTGGGGGGAAAAGAGGTTTGGCAAGTTTCCACCCACCGTCCTGAAACGTCCATCCCCTGCCACCAGTAGAGCATGCCCCAGGTAGCCGTTACTACTTTAGTCCCGTCAAAGAGCGAACAGCAGACCTCAGCCCAAAGTCCAGCCCAGTCCAGCTAAGCCCAGGGGAGATCAGCTGAGCTGCAACTCATTGGCGGACCTCTAATTATGAAATAAATGCTTGTAAGCTGCTGAAATTTGAGGATGTTTCTTACATCGATTATTACAGAAGAGATCTGACTAATGTTCAAAGGGTAGGGCAGAGAATTACAGCTTGAATGACTGGGAGAATGAGGGGCTGATTGTAAATAGAGACTTGGAAAAGAGAAACAGAGCAGATCTGGGTGACAAGAAGAGTAGCATGGTTTTTGTTGTGTTTTGATTTGATTTATAAGTAATTGATAGTGTCCTTACCTGAAGTTCTACTGAACGATCATGTCTTGGAGAACAGAAGTGGTATTCTGATCGTCCCTGTGCTTCAGGGCCTAGCATCGTACTTGACACATCACAGACACATGACATATATTGGTTAAACAAAGGAATAAGTGAAAAGTGGGATGATAACAGGATATCCAAGAGGAAATTCTCTAAACAGAAACGTGAATCAGAACTCAGCTGAGAGGACTGAATTTAATATAACGAATCAATTAGTGTAGAGGTGATAGTTAAGCTGTAAGAGGCTGCACAATCCCGAGGAAGAAGTGTAGGGACAGAGAAGCAAACAGATAATGACAGGTTCCTGGGGGTCCAGTATTAGAGGATGGGGGGGGCTTAGTGGGGGTCTGTGATGAAGACAGAGAAAGAATGATTAAAGAGGGTGGAGGAGGGTGAGGGCCTTGTGGGGTCACTCACACCAAAGGAGGGAAGGGTTTCAAGGGTCAATCATATCTATCCCAGCAGAGAGGTCAAAAAGAATGAGACTGGGGAAGAAACGTAGAATTTCTCTGACCAATGACTGACCAAGGCAGTCATCGGTCAACTTAGAGAGAGGTGCTTTCTATCATGTGTGAAATTTCTATTAACGTCCAAGAGAAAAGATATAAAGATAGGTGAAATCATATAGATATCAATAAACTGTAGAGGCAGAGGTCTATTGATTTAAGGCACCAAACATAACTGAGAGCAACTTTGGCTTCTAGGGTCATTATCAAGAAAATGTCTTATGAAACTAGATGCACAAAAATCATTTTAAAAATAGAAAATCAGACACCGTCACCTCCCTCAAATACACTGTATTTTTTCTTTTTTCATTCTTTTTCCCTTGGAAACAAAGAAAGCAGCTATAGAGAATTCCTGCAGAGAAAACATATATTTTCATCTAAGCCAAGTATTTGGAAAGCAGAGGACAGCTAGGCTCCGTTAACAATGTATTAATTCACGACAGCAACAGGCTTCATAAATAATAGCTAGATGTCAACGGGCCCCTGCCATGAATTAGAACTGAGATGAAAAGCTGGGAGTGCAGTGTGAAGCTCGTTAGTGAAAATGAACTTGGGGTTCCACTTTAAATGGGGATGACTTACTTGGTTAAATGTAGTAATTAACCAAAGAGTGATTATGGGGTCTAAGGGATCCGTTTATTGGGTAGAGAGTAAGAAGCCAATTTCACTGAGCTTTGTGATAGATGCTAAAGAAGCATAAGGATGGCCAATGCCTGCAGGCAAACTGATACCAAACTTTCTTGTGAGCAGTTAACTTCAGATAGACTGCCAGGAGGCTCTGAAGAAATACTCTGTTGAAACAACAGTAAGAAATCCTACAGCCTAATAAATACCGTAGGGAGAAAGGAGTTAGAAATAATGATAGTTTAAAGATCAATTATAATGAAATTATTAGTAAGTTAATAGTAATAGAGAAGGAAAGAAAACAGTAACTCCTTAAAAAGGATTGACCAAAATATCCCAGAAGAGCAATATAACACGCTCATTTGTTTTTTGGTTTCTTATCGTTATAAATGATGGACTATCTCAGCAACAGCAAACCCATTAATCAAGACTGTAAACAATTAAAATCTCTTTCCAGATCCGGGAAAGCATCAGAATGATCAAGACAGTGCCAAAAAAAGGAACATAAATTTCAGCCAGCTCTTTGGATCTGGGAAGTGTTTAGGCTACCCAGCCAAAAAGTCAGAGAGCAAAAAGTCTAAACTAAGCTGATAACAACTGATCATTAATTAGAACTGAAGCCAACTATCTCAGTCTACAGAAATGTCTTGGCTACTCAGCTAAGAGCCAGAAAGCCAAAGGTCCAACTTGGTTCATGATGATTAATCACAGGCAAATCCACTGTCCAGAAAAGCCCCTATTAATGAAGGGCCTTTGAGAAGAAGCAGCCCCAAGAGAAGCTGGCAGGGACCCCCCCCCCCCCCCAGGGAAAGGGAAGAAAAGATAGGGATATTGTCCACTCTGCTTAGGAGCTCAAACTAAGGCTGAAGCCCTGGAATTAATAATCATGTATAGCGAATTCCAGCATTAAAAAGCAAACTGAGCATTTGATAACTCATCTTTACTGCAAGGATTTTTAAAAAAATGAGATTCTGGTCTTTGAATACCATCGAAATAGGAGGAAGGTACAGGTAGGAGAGCAAGGGAGCAATAATGCTTATTTAAATAAAAAGTGTCCAAAAGGAAATTAACCACTGATGGCACCAAAAGTCAGATACCAAATGGAAATATGTAAAAATGACAGGATGTGACGGTGGGAAGTGACTTTGTAGCGGTAATTTAGAGGGGATTTAAGAACTGGATGTCATGTATCAGCTCATGCATACTGACATTTAAATTCATTTTGGCAACTATAAAAAAGCATTTCTCTATCTAATCAGAGAAGGCACAAGGACCTTCTTACGCACACATCCATTTTCCTTCTAATAGTTTCGTATTTCATGGATTCTAGACCGCACATTATTTTTACACTTATTATCTCTGAAGTCAGTGCGTATCTTACAATCATGACATGTCATGATTTAATTGGAGGTGTTTTTACTTTCTCATTGGTACCCAAACAGTGGCATTTCTTACAATTGATGCCATTTAGATATGATGTAGTCCAGATGGGTGATATGGCTACACAAACACCATTTGGTGCTGCAAAAGAGAACCCCAACCCTTGTCCTGTGAGGTCTGAAATACAGAAAGCTGGGGGCATATCTGAGGGCCATGGATGCACGCAGAGCTAAGCAGTCCAGAGAAAAGTTTGCCTGAGTGTAATATAGAGAGAACAGGGGTGTTCCAACTGTGCCCTGAGATCTTTGCATGCAGTGAGATTTTTGAGCTTGCCAGGTCGTCCTGTACAGAGCACAGGTTCTTCTTGGAAACACGGGGGAGGTGATGGGCTACAGTTGGATCCTTCCCTCACACTATGTGCTCAGGACTTATTCACGACTCACAACAACGCAGTACATTTGGCACTAGAGTATCCTCCGCATTTCATAGATGAGGAAACCGAGGCTCAAACAAACACGGTGAATAATCTGCCAAGGGTCACACTGCTAATAAGTGTGGAGGTCAGTAACTAAGCATAGGTCCACGTGACCTCAGAGCCCACGCGCTTAACCATTACATCACCCTGACTCTACCAAGACAGCCTTCGGACAATTCCTACTGTTGGTGATTCACAGGACTTGGTAGGAGAGGAGGAGATGGAAGCGAATGGAGAAAATTAATTTTAAGTAAGAGGAGAAAGTAAAGGTAAGGAAAATACTCACCCTCAAGTTTTTTGTTTTGTTTTGTTTTGTTTTGTTTCGTTTTGCGCTACGCGGGCCTCTCACTGTTGCGGCCTCCCGTTGCGGCCTCCTGTTGCGGAGCACAGGCTCCGGACGCGCAGGCTCAGCGGCCATGGCTCACGGGCCCAGCCGCTCCGCGGTATGTGGGATCTTCCCGGACCGGGGCACGAACCCGTGTCCCCTGCATTGGCAGGCGGACTCTCAACCACTGCACCACCAGGGAAGCCCCACCCTCAAGTTTTGATACCATCTATAATTGTGGGGTTTTATTGCATGAAGGTGGTTTTGTGAATGGTAGCGCTGCTGACTCTGAGCACACTGCTTCTATATCCTTGTAGAAGGGTCACAGGAACCCGAAAGAGTAAGCTATTTAGTCCCTGGGATTCAAATGATATGTGATAAAACCTGTACCGCTTTTCTACCACCAAAAGATGCAAGTTTTATGCTTGGAAAAGTTGATTAAAATTCTCAGTGTCTTAATTATCCAAAGAAGGAACCAGAAAAACGTTATATTCAAATCTGAACTCTGACCTATGTGTGTGTGTGTGTGTGTGTGTGTGTGTGTGTGTGTGTGTGTGTTCGTTCAGAGATATATGCCATTTTAAAAGCTGTAAGACATAATTACTTGGGTAAGCACTGAACATGTGTGATATTTCAGAAATATCACTCTGATATATCTAGGTTATGTTTACACATTTTAAGACATATTAGGGTAATTTCCATGGGAAAAATGTGTGTTTTGCCCCAAATTCTATGTAAATGGTAATTTTGAATACATAAGTACATTTTTGGTTAAAGAGAACATCAGTGTCACTTAATATATTACTGGAGATATACACAGATGTTTATGTTTGCATTTTATGTAAATTGCCTTTCAGTGGAGAAGAAATGTATACATAAGATTTCAACTTGTTATGTTTTACATATTTAGTGTGTGTAGTTTATATTTCACAGAAAGCAAATATAAGAAAGCAATAGAAACCAGCACATTGCATCAAGCTTTCTGATAGTTTTAGTGCCCTGCATTTGTTAACCTTTACAAATGCCGAGGAATTATGAAACACTACAGGAAGGCTGTGTCTTCACTGTACTCCATGGACAGCAGTTTCAGCTGTCAACTGGTCTTTTCACTGTTCCCTGACAGCAGTCATTCCAACCATTATTTCTTTGCTCATGATATCTCTTCAGAACCTATTTCCATCTCACCATGTGCTTCCTGGGGTCTTGTCAAATCTAACCCATATTAGTGTCCTGAAGCTGCTGTGACAAATTACTACAAACATGGTGGCTCAAAACGACAGAAATGTATTCTCTCGAAGTTCTGGAGGCCAGAAATCTGAAATCAGTTTCTTTAGGCTGAATCAAGATGTCAGCACGGCTATGCTCCCTTGGGAGACTCTAGGGGAGAATTCATTCCTTGCTTTTTCAGCTTCTGGGAGCTGCTGGTCGCTTTTTTAAAAAACTTTTTATTGGAGTATAGTTGACTTACAATGTTGTGTTAATTTCTGCTGTACAGCAAAACGAATCAGTTATACATACACACATAGCCACTCTTTTTTAGATTCTTTTCCCATATAGGTCATTACAGAGTACTGAGAAGAGTTCCCTGTGCTACACAGTAAGTCCTTATTAGTTATCTATAGTTGTGTGTATATGTCAATCCCAATCTCCCAATTTATCTCTCCCCTGCTGGCCATTCTCGACTTGTGGCCATGTCAGTCCCACCTCTGCCCCATGGTCATATTGCCTCTCTTCTGTGTGTTTCATCTCCTTCTGCCTCTCTCTTATAAGGACGCTTGTGAATGGATTCGGGCCTTTTTCCTCAGGTTGACCTTAAAAATAAAATAGCCAGTTTTATTACCAGTTAATTGACCAGCAAAATGGGTTTATTTGGGACTAGCAGAGAATTGCAGTTCCGGACAAGCATGCTATAGCAAAGACTACAGGCAAGTCTGGAGGAATAAAGGAGAGCAACCATTGGGAGGGGCTGTTATAAACAAAGTCCATTGGAAAAAACTGGGAGTTCAAAGCATAGTGGCTTTCCATTGGCTGAGTTGTGACAGTCTCTCATTGGCTGGGCTGTTGCTGGGTGAGCAAATCATCTTCCTTCCTCCTGCTCAGGTAGTAACGTAGGAACCTTCCTGCTGGGAATGACAGGTACCTCTCTTCCTGTTGGAGTCTGTAACTGACATTGAGAGGTAGTCTGTGAGAGCTCCCCCTTCTGGCCTCCCAACTCCATTTTATTTTATTTATTTATATTTTTTGCGGTACGCGGGCCTCTCACCGCTGTGGCCTCTCCCGCCGCGGAGCACAGGCTACGGACGCGCAGGCCCAGCGGCCATTGCTCACGGGCCCAGCCACTCTGCGGCACGTGGAATCCTCCCGGACCGGGGCACGAACCCGCGTCGCCTGCATCGGCAGGCGGACTCCCAACCACTGCGCCATAAGGGAAGTCCCCAACTCCATTTTAAATGAGGTTTCCTTTATTCAGTTTCACGCTTATAACGTTTACAGGTTCCAGGGATTAGGACCTGATATCTTTGGGTGGCCATTATCCTGCCTACTGCACTACCCATTCTTCTAACTCATCGCAAATCCCACCTTTTCCATGAAGTAGGAAAGTGGAAAGAGCTCTGAACTGGGAACCAGAAGAGCTAGACTTTAATTTTGACTTAGAACTAACTTGCTGTGTTACCTTGGACACCTCACTTCTTTGGGCCTCAATATGCTTGATTGTAAAAATAGATGAGTTAGATGCAATTTTGTCAATAGGAATGCCTTGGCATTTTGGGTGGGATAATTCTTTGTTCCGAAGGACTTTAATATCCTGGCCCTAATGCCAATGTGGATCCCAGTCAATGTGACAATCCCCACCCACATTTCCCAGAGCCCTAGGGTGGGGTGAGGGAACAATATTGTCCCAGTTGAGAGCCATTGTAATAGGCTGTCCCTTTTAAAAAGAATAATATATTTATTGATCATATTTCTCCCTGATTTAGAAATCATGTATGCCATGCCAATTTTTAAAAATACTTAAAAAAGGGTTTTAAGTATCAACAAGAAATAATTGCTATAAGCATTTCGACATTGTCCATCCAGTCTATTGTGCCCCTCCTCCCCAGGGACTGCCGCTTACTGCCCCTCACCGAGTTGGTAGTTGGTAGAGTTCTCTGCATATAGCTGCCAGCAATTCATCAATTGCAGTCCCAGTTTTCCTACCTTGGCCCTGGTTTCCATGATGGTTTCCACTCCTGAGTCTCTGCTCCACTAAGCTGTGACTCCCTGTATTCACCTGTTGGTCTTTCCAGTCTTGGGGACAGTGTTTTACCCTGGGTGCTCCCCTCTCTTATGGGTCCAAGAGGAGTTGTTGATTTTTAGTCTGTTCAGCTTTTTACTTGTTGTTATGACACAATGGCAACTTCTAAGCTCCTTACATGTGGAACCAGAAATCTCCAGAGCAACAAAGGAAACATTTCAGGCTCTGCCCTCAAGGAGCTTGAGGGAAGCCCAGATAATAACCAAACCTAGGCTAGGCTCTCAGGTAGTGATGGCTATTGGCAAGAAAAATAAAGTGGCAGGAAGAGGACCAAGTGGGTTGGGGGTGAGGGATGCAGGAGGGTGGCTACTTGGGTAGGATGGCCAGGGGACAGGTGAGCAGAGCCTGGAATGATGGAGTAAGCCACACAAACAGCAGAGGCAGAGAGTTCCAGGCTCTTGGAACCTCATATGAGCTTGACGTGATCAGGAAAGCCAGTGGGACTGGAAAGTGATGGGCTAGGGGCAGAGGGGCCAGAGGTGAGATTGGAGACGGATTCAGGAGCTAGATCACGCAGGACCTGAATATATTGTTAAAAGAGTGACAGGGAGACAGTGATGGATTTTGAATCAGGAAGAGATTATTTGATTTTCATTTTATACCTTCATTATAGTGCCATGTGGAGGATGGCTTGTAGGAGGACAAGGGTAGTAGAAGCTGGGAGACATTAGGAACGACTGCACTGGTCTAGGAGAGAGATGACATGGCTTGACTGAGGCCCAATGGAAGGAGTGAAAAATGGTCAGATTCTGAATATAATTTAAAAGTAGAATTGATGAACTGACTGCGGCAGTGTGAGAGAAAAAGAGAAATCAAAGATTTCCCCTGTCAGGGGTAGGTACAAGTGGGGAGGGATGCCAAAACAAAGTCAAATATTAAATTTGGTTTGCCTGTTAGATATCTAAGTAAAATGTTGAATAAGCATTTGGACAGGGGAGAGTTCCATGCTGGAGATCTAATTTGGGGCACGTAGATGTGATTTAAATCCATAAAACAAACATCGTATCTAGAGCTGTGCTTTCCAGTATGCTAGCTACTAGTAGCCACAGTGGCAATTGAGCACTTAGAATGTAGCTAGGAAACCAAGGAACTGAATTTTTTTTTTTGGCAGTACGCAGGCCTCTCACTGTTGTGGCCTCTCCCGTTGTGGAGCACAGGCTCCGGACGCGCAGGCTCAGCGGCCGTGGCTCACGGGCCCAGCCGCTCCGCGACATGTGGGATCTTCCCGGACCGGGGCACGAACCCGTGTCCCCTGCATCGGTAGGTGGACTCTCAACCACTGCACCACCAGGGAAGCCCAAGGAACTGAATTTTATTTAGTATTAATTAATTTAAATGTAAATGTAAAAATAAACACTTGATTCAGTTATTGGAAAACTTTTAAGTATGTTCAGAAAAACTTAGCAATAATTTTTAACTGTAAATTTAATAAAATCGGGCATTTCCTATGAAGTGGAGACCAGACATTTTTTATGAAAGTGTAGCATCTGAATTAAGATGTACTATAAATGTAAAATACATACCATATTTCAAAGACTTGGTACAAAAATATAAAATAACTGAACAGTTTTAATATTGATTACATGCTGAAATGATAATACTGATATACTGACATAATAAATGTCATGAAAATTAAGTTCACCTGTTTCTTTTTGCTTTTTTAACAATGTGGCTACTAGAAAATTAAAAATTACATATGTGCCTTGCATTTGCTTTCTATTGACTAGGAGAGAGTGTAATAAAAAAGAAATGTCCGGGGATTGAACCCTTGGAAATAGTTTATGACTTAGAGGTTCTGGAGAGAGGGATAATCCTTTGAAAAAGCCTCAAAAACAAGTAGCCTCAAAGGGAGACCAACCAGGAGAGTGAAGTGTTCTACAAACCAAGTGAAAAAAAATGTGTTAGGAAAGAGAGAGCAAGTGACTGTATGAGAGGCTGCTGAGAGGTTGTTAGGTACAATGTAGACTGAGAATTGGCAGTTGGATTTAGCAACATGGAGACTGTTAGTGAACTTGATGGTTTCTGTGTGTGTGTGTGTGTGTGGGGGGGGGGGGTGGGTGTAGGGGGGCACAAAAAGCTGACTGGAGTAGATTATTTAAAAATCAACTATAGACTACTCCTTCAAGAAATTTTGATTTGCAGAGAAGCAAAATAATTGAGATGTTGGAAATGGGGGCTCAAGGAAGGATTTTTTTAATTTAATGGGAAATATATTTTTATAACAGCTATTTGTTTTTTACTCTCTATTGAGCTTTTGACCTAAATAAATCATCTTGTAAATATCTATTAGCTAGCAGGATAATTCTAATTTTATTTAATCAGAGTTGAGGAATGCTAAAAATTTTAAATGAGTACCCGTGTTTTGCTCGGCCCACAGAATCATTGTGAACAAAAAGGTCTAGGGGTTACCAAAATCTGTGTTTAGGGTTACTAAAATGACTAACATAATGGACTGTACACAGTTCCCTAAAATATAATACGTGACATCATCTGTGTTGCAGTAGAAGTGTGTGGAATTCTCTAACTTTGGAATAGAACACAAATGCCGAACTTGTATTAAATTTTGGTCATCATGTCTTATCTTAATTTCCATAGTACTTAGTGTAGGTTCTGGCTCATAGTAAGTGTTAGTATAACTGAATGAATGAGTAATGATAATCTCAATATCCTGAAATATTAAAGGGACCAGCAATACCCGAGAATTCGCCAACAGATGGCCCCATGCTGTTTCCTATATGAGTTTATGTAGAGACAGTGTTAATACGACATTCAATTCTTAATCTCAAGTGCTGGTTAAGGGGGAAAAATGAAGTCCCTGGGGAATGTATTTTGCTCTTTCAAATTTTATAATTGAATTATTAAAACATGTTCATATGTATTTATTTATTACAAATGTCTATGTTCCTACTCTAACTTAGACACTTTCCTTAGGTCAGACCTTGAAAGAAAAGCAAATAAGATTGATTTGTAGATAAGAGAAAGAAAACATCCACGGGCTATCACTATTAAAATGTTTGTGAATGCTAAGAAGTCAAGCTGCTAATTTATTCCCCCTCAGAGATGAATATCCTTCAATGGCAGTGAAACCCAGGATGTTTTGTAGCCTTTTGGAGCACTGGCACTGATGCTTTAGAGAGCAGATGTTGCATTTTGCAGTCCCAGTGTGTTCAGACTGAAAGTGACAAGGACTAAACACACAGTGTGCTTTAAAAACAAAACAAAATGAAACAACTCCTAACCCCATACGGTCTGCATATCCAAAGTGTAAAATATTCATCTGAGTGCCATATGGAAACAGCGCTCCCATCATGACCCACAATTATTTTGATTTTCTGTAGAATTGCTTGTAATTTTCATAATTCCCTATGCCTATTCCTTCGCCCGCAGATCTGAGAAGTGAATGGATGTGTCCTAAGACAATAGTGTTGTGAAAAGCCAAGCCTGGAAGCTTGGAGTCCTGCTCACACACAAGACAGATGGGACAGCAGCACAGCACGGATGATCTCACAGTGTTAAGTCACTTGCTTAAAATTTGAGAAGAGTGACTACTTCCACAATTACTTTTTCGTCAAGAAATCTCTATCTCAGATGTGCATACATCCTTGCAGAGAAATGCGATGGGTCAAAGGTAAGAAAGTGGGTACTTTCAAAGTGACTGGGTTCTGCTGTAAGTGGAGCAGGACAGCAGATGCCCGCAATGCCCAGCACCGCCAGCCCCCTCTCCCCCGGGAGCCTGCTGGCTGAGGTTTCAGGAAGGGCCAAGCAGGGGTAGTCTGGGTCTCTTGGAATATCAGTAAGAACCACTCAGGTGCTGGTATGTCTAAAATGGCCAATACTTTGCCAGGAGGGTTATCACTGTGTTTCTTGATAATAGCACCACTATGAACTTAAAAATATATGCACATGATGGGTTTCCCTGGTGGTGCAGTGGTTGGGAGTCCGCCTACCGATGCAGGGGACACGGGTTCGTGCCCCGGTCCGGGAAGATCCCACGTTCCGCAGAGCGGCTGGGCCTGTGAGCCATGGCCGCTGGGCCTGTGGGTCCGGAGCCTGTGCTCCGCAGCGGGAGAGGCCACAACAGTGAGAGGCCCGCGTACCACAAAAAAAAAAATATATATATATATATATATGTATATATATATATATACATATATACACATGCACATGAATTACTAAATATTTAAATGACACATCAATTATTCTCCCTGTGTTTTCTTCCATCTGAGCATGCTCCTCAGTTGCCTTTGTGGGTTTCTTCCATCCTTAAATGGAGGCTCATCCCAGGGCTTTGTAACTCACTCTCTGACTCAATTACCACCCAGAGGATGAGGATTCCAGATCTCTCCCAAGCTCCTGATTCCTCTCTCCACCTGCTGAACCTCTCTTCTTGAATGTTCCCTCAGTACCTCAAAGACAACATGTAGGGAAACAAAAAAACCTCATTATTCTCTTCCTTAACCTACTGCCCTTCTGCATTCACCTCTGTGTATGTCTCAGTTTTTCAGTATAATACTTGATACTTTAAAAAAGAACATGCGTTGGGCTTCCCTGGTGGCGCAGTGGTTGAGAGTCTGCCTGCCGATGCAGGGGACACGGGTTCGTGCCCCGGTCCGGGAAGATCCCACATGCCACGGAGCGGCTGGGCCCGTGAGCCATGGCCGCTGAGCCTGCGCGTCTGGAGCCTGTGCTCCGCAACGGGAGAGGCCACAGCAGTGAGAGGCCCGCTTACTGCAAAAAAAAAAAAAAAAAGAACATGAGTTATGTAAGTTATGAAGCATAATTATAAAATACATATTCATGAAGCTTAACTTAGGAATTAACACATTAACCAATAGTGTTGCATCTGTGTAGGACTTCACGGTCCCAACTTCTTGACTCCTTCTTATAGTGTATTCATTTCCTATTGCTGCCGTAACAAATTACCACAAATTTAGTAGCTCAAAACAACTTAAAAAAAGTCTTGCAGTTGTGAAGATCAGAAGTGTAAAATGGATCAGCAGGGCTGCATTCCTTCTGGGGGCTCTAGGGGAAAAGCTGTTCCCTTGCCTTTTCCAGCTTCCAGAGGCTGCCTGCATTCCTCGTCTCATTGCCCCTTCTTGCATCTGCAAAGCCAGCAGGGTAACACCTTCAAATCTTTCTCTCTCTCCCTTCTATATGCTGTCTGAGATAACACAAAGGATCAGATTCTCAAATCAGACTCATATGAATCCGAAATCTCATCCACTGTTAAGCTTTACTGATAATTTAAAGGATACAGGTAACTTTGAAGCATAGGTGAAGCAGCGGGAGGTCTGAGACCATTAACATCGTTCTTCACATCCTTTCTTACCACATTGGATGCACCCTGGGCCCAGATTAATATAAGAAGTCTCTAAGCAGTGTGTGAGATTCACATCACTTATACAGGGGGAGGTCATTTTGAAAATAAAATGTCTCCATCTATGCCCCACCAATCCACAGATCTCAAGTTTCTTTACCATGATCAATTCTAGACAACAGATATATCCTGCTAAAAAGCAGGATAAGGACCTTTCCATTCACAAATTCCATTAATTCGTTTGCCAAGGTGTCTGTCATGAGTATGTTTACAAGGAGATTTAGACCCTGTTCCTTTTTTCCTGGAGTCATTTCTCCTCATTCCCCAACTGGAGAGACTGAATTACAGACCTGCTGCATAACCATTTATTTCCTGGTGTCTTTGATTAATACGTATGGTGTGAGGTAAAAAATCCAATGTAATTTTTTTCCTATATGGATAATCAGTTGTCCCAGTAACATTTATTGAATTTCATGAAAAAATTTTTATAGACTATAGGCTATATAATACTCAGTCTTTGAAATATGTAATGTTCGGAGATGAGTTTTGAATTAGTATGTGGTCGAGTTTTGAAATATTTTATATGTATTGAGGAAGATGGTGTAATTTTTTTTTAATTTTGTGTTTTCTTTAACTGTTAAAGATAGGTTTTTTTTAACTGCCTGGTAAATCAAACTGATTGTATATTTTTCAAGTTGTCACTTTCCAGATTTTCACAAAGATTTATTATATTTTTACTTCTGAATAATTGAGATAGATGTGTTGAAATCTAATATGTTATATGTCAATATTCTTCTGTGGTCCTATTGATTTTTTTTCTAGGTACATGAAGGTCTCATTATTGAGTGCATACAAGTTTAGAATTATTCTATATCCTTGGTGAATTTATCAAAATAGAGTGACCATCCCATTCCCTATTAATGCCTTCATCTCTAAGTTTACTTTGTCTGCTATTACTATAACCTTACCAGCTTTATAAAGTTAATATTTGCCTCGCCTTTAAAAAAAAATCTTTTTATTTTCAACATTTGTAAGTCCTTGTTTTAAGTGCGTCTCTTGTAAAGAGACTATAATTAGTTATCTTTTCTTCCAGTCAAAAAAATCTTCAGTTGTTTTATTTAATTTACATTTATTGTGATTACTGACATATAGGAACTCATTTCTATCATTAATTTTTTTCTCCTTTTCTTTTAAAAGTTGATTGTGTTTATCATTGTTTCTTATTTCCTTTCTTCCACCTACTGGATTGAATGTATGGATGCTATTCCTATTCTTCCATCAGTACATTTGAAACATCGTTATTCATATTTTAAAAGTATGAATAAGTAAGTAAGTTCATGTCTTGGACCCACCTCCTGAACAAAAAATTACTTTAGAACATTTTAATTTCAGTCACTCAATTTTTCTTTTTCTGGAGATGTTATTTTCCTCAGTTCTTGAAATATAGTTTGTTGGCTATACAACTTTAGACTGATAGTCATTTCTCTCAGTGTCTTTGAGATTTTATGTTACTGTCTTTTGACTTCTATTATTGCTATGAGATGTTGGCTATATTCTAATTGTCATTTCTTTGTAGGTAATTTGTCTTTTCTCACTGCCTGCTTTTAAGCTCATCTCTTTTTCTTTGGTGTTCTGCAGCACTATGACTATGTGAGCAGGTGTGAATTTCTTTTTATTATTCTGCTTGGTACAGGTTGTGCTTTCAATATATGTGGACTTGCATCTTTCATCATCTTTCTGGAAAATTCTCAGCCTTTATATCTTTAAATATTGCCTCTCCTTCATTATTTCTAGGTTTTTTTTTAATTCCAGAACTCAATATAGGTGCATGTGAGACCTCTTGTTCTATTTTTAATATCTCTTAATCCTTTGTTCATATTATCATTTCATATCCCTCTTCTGCTGCATTCTGGAAAATGTTTTAAAATATATCTTCCAGTTTACCAGTTCTCTCTCTCTTTACCTGTGTCTAATCTATTGTTTCACCCATCTATTATGTTTTATATTATAATAATTTTTACTTTGAAAAAATTATATTTGGTTATTTAAGTTTACCTGTTAATTTTAATATGCTTGTCTCTTCTTGACTGCTTATTTTTAATTCCACCTTCCTTTTTTAAAATCCAACATATACATTTAAAAAATATTCTGTATCAGATAATTCCAAGTTCTGAAGTATTAGGGGGTCTAAATCTATATTTTGTTGTATCTGCTGACTCTCACTTATGGCATTTTCCCTCCTAAGTGTGTTTTTTGTCTTTATGGTGAGGTCATATTTGCTTGAATATACATTTTTTTTCTGAGAGGATATTCATTTGCCAGGGGATCTAAAATACCTGTGGCAATTTTAGCCCCCATCTGGTTTTTCCCAACCTAATGTGAGGGCTTGCAGTTCAGCTCTCTAGCCTTGCTACTAGTCCAAGGCTTGGACTCACCAAGACAGGACTTGATGGCAAGATTTGCATGTGTTCCTGCTACAGTTTTCTTTCTTTTTTTTCTCTCAAAAATTTTCCCTCATCTTGAGATCCCAGTAATGCTTTGAAAATTATGTTTTATGCATGATCTTCTTGGTTTATAGTGTAGGACCTGGCAGAGCATCTAGACATGGACTTGTATTTGCTTTTTAGTGGAAATGCCACTAAAATAGACCTGGCTGTTACCCTAAATATACTTTCAAACATATCTCCCTCAGTTTTTCCAGGTCTGGCCTGAGTAATTTCTCTTGGATTACTCAGAACCTCCCACCCAGTCTCTGTTTCTCCAACTCCATACCTTCTACTGTAGCCCCTACAGAATCACTAGATTTAGTGCCTAGAGTGACCTGTTAAAAATGTGAATCTCATAGACGCCTTTTCCCTGATAAACATCATTTAATGGCTTCCCAGCATGTTCTGAATAAAATGGAAATTCCTTATCCTTGTACACCTGTCTCCATCTCTCTCTCCAGCTTCTCAGATGCCCCTTTACCCCTTGCTCCTCCATGACCAAGCTCATGGCCTTTCCACAGAATGTTCTCTGCCCTCTTTTGGGGAAAAACCATCTCTAGCTAGACATAAGTTATCAGATCCTTTTATTTGGAAGTCTATTTCTTCTTCTTCCTACATAACAACTCTCCTCTAGAGGCCAATAATTTTTCAACCCACAACATTTAGTGAGAGTTGAATATTACACAAGTGTGAATGAAAGAAGAAATTCCCAAAGTCAACTTTAATATACTATATAACCAATCTATTACTGAAAAAAAATTGTTTTTAACTGCAGAAAGAAATATCCAAGGATGAAAACTTAATTCAGTTCTGATCCTTGAAATCTGAGCTTTTTAATTAAAAAATGAAACTATGGAAAGACACCTCCTCCAACACTAATACGTTTTAGACTGTCAGCCAACCTAAGGTATGCATAATGTTCGGTGTGAAGGGGCTGTTTGACAAGTCTAATTTCTTAGCTTTCTGCAAATTTGCCCTGTGACTTAAGAACTATGCGGGGGCCTGGGCTCCCCAAGTAGAAGCTAATCAATATATTAACTCTCAAACTATGTTGGGTGAATTGAGTAAAAACAAAAGAGATATTCTATTTATTGGAAGAAAGGAATCAACTTGAATTTTTGTATCCCATAAATAGAACAGCCAATTAATTAAATTATTCCCTATTCTCATTGCAGCAGACTCATAGTGAGTAGACCACCCAGAGGATGAATTTAGACTCTGGAGTAGGTGAGAACATGGCACATTGGGCACCTTACTTAAATCCTGAATCTTCTCATAGGGTTGATGTGACCATTAAACAAGGTAGCACATGGCAAACAGGTACCACAGTACCTAACACAAAATAGGAACTTAAGCATTATTCAGAAAGACCCTCCACACCAAAGAGTGTATTATAAAATTAACTGTCACTTTGTGACCTTTATATTCAAGGGAATTTTAAAAAATCTACAGCAAAAGCTTAATGCAAATAAGTTAATGTTTCATTGACAAAAAGGTGATCACAAAGTTACCCTGAGTGAATCAAAATCCCCAAATTCACTAGTTATCATCAATTTTATATAATCTCCTAAACAGAGTGTTTCTTGTGTGAATATTTTTCCTTATTTCTTTTCTTATTCCTTTTCTTATTTTTCCTTCTTATAATGAAGCCTCTGAGGTCTAGCTATGCCATCAAGATGTTCGAATATTTTCATTCAATTAAATTATGTAATGTGAAAATGAATGATGGCCAGGAGGCTGATGGCCAGTGTAATTCTGGTGAGGAATTATGTTTCACGCATTGGTTTATTTAGTTAGAATTTTCTTTGGGTAATAAAAATAGTGTTATATAAAAATTAGTTGTATCTAACCTCACACACACTGCCATAAATGACTCTGGCAAATCCTACACTCTGAGAGACAGTGACAAGTCTCCCAGAAGGCAATTTTACAGTAAAGTAGGGCTATCCCAAACCTGCTCAGAATGACTTCTTTTGGACAGCTGAATATTCCAGACAGCTGATTTAAAATAACAAAACAGTGAACATTTCAACTATTTGGATGTGAACATTTCAACTATTTGGATTGGAAGATTTTTTAATTGTGTCATACACTTACTTTTTTCTTAAACAGGTTGCATAAGGATTATGATGCAAACTTTTCTTCATGACACATTGTGACGTGGATGTTAAGGAATCAGATCCAGATCTTGGCATTTGAATGATTCCTTCCATGTTACTCCTGGATTCACTTTTCTTCTTATGAATTGGCCAAAAGCACAAGATATAATAATTCCAGGGACTTCCCTAGTGGTGCAGTGGTTAAGAATCTGCCTGCTAAGGCAGGGGACGTGGGTTCAAGCCCAGGTCCGGGAAGATCCCACATGCCGTGGAGCAACTAAGCCCGTGCGCCACAGCTACTGAGCCTGTGCTCTAGAGCCCGCATGACACAACTACTGAGCCTGTGTGCCACAACTACTGAAGCCCGCGTGCCTAGAGCCCCTGCTCCACAACAAGAGAAGCCACTGCTATGAGAAACCCGTGCACCGCAACAGAGAGTAGTCCCCGCTCCCGCAACTAGAGAAAAGCCCATGCAGTAACGAAAACCCAATGCAGCCAAAAATAAATAAATAAATAAATAAATAAAAAATTCCAATGACCAGCCACAGGGACACTGTTTTTGGCAGGGATACTCTCCAGATCAGCAAAGATGAAGGTCTCAGCAGACTCATCTTGCACCACCTTCGCCTCTTGCATTTTTGCAGAGTCCTCTGTGATCTGGCCTCTGTCATTCAGTGGGCAACCAGGAAAGGAACTCAGGGGACCCGTGAGGAGGCATTGAGAACCATGGCCCTTGTCTTTAGCAGTTTCTGTGGGTCAGTTGACTGTAGTTTGCAAATCCAGAAGGATGTCCCTCAAAATGTCCAGGTCACAAACTCATTGTCAGTGAAGGTGCGTGATAGCTTTTCTCCTCTACGTGCCAAAAGGTAAGGAGGGGGTGGTAAAGTTAGTAAAACTGGCCTTGGTTGTTGCCATTGCTGCATGAACTTGCATCCTAAATGGGAGGAGAGATGAAATGAAAAAATCTAAATTTAAAGAGGGGATCTAAGGCAGGGGCTGGCAAACTATGGCTTGGAGGCCAAATCCAGCCTGCTACCTGTTGTATGTAACCCACAATTAAAGAATGATTTTTATGTTTTTCATGGTTGAAAAAAAGTCAAAAGAAGAATATTTTATAACAATTGAAAATTGCATGAAATTCAAATTCCAGTGTCCATAAATAAAGTTTTATTGGAACACAGCCATGTCCACTCATTTACGTTCATCTATGGCTGTTTTTGTGCTACAACATCAGAGTTGAATCGTTATGACAGAGACCATATGGCCCACAAAGCCTAAAATATTTACTGTCAGGCATTTTTTACAGAAAAAGTTTGCTGACCACTGGTCTAGAAGAATAAATTTTCTTTGTCTTCTGCCTAGAAATTTCTTTTATTGGACAGAGAAGTAGGGCTTTCCATACTCATAAAAGCCCACCCACTCTTGTAAATAATGATGAAGAATTATCCCAAAATCTCAGGGGGGAAATACCAAGAATGTATATGTGTGTTTATGTGTACAGAAACTAAGTATTTAAAATACCTAAGTGTATTTCAAGCTGACCACCACATGTGATGATAATTATGAACATAAATTGTTCTTGTAAAAGGATAATATTTATTAAATTATGTCAGTAATTTAAACAACATATCTCAATTTTTGTAGCCTTTCCCCTAGCCAGCCAAGGGCATCCATTTTCCTCAGGGTATTCAGAGTTTGTTAAAACAGGAAAAAAAGAGAAAGCAAAGGTCAATGTCCTGGTTTAGACTACCAATATGGCATTTTTCTTTTTAAGTCCATAGAGAGACAATGGTCTTGAGAATCCTGAGGATTTTTAAAATTCCTTAAGCTCTCCTTTACTCATTAAGAGCTATGTCTGTGTGACTTCAGGCTTATGGTAAGTCATTGGTAGAAATAACTCAGTAAATCATGTAAGGAAAGACCTTGACCCATGGGAAAAAGGGAAAGCATCCCCCATCGGGCCCCAGTGGAGTATGGGTAAGAGCAGGGTACACATTTAAGAAGCAACTGGTGAGACAGGTGTGTTCTGGTTGCTCCTTTCCAAACCCAAGTCCCAGAGAAAACAGAGAGATGGGAAGGTGTCAGAAAATTCAGAGTAAGGTCAAGAGCAGAGTAGGGTTTGCCCCTTTCTCTGTTTGGGACTCTTGGGAGAGACAGCCATGATGTGTGGTTTTGCTCCAATGTGACGAAGCCAGTTAAAATGGCAGTGAGGGTGAACAGGCAAAGAGAGAGATTGAGCCAGCATCCCGGAAACTCTATTGGGTGCCTGTGTATTGTGGAGGGATCTAAAAGGTCCCTCATACTGAATGGAGCAACATGGAAAATGGTTGATGATGCTGGCTGGCGGGCTTTCTGTGTTGAGGGTGATTTACCCTGTAGCCAAGGGCCAGGGGTGCACCACGGCCCAAGACAAGCTAGACCTGAGGCAGGGGGTAGCAGGGGTGGGGGCAGGGTGGGGATATTCATAGCCCCAGTGAGAGCCAAGGCCAGGAAAGGGAGAATACCTCATGTGCTTCCCAACTACACACTTCTTCAGTGGACCAGCGCCCCGGCGAAAGGTAACAGTGAAGATCTGGAGAACTATGTGCATTCCAGACTCTCTCTCCTGTCCTGGAGCGCTGAGGCAAGCTGCTTCTCTCCTCCACCCCTTACAGTAAGGGGGAGGACCAGGGGCCAAAACAACCCTGAGAAAGAGATGAACTGCAACTGAATAAATAACTCAGAGGAAGCAGTCTTAAACTGGAAGAGCCTGATGCCTTTACTTAACTGCTTTAAATCCATGCATGACTCCTACCCATCCTCCCGCCGCATGCATTCCTAGCAAGGTCAGGACTGAAGGAGCAGTTATGGAAAATGGGCAGCCACCTTTACTTAGAACACAGGAGTAATAATGTGCTAAATATTTTGATTCTTCTGTTTTATTCAGCGTTGTGATGCAGTTTTGTTCTAAGTGGTGACTTTCAAATGTTTTGATCATACCCCTCTGTAAAAAAAAAAAATTTATATCCCTGTCTAGAACATATATACTTAACACAGATGCCTGAAATAAAATGGTGGGAAATCAAACTTACCTTTACTATGGTGACATACTCTCTATTTTGTATTCTATTCTTTTATTTATTTATTTATTTATTTATTTATTTATTTGTGGTACGTGGGCCTCTCACTGTTGTGGCCCCTCCCGTTGCGGAGCACAGGCTGCGGACGCGCAGGCTCAGCGGCCATGGCTCACGGGCCCAGCCGCTCCGCGGCATGTGGGATCTTCCCGGACCGGGGCACGAACCCGTGTCCCCTGCATCGGCAGGCGGACTCTCAACCACTGCGCCACCAGGGAAGCCCTCTATTCTATCTTTTAACAAATGCCATTTATGTCTCTGTAAATTGATTTCATGATCCACTCAATATGTTGTGACAGACAGCTTGGAATGTACAGTCCTAAAGGCCTAATGAGGTAAATAAAATATTTGTCCCTTCACGATATAGCCACAGGTGCTGTGCTTTCATATCATTCTATTTTGATAATTTTACCGCCCCCCTAATTGCAGGCAGCAGTCATTTATTAAAGCTGTCTCCATAATATTTATTGTAGTAGTCAAGATGCTTTCAATTATATATGATCAAAACCCAACCCAAACTGGCTTAAGCCAAAAGTGAATGTATTGTCTCGTGTTAACAGAGAAGATCAGGATATGGCAAGTTTCAAGCACAGCTGGATCCGGGACTCAAACATTTTAGGTATCTCCCTTTGATTCTTCTCTTGCCTCTGTGAGTTGGCCTTATTCTCAGTTAGGCCTTCTCTACAAGATAAGGATCATGTCTTCGACTGCCTCAAGCAAACATCTCCAGTGTTCACCCTCTACAAATAAGGGAAGCCCTCTGCAAATCTCATGGAACGATTCTGATTGGCCATGCTTGAGTCAAGTGCACACCCCTGAACCAATCACAAAGTCCAGGAAGACAGGAATTCTTATTGCTTCACTAAGGTCTCATGCCCAACCCTTAGCCAGGAGTGGAGTGCCATGATTGACAGTTCTTCCAGGCTCACATGGAATGGGGGAAAGTGGGTTACGTTATTAGACTAGGGGGAGGAATTCTACTCAGGCAAAGTGAAAAATCAAGAGGATAGATAGAGTACATATAGGAAGATAGGCCCTGTGTGAGGGTGTAAACCACTCTCATCAATAAAATAAGCTAAATTTAGTACCAGACTCTGTAAATTTTTCTTTTGCGGTACGCGGGCCTCTCACTGCTGTGGCCTCTCCCGCTGCGGAGCACAGGCTCCGGACACGCAGGCTCAGCGGCCATGGCTCACGGGCCCAGCCGCTCCGCGGCATGTGGGATCTTCCCGGACGGGGGCACGAACCCATGTTCACTGCATCCGCAGGCGGACTCTCAACCACTGCGCCACCAGGGAAGCCCCGTAAATTTTTATGTCTTCTTAGGAAGACAAGACTGCTGTGTAACAGGGTGGGAGCAGTGAAGATTATTTCCTGGATTTCCCCTGTCTTCAAGAGGGCTGAGGTTGCCAAATAGCTAAGTTCTAGATAGAAGACGCAGAATGGCACATAAACTAAAGAAATACTGAACCTTAGTTTTTTAAATACTAAACTGGAATAACCATGCAGACTGCTACAAATGTCGTCTCTACTTCAAGCCCAGTTCATGTGGAGAAGCCAAAAAAAGATGCCAAGGATGAGTTTTCTTCTTGTCCTTGATTACAAAAAATATGTTAAAGAAATATAAAGTGGAGGGATTGTACAGAATGAATGGTTGCATAAAATCAGATGGCGGGACAGACAAAGCAGAAAGAATTCCAAAGCACAGTTCTGAGGATAAGATGAAGGGCACATTACAGAGATGACAGTGTTGACCCATTTGCTGTAGGAGCGTGTAACACTGAGTTCATCTCCCATGCTGCATATGGATTGTGTCTGTTACATCCAATTGCTTTGGCTGGTGCCCTCAAACAACTCACAGCAGGTGTTTGCCAGCCAAGGTCAAGTGTGCATTCTGTATTCCTGAGACAGTGGAAACCTAGTTGACCCACAGGGTTGGAAATTAGAACCTTTGCCTCATTGACCCTTATGTTACCCACAGAGCTAACAAACTACAGGCTATTTAAATAAAGGAGAAAACTTAAAAGATACCTTTGACAGCCATTGTATAGCAGCTCTCAAAAGAATTCCGTATGATTTACAAACTTTAAGGGTGACAAAATTTTTCAAAACATTCTGCGTGGCTGGTAAGGATAAGAAGAGGCGTAAGAAAAGAAGACAAGCACCCTCTGTGTTTTCTTTCTCCTCTGTAAACCTTCCCCCCACCAGAAGAGCACATGGCCGCCAAGCAGCAACTCACCATTTTTTCCAGGATCAGTTCGCTTTCCGTGCTGCTCTAAACCCTGCTGAAAGCCAGCTCCTTGGGGAGCCCCAGGAATTGGGGCTAGCCTCTCTTCAGTCTGCAAGCACTGGGAAGGAAACGCCCCTTGCTGAGAAAGGGGTCACGTTGGTGGGGGGAGGAATCCATTTACTGTCAAGTAAGTTTCGGTTAAATACGGACGCCAATTAATTTAATTTATATTTCTGCATGAAAAATATCATTCTATTATACATGCACGGAAAGGAGGCCAGGAGCCCAGGTTAATAAATTACATCTCTACTGACATAATATAGGATCACAGACTAATCGGAGACTTATTAAATGCCCACCTGTGCTTGGGGCTACACCTTGTAGAAATCTAGCTGCAATAAGGTCTGTCCAGCAGGGCCGGTCCCTACCCTGTGATCATCTGACACCACCCTTATTCCCTCTTCTCCTAGCTTTAGTGCGTGTCTCAGGAGAACGACTCCAAAAATGAATAATCAATATTCAATTGCCGGTGGTTATGAATGGGCAATGGATGATGGAGAACTGTAAATTACCCCCTCAAATTAATCAGGGTAGAGGCCTATACTCGTTAGCAGGAAACGTGCCATGATTATTTCACTATAGATTCAAACCAGCTGGTAGTAGGTAATATCTACTGGTTCTGAAGCCCTTGCTCTGAGCCAGACTTGCTATATGTTTTATTTTGAATCCTTCCAAAAATCCTGCAAGGTAGGGGTTACTCCCTCCCACTCCCCTCATTTTAGAGACAGGGAAGCTGAGGTTTCAGCAGTGGAAATGACCCTGCTGAAGGTCACGTGATCAAAAAGAGGCACACGCAAGCCCAGACTTGTCTGACTCAAAACTGGAATGTTCTTTCTACTGTGCTGGCTGATTTTCTCTACATCACAGTTCTAGTCTCTTGGACAAGTTTCACCACTGTCTCCATGAGGGACTGGCTGGCGACTGCCCTATTCTAGGCAGTGCTGATACTCTGGACCGTTCTTGATGAGCTACGTTTGCAGTTAAATCACCAGGAGTTCACTCTACAAATATCCCCTGCCCTGGAAATTCACCCTGCTCGCCACTGACCCAGCTCCGAGATACTCAACTTGCTGCAGCTTTGTATGGTAGTGAGGCGGGTGTCTCGATTGTCACAAGTCCTCCGCCAGTTGTCTATTGTCTACAGTCAGTTACACTCAACATTTACTGAGCACTCACCATGTATCAGGTGTTCTGCTAGGTCCCAGGATACAATAATGAAAAAGGAGAAGGAGAAACCAATGGAGAAGAAGACAGATGCCCTATCACAGAATTACCATGAGGTATGGTAAGTGCTTAGAATTATTGAAGGAAATTAGTCATTTCATCATTTATGCAACTATTCCCTTTATGACTATTTATTTTCTGAGTCCCTGGGATGTGCCAGGCAACAGGTCCACTCTCTCATGTGTGAGCTGGGGCTCTGGTGGAGGCCACCAGCCTGAATCTGCCCACCCCCTCCTTCATCCCATCCCAGACTCCATCTTGCACTGCAGGGGCCTCTCATGTCCATGTCTGGACATCCTAGCCTGCCTTTACAAGTTTTTAACCATCTCCCCCTAGAACCACTTATGACCTGGAACAAGCTTTTGCGAACACTAGAAGCCAGCTTGGGTCTGTTTGGGTAGGGAGTGCTGGGGTCTTAAGGCCCAGAGAGTGGTAAAGAAAGGGAGGAAACGGGCTTTGGGTGGGCCAGTCCCGTTGGCTGTATTCATTCATTCTCCTGTGGGTAAGGGCAAGGGCAGAGAAGGCCCGGAGGGGTACAGAGGATGGGCCTCAGACCAGCAGCCTCTGCATCACCTGGAAACATGTTGGAAATGCAGAATCTCAGGCCCCTCCCCAGACGCTGGGAATCAAAATCTGCATCTTAACACGCCAGGTGATCCTTGTGCACTTGTGGTTTGAGAAACACTGCTCTAAGGGCCCTATGTCTAATCCCCTCTTCACAAACGAAGCGTCTGGGGCTAAGGAACAGGGCGGAGGGAGGGGCACAGCTTGGGGCTGGGCTGCTGGGGTCTGAGAGTACACATCTGGGCACCTTGTATCCTCTAGTGCTGAATAAGTGCCAAAGCAAATTTGAGAAAAAATACCTTTTCAGTAACTCCGATTGACAGGTTCCTGGATTAAGAGATTTCTAGTGAGTGATCCAAGCAAGAGGATTCTATTACGTCACAGGCGAAGTAATTAAAGGAAGGTTAGTGATAATACTTCACTCCAGGAAGAAACTGGAGGGAGGGCTGAGACACTTTTGTTTTTTATTTTATTTCTGGATCCAGTGCACATAGGCTGGAGGAGATTTCCATAGCCAAAGTTAATTGTCCTTTCTTTACTTATTTATTCCCTACTGCATTCCATTGGCCTTTTCTCCCCCTTTCCTTAGGGCATTTTAGTTCCCCACCCTTTCTGATACATCCATTTGGTCCTGTTTTTCTTCACTTCTCTGCATTTGCTTTTCTTAAGTCTTTCACTCTGCTCCAAACAACATAAAACAAAGAGAAGTGAATGGGACAAGGTTGAGAAATACGGTCCGGTGCCAGTTTTATCCTGCTACCGATTCCCATCTACTAAAAATTTTTTTAAAAATGTAATTTTTATTCATGTATAAAAATAGAAAGAATTGCACTTCCATTTTGCCAGTACCCTTCACCCAGTGACAATTATCAACATATTGTCAGTTGTGCTTCAGTTTCTCTATCCTATCTTCACATCTCCATTTCCTCCCTCCCTCCCTCCCTCCCTCTCTTTCTTCCTCCCTCCACTCTCCTTCTCTCTCTTTTCTTCTCCATATCCTCCTTCCCCCTCCTTCTTTCTCTCCCCCTCTCCCCTCCCCCCACTCTCTCTCTTTTTCTGGTGTTTATTAAAGCAAATCCCAGACATCATATCATTTAACTCATTTCCTATAGCATTTCCCGGAGGCCGTGAGGGCCACAAGAGAATGTAAGCTGAGGAAATGATCTCTTATGATTGCGTTCTTCACCAAAATATGGAATTTGTGTTACTGAGATAAGGGAAGATATAGAATTTCTTAAAACCTCGGCATAATACCCCAGATGGTGCAGATTGTATTTTCCATCTCCATGTCCTCTCCCTAGAGTCTTTGAGGGGGGTCTCTAAGAACTTTTTAATCTTCCTTTACTATGAAAGTAGTAACACAATAACAGCATCCTTGGATGTTTATAAACCTAAAAAGAAGGGTATGTTCTCTTCCTGTTTGCAAACAGCATTCTGAGAGCATCACTTCTGCAGCATAAATCTGTCGGTGTAGAACTTGAGGAGATCTTCTATGACAATGAACCAGACACACTCCCCGCCCCAACCCCATGCAAGCCCCCAGAGCTGATTGTTCTGATGGTATAAAGTTGCTTCAGATCAGGACCTAGATAAGAAAGCATGGCGTACAGTTGCTTTAATGTTCACACACATCAGATCTAAGGAGTATCAAGTACTTTGGAGGTTTGGTTATTTTCCATTAGTAAATATCCAACTAAATTTGAGTAAAATGTCTTCTAAATGAGTCAAACAGACAGGACTTTGAATGAGGGAATTAATTATAGCTCGTGTCCTAAGGAAAAGAATCCCACTGTGGCAGAGAGAATGTAATTAATGGGAGGTAAGTGCCAACAAATCATTCCCTAAAATATTAATGCTATCAAAGAACAGCTGGATAATGAGAGAAACTTGACCCTTGGGGGACTAGCAGAGGTTGCTGTAGAACTTTAGGTAGTTGTGATGTCATGGAATTCCTCTAAATTTAACAAAAATAATATTAAGAGGTGTGGTTCTGGGAAAGTTATTAGCAGTAAACATGCTTTTGTAGTTTTATCATCTTATTACGATCACTGTATCTCATTGTTTCTGTGGCTCTACATGACTTTTCTCCTTAATTGCTCAGGGTTTATACAATCCAAACAGCACTCCTTAAAAAAAACAAAAAAAACCCTTTACGGTGCTCTGTGACCACCTAGAGGGGTGGGATGGGGAGGGTGGGAGGGAGACGCAAGAGGGAGGAGATATGGGGACATATGTATATGTACAGCTGATTCGCTTTGTTATGCAGCAGAAACTAACACACCATTGTAAAGCAATTATACTCCAATAAAGATGTTAAAAAAAACCCAGCAACCTTTAGGGCTGGCAAGGATTTTTTTTTGTACGTAAAAACAGAGTACCTAAGAAATTTCTGCAAAAACAATTTCCCATATGCTTAAGTTCTTTAAGTCAAGAAAAACTGTCTCATTGTGGATAAAAGTCTGAACTTAATTTAGTTTTACTTAATAACATATTATTGTCCCAAGAAATATCTAAGGAAGCAATAAAATATTTACACAGTGCTATTTAACATCTGAAATGTTGGGCATTATTTTTGCATTCTCATAAATAAATGCTAATCCCAATATTTAAAATCAGAAATCAGAAGTGATTATTTACTTGGAATATCCTTGAGCATACATTTTAAAACAGAAACCGTTTCATTCAGAGTTAAAAAAAAAAAAAAGAAATATGCTTCTGTGAACGAACTCGGACCCTCGGGAAGCCGCGGGCTTGGTGAACGCTTTTGACCGCACACTTTTATGGCTGGTGCGCGGCAAACTTTGTCTTCTTTCACTCAACTTGCCAACAGCTAAATCAGTGACACGGGCATTCAGCGTGTTTGACAAATAGGTGGAGATACGCGGGACATATTCACACGTACGAATAAACGATGACAGGAAGTTCAGGATGCCGTAAAAATAAATTCTTGAGTTGAGCCCAGGTTTCACATAACGCCAGTTTCATAAGGCACTTACGCCGCCAAAGGAGCAGTGCCCCTGAAAATAGCACACGGGGGACACATCATTTAAATAAATGTGTTTCTTTGCCCGAACAGAAGTTCAGATCTGCTCAATTATCATTAATTTTGTTCTTTTATTTCTTTTGCGGGCGCGAATGGAGAAGTCGTGCTCTTTGAGGTTTTGCGAGCTGCCCTCGGCAGGCGGAGGTGACCGGCGATTCTTCGCCCGGTGGCGTTCGGGTTAGGGGGGCGGGGGAGAGTGCGAGTGTGTGTACATTTGTGAAACTGTGCCGTCCCTTCTGGAAAAAGTGGAAACTTAGGTGGAAAACTCAGCGCAGATGTGGGCGGGCCCTAGAAAGTATGCTATCCGCCCAGAACCCTCAGAACAGGTGTCCCAGGAACGAGGCCAGATCTGTGCAACAGACGACAGAAGATTCTACAAACCCCAGTTACCGAGTTCGTTTTTGATTACATCCCTAAAAAGCAAAGCCCTGGTCTCCACCCGCGCGCTAACGCGCGTGGATAGATGCAGAGACCCGGCGGCCCTGGCCCTCTGCGGAGTTTGCTGGGCTGTGCGAGAGCTGGAAGGTGTGCGTGGAGAGGGCCTGATGCCCCAGGTTTAGGGTAGAGTCCTGGGGGAGCGTGCTGGGCGGGGGTGGCCCGGAAAGGCGGAGGGGGGCGCGCGAACCAGAAGGCGCACAGGACCGGCGGTCGCGCCGCGCCCGCTGTGATTAGCCCCGGCGGCGCGCACCGGAGGCGGACTCTTTCTTAACCCTCGCTCTCTCCCCCTCCCTCTTCCTTTTTAAAGGACGCCGTGGAGGCAGAGCTGTCAGCAACCGGGAGGCCGTTTGTACTTGGCCGCGGCCAGGCGGACTCCAGCTCCCGTGACAGACAGGGGCGGGGGGCGGGGGGGCCGCCTGTCCCGGGGCTCCGCACGAGGGCATCTCCCATCCTCCTGCCTTCGGGCTCCGCTCTGGACCCGGCAACGGACGCAAGTCGGGGTACTGCGCGGCCCGGGAGTTGCCAGACCCGGGCGCGATGGCTCCCTTGAGGAGTGGGGCGGTAGGTGGCCGAGGGCTGGGCGCGCCCCTCGCGCCGGGAGCGTTATGAGCCGGGCAAAGGGCCGCTGCAGCAGCCCCATCCTCAGCCTCGGCCGGCGCCTTCCGCCGGCCCTTGCCCACTCGCCCCCGCGCACCATGCCGACCCCCGGCCTGTGGAGCCCGCCGTGCAGCCCCTTCCTTCTCTCTGGCCCCCGCTAAACCTCGCGGGAGTGGCCTTGGCCGCCGGGGCAGTTGCCCAGGCCGCGCCCCGGGGGGAGGCGGAACCGCGGGGCGCCCGGAGCCCCGGCTCAGCCCTTCGCTCTCCAGCCGCGTGCCCCTCTCGGCCGCCCAGCGCGTCCGCGGCGATGGGAGCGCTGCTGGCGCTCTGTCTCCTCTTGGGCTGGCTGCGCGGGGGTCCGGCGGACGCCCAGCAGTCCGGAGAGTACTGCCACGGCTGGGTGGACGTGCAGGGCAACTACCACGAGGGCTTCCAGTGCCCGGAGGATTTCGACACGCTGGACGCCACCATCTGCTGCGGATCGTGCGCGCTGCGCTACTGCTGCGCCGCGGCCGACGCCAGGCTGGAGCAGGGCGGCTGCACCAATGACCGCGGCGAGCTGGAGCACCCCGGCATCACGGCGCGTGAGTGCGGGCCCACGGGGGGCAGACCCCGCCCGGCCGCCCGGGCTGCCGTGTGTGCCGGCCGGTGTGCGCGCGGACAGGCGCGCCAGGCTTTCCCGGGTCTGAGCAAAGGGGAGGCTAGAGGTGGGAGGGTCAAGGGAGGAGTGGGTGGTCGCGTTTCAGGTCGGGCCCTATTCCTTTGCAGTCCCGATTCCCGCCACAAGCGGTTTCCGCGGGTCTGCCCAAGAGAAAAATTTCAAGGGACAGTGAGGACCGCGGAGCTTGCATCCGGTGACCCCGGGGAAGAGAGCGGGAGCCTCGGGCGCTCGCGACATTGCAGACAAGGGCTGTAGGGGCAGCGCAAGGCTGGACTTGGGTTTTAAAGGACGATGAGGGTGCCTCAGCGCGCGCCCTGGGCGCTCCGGGAGCTTTGAGAAGTGGCCATGGCGCAGGGAACGCAACTCTTGGGGCGCGCTTATCTGTAGCCTCACGGGCGTAAGGAACTTCAGACACTCTTTTTTTTTGGTGGCCTTTTGGTAGCGTTTCTAAGCCGCTGCCCTATTCTCCCGACTTCCTTTCATTTCTCTGCATCGAATTACCCTCTCCGGCCCACCCCCTATTGTCACGCTTTTCAGAAATGCCCAGGTCCTCCAGCTGGAGATTTAGAAACCGGGGTCGCAGGGGTTTCCCCGCCCCCTATTCTCACATCGGAAAACGCGGGTCAAATTTCCACTAACTTCAGAGCGGAATAAATCACGATCCCAGCAGAGAGATTTTACACCTTAAAAAAAAAAAAAAAGAAAAAAGTTTTCCACCTGAATCGGAACTTCAGGGCAACCCTTTAGAGCTACAGGCGATGGTTTTATGGCCGGGAAACCGGAGGAGCGGGCGCAGCTAAGGGCCGCGACACCCCAGAACTCCGGAGCGGAGGTCTGAGGCCGGCAAAAGACGGTCCCTGGGAAAGACGGGGAGAGGCTGGAGAGGTAATTGATGGCGCTGGAGCCCCCGTCCCCCTGAGACTGACAACCCAGAGGAAAGGGGGGCCTGCCCTTCCTTAGAACCCCATTAGACTTCCAAGGAATTTAACTTTGGAGGGCAAAATACCAATCTGCAGGATTGGGGAAGAGGCTTCTGGGAAAAAGATGTTCAGTGGAAAGGAGAGAACTCTAGGCCGGCCTGGCCTGTTAGGAAAATACAAACTCTTTCCGTGGCTTTACTCCACTCACCCTGGGGGGCCCGGTTGCTCTCTGCAGAGCAATCGTGAGTGCCCGGCCTCCAGCAGGGACTCCATCCCGGCCTCCTCGGGCGAGCTCTGCAGCAGATGAGGCAGTCTCCTCTCTCACCAAGGCTGGGTGGGATCTGAGGAAGTCTCAGGACCTGTGGCTCTCTCGCTCGCCAGCTTGTAACCTTGGGCAAGTTACTTAACTTCTCTGGGCCTCTTCTCAACTCTAAAATGGGCATATAGCTCTCAGAGGAGTTAGGTTGTGCATTAAAGGAGTGCATGAATGCTTAGCAAGGTGCTGAGTAAGTACTTCGTCCCTTTAGACTTGCCTTCCACAGGGCGCTGGGAAATGGGGCAGAATGGGTGAGCTTACACCCAGGAGCCCACAGATCTCGGGGTGGATAGTTACCTGTCGCTCATTGCCTGGGTGTCTTTGGGAAAGTCAACAACTCTCCAACGTGCTTCCACATCTGGAAAACAGAGAGTATCACGCCCACCTCACCGGGTCTCCGTGAATCCGACAAGAAATACGAAAGAGCCAGGCACACAGTAGGGCCTGTCAGTGCAGGCTTGCTTTCATCTACCTCTAAGCCAGAGGTTTGCATCCAAGAGTGGCTCTATCAGGCAGGGGACACACCTGGAGGATGGCCCCGGGGGTGCCTCCGGGGTAGGAAATTTTATGTCTGCCTTATATAGAGAAGGAAACTGGGGTTAACTCTGACGGGTGCTCTCCCGGAAAGTCTGGGCCACTAACACCAAGAACTGCATCACGATCTATCCAAGGTTCAGCCTGACCTTCCCAGAATTTGGGTGGGAATTGGGAGGCAGAAGCATGGCAGCTGGAGGAGGCATCCCAAATTGTTTCTGGAAAGAAGTATCCAGAGGTGACAACTTGTGATGCAGTAGCAGACACAGTTAATTGGGGCCCACTCTGGATTTCTTTATCCTGTGCTTTCTGTAGTCTTGTACATTCCTGGGGGTTTCATTTCACAGGCCCAGCTCTCTTTGCTTAGATTGGAGATTCTTGGATAGGATTTTCAGCCTTAGAGCCCTTAAGAGCCCCACCGTGATAAAACTACTAAAACCCAGATTGAAAACCAGTGTTATAGTAACCCCCCAAACTCATCCTTTCCCTCTCTCCAGTGCGTGAACGGGAGGATAGAGTCTGTTCCGACTTCCAGATGTGCAGTGTGATGGCTAATTGCTAACAGAGTCTACAGTATCAGTTTGCTTCCTCCCTGCTAGGAACAAGAATATTCCATCATCACAGTTTGCACTTCAGAGGTTGCCAGTCACAGGCTCTGAGACGCTGGGCTGACAAGGGTGGTGATGTGGACCTCCCACCTCCCACCCCTAAGCAGCCCAGAGTTCGGGAGACTCCAGTCCCAGCATCTGTGCCTGTTTTTGCCTTTTAGAGCCTGTGTACGTTCCCTTCCTGATCGTTGGCTCCATCTTCATCGCCTTCATCGTTCTGGGCTCTTTAGTGGCTGTTTATTGCTGCACCTGCTTGAGACCCAAGGAGCCCTCGCAGCAGCCAATCCGCTTCTCGCTCCGCACCTATCAGACGGAGACCCTTCCCATGATCCTGACCTCCACGAACCTCAGGGCACCTTCCAGGCAGTCCAGCACGGCCACCAGCTCCAGCTCCACAGGGGGCTCCATCCGAAGGTTCTCCTTTGCCAGGGCAGAGCCAGGCTGCCTGGTGCCCTCACCACCCCCGCCTTATACCACAGGCCACCCAATCCACCTGACCCAACCGTCCGGTTTCCTGGTGTCACCCCAGTACTTTGCTTACCCACTCCAGCAGGAGCCACCACTGCCTGGGAAGAGCTGTCCAGACTTCAGTTCCAGTTGACAGGCCATGGCTACAGATCCACCGCGTAGTGCAACGGCCGACCCACGGACACTGCTGCCACGGCCACCAGGATTTCTGAGGAAATTTCCCTTGAACCCAGCAATGTCATGGAGAAAAGCGCAAGGAAAATACAGCACCTTCTAATCTTGAGGTTCCTGGCTCCAGTCGCAGAATGGCTGTTAGAGAATTGCTTTCTGTCTTTGAAAACATGGTGACTATTACATTTCAATTTATGTTACTTTTATTCAAAATAGGCAGCAGTCCGACTTTAAAGTTACAAATTGGCTGAAGATGTTTTATTGGACAACTCAGCTATCCTGCTTAGAAAAGGCCTACGTTGTTCTTTTTTCATTATAAGTTGTGTAGTGAGTGATAATACAAATATATATATATAAATAAACCAAGAAATATACCTGATTGTAATTATTGAAGGTTCACTTAAAAATTAATTGCTAAGTAAACTGAGGGGACAGTGAACAACCTATTTATAATTTGGGGAGCAACTTAACTGTGAATATTATTAGCATCATGGGAACAGTTACTTTTTAAATTAATAGCTAAATTTTGTTTAAAATATAAGAGCGTCTTGAGAATACAAGATTTCAATAACCACATGAGAAGTTTAACATTTTACATATTTACTTAGATATTCATTGTAACAGAGATCTTTTGTAAAAGCATTTCCCCCACCCACCCGAGGGAATATTTATTGCAGACTTTTTGTTCAGCAACATTTAGTGTTTAAATGAAAGTTGGACAGTTGGTTCTTAAAACATTTATTTGTAAAATGACTTATGTACAAATGTAAAGATTTGTAATTTAATGTATTTACCACATTGACGGTACTAATTAGTAGTCGCACTGTCATTTTTTATGTTAATAATAAGTGTGGAGTTCAAAGTCCAGCTTTGGCTATAATCATCTGATATTATGTATCTTAAGTGCCACTGAATTCCATGTCTGATGACTAAATATTTGGGCATATATCCTGCTGGATTAGAATAAATAAAATCTTTTATGTTTTCGTGAAATCTCTTTGAAAGTTTAGATCAAAGTGCTTCATTTTATCGTCTTAATGATACTCTTTGCTATTCAATAAAAGGAAATGTCTTTGCCTAACACTTCATAATTTGAAATGAAAAAAATCCTACACTGATTTTGAATTGTGTTAGAAAGCTCTTTTCTGCAGCGGGACTCCTGAAAGCAGCCAAGGAAGTGAATTTTTATGGAGGTATCAGCCTGTGGGCTTCAGCCCTCGGATGTGTTATTTGCATAGATTTAAAACTTGGGACACTTCTCATAAGAATCTGATTTTTGGCTTCTCGTGGCAGGAAAAGAATGTGGCACCAAGGGTCCTGCTCTGCCAGGGGGTCAGGAGGTCCTTTTCAGAGAGGACAGTTGCCTTTGGCCAGCCTCCTGCCCGGTCTCCCCGACCTGGCTCATCTCCTTCAGTTTTGTTGCCTCCTGTCCCTTACGGATGTCCTTTGAAAACCCAGGTTTATATGAATTCATACTATCATATGACATCCTCCAGCTCTTGTCAAATACAGCTACTTAGAGGTGGAATTCTGACCTAGGGAAAGTCATCTGGCCTTGCCCTTTGCTTTCTAGTTGAGGAAACAAGTTGGAAGATACTATGCCTTTGCCCACTCTGATGGCAGAGGAGCTCTGACTTCTAGTCCCCTGCTTTCAATTAACAGTGGCCTGACTTCCAGGTATCCCAGGATAGCCCCAATAATCCAGGAATAAAGGGAAGGCAGGAAGGGAGAGCGGGAAGGAGGGAGGGAGGAAGGAGGGAAGGAGGGAGGGAGGGAGGGAGGGAGGGAGGGAGGGAGTAAAGGCTGAATGTGAAAGGATAAACATTTGTGAGAAGTTCTGGAACTCACTCCTGTGTTATTAGGCTGGCTTTATTTATGTTTGTTACATTCTGCTCCTTTGATATTTTAAAGTTAATCTTTACTGGGCTTTTATGACCCAAACACTATTCTAAATATTTACATGTACTAACTCATTTTATCTGTAAGCAATGCAACAGGGAGGTATTATAATTCCTATTTTTATAGATTTGGAAACCGAGGCACGCAGGAGTGTAGTAACTAGCCCAAGGTCCCGCAGCTAGTCAGTCCTGGAGCTGTACGCATAACCATATTCAAACAGCAAGGGAACAGGTTTGCTACACTGGCAACTCACACCCCAGAGGCGCTCTGCTGTTGATGTGATGTTTTTTCCAAATGAAGCAAAGTTTGGTCTTCTTTTGATTTGCACAGTTGTTTCATATCTGGAAAATTCAGTGTATGTTAAGGCAGTGGGGAAAACACTCTTTCAGTACGATGGGATTAGGTTTTTCCACCGAAAGGAATGGAGGGACATTTCAAAGTCATGCCCCTGGACATCAAATCTTTGTTGGGTGGACTGTCCCATGCATTGTAGGATCTCTGAAAAACAGAAGTTCCATATTTTGAAAAGTAGTTATGCAAATAATGGGTAACATTTATTAAGAACCATGTGTGTGCTGTATGACGTGTATCGCTTAATCTTCACAAACCATAAGTTGGGACTATTATCACACCTATTTTGCAGCTAAAGAAAGCAAAGCAGAAAGGTTGAACACTGTGCCCAAGGTCAACAATAACAGAGCCAGGATCTGAACCCAGGCAGTCTGCTTTGAAACTCTACATTAACTTTATGGCATGTACCTAGAAGGCCTAATTTTCTCAGGAAAAAATTATCCAACCTACTTTTCAGAAAATCTATTTGGGGAGGAGTGATTGACTGTAATATGGTACATACCCTGCAGATAGAGGGGATTGTAACCGTCAATAGGATTGGTGCTACATTATGAGAACATAGACTAATACAGAGCACAAGTAGAAACACTAGAGGACAAACATTTCTCCCTTTATACCTGAGACACTTGAGAGAGCAGAGGGTGATTTAGATGGATTTTGGAGTCAGAGTGTCTGGGTTAGTTTCCTGGGTCTGTTACCCATAAGCTGAGTGACTTTGGGCAACTTACTTTACATCACTGGGTCTCAGTTTTCTCATTTGTAAAATGAAGATGTTGATGGTACCCTATTGCTGAGGGTTGTCTTGACGAATCAGAAGTCAGAAGCACTCTCAAATCACTTGCAATCTAGAGGGGAGGGAGCTGTGTAGTAACTCCACGATACACAGTAGAAAGCAGATGAAATATCCCAGCATATAAATGCAGGACTGAGTTCTGTGGGAGGGCAGAGCCAACGCTGATTGGAGTGCAGGGGACAGAGAAAATGGCCCGACGGTTTGATAGAGTTAGTCCCTGGTAATCCATGGCCTCCTTCGATACCTGGCCAACTTCTCCTTATTAACTGCGACAGAGCACCCTCCCACCCTACACTCATGGCCTGTGGATTTATTTTATCATCTGCTTTAGAAAAATGTATTTAATAAATTTGCATTAAAATGGTTATTCACTCCAAACCCAACACATTGTATTTTTAGTTGTCCAAATGCATAGGTGTTCCCTCTTATTTTCCCACCTGTTTCTTTTTCATTGATGTTATTCTTAGCTATTCCTCATGGTGGAGAATTTGCCAGATTGACTTAAATCTATAGGAAATTTTCTCTCTAAAACCAGAAAACCAAAAAGTTTCCTGAAAGTATATACAATCACAATTAGGAGTACGATACATTTCACTGGGTCCAGATCAGTTTACCTGTGCATAACCTAAAAAGCTTATTTAGGATATGTTCAGGAAAAATAAGGATTTACTTACTTAACTATTAAGGGAACAAACTGTCCCATATTTTTATGTATAACACTTTCAAAATTGCAATTAAACAGTTATTAATGAAATTATTCTGACAGAGAATTTTTTATTTGAATTGCTGGTTATATAGTTTGTACTTGAAATAAAGACTGAACAGTAAAAAATATTTCATTTTCCAACAATTTTTATTAGCTTTCTAGTGAAATATCCAGGTTAGGAAGATCTTTCTTCACTAAAATGAGTGGCTCTGTATTACTGAAATGGAAGGTTTAGGTCTGAGATGCCATAAGCACATAAAAACAAACTTTAAATGGGGATGACGCATTGAATTTATGGGAATGTATTTCAAGTTTGCTGTTTCCTTATGGTGGTATTAGATGACAGTGCTTATTTTAAGGGGGATGGAGTTGAATGTGAAAATATTTGACATAATTCACAGGTAACTTTTCTGAACACTGTTTTGCTGTGGTTTTGCATGGGCGGGGGGACCCACACTCAATCGTTGCCCTTGGAAAGGCGGTGGGAAAGGAAGTCGGGCCCCAGACAGCAAAGCACACACTGCCCCTCGCTCTTATGAAACCAGAGGCTGCTCACATTGCTTGCCCAGCGCTTGCCTGTGAACTAATCCTGTTCTAGCAGTTTTCCAAATTGCATTTCAGTTCCTTTTACCAAACAATGGTTATTTTTGATTAAGCTCTTGTCCACGTTTCCAATGTTTCCTGTATATTTGTCTCACGTGGCAATTTTAGTATCTTCTGGTTTTACTTCCTTCAAATTTTATTAGCTAAATGCGGCCACTTTCTCATATACTTAAAAAATTTCGGTGGGTTTAGAAAACTGAAGACATTCACGCTATGTGAAAGGAAGGAGCCGTGAATTAGCTGTTGACTTAGAGACCGATTTAAATCTGTAATGAGGACAATCCTGGGAGGCTTTTCTGACTGAAGAATCAAAATATGGTGATTTTATTTTAAAAATTGTTTTTTTGATACTTAATTATCAACACTACCAGCTCATACAAAACTAGAGCTAATATACCCCACTTTATGTTGGGTTGAATGGGATTACAATGCAGGGATATTCTGTATATCACTGGGGTTGTAAACAAAATGTTAATATTGTTATTAAACAGATACACCTTCTCAGACTATAGTTAGAGCAGATTTGAGGGTTTTATAAAGCAATATAGTTTCTAAAACTAGCAATTAAATCTTGAACAATTTTCTTTATGTAATGGTAAAGTTTATTTCATTTTTAACAACAATCAGAGAACAAAATGTTTAAAATTTGCCATTTAAAACATGCACATTCACAAAAGGCCAATGACACATAACACTGCAAAGAATTGAATATTACTCGACTTTAATAACTATTTATAAAACAGTGCATTGAACATCGAGATAAACACACCTGAGAAAACTACTATAATCACAGATTCAATACTCTCCACTCATGCAGCTTCACAATTTCTACAGCAGTTTCAGCAGGAATGGTTTTTCATGGAGTTGAAAATACTATTTTATCTTTAATGCAAACTGCAGTTTTCCATAGTGGCTGCCTTCCAAGGCTGCTTTTTTTAACCTAATAAACTTGAAAATGTGAAAAATGAAGCTTGAAGTAGTAAAACAAACAACAAACAGTATTTACTGCATTTATGGCTTCTAGTCTAGAACCATGAAACATAAAAATATATACTTTTAAATATTCTGCTCACATCTTTGCAAGAGCAGATTTACCTATGGAAAGTTGCTGTTAATTCAAAGTAAGCAAGTATGAAATCTAGCTTTTTTTTTTTTCCTACTTAAGGGAGATTTATTTGCTGAGAAGTTTTGTGAGCTTTATTAAGAAAAGTTCTTAGAGGCAAGCTAAACAAAAGTTTCAATTAAATTAGTTCAAATTTGTTTGTAAAATAATTTACTTATTAAAAAAACATTGTGTGGAGGACCAATTAATTTGTCCACTGAATATGAAATTCCAGGTAGGCCATGAGAGACTTTTATAAGGCAGAAATAAACATCAAGATTTACAGCAATAGCCATGCACTGGCCTAGGCCACTTTACATATTAATTCATGCAAACCATAAACCTATCAAAAACACAGCTGCTCTCATATAGAAAATAAATCTAGACGAAAAATGGAAAACATTTATTTCCTTTCCTTCAAAATTTAACTTACATTCCATTTTAATAGCTGTTGAAGGCTAATTAAAATGCAGCAAAGTATAACAGTTTCACAAGTGACTTCAATTATTTTAACGTGAGAAAAATCAGACTATGGTCTCTTTAAGAGGCATTATAGAAATGCTGATCATTAAAAAGCATTTATTAGGCACCGAACTGCATGGTGTTACATTAAATAATTTACAAAAAAGAATTCCACAGGTCTGGTTCATATGATGTGAATAGGGTGGGAATTTTCTCAATGAATTTTGTACATAATTATAGATTTATTTGGTAATATAAGTTTTAGAACCAGGAAACATCAAAGGGCAAACTGCACAAAAATAAACACCAATGATTATTTAGCTTTGTAATAACGATGACATTTTTAGAAATAAAAAAATTGTGAATATGCAATCTAGTACTTTCAGAATGGCATTCGTTTCCTGAAAGAATATTTAAATGACAGATTACAAGTGCTGTACCGTGCACAAAATGCAGAACTATCACGTGACTTTCATACTGGATATTTAGAATGCAGAATTGCAAAACTAAAATATAAAATGTTATGACCAGAATAAGTGTTGATTTCTTGAATTCATTTTTTCCCCTGGAAATTAAGAGGAATCGCTGAGTCCATTCAATGACCATACAATTCATGTAAATGGCTAAGACTGAATAGAATACACATTCACCTGACTTCATTAGAAAAAGCTTTCAATTAACTTTGCCACGTTGCTGAAGCAGGCTCACGTCAGACAGAGTGGCGTGTGGGAGGGTAGGCAGCACATATGTCATTTAAAATTTACTACATTCCTGAGAAACACCATTTTCCTGCTAATAATTTCTACCATATAGCATCTTTCTGGGTGGGAGATACCAATATATTTTTATATGAGTATGTAAAACATTTAGAAAGTTCATGCTCAATATCACTGTGTACTAGTTAACACTAAAGAAGCAACCTCTAGCTTTTCAGGGGGAAATGAATGAGGATTTTCTGCAGTAAGTAGTATTTTCCGAATTGTAAACACTGTAAAGCAACGGTGTTAGCGTTTGCCGGAGTTCCAACAAGGGACTTTTTAATCGAGGAGTGTCCCTTATTTCAGAAAATACATGTTAAAAGTCACCTCAACTGTTTATTTTAATCCTGGTAAAACTCTGTTACTTCCCCCACCCAAGGTTAAAGAATCAGAGGGTTTTTCTCTAATGAACACTACAAAGTCACTGCAATTGCAATGTTATCTTTTAAGTTGTACCAAGGTGGTCACTCTTTGCTGCCTACTCCCAACTCCCACCCAAGAAGCTAAGAGACTGACTTAATGTTGATAATTCAAAAATAGATCCATTGGACCAAAAGGCATAAATTAGTCATGTTTCAGATCATGATCTTCCACATGATTAACCATGAGTCTTCCACTCATGTTGAAGGGCTCCACAGAAACGATCCAGTTTCAGGATAAAAATAAAGCGTTTCGTTTAAGTCATAAATTCAGTTCTATGACACTCATCACATTTTGATATTAAAGTTTTGGGGAAGGATGTCACCTCTGAGGTGAGGGGAAATGGAAGCAGCCCTTTTCTGGAACTGCTATGAAGTGTTCCTCCAGGGGGATGTACCTCATTCTTCTTCTTTTTAAAAAATCCTTATTCGTTGTACTTGATTTTTGTTTTTCATTTTTTTGTGGTTTGACCTCAACTCTCATCATGGAGGCCCAGAAAAGCTGCTCTGAATAGTCATTCAGTAGACAAAGACTGTGAAATCTGAATTTTGAACATGATCTTAGACCCTTACGCCTGTGGTCTTGTTAGATGTTTGAATTTATGATTTTCTTAATCTGATCCCCAAATGGGAAGGGTCTGGGAGTGAAGTATGTCAACTCCTTGTCCCCTTTAAGTTCAAATTATGTATGTTATAACCTCTCTTATGTGTAGAAAATGTGGGAGGCATACAGGTAACTAAATAGCTAAAAATACAGAGAAGGAAATAATATATAGCTGAATTTTAAATCTAGATTGAGAAAAAGGACGAAAAAGATGGGAGTTATTAAACTCAAGGAGTGATTTGAAAATCTCCTGTCTTCTCACTTGTAGTCGACTTATTTTTTTTTAAGAGGAAGTTGTACCAATTTTGCTGGTAAGTCCACTTAAAGGCAAACAGGCTTCTGAATACAAGGCAAAAAGTTTGCTTCAATCTCTGAGGTGTATCTGAAAGCTAGAATTCTTTTTATTTCCACATGAAAGCATTATGTTAAAAATAGTGTAGAAAACTGGTTGTGGTTTTTAAACAGCCCCTTCACCATTGATTGTTGGTGGCAAAATAGGCCTTCTCAGATGTCTTGGAAATGCTGAAAATAATTAAGCTGAACACACATTTTCAAGCATATTAACAAAAATCTACTTTTCTTTGTAAAGTTATAGGCTTGAGTACAATAGATGTGTTTAAAATGGGTAAAAGGTACTACTTATTTGTCCCAATTAGCAGTGTGTGACTAATTTTGGGAGCTGCTTGACTAGTGAACTGTGAAGTCATTCTCAGTCTTATGTACGGGGCAGTCACCGTAACACTGGGCGTGCCATTGAGGACAGCAGGCAGCTCGAGTGGGCAGTAATAGAGAAAACCAAAACACAGGACACAAGCTGAGTCTACGGACATTACAAAGGCCCATGCATTTATCCAACATGGTATTCCAAACACCTGGACAGAAGCATTGGGAATCTCACATAAATATGTAAGCGTATTTTTCTTAAAAGAGAAAACTCGAAGACAAAATGACATCAGTCTACAGCAGAAGCCAGGTTGTTAGAAAAATCTAAATGACAATGAAACCTCATTAGAAAGGATGGAGACATAAATACAGTTTTAAAAATCAGTTTCATAAAGACAGTCACATACCACGTGTGCACTGCAACTTGAACAAATAGACAAGACGAACGAGAAAGAAGCATTTGTAAGGCTAAAGGTGCAACATCACAGATTTTAGTAGCAAATGCCTTGAAATACTCGTTTTTGCAAATCACTCTTAGATTTGTAAAGTCAGGCATGCAGATCTTACAGCAGAACTAGAGGTAAACCTTCTCTTAAATTTCTGGGCAAATGACTACTGAATGACAAATACATTTATTAAACTTCTTTGGCAAACATTTATAGTGACAATTTTTGACACAAACACATTATTATTAATGTCTTGTTTAGAAATTTTGCTCAGTGAGTCGCTTCCTTAAGAAGGCTGGTTTTTCTCAGCATATTCTGAAATCTAAAATGGATATCAAGGAGTCCCTTTAACTTACTACCATTTTAGAGATTTGTAAAGGTCGGTCGCTTTGTGGTATATCCAAGACACTGATAGTTAGTGGCAGCCCCAGAGTAACAGCATAAGAATGCTGACCTATTCTCAGTTTAAGAAAACACTCTGGCAAGATACAAGGTCATTTTCCATTTCTGTTTACAAAGACTTAGTAAATACTTTAGAAAATCTGAAAGAGATGGTGTTACAGTGTAGTTGCACAGTGCTTATGTCTATAATATACATGAATCTGAATGTCAGTCAATGAGATGAGTTCAGATCCATTTCCCCTCCTTGGCCCAGGCTGGAATTGGTCAGCAGATTCTGGTGAAGACCTGGGAGCTCCCCTTCGAGATGTGTCAGAGCTGGCCTCTCATCCCTCCCCCCGTCACCACTCATCGGGTCTCTGCTTTGTGGTATCATACGCTCTAATCACTTCAGACTGTGAGACGATTCCATTTTCATCTTGAGAGAAAGCATACCCGTCTGTAAGTTAAAGATAAAATAGAAATGGTCATCTTGAAGTCGTTGGAAATCTCTGTTATTCTGAGTGTTGAGCGCTCATTTCCTAACTTGGGGAACTAATGCATCCCTCCCACCTTTAAAAGCATGAAGACACTAGTTTTTAAAGTCTGTAAAAGGTATAGACTCAACTGCAAAATGAAGAGTGAGATGATGGTAGCTTAGATTCTAGGAGCTGTGTTCCCTAGACGAACAGATGCTCTCGGCCCCCCTCAATTCTCCCTTCAGCATCTCAAGTCCAGCCCCTCTAATGTCTGCTTCCTGACTAGCAGAGGGGTGGGGAGTGCAGTCAAGTGGGTGCGTGTATTCCATATAGATCAGGCGGATGAGAGGGAAGGAAGAATAAAAGCAAGGGAGAGGAGGAGATAAACACACACAACTTCGAATAGTGGAAGCGTGCTCTCCTTCCCTCAGAAGACATTATTCTGGGCTCTCAGCATCTACAAATAAACTCACTCATGCCCCAGCCTGGTCCAAGGGGGCTTGGGGATAAGAAATGACCTCCAAGGGAATCACATCTTTAGAAAAGGCCTCTTGAAGTATAAAGAGCAAAAGCATTAAACATGAGTATATATAAATGAAAATAAATTACATGTGGAAATAACATGAAACAAATGATATATTACTAACACACATACATTTACCACAGGGCTTTATATACTATATTCTTTTTTAGATCCTTGAAATGTTAAGAGGGTGTGATACCTAATAATTTCTTACAACTCTAAATATTCATAAATATTTTTGAAGGGGAAAATACATGTTTCAATTGTGCGATGTTTCACATACATGTCATTGTGTATGAAAGCTGAAAAGGCTCTTGCAAAGTTATTCAAGTAGGAAAGATAACAATACAGAGTGAGCTTTTAAGAGTTAAGATTTATTTCACTGGTTCTTTTTAAGACTTAAGGAAACAAGGGGCATGCCGGAATATTTTTCTTGAAGTGAAAGCAGCAAGATTTTCAAATGCTCTATCTCTTTTGCTGAAAGTGAGATGGCTGTGGTCAAAGGATTCTTTAAACATTTGTTATTTATATAACATGTTGCAAATGTGCAAAACTTGTTTTAGGTGTTAACTGTAAATAGTTAAATATCTCTAAAGTTAAAATACTGCTCTCAGATCCTATGAGGTAATGGCAGAGGATGTGTTTAAAAAATAGAACTCAAATACTTACGGAGCAGGTTTTGTTGCAATGATTCTGATGGGTACAAGTTCACGTGGTTCTTCTTAAAGACATTCTTGAGCAGTTGCGCCCTCTCCGTGAGGCTGCAGAACAGGTGCAAACGTGTGAAATGAATTATCAACTCGGTGGAGAACCCAGAGAGCCCACAGGACCACCAGAGAGAGTCAGACTGACACAAAAGATTGCTTGAGAAATCCGGAGTCTAGTGATTATTTCAACTCCATTTTCTCAGGCAGCAAATGAGGTTTCAAGTACTGGATACTTTTGAGGCCATTTTTTCCCCCCCTGACAGCTAAGGAGAGTTTTGTCCCCAGTAGTCCAGTCAAAAGATTTCCCCACCCCCAGTTATATTTAAGTCAAATACAGACACAGAACCTGCACAATATAATTAATAAAAAATACAAACTCTACCAGTTGTGTTAGTGGCTTCTAAAATCTTGGAATTTAGATTTACTACATATAGCAAGCATGGCATTTTAGAATTAAAAAAATTAACCATTACTATACCTTTTTCCTACTTTGCACATATTCTGGTGTAAAATAATTTTTTTTATTTATACAGAAAAATCTGAAAAATTATGCAAAGAAGAAATTTCACAGACTTTTTAATTAGAAAAATTCCATTACCACTCTAATATGGTATGAAATGTGTTCCTTAATTTCATTTTAAAATAAAAAAGCTGTTTTCAGAAAATAATTTACTAGGTAAAGTGACAAGAAAAAACACATTTTCCAATAAACGTTTAGAAGAATCTTCTCTGCAGAAACAAACCCATGTAATTATGTAACTTCTAAAAGCAGAATGTAAGAAATAATGCATCTGTTTTTCTCCCCTGCACACAGAACAGTGTTTCACCCAGTAGGGAGTCAAATACTTGTCGGATAGATGAATTTGAGTAATAATTCCAAAGTGCACTTTTAAACATCATCAATCCTCCCAATCATGCCGTTTCTCCATTGGCTGATTTATAAAACTTTGCTTTGATATCAAACACATAACAAGCATGAAGAGCTAATAAATAATCCACATGTGTTGCAGCAAATGTTTATGCAATTTTGTTTTAATCACTGGAATTGACTCAGTGGACAAATTTCCATCTTTTAGTTTCCCCACTTTAAAGCTTTAGTTAACTGCTGTAAGTTATGTTAGTTCTGTATTTTGCCAATTTTTTTAGACCCCGAAAGGGAACAATGTTTATCATATGCAAAAAAAAGGATCATCTGCAAAATGAACTCATTGTAATTACACAAACATTTAGGCTTTTGCTGAAATAAAATATTTAGAAATGTTGACATCTGTAGTAGTCTTACACACATTTTTAAAAGTCTAGGGGTGTTAACTGCTATTTATTAGACATATTTTATTGTCACTGGGAATTAAGGCAAGAAAGCTAATTAATCTTAAAACTCCAGTGGTTTTGCAACAATTTGTAAAACTTGTTTTTGCTAGTGAAATAAACAGATATGGGGAATGAGAAGGAGCCATTTTTACAGAGTGACTTTTCTTACTCTGCTCTTAAAATGATCTACCGTTACAGACCCGGGGACTCACAGGGACACTAAAATATGTAACCGCTTTGAGGAAGTCGGCAGCTTTAGCAGCAGGTGGTCTGATGTTGTTAGCAGAGCATCGTGGATGGGGTGCTTGGCAAGTCTCTGGTGTTTAAAACTGAAATGACTACAGAAGACTAGAGGACGGCAATGTATCATGCTAGAGCTTCTTCTTCCCAAAATACGTTTTCCAGGTTTCGGGCTGGCCTTCCTGAATGCATGATACTTTAATACTACAACATGATACTTTAATATTACAATTATGGAAGCGATAAGAAGGCAGATGTGAGAATTGCCCCTTTCATATTATGGCAACCTAAATATATGAGATAATGTAATTTTGTTTTGTAACGGTTCATATAAGGCTAGTTCATCACTCAGCTGTTACATCAAGTTAATGTCTAGTGTTAAAAAAAAAAGCAGAAAAGTCTCTTTCTGGGGAAAGAAGCACACTACTGTGGAAAGAGCCTGGGCTTTGCAGTCTTACTTTGGTTTAATTCTGAGTCTGTTACTTATTAGCTGGGTCACCTTAGGCAACCTTTCTTGGACATCTCATGGAGAACAGGACAATTCCTAACCTCAGGCTGACAGGAGGATTCAGGGAGTTGTATAGCTTCATCCACAGTTACTGGTACTCAGGAACCACTCAACACTTAGAAGCACTAGTTCTTCCCACCCTTACCATCCCCCAGATCCCACGGAATTTATTATTTAAAAAACCCCAACTAGAACAGAGATCATCACGAAACAAAAGATACTCTGCGAGGCTCATTTCTGATGCCTTGGTTTATATTCAACATTACCTCAACAAGAAGTCTATTGCTGAACATGAGTTTTAACTTATAATGCCCCTCACTCCACTTCCTTAGGAAAACTACTAGGTTTTTTTTTTGTGTTTTGCTTTTTGCCTTGGCTACGCTGGACCTCTTGATAGAACAAAAACTCCCTCCTCAGAATATAAATGCCGTTCATGGGAGGGTGCTTTATAAATAATAACTGATGATGATTTGTATCTCTCTAGTCCTATCCCACTTTTCGAGAACTACTCATCATTTCAAAGTTATGCAGTTTCTGTACCATCAATGTTTATGGGTACTGATATCACTATCAAGCCACGTTATAAAATACACTGGTAACATGTTAACATTAATAGACATGTTAAAAGTTTAGTTTTTGTTGAACAGTTTAACACAGTGTGAGGAGAAAAAAAGACTCTAGGATGCCTTCTAACTAAAACCACATCTTATTCACAACTCTCGTTCAGTAGTTTTACTCAATTTGTAGGGTCTTTCACGTACATACCAAGCTATGTAAATTTTTGATTTATTTAATGCAATCACACAATTACCACTTACGTTATTTCCAAACCTGTTAAAATGCTGCAACTTAGATATCTGATGAGGTGAGGTGGAAATATACCACGTTTTAAAATAAAATTTCATTTAGAAATACTAAAAAAAAACCCCGTAAAAACTCATTTACTTGTCCTGGAACATGTTGTCTTAAGGTATTTTCAGTTATCTTTGAAGAGTGGTCAATTTGCATTTGTTGTTTTATTGGGTTGCCAAGCTGTTTTCATTCATTCATGAAATGTTTTAGTGCATAGCATACGACAGCTGTCCTGTAGTAGGCAGTGGTGGTGGGGAGATGAACGATGAATATAAGAAACCTAAGTAATCTCTGCTCTGGAGGAGGTATTTCATCGTTCTGTCACGTTTCTTTACAAATGTTGGATGGAACCCTTATCACAGGGATGAGAGTAGGCTGGGGGAAAACATTTGATATGTCCTCCTATCCTAATCACCTCCCCACCGACCCCGCGCCTCCGCCCCAGCCTCAAAGAAATTTATGTAATCCTGATATAAAACCCAGGTGAAAATTGAAAAATATAGTTTCTTTTCTATTAGTTCTGGGGCAATGTTAAAATTGCTTTTCATTAAGGTAAACAATACAGAAAAAAGCTGGGAGAGAACACCATCACCACCCCCATGACCAAATGATCTGACATCCATACTTCCCTACTGTCTTTTTTAAAGCGAAGGCTGTGGGCCACACAGTGGTGATGGACAAATTAATAAGGACTGACCTGAAGATCTTGGGCTAAAATTCTATTTAGTAACGGCTGATGATGATATGCTGGCTAATGTCTACAGTTAGATACAAAAAATTATGAGACTCATTATTCATACTGCCTTACTATAAGATGCATTGCTTCACACACACGTGAAAGGTATCCAGTAATAACTGCCCTGTCTCTAATGAGCCCATTGTCCACAACCCCTTATTTTAAATCTTTGGGATTCTGAATTCACATTTTGTTTTGTTTTGTTTTAGAAAAAGTAATATGTTACACACAATGTGTAGATGTAATACTCCCAAGTGGCATCTTAGAGGCCCATATTCCAAAAATTAATATTCCTGCTATAAAATACAGGAATATTACATTGTAGAAAAATAAACATGATCAATGTATTTATAGTACAAATTGTTTTGGTTCTTCCAGCAAACTTTGCTATAAGCCTATGGAAAAAATTGAATTTCAAAGTTTTTTGGACTTTGGGAATGAAGATGCTTCAGCTCCCTAGTGTTGGAGCACGTCCACATAAAGTAAAAGCAAAGAACTGGATCTCACAGCTTAAAGTCATTTTCTTAACACGCAAAAATAAGCCATGGCTACACAGTATTAGGAATAAGGTTTGGCTTTATTCTCCCAATTTTTTAGATTTAAACTGATTTCTACCATAACCCATGGCTCAAAAGCAATATACTTAAACGATGAAACATACTTTTTCCTCAAAATTTCGATGTAAAATTAAAATATATCTAATTTGCTGGAAATTATGATAAGTGGCATACTATTTCTATAAAAAGGACTAATTCTTTTAACCAAGGTGTTCCAATTTTTGAAAATGAGTAGAGACGAGAAATAAATTCTTATAAATACTAATCTGGATACGGTGCTTACAAGTAAGTTATAGTTTCTCTGACACTCTTTCATTTTACATCTAGGTTGACTTCATAGTAGTGCTTAGTGAAGATTAAAAAAATTGGGATGATCAACCCGCAAGATCTTTCTTAAGAATTGCATCATTCTATGACAAAAAACGTAAACAATCATTAACGCTAGGCGTTACTAGTTTGGGAAGTGTAACCTATATACTTCTATGTTCTTGTTATCACATTTTAATTTAATTACCCACAGGTCAACCCCACTACTCAACTATCCTTTCACCCACCCTTTCATTCGTTCGTTCATTCATTCCTTAGTTAACTCTCTTGGCCATACATTCATCCACTCAACAAATATTGACTGAGTGCTACTATGTTCCTGGCTCTGTGGCCGGTTCTGGGTTGCAGTTAAGACCAGGACAGAGGCCTCTCCTACAAGGAGCTCCGTCTAGTAGGGGAGACGAACAAGCATAGGGTGAACAAATACACTATATCATAATGCAATAAACGTAAAAACAGAAGAACAAACAAGATACAGAGATAGCAGAATAAGAATTGATTTTATCTGTGAAAAGCTGAGGGAATTGCATTTGGACTGGGTTTTGAAAGCTAGGAATTGGATTACCCAGTCTGTAAGGGGTATCAGCTCTAGACAAGGAACAGCATGTGTGGAGACCGGGAGGCGTAAAATAATGTGGTGTTTTGGCACTCAGGGAAGCCTGGTATCACTAGAATACACAGAAATCACTATTTCTTCCTCTTTGAAAAATGCAGATGAAATTAGCTAGTTTTTTGAAATTTGACATGAGTCTTATTCTCCAAGGTTTCTGAAAGAGTTCTATCAATAAAATCTATCTGACAATTTCTAAACTGCCTCAGAATGTAGTTTGGTGTTAAGACTTTTCCAACCAGTTGCTACTTTTCCCCTTTCACAGATCTTTTTCTCCCCCTTCCTCTAGCTACCGTTTAGCAGGGAGACACCATGCCGCACTGACCATCGCCATCCTTCTCTTCACCGATTGGCAGCAACGGCAACACAGGGTCCCTACTGTACTAGGGGTTTTTGTCTGGGGTATTCAGCTAACATCTAACTTAGTCCTGAGTCCTTAAGAAAAGCTGAACAGCTGTTTTAGGCAAATGAGCTGAGCAGCAGCAGGAAATTTATCAGATGCATTTTCTTGGAGAAGCTGGTTGTCAGATACGGCGGAATTCACTTCTTTCCTTCTAGGTTCTCTGACTTATTTAATGTGAGGGACTACACACATCACAGACTCAGGTCTTTAGGACCCAGAGGTCAGAGGTCATCACATGGAACCCTCAGCCTGACTTACGAATTGCTGAAGTCACCGATATACTATAAACGATGGAAAACCAGTATCACATGGAGGGGCTTAACGTAGGTTTTATTAACATACAAATAGGAGAAATTTACTAAGGGTAGTAACAATGCTATCAGTACACTTTCCCTAATAATTGTGAATAAATATTTTGGTTCACAATTTTGTGAGCTAGAACTCTTACCACATCCTTTTTACAGCTAGAGTGAAAGAGGGAAAAAACATTTACTGAGGAACTAGTTATGAAAGGCAATAGAATAGATGTTGACTTGGAGGTGAAGGGAAGAGATGAGGAGAAGGTGGAGGGAGGAGTAGCTACACCTGTAACCGCAAAGGTAGCAGCCCATCAGGTACACAGGGACACCAACTCGGAGAGGCTACGAACTGTCATGTTAGCGGCAGGGTAGTTTTGCTGCCATCCTACGTTCTTGAAAAGCAGCAGCAGCAGGAGGCGGAATAGTGCATGGTTAGCAACAGGGTTTCTAGAATCAACTGACATGGGCTCAAGGCCCAGCGTGGTCATTTCTGACCTTGAGAACCTGGTCTGTCTAAGCCCCGGTTTCCTCATCTGGAAAAACTGGGGATGATGGATTTGTACAGGGTCGTTGTAATGCAATAGTACCTGTGAAGTGAGGAGTGCAGCACCCAGCACGTGGTGCACGCCCCACAGATGCCAGTGCTGTTATTTTTAAGAGAGGCACAGACTGGCGTGTGACGTGCTCCTTCGGCCTAATGAGAGCACGAGAGGGCGGGAAGCCAAGGTCTCAGCCTGAGTTCCCAGTCTGACACTCCACTGTGTCAAACTGACTAACAACAGTGAACCACGATGAAGGTGACACAGACCAGGGCAAAACGTTTCCTATGGTTGAGACAAAACTTTAGCTCACTTTAGTGTGATGAAAGACAGAAAGAATAAATTCCTCGTATTTTCTTCATAATTGTGGTGTATCACAGAGTGCTTTCATATAAGTTTAAATTCTTTTCTATAATGTTTTGTGAAATTTAGTCAATTCAATTAGCTTTCTAACCTTGCTTTTTTGCGGGGCGGGGGGCGGTAAGGAGGACTTGGAAGACATAACTGACTTCATATATGACAGACATATGCCCAGGTCAGTTCCTAACAATGTACTGAACCACAAAGGTAACTGTGGGAGAGCTGACTTTATGTCAAGCTCTGATTTTGACTATATTCTACTGTGTTATTTTTTTTTCTTTTTCAGTTTAATAATAAACACTATTTGTACCTACCATTTATTGAGTGCTCATTAAGCACCAGATGGCAAGCCACCTGCTTTATCCACAGTATTTTATCCAATTCTCACAACTGGCCATGAGGGAGGTATTATCACTCCCATTGTACAGATGAGAAAATTGAGGCTCAGCAGCACTAAGCAACTTGGCTAAGGTCACCTGCAGCTTAGTGAAGAAAGATGTGATCTGAATCTGCATCTCTCTGACTGCAAAATTTGTCAGTGACACTGCTAGCTCCATGTTAACAGATAAACACGTTTAACTGCTTATTTCCAACCACTAGCAAAAGACATTTAAAGTTCACTTGGAAAAGAACATATTCAGGGCATATTTTACCTTTTCCCAAGCACAACTGCTCCTGGGTCTTGAGATTTTGCCTCCAGCTCCTGAACTTCATCCACTAATGTTTTAAAAGCAGTCCTCTTGATACTGCAAAAAAAAAAAGGGTAGAAGTATTCGTGTGAAGATTTAAGACTTTATGAAACTAGTTTTGATCATGCTGCTGCTAAGTACAACAGTAACCAGTGTACAAGCAATTTTTCCATAGAATCTAAAAAACTACAGTAGGGACTCCCCTGGTGGCGCAGTGGTTAAGGATCTGCCTGCCAATGCAGGGGACATGGGTTCGAGCCCTGGTCTGGGAAGATCCCACTTGCCGCAGAGCAACTAAGCCCGTGTGCCACAACTGAGCCCGCACACTAGAGCCCGTGAGCCACAACTACTGAGCCCGTGTGCCACAACTACTGAAGCCCGCGAACCTAAAGGCTGTGCTCCACAATAAGAGAAGCCAATGCAATGAGAAGCCTGCGCACTGCAACGAAGAGTAGCCCCCGCTCGCTGCAACTAGAGAAAGCCCGCGCGCAGCAACAAAGACCCAACACAGCCAAAAATAAATAAATAAATTTATTAAAAAAAAAAAAGACTACAGTAATTCTGGGCATTAATATAATTATAGAAACAATAGTCATAAAATAAATGGTTTACGTTTACAATATTAAAACTCTCAGTTATTAAATAAGCATCACATTAACTAACATTAATGATATCTTTTTTGTGGGAAGAGAGGATACTTTAAAACTTATAATCCTTGAGAAAGATTAGTAAAGTTGTAGTTTCTTCTATTCTGTTTTATACATGTTTAGAATCAGGCAAGCAAAAATTCCCTTTCACAACTACTGTTCACTAAAAATTTATATATATATGTATTTGGAGGTAAAAGAGTTTTTTCTTCTACCTCGAATGGGTTTTTCAGGCTGATTAACAAAAATGTTAATTGAAGCTACCTGCTTTACTTCTGTTCGCTCTTTTAAACTAACTTAGTTTTCTAATTCTTCAATCACTCCTTTCTTCTTTATGTAGAATTAATATTACTAATTCCTATTCTGTAAGCTCTACACTAGAGTTAATGTTACAACTAGAGAAATCTGAGGATTAAGATGCATCTGTGTTGTTAATGACATAACTGAGCATTATACTTACACTTTGTACACCACGTCAAGAAGCAAAGAGGCCACAGGGATAAATAACAGGCCAGTCCAAAAGACTCCGGAACTGAACAACATGGCTGCCTGAGTAAAAAGCATCAGAAACAGTATTACTTTAAAAACCAAGAAACACATCATTCATGTTTAGTTTTCATATGATTTCAAGTAAAATAATTTTAAGAATCTCATTCTGCAAGAGAGTATACAATAACTCTGAATTCACACTTGTGAAATATTTGGAATTAAAAGCCAAACATATTAAAACATGCATTTACTACATTTCTTTTTTTCCTTCAAGTAGCCAATACAACAAAGTTTTATCATGTGCCAAATCTTTTCATATTTTTATGTGAAATTTTTATTACTGTGATCAAAATAAGGAGTAATAAACTTTGACCTTCTTTTATAACTCAGAATATAAAAATTTATCTTTTTGAGCAAACTTCAAACATACACTGGATTAAATTCTCTTATAATACAACATGGAAAATCAATCCTAATTAAAAGCTACATTTACTATTTCTGGCACATAAAAATTTGCTTTTCTAAAATATTGCATGATACTAAAAGATCATCCAGATAAATCATGAATACAGTATAAACAAATTAATTAAGGAATCTATGAAAAATAACAATTTGATATTAGATAGGAATAATATTAATTTTTGTTCAAAGATTTACATAACTTGTTTCGGTGCATCCTGTTATTGCTAAAGTCAAGCCAAACGTTTAGTATGTAAAACCCAAATAAAAATGTATTAAAATAACTTTAAGCATTCCTTTGTATTAAATCCCAAATTGCTATATCAGAGCCTTTGGGGTTGCAAAGAAAATGATTCTATAATAAAAATCAACAAATTCTATTAGTTATTTGCGATTATAATAAAAAAATCCCTTTATAATGTAATTAGATTACTAGAGCGTAAAAGGGATAGTGTTATATAATAAAACCAAAAGGGATATTTTGCTTCACTTCGAGTCTATTTGTTTATCAAGAATAAATTTGCAGTACCTATTTAAATCCATAAACGTATTGTTATAACTCCATTCTGAAGTAGCCAACCAACGCACACACATTTACATCCCATTAAAACTCACGCAAGAAATTTTTTTTTTTAACCAGGTCAGGAATTAAAAATGATTTAGAGTTTAATTTGTATAGGCAGGTTCACAATTACACATAAACAGTCCTAATCAATCAATCCTTATCAAATACAAAGGTTACTAATTTTAAGTTGTGTTTCAGATTACCTATTCATTTTGACTCTCAACTGGAGACCAGGAGCTGCTGTTTAAAATTTTTTCTACATGAACACAAGCTTATTGATACGGACTCTTGGTACAAGGATACTCAGGTTTCCCTCTATCTAGGCTGACACAGCTCTGAACACAACGTTAAAATAAGAACATGCTATTACCCAAAATTTCAGAAAGTAAATGTTGCCACGTGGATTCAATGGAATAGCACCCACATTGTAGATACCACCAAGACAAAAGATATTCACATAAAAGTCATTTTATTTTATAAGCAAAACATGATCTTCGACATGCTTGCTGACATCCTCAATAGTGAAAACCAACAGTAACTGTGTAATAGGAAATGTCCATCAAGTCAGTGGGTTTTGTTTAGTTGGAAGGAAGCTTTTGAGTTAGGTAATGACTGCAAAACGGCACATTTCTTTTTCCTTCTACGGGAAAAAGGTAAGATGAGATTCTAAGTCATGTAACTGAAAATACCTCTTTTACTTGGCTTAATTTTATAATCTCTTTTAATTTGGGGGCAAGAGAAGAAAGATTTATTCTCGCCTTTGCCACCCTGTATTAAATGTCCACTGGTGGTGAAGGAGGCCGCTAATTCTGACCATTGTAATGTTAACTATGACGGGGAGACTGGCGCCCACTATTCAGTCCACCAGCCTTTGGCTTTGCAAATGAACGCCATGAATTGAAGGGAAAGAAGTTTTTCTGCGTCATATCTGAAAGCCTGTCAGATTTTTTTTTTCTTTTGCAGAGTTAATCCAAACCTAAAAGATTTAAAGCCGACATTCGCATTAAAGACAGAGAGCCTCTTTGTATTTTTTGGATGAAGGGGGTGGGGAATAAAATCCCACAGAGGTATTTCCTTCCTTTCTGTACAAGAAAGCTCCCCCTCACTCTGTAGAGACCATTTTTGTCTCTAACTTTTCACATCTCTCCACTCGCAGGCAGGTCGGCTGGGAAAAGACGCCCGATCCCGCAGACAATGGGGGTGGGGGGTCAGAAGCAGCCTGTTCGGGGCCGGGCTCGCGCTCCCTCCGCCAGCGGCTGGCAAGTCGCTCCTAACATGGGAGATTGGGGGGCCACGCCAAGCAGCCCCGACGCCCCTCCTCGAGGCCCTTTGAAACCAAATGGAATCTGCCACAAAAGTGCCTCCCGGGGGACTTGAGAAAGGATCAGCCCAGGGAGCTGCAAAGCCAGTACACTTGAGGGCACAGGTCCCGCTCCGGGAACAAACAATTGCTTGTCTGCAGAGCGATGCTGTCTCAGCATCGGGCCACGCGGGCTTCAAAAATGAACCATCACTGCCTGAAAACGCAAGCTGCGGCAGAGGAATGAGGAATTGTTTTGAAATTTCCCTGTGAACTTGCAGAGAAAGAACGTTTGAGAAAATCCTAGCTCACGTGCAGTTAGCTAAGCCGAGGGGCTTGAGCAGATAAGAGGGCTTACCTTCTGACCCACAGTGAGGTGACCCCTTGGTACCCACGTTCCCACACAGAGAGGAACACTTACTTTTTCACCTGCAGTGTCTCCCATGTTCAGTCTTGGAGGAGAGAATTTCGATGTGCTACCTGCCTACAAACTTTCAGCAATGCACTTTTTAAGTCTGTCCCTCCTTTTACCCTATAAATGTCCAAGTGGGGAACTAGGATGCTGATTCTTCGCTTAAGTACAGACACTATCTAAATAAGAAGGCTCCCTGGGGAGTCCTAAAACTATATCCGCGGACCCCAACTAGAGCAGGGCTGGTGATAAACAGCCCTGGAAGTGGTGGTGGCTCTGCCTGTCCCAGCTCTCAGAGATGGAGGGAGTAACTTCGGGGTCTCTGCTTCCTCAGCTGTAAAGTGGATTGTAAGAATTAAACCAATAATGTTTATAAAGTGGCTGCTTTTATTACTACCACTGATTATTAACAAACGTTCCTTTCTTCATTTTAATTTTCAAATTCCTTTAAACACTCGAGTCTTGTGTTCTTTTCAGTAATCTCTCCCATGAGCTTCAAGAAAGGAAATTTTTATCACAACATCAAATTAAGTGTAAGTTTATAAATGTCATGGTTTTCATCACATTAACATCACAGTATATACTCATCTCAAGACTGAAACTGGCCGAGTAACTGAACCCTAATAAATTGCCATTCATCTCAATTTGCTAATGTAGGAAATGGAGATAAAATTGTTTTCATAAAAATTATTAAAGATTGCATGGGCACAATATATTAATTTGGAAGGGAAAATTCAGAAAACAGTGCCGTAAAACTTGGTTAGTTTCTTCTGTCGGCGGGGGGGAGGGCAGCAAGATAAATTAATATAAATAATATAAATACCAGAGGAGTTACGAGTTAATGTTAATAACAACAACAAAAAAACAAGCAGTGATTATTAAGTGTCTAGATAAAACTTTATAAAAGGACTTTCTAAGCTTAAAAACAGTGGGAAAAGAGCTATCAAAAGAAATGCTTTAAAGAACTGACCCATGAAAATGGAGAAGTTCCACGTGTTCAAAAAGAACTTAACTAAAAAATAAATGATACATAAGAACTTGGGAAAATGGCTGCCATAAGTACATGAAATTCTGCACTAAAACCTGATTATAAAAATAGACCACTTATCTTCATAAGAATAGCTAAGATTCCAACAGATAGGCAAAAGACCTGAGAAGGTATTCACAAAAGCAGCAGCAAGTAATCAACAACATGGAAAAATGCTGGGCCTCTCTGTAGTCACAGAAACATTACCAAATTAGATCAGATTTAAACAATTCATGATCACACTTGGGGGAGTGGGGAGGTATGGTGAAACAGGTATGTGGAGTAATTTACATTCCCATCAGCAATGTACTTGCCTTTGGGAAAGGTAATTGACATGTGCATCAAGAACACAAACATGCATTCCTGTTAATTTGATAATTCAACTTCTGGGACTACGTGTTGAAATCTGGTACAGCTTTTACATATAGGTTAATATCCTATGAAACTGTTCTGTGGTCACTAGTCCTGAAAGCGCTCCCTCCAAAAGCCTGTCATGGCCCAGGGCTTAGTAAAGGTATAAACAAACCACAGCATACCCCTCCTGGAGAGTCACAGGGCAGAGTAGCGTGTTTAAGGCTTTGAGAAATCACAGTAAAGAACCTACTGAAGAGTTTTTAAAATCAAGGTTTCCAAAATACATTTATCGACCATGGAACACTTTTTCCTATATACTGCTTTCTAACATCCCAAGGAACTAATTTTGCGGAATGCAAATATTCATTGTGCGTGTTTTAAAAATAGTAAAACATCAGTGAAAACTAACAGGAAAAACTACGTGGCTGGTTAAGTAAATGTACGTCTACATGAGATAATACTGTCCAAGCTGTTAAAGATGCTGTTCAAAGAGTGTAATTGTTAGGAAGCTGATTGTTTGGACAAGTCCTGAATAAAGGGAAAGGTAGACTATCCTGGCATTCTCTCAGGAGCCTTCTGTTATCATATACACACACTCCCTGGGAAGGTTGGAAGTTTCTATTATCTACATGGGGATCAGTCACGGTCTCTCCCTGTGGCTTAGATCTCTTGCCTGTGCTTCAAACACAGACCAGCCAGCTCTGAACTTGAATGTCAAAGAGGCACTTCAAACTTAATACATTCCCCAACTGAACACACACTGTCTTCCTCCCAGACCTGCTCTTTCTTCGTGCAATCTCTTCAGGGAAGTTTCCTCACCACCTGCCTGAGACACAAGCTGGGCTCTATTCTTGAACTGCCTCTTGATACTATATCTGCTTTATCACCAGGTTCTGTTGTGCTTTAGTATCTTGAGACCCATCTACTTCTCGCTCACCCTGCTGCCATTACTCCAGTCCCAAACTTGCCTGTCCTCCTAATAGCCTCATGCGTGGACTTGCTGACTCCCGTCCTGCTCTGCTTCTAGCCAGTCCCCCCACTACAGCCAGAGCCACAGTGCAAATTAGCTTTGAGCAGTGCTTGGATTAAACCCTTTCAGTGGCTTTATACCACCCTCAGGATGGAGTACAAAAATCTGTAATATGATTTCATGACCTTTCCTACCTGACTTCTGATTACGTCCCCTACATCATCTCTCAAGCCAGCCCCCAACTCTAGCTTCACAAAGTGTTTCAGATTTTGGAATCTGCCCAAGCTTACTCTCGTCCTTGGACCCTGTATCTGTGACTCCTGCTTGCTCTTTAGTTTTCACATCAGATGTCACTGCTTTCCTTAGACTTGGGTTAGCTGACCCTACTTTGTGCTTCCACTTTGGTGGTAACTATTACCCATTTTCTAGTTACAGACTATAATCCCTGTAAGAGGAAGAAATATATCTTGATGAATTCTTACAGCCCAAGTGCTTAACCACCAGCCAGGTGTTCAATAAATAATTGTTGAATAAATAAGTTCTTACAACCTAGTGTTTAGAGCGATTAAAGGTCAAAAAACACCAGAGCCTTGGGACTATATTCCTGAGATGTTGTTTGGCTTTCTTGTGCTCTGGCATGGAGTTATTCTGGGAGCAGTTATAACTAGATATTTATGTGATTTGGGGAGAGAGGAGAAGGGCTTGATTCAGCTCCCTAACCATCCTTTTCCAATAGAGGTCATTTTATCTGTTACAAAGGCTGAGTGACATGCATTAAAAGCTAAGTATGTTAAATTACCTTCCCCATCTCCCTTTTGAATCAACAGAAATATTTTGGCAAATCCAGGGAAAGTATGATAACTAAAAGTAATAATTTTTTTTGGTGGGGGGGGGCAAGGAAGGGATGTAGAATGGGCAGGAAGAGAAGAAAGGTCTCATACCGGCATTAACGAAGACTTTTCTTAACTACACAACGTGACTATTTTGCTACGTTAAATAAAAAGAATATAAAATCCCAGTCTTCTCAGTCTCGGCAAATATAAACTTTATCCTTCCAGCTGCTCTGGCCAAAAAACCTGCTTTTCCTCCTTTTCTCTCAGACCACACTTCCAATCCATTGGTAAATCTGATCTGCTCTATTTAAAAAAAAAATCCACACATCAATGTTTATAGCAGTATCATTCACAATAACCAAAAGGTGGAAACATCAACAGATGAGTGGATAAACAAAATGTGGCTAATAAATATCAGGTGCTATCGTTCAGCCTTAAAAAGGAATGAGATTCTGGCGCAGGCTACAAATACATGAACCCTGAAGACATTTCGCTAAGTGAAATAAGCCAGATGCTAAAGGACAAATATTATAGGATTCCACTTACAAAGGGTACCTAGAGTCATCAAGTTCAGAGACAGAAAGTAGAATAGTGGCTGCCAGAGGTTGGGGGGAAGCAGTAACGGGGAGTTATTGTTTGATGGGTCTAGAGTATCAGGTGGGGAAGATGAAAAAGTTCTGGACGTGGATGGTGGTGACAGCTGCACAACACTGTGAATGAGCTTAATACCACTCAACAGTACACTTAAAAATGGTTAAAATGATAAATAGTAAGGCATATATATTGTATCAAATAAATTTAAAAATTAAAGAGATTCTGCGGCTTCCCTGGTGGCGCAGGGGTTGAGAGTCTGCCTGCCGATGCAGGGGACACGGGTTAGTGTCCCGGTCTGGGAGGATCCCACATGCCGCGGAGCGGCTGGGCCCGTGAGCCATGGTCGCTGAGCCTGCGCGTCCGGAGCCTGTGCTCCGCAACGCGAGAGGCCGCAACAGTGAGAGGCCCGCGTACCGCAAAAAATGCAAAAAAAAAAAAAAAAAAAAAAAAAAAATTAAAGAGATTCTAAGGGCAAAACCCCCTTCTCCTTAAATCCAGTCTACCCACCTCACAGCCCCTCCCCCGTGCCTCATGCTCTGCCACCTCTCTCGTCTGGATTCCCCCCCACGGCCTTTTCATGTGTGCCTTTCCTTCTGTTCCCATAGCAATCTATCCTCAGCACAGCACCCAGAGCAGTCATTTAAAAAGCCAGACTGTGACTGCGCTCAACCCTCCAGGGACTCGGGAGTCTAAGCGCATCTTTACAATCGTCTCTTGGCCAGGGATGCTCTGCCCCATCCCTCTAGCTCCTTTACTACTCGCTTCCTCCTGCCCTCGTTCTGCTTCCGCACTCTGGCCTCCTCAGTGTCTCAGCACTTGGCCATCTCTCCTGCCTGCAATTCTCTTCCTGCAGGCGGCCTCAGGGCTTCCTCACCCCACTTCCGGTCTCTGCTCGAAGGTCATCTTTGCAGTGATCTCCCACGGCCACTGCGCCTAAAGCAGCACCACACCGCCACGGCAGTACTTTCTAGCCTTTTTCCTGCACTACAGTGCTCCACAGCACTTACCATCCGCACGCTCTAGAATATACTTTTGTTTCTCTCTTTATTCTCAAGAATATACGCTCCCGAGGGCAGGCCTTTTCTCTTTTATTCACTGCTGTATCTCCAGAACCTAGACTAGTCCTTTGATATATATTTGTCAAAAGAATAAATTATCTAATCAGAGATAAGTACACAAATTAAGGATAGAAAAAGACTGGACTCATATGTTTACAGGGATTACCTTTGGGTTGTGAAGCTGTTGTTTTTTTCCTTCTTTTTTCAGAAGTTTATTTAATGACTGTAAGTTAATCATATAATTGAAAACTTTTTATTATGAATTTTATTTAGAAAACAAAAACATCGGGGCTTCCCTGGTGGCGCAGTGGTTGGGAGTCCGCCTGCCGATGCAGGGGACACGGGTTTGTGCCCCGGTCCGGGAGGATCCCACATGCCGCGGAGCGGCTGGGCCCGTGAGCCATGGCCGCTGAGCCTGCGCGTCCGGAGCCTGTGCTCCGCAGCGGGAGAGGCCACAGCAGTGAGAGGTCTGTGTACCGCAAAAAAAAAAAAAAAAAAAAAAGCAAAAACATCAATTTTTACTGATATGGGAGGTATTCAGAGGAAGAGGCCAAGGCTTCAGCTAGCTAGGCGAGGGAGGGTGCATTGTCTATGACTTGTTTCCTACTCCCGGTTCACCAGCTGATCAGGAAGTGAAGAATAAGAATTTAGGGAAATACTGTGTGTGGACACATGTTTGTCACCATGGACATTGCAGAGTCGGGAGGCATCTGAGGGGACATATACTCAATGGTATCTGTCTAAACGGTACAACTAAACAAGTTATAATAAAGCTGCCCTTTTCAGTCACACTCTAACCTTTTTCTGCACTTAGAATTATTTTCCTAGGTTAGATCACAATCACAAGGAGAAGATGTATTTTTTTTTCTTTTCCCCCAAACAGTTCTCTAATGGAAAGAAGTGATGATTTAATAGTGATCCTCTTATTCAGAGACATGGTATGTTTATTTATTCAACTCGTTTAAAAAATATTCTCTCATTTTTGTCAAATTTTCCAGTTTTTTTTTCCCATTAACCATACACACATCTGGCTAAAGTCTCTCCTTGCTGTTGTGAATGAGACCTTTCAAATTTTTTGGGTAGGAGGGCTATTTATCTTTGAGATTTAGGGCTTTTCCAAGGGAGTTAGCAAGTTTTGGAGAAAACTCCAAAAGCTTATATTACATATAGCTTGTATATCCTGTTATGTGCTTCTTAGGATTTGGTTGGGTGTGGTGTCCAAGAGTTTAATTAAATCTGAGTTTAATTGTTCTTTCTGGCTCTGGCTTCTTTGAAACATCCTGGTAGAGCAACTCTTCAGAGATGATCTGTACTGTGATGTGGTTTTGTGACCCTCAGAACCCACAACTCCCACTTTTCTTTTGTTTCAGAGCCATCTACCAAGTTATGAGATCATTTAACTTCTCTTGCTTCCTCCTATGTTTCAGTTAACCCTTCTGGTCTCCTCTGGAACCATCTTCTTCATGAAATCATTTTCATCAAAAGAAAAAAAAAATCAGTGCTCAACTTCAGGTTATGCAGGTATTGTTTCTTTTCATACAAACTTTCTGGACCTTTCCCACCAAGTTGTGGCTCTTCCCTCCTTACTGCTCCTCAGTGCTTCGTCTCTGCTGTATCAGCTGAATGTTTCTTTGGAAAAGGTAGACTCTCTTGCTGTATTTCACTTTCAGTCCCATCTCATCCCACCGCAATTACCCACATGGTATCTCCTCCTCCAGCTCCCTTTCTCAGGGGACTGGGGAGGCTGACTCACTGAGCCTGAGATACAGTGATACTCTTTAGTACCCTGAAAGCTGAAACCCACAAGGTTAACATCTATATTTTAATGGCAAAATATCAATGTTATATACACAGAATGCCTTTTTTTTTTTTTGCGGTATGCGGGCCTCTCACTGCTGTGGCCTCTCCCGTTGCGGAGCACAGGCTCCGGACGCGCAGGCTCAGCGGCCATGGCTCATAGGCCCAGCCGCTCCGCGGCATGTGGCATCTTCCCGGACCGGGGCACGAACCCGTGTCCCCTGCATCGGCAGGCGGACTCTCAACCACTGCACCACCAGGGAAGCCCCACAGAATGCTTTTAACTGCATCGAAATTGTGCCTTCTCCCGGCAACACTGCCACTGATGCATGGAAACGACATCAGATGATCAAAATCAACTCTGCTTTCAGATATTATCGTGTTATTTGAATGTAAACTTGCAAAGGTTTCTTAAAGTGTCTTTGTGACCAAAGCCTGGGAAACACCATGGCGTGACAGAGATTTCCAAGTTGTGGGAGCCTTTCTCAGAAATTTAACCCTTTCTGTCTGAATTCGTTATTGTACCTGGGCATGGAGTTGAACTGAGAGGTACATAAGCATAACTGGGTCAACACTAAGTGGTGAACTCTGCACTTTAACCAGAGAGAAATTTCAAGCTCATGCGAACTTTGGCTTGAAGAGGTGAACTTCCACTGAAAGTCTTCAGTGGCTACACATCTTGGGTAGTGAGGCTCAAAACATCCCTCGGATAAAACCCAAAGACAGAGGAATACCCATGCCAAGTTCTATGGTCTGGAGCTTATCACTGAGAAAGGTCTTTGAGGTCTTATTTTAGCTCAACAGAATTCTTGCAAATTTTCAATTATATTATGTGATACACATTCATGCCAAAACATAAAAAATGTTCTTCATCACTCACTAGCTTATTACTAGCATTTATATATCACGTCCTCTGACCTGAATCTGTGTTCTATGGCCTCAGGTACCTTCTGGAATACTATGTGTTTCCTAAGGAATTGCAATCTGCCACAGCTTAATGTAATGATGTAAATACATTCGGGTAACTTTCTGTGATCTGGTCTTGGCTACACGTCTCAGTTCCAGCTCCCTCAGGAACCCCAACTTCCCTCTTTGCTTGGGCTGCTCTCTAGCTGGAAGGCCCTTCTTTCTCTTGGCTTCCTGCACAGTGTGGGGAACAGCAGTACCAAGAAACCTTTCTAAACTCTCCGAACTGTAGCCTGGGGGGTTGAGTGCCCTCTCCTCTGCTAGCCCCTGCGAGTCCTGATCAAAATAACTAGCGTCTTACATTCTAATGATCTGTTGATCTATTGGTTTACTCATGACTCAAGCTCCTCAGACGGACTCTCTTTTTTCAACTTTTGATCCACTGACACCCAGTATAGGTCCTGACACAAGGCACTCCATAAATCTCAGTTGAATTGAGCTAAATTGGACTCTTATATGGGATGAATTATTACTTTCTCCATAAAAGTAGATAGAGCAGAACACCCAGAAAATAACTAAGGAGAAGGGTGTTTTGGATAAACCCCAATATGTTTGCAATTATACCAGAAGCTCTTGATTACTCAGAGACAAAGAAAACCCTTGGTTTGGATTATCCCAAACAAACAAACAAAAGTCTTAGAAAATATGCAAATTGTTCCAAACAAAGAAAATCTTAGAAAATATGCAAATCAGACGCCAGTTCACAGCGTTTATGTGCTCTTTTTCCCCTTGGACATTCCTGGGTGGTGGTGAGGAAATGAAGAAGGCGTGATCACCCTGCGGGACTAAGAACCAATATTCAATCTGGTTGAATGATGCAAAAAACAACCTTTGCATCTCCACCCTCCAGAAATAAATGATTAAAAGAGATGTTCAGAGGAAAAGGAGGAAGAGCTAGTTGGGACTTAGATCAATCAGAAGCTAACTTTTTTTTTAAAGTAAAATTTGACTGTGTATCAATATATACTGAGAATTGAACATGCAAAAATAGCCCTTCTAAAAAGGAATCAAGAGCACTAGAAAATGTATGGCTCTGAAACTTTATTTTCTAGGGATATAGTTCCCAGAATAGTAAAAGTAATTAAGAACAGAATTTGTTTTGCTTTGTTTTATTTTAATCTTCTTTATTGTGCTGTTTAAAAAACTTAAAAGTACCAGAAAAATGAGGACAAAATTAGTAACAAAATATTCTTTTTTATTATGAGAATTATAATTTTAAAATGTTCTGATGTTACTGGAGAAGTTGTATAAGATAGGGCACCTTATCTCAGTGCTCAGTATGTTTACTTGTTATATCATCCTTACAAGGTTTTATAATTATGTGATGGCTCTGTATTTTATCTTCTTAAAAACCATCTCATAAAGCATCAATTCTTTGATTACTAGTAATTCAATCTGTGAAACATAATGGCCTATATTTCAGATTGTAGGAAGTTTTTTCTTTAAAAAATTTATTTTCCTGCTTTATTGAGATATAATTGACATATAACATTACATAAGTTTAAGGTGTGCAGTGTGTTGATTTGATATATTTATACATTGCAAAATGATTACCACTGTAATATTAACTAACACCTCCATTCCGTCATCTAATTACCATCTGTTTTAGGAAATTATATTTTAAAAACTCGCAACTTCAAAAACCATTTACCTATGGACATATAAAAGCTAATATATGGCTGAGTGATATCCCATTGTATATATGTGCCACATATAGCTGATTCACTTCGTTGTACGGCAGAAACTAACACAACGTTGTAAAGGAATTATACTCCAATAAAGATGTTAAAAAAAAAACAACTAACATATGGCTTATGCTGAAAATTTATTGACTTTCCTGGCAGAGACTTCTAGTTGCCTCCCAATATATCTCCTCTCCCCTTCTTAGATGCAACCACTTGAATCCTGGCTGAACACCTTCTCCTCTAGCTCAGACTATGTTCCTCTGGCTCTCTTACTGCAGCTAGGTATGGCCATGTGACTAGCTTTTGGCTAATGAGAGCTAAGAGGAAATGTGGTGGGCAATGTCTAGGAAAGAACTTCAAAGAGAAAGGGTTAATCCTTCTTTCTTTTCTTGTTGGCTGGAATGTTGATAAAATGGCTAGAGCTCAAGCAGCCATTCTGGACTACGAAGAAGGACACGAAAGTTGACAGTGCAGCAAGATAGAGGAAATCTGGTCCTGGATGACTGTGCGGCTGCCATACCAGTCTGGAACTACCTGACACCACTGGACTTTTTTTCACATGAGAGAGAAATGTTTCTATCTTGTTTAATCCACAGTTACTTCTTTTTTTAACGTAAAAATATATGCCATAAAATAACTTGCTTTGCATGATACATGCTAGGGAGCCTTAGTGATAACTTGGAACCAAGCAGCTTTTGACCTCATTGATGATCTCTTTCCCTTACCATCTCATGGAATGCAAGAATTGTGTCCAATTGTGAGCTTTATTGAAGTGGATGGCACAGTGACATTCATGGTTTCTGTTATGAGCATTTTTGATTGCTCCCTGGCACGCAACTCAAAAACAAGCTGTACTGGTCTTATGAGCCAGAGTGCTGCGCTTATAGGGCTGATATGCTTTCTGCCCATCTCACCGGCTCCATCTCATAGCACTCTCTCCCACTCTCTCTGCTCCAGCTACACTGACATTTTAGTCTTTGAATCTACCAGGCTCATTCCTCCCTCCGAGCTTGGGCACGGGCTGTTCCTTCAGCCCTAAAATGTTCTTCTTCACATGGAGGTATCTCCACATCATTGGAGTTTCCGCTTAATCATCTGTTCTCCAAAAACACCTTCCTGGAGCAGCCATTACATTCCTGTCCCTTACTATATCATCCTGTTTTCTTCCTATCACTTTGTGAAATTATCTTTAGTCGTTCAACATTTAGTCATTTGTTAACAGACTCAGTGACTGTTTCTCCCTCTCCTTGCTTCTCTCAACCTGAACGCTAATGGGTATCTTGTCTAATTAACCCATTACCTTGACACGGTGCCTAGAGCCGATTAAGCACTCGATAAATAATTACGGAATGAACGAACGCGAGAATGCACTGACTCTAGAGAACAGCCAAAGTTCTGCCGTACTAAGAGCAGCTTTGCTCAGCTTTCCATGCCTTGTTCACTGCCATGGCACTTGGGGTGCACCACATCGTCCCTCACATTTATGACGTCAACAGCTCATCAATGAAAAAATGAGACCCTTAAGGGAAGTGACCAATTCTGTTCACCCTCTGCATCCTCCACTGCCTAACTAAGAGCCCGTAACACACATACACTAGAGACTCAACATATATTTGCTCTGTATGGTAGGAAAGGGTGCTGTGTCTACAAAAAGCAATGCCAGCTCTCACAGTGACTCTAAAGAGAGCTTTAACTTTAAAATGTGTGCCAATGTCCTGACTGGCCATTACATTTGTCACATCCATGTCTCTCTTTGCTTCTCAGTGTTTCTACAAAGCTTCTCTTTACAAAATGGGCTTGGAAGTGGCCACGCAGCCAGCTTCTTTAAGACCCGTGATGGTGTGCCTGTCTCATTCACTGTCAGGGCCCTGACCAATGGCATGTTTTACTGGATGGGATCCCAACTGTTGGCTCATTGAAGAGCATCTGACAGAGTTTAGGGTTCTTGTTCCCTCCAGGCTACTTGGCTAAACCCAGTAATCTTGCATGAAACTCCTTCATATCGTAACACTGCTCCACCCTATCCGCAAGGCCTGGTCTTGTGACCAATAAATTATTACATGCTATCTAGGTAATTAAAAGCTGAGAGATGAATAAGGGCTATTTTAAACCAGGAAATTCCTCATATGCAAAGTAATTCATTATGCTGGTAAAATGGGCAACAGCACAACTTAGGAAAATCGTATCACTAACGTGGTTTATTAATACCTTTCCTACAGGGGTGACACTAAAAGGGTTCAACAAAGATTTTTATTGTTTTTCAGAGAGACTTTACTAACCTCAATCAAGAGATCTGAAATTCTGTAAAACACATGCTCGTTCCCTAACTTCAATTTCCTTCAGTAGTTTTATAGATCCCTCAGGCCAGGGAGAGCAGAACCAGATGCGCTTGGGAAGACTTTACAGCGTGTGTCTGCAATGCCGCGATACATTGAAAAGCTCTGCCGATACTAAGCTTCTGGTATAAATCGTGATATGAAATGATCCTTGATGTAGCGTACTTTTTACTTTGTAATCTGGTCTACTAATCATAGTGCCTAAAATATTTTCTTCTGGAAATTCGAAAAATACCCAGTAACATCATCTAGACAAGTTGAAAAAGCAGGCCAGCATATGTTTATATAACATAGCACTTCTCCCCAGGGCCTACCTTGCCCCATAAATTGTGGTACTGGTGTGAAAAAATACAAGTCAGGTCTGAAGAAAAAAAAAAAAGGCCTCCTCTTAAATCACAACCATATTTGTGAGAGGAAAGGAAGACAGAGACAAATTTAAAGTTGCAGTCAAGCTTGCCACGCTATTTTCTTTTTATTTTCCTTTCCTAAATAATTTCTTATTGTCGCATTTTCCACCTTTGTAGAATCCACTCTCCCCCTACCCTGATGTCATAATTCTTTTTTAATTGTTAAATAGTTCAGTCATTTGTGGTACTGGGATACTTGTTAATCATTATCATTTGAATCATTATTAGGGGGCAGAGATGTAGAATTACTGTAGTGGAAACAACACTATAGGAAGGAATGTTTCCCAAGTGGCAACACCCTGCCCACCAACTGAGAACAGCCCTCCTTAGCTGCGTCTGGAGAGACTGCAGTCTGCCCTAAACGCTCAGGTATCTGGGGGATGGATTTCTGGTAACTTCAGGCATGCAGAATGTGCTGAAGGAAGGGGGAAAGAAACGATGCCTGATCAGTGATACAGGCAGCTGAGCACAGCTGAAGATGGAAATATTACATGCAGATAACGGATGGCTTAGTTTACCAACCAGATGGAAGTAAGTACTTAGATTGGGGCACTGACACTAAAAGGAATTTATACCTTCGAAGTTGATAAGGCTGGGAGAAAACTGCAGAGGAATGAAAAGGTGAGAGAAGAAATGTAAACGCGACAGAGAACAGGGTGTATGGTGGTTAAGGGAAAAGACTGGCTGGGTTCCAACAGCAGCTCAGATACTTACAAGCTGACCTTGGGAAAATTATTTAACCACTCTGTGTCAGTGAAATGCGTAACAGGAACTGCCTCACGGTGTTGTGTTAAATGCTCAATGTTAAACGACTGAAGACATGAAAAGTACTTATGACAGTGACTGACTCTCAGTAAATGGGGCCCTGCTACCATCTGAGTGGCAACTGTACATTCTCTGATGATGTGGTTTTCAATTTCATATATATATATATGTATATATACAGTCATCATCGCCAGATTTAAAATGAGATGTTAATTGTTCGATCCAATTTTCCTTCCCGGATAAGTTTTTCTTTCCTATCTCTGTCGGTTTTGAAAACATAATACCAGAAGAGGAGGGGCCCAATTCCAAACAGAGCTCCTAAAAGTGAGGAGCTCTCAGGAGTGGGTCTGAAATTTGGGATAGATATTTTCTCATCCTGCATAGGTCCAATGAGTCAAGGCAGGATCTTCAATGACCCCATGACAGCTGGGGTCATTGTACTGAAGCAGGTTCTCCCGTTTAAGCCGGGATCTTACGGCCAGCCACTTGGCTTGTGCCTTCCGGGTTTCCAGATATATATATACATTTTTTTTTTTTTCCCGGACGCGCAGGCTCAGCGGCCATGGCTCACGGGCCTAGACGCTCCGCGGCATATGGGATCTTCCCGGACCGGGGCACGAACCCGTGTCCCCTGCATCGGCAGGCGGACTCTCAACCACTGCGCCACCAGGGAAGCCCTATATACACATTTAAAAAAAAAAAATGAGCTGGGTATTTCATATACTGATTTTGCTATTAAGAGGACATGAGAGGCCAGGATACAAAGTGAGGCAGAATTTCTATACGTGTGTTGACGGAGTTAGGTGGGTGTTGAGAAGAGAGAATTAAAAATCTTGGCACTTTTAAAAAGAGACGGGAATGCGTTTATATCTGGCTAACTGAGGGAAATTGATCATGGCCCTGGGTATCCTGGGAAACAGCAGATAAATCAGGGAAATCAATGGAATGCAAGGAAAATGGCTGCAAGGAGAAAAGAAAGCATTCCCATCTGAGAGAAAGGGATAGGAATGGGCCCTGAAGAGAAGGTAGTGACTCAAGATCTGAGAGTAACCAATGGGATTTGAGGAGAAAACCTGGGATGAATTCTCTGGGTCACCTGCTATTGCTCTGCTTATCACAAAGGTTTGTGATATGGATTTAAAAGAAACAAAGAACGCCTGGTGCACAATAAATATTGGTTCCCTTCCCTCCCCCTCGTGGTGAGCAAGGATTTTCTTTCAACATATTGAGAGAAATGGCTCTGTCTTCAGATGGGGGCTACAAAGACAAATCAAGGACATAAATTGGAAATGACTGTAAAATCCTGATCTACGTATGAATATGCGTCCAAGCTGAATACAGAAGCATGAGATCCGTATCTGTAAGTTGCCTAACTTGTGTATGATTTGCACCCTGAGTTCCAGTTGACATTAACTAGAGCAGAATAGTCTGTGCCCTTCAACATTTTAGATACTCCTCTGGAGAGAACACAGTGAAGAGAAGTCCACAGAAAATCTGAATCCTAGGAGTTGGAAGCAACTTCGCAGGTGCAGGTGAGCAAGGCTCCGCTGAGTAGCACTACTGTCCGATACTGGGGCTGGTTACATGAGACCAGCATTCTGTTCTGCTGCTGGAAAGCGCCACGTTGGGGAAATCTCTGGATGTTAGCAAGATGTTCTTATCTGAGCTGAACTCTGCCTCTAGGTCACCTCTACTCTATCATTTCTCACGTGTTTGTGCAAAACAAGACGCAGACGTAGAGAATGGACTTGAGGACACGGGGAAGGGGAAGGGGAAGCTGGGATGAAGTGAGAGAGTGGCATGGACATATATACACTACCACATGTAAAATCCATAGCTAGTGGGAAGCAGCTGCAGAGCACAGGGAGATCAGCTCGGTGCTTTGTGACCACCTAGAGGGGTGGGATAGGGAGGGTGGGAGGGAGGGAGACGCAAGCGGGAAGAGGTATGGGGATATATGTATATGTATAGCTGATTCACTTTGCTATACAGCAGAAACTAACACACCATTGTAAAGCAATTATACTCCAATAAAGATGTTAAAAAAAACCCCAATAACAACAAGCAAGGAAAACAAACTTACTTCAGGATCCTTTACTTAACATTTATGGGGCACTAGGAGCCTGAGGCCATTATGTCAGAGCAACCAGTAAAGACACGAAGGGGCAGTGGACACGTGAGGAGGAGGGTGATCATTCTGGCACAGCGGCTAGGGTGTAGAGGATGGAGGGAGGAAGACCGGGACGACCGACATGTCCACACATGTGAGGGGGAAGAGGCGTGGGGGAACCAGTGCTGTCAGGAAAAAGAAAACAGAGATTCCCTCGTCCACACAAATCCTTGAAATACCTGCCACGAGGGGCAGTCCCTTCAGACTTCTAATTTCCAGATTATACACCGCAGAATCCTTTGAATAACTATGATCAGAGAAGCAGCACCGGGCAGTGTATAAGGTAGCTGACCCTGGGACCACACAGCTAAGTCAAAGCGTACCTCTGTCACTTAGTACCAGTGGGGTATCAGATGAGGTACTTAACTTCTCTACGCCTCTGTTTTCTCACCTGTAAAACAGGTATGGTAACAAGTTTGCTGGGAGGATCCAGTGAGCTGAGGACAAGCACGTCCTGAAGGTCACGGCCAACACGACGGCATCCACCTTGACTTCTTTTCCTCTCACTCCTCACGTCCAATCTGTCAGCAAATCCTATTAACGCTACCTTCAAACTAGGTTCAGACTCTGACCACTTTCACCACTGCCACCCTCCTGGCCCAAGCCACCATTACCTCTGGCCTGGGTTACTGCAATGATCTCCTAAGTAGTTCATAACACAGCAGTCATAGTCCTGCTCTGAGAACATAAGTCAGATCATGACACGCCTCTCTCAAGCCCCTCCAATGGCTCTTTATTTAACCGTGAGTAAAAGCCACAAGGCGCTATGGGAAGCAATGGAAATCATGGTTCTCGGTTTCTCTTGCCTGCTGTGTTCTCTACAGCACCGACATCGGTGTATATATTTCACTTAATTATTTTATTTGCCTGTCTCCTTTCAGTAGAAAGTTGAGGAGGTCATGGATTTTTGTTTATTTATTCACTAATGAATCCACAGCGCCTGACCCACAGAAGAATCTCAACAAATAATTGTTAAATCGATTGAATGAGTGCACATCAAGTACTTAAAGTGTTCAATATACCTTAGGTATTTTTGGTGTTACTTCTTCCCAGATCTTGGTTGTCTTTTTGAAGAACTTCTCTATTGTGTAAATGCTTTTTAAAACCACACAGTACCTCATCCTCCAAAATATCACCTGAACCAGGATGGGGGGAATGGGGCTGCTATTTTCGGTCTTGCCTACCCATCTCTATTAATGCTGTACTAAGCTGGGCGCCCTTATTACGCCTTTAGACAACCCAAACATACGGACATATTTAATTATTTAGTTTTGGAAGGAACTGATGCCAAACCAATACAGGGAAAAACTGGAGTCCTAGGGGTATGGTCCTTGGATTAGACACTCAGGGCCCTGGTGGTGGTGACAGAAAGTTGCCTTCCCCACACCAGGAACGCTTTGCGATAGCGTTATGTTCTGGGGGATACCTTGTGCTGTGTTTCATTACACGGATTACATAAAGCATGTCAGGTCCGGAAATGCTAATATTTGTACTTATCCTGGTGTTATTTACAACACTATATTACTACAAGTAATATATAATAATATATATGTAAAATATATTATAATAGTATATTGCTATGAAAGTTAACAGATGAATAGGTAAGTTTTATTCAGGATGGTTGGCCAATTATATACATACATATATATATATACACACATACAGATATAACTATTGGCACATAAATGAATGTTTCACATATATGTATTTGGCTATATTCTTGACTGAAACATAGAATTTTAAGATTAAAAAATGTAAATCTAAGGGTAGTTCCTTCTTTCTGAAATTAACTGGATTGTAATAGAACTAGTGACTATGCACAATAAAAATGTTCAAAAATTGAGTACTGACACAACATTTTTGGGTCCTAAAACCCTGGTGCCTAGGAAACAGTAAACGTAGGCTATCACTCCTTGGGAATGTGAGTGGCGTTCTTGTTATCTTCCTTTTTTGCAGTTGTTGTGAGGCTCATTTACACACACATGCATACCAAGACATTTACACACACATGCATACCAAGATGCTTTGCAAATAAATTTAAATTATTATTCTTTTCTTTAAATACATTAAACAGATTTACATCTTGGACAACCAGCCAAGCCTACAGCTGAATTCATCCATTCTCCCTACTTCCGATGGAGCACCAGCTATTTAAACATTATATTCAAAGTATCAGTAGCAATAAAACAACAAGAAAAAGAAGCCCTGTTAGCACTTTGCACTGTATATGAAGTGAACAGAAATGTGATGGGGTACTGACATCCATTTCACTTTGAATTAAACACAGCATCACCGCAAATCTCAAGAGATGATATTAAGTTTTGTGTTTGGGTAATACCAGGAATTCTACAGGCAAGGGTAGAATTATATTTGGTTGGCTAAAAGCCAGTCAAACTTCACACTTGTCCTAGAAGTAGGTGGTCAAAAACTCTGTTCTTGTCTTCAAAGCGATTGGCTACAGCTGCTCAAACTATCTCGATTTCAAAATCTTTTGTGTCACTCATTTTGAAAATAAAATATTCGGACATGAGGTAAAATGAGGTCTATTGAAAAAGATATTAAGTTAGAATTGACCTTGGGGAAAAGCAGGTCGAATTGGACAGTGCACATCAAATAAAAACAAAGAATAGAATTGGAATTTCCAAGTGGCATCAGCAGACATACACAGTCTTTGATTTTATTTCTTCAGGAGAAAAGGACTCAAACCAAGGGAAGGAGGTGATGCATTCACAGCTTTCTCTCTGTTCTCCTCAAAATACATGCTGTAAATTTTCTCAAGTTCACAGTACACGTTTCAGAAGAAGTCTTCCCTTTGGGTGGAAGGAAGTACATGCTCCTTGATATGTCTGGTTTTGCTGTAATAGTATGTAATGCCTCTCTCTAATAAATTTAACCACAAAATTGTTTTTTTAATGTGCCTGCATTCTGCTAATTTATAAAAAGCAGGATGCTGTCAGATAAAATTTCATGAACATGATCTATAAACCAGACTGTCAAAAGTGAAAGGTACTCAGGCAGTACTTAGGGAAACAAATAATGGAAACCCCTGGAAAGGTTTCCTGTGACTGCAGGAAAACAATGTACTGTAACGGAGCTCACATTACCTTGATTTGCAAGTTACTGTGAGGTCACAGGAAATCCTGAAATGTTTTCCACATTTTCTTTTATACATTTTATGTCAAATTTCCTGCAATTGAAATCATACACCCTCCTACTGCTGGAATCTCTTCTGAACGAAAGGCGATCTTGTGACACTCCCCCACGAACACCTAATAACTCAGTTCCTACCAGTGTAACAAGAAAGTGACAGATGGAATTGAGAGTGGACCATGATAAGGCTGAAATGTCAGCTATCCTAACTCTTTCAAAATGAAAACCGAACTGATGTCATTAAGACAACTCTAAAAGTGCATTTAATCTAGTGACAGTAGCCTTTTCTTTAGAATAAGAGATAACAAAAAAAAAAGACAGACTGTCCCAAGACATAAGCTCACCATTTCTCCAAATCTCTTGTTCAAAAAGTATGCATGGATTGATGGTCTAATTTTAAAATGGCATCCTCTATACGGATATTCTTTTTTTTGCGGTACGCGGGCCTCTCACTGTTGTGGCCTCTCCCGTTGTGGAGCACAGGCTCCGGATGCGCAGGCTCAGCGGCCATGGCTCACAGGCCTAGCCGCTCCGCGGCATGTGGGATCTTCCCAGACCGGGACACGAACCCATATCTCCTACATCGGCAGTGGACTCCCAACCACTGTGCCACCAGGGAGGCCCTATATGGATATTCTTAACATGATTCAAGCTCCCGACAACCACATTGTATTAACTCAGCTATGCTTACGAAAGGGTAAGTCAGATTTAAGTAAAACGTCCAAGTTTAAAATATTCTCTCAATTTTTATACTCACAGCTGTGGAGTTTAAAAATAGCTTTTAAAATGGACGAATACCATTTTAATATAAACCCAAGCCAAGTAATTATGGCTCATTAATGAATAGCAATTTTTAGGGTTTGTTAGATCATGAGTGATTAGGATACATTACCTCTCCTGACATATCAGGGGCCATGGGGACAGCAGGCCACAGAGATGAGTAGATTCCAAAAAACACCACCCAGAGTGCGATGCTGCCCCAGATCGCTATGTGGCTGAACTGTGAAGGAAGAGAAGCTGAGTTAAAGGACTATCAGGTAGATGGAGGACTCCCACACTGATGACGCTTTCACAAATTTCCTTATTAATTTTTTTACTACATCCGTAAGATATTACCCACGGCCATTATTAACTAAATAATTGCATGTTTTAATTGGATCTTTCATTAAACACTCATCTCTTCCACATCGGTTATAATGCTGGTGGTACTGGCATGTAGAACCGTTCCTTCTCTACCCCTTTGGCGGGTCTCACCTTTCACCCTTACCTTTTTTATCCGCTACCATCTTTAAGCCTCCTTAGTTTTTGCTCCAAATGCTCTTACTGAAAGATGCTAAGACACTTGTATGAATATTAATCTCTGTGTTGATGACTGTCAAATCCAAATGTCTTGTGCCCATCTTTCCCTTGAGCATCTAACTTTCTTTTTATTTATTGGTTCTCTCTACCTGGATGTGAATATACTTCGGTACTAACATATCTAAAATGGAACTTGTTTTATTCAGACTGGATATCTACAAATGTCTGAGGACAAATCTTTCTCTGATATTTTTGGTCTTCAGAATCATTTTCCAATGAGTTTTCTGCCAGTCTTGGGATACGCTCTACTAAGAAAAGATTCCTAGTCAATAAGTTTGAAGGCTTCCTCCCGTCCAGGGATATTTACAATGTACAACAATATATTAAGGGCTCTTGAGAAGTCTTGTGGTAAATAAACATATTTAAGTTTTACTCAGTGTTTCCACACTAGAGTCTCCAGTTCCCCCTAGTCCATTCCTGACTGCTCCCCCCCACTGTAATTAACAACCTGTGGAACTAGGGTAAAGGGACACATGCAGTTAGAACGAAAAACAACAACAAAAATTAGGGATGACACATAAGTAAATGGGATATTCCTTGGTTGTGACTGAAGATTCTCTTACCCAGGTCCAATACGATGTCTCCAATCCAGCTTTCAAACACACAGTTATCACCACAAACTAAAGCAGAAGGGAAATGTTATTTTATTTCATAAATATGATAGTTCATCAAATTGGACTGGTAGATTACTCACAGCTTGACTTGTACGTCCAACAAGCAAAGAAACAAGTGAGTTAGCTGGGTGGCTGAACACCATGACCACGACCGGCTGGAACTGCCATTTACAGCATCACATTCCCGACTCCCTTCCCTGCCTTCCCCTCACCCTCACTGGCTGACAGTCCAGCCATGAGCTTCTGAGCATGGGCCTGGCTACTTCGTGTACAATTCAGGAACAGTGATGGAGAATCATCTATAGTAATCTTGGGTTTCCAAGCCTGCTTTAATTTTATTTTTTATCAACTGTAGTACTTAAAGCCTCCGTTTTCTAAATTTTAAAGATAAATTGTAAAAGTAATATAACTGGATATTTAGAAATCTGAACACTTACTCTGTAACTTTACTTACCTGAAACCCTGCAGAGTAGAATGTAAGAGCCTGTTACATCTCCATGCTGTACACACCCACTGTCACTGGTGCCCATGCTACTAATTCTAAAGTAGGGGGACCCGGGTTTAACGAACTGCGCTGTGTTTTCCATAGGATAGCATAATGGCTAAATGGAGTCAGACTGTATTGCCCTGGAGTCAGACTATTTGTGCTCAAGACTCCATCATTTATTAATTGTTCTGATAAGGCACAAGGCAAATTACTTGACCTCTCTGTGTCTCAGCTCCTTCATCTGTAAACTGGGACTGATAAAGCTTACCTACTCTATAGGTAAAACACCAAGAACAGTGCTTAGCACTGCAGCATTATCTATTATTATCTATTTATAATCAAAAATATTAAATACTGTTAGTAGCCAAAGGAATTTGGGGCACTTTCAGTAGTTTGCCGGGATGGAAGTGTGACGCTTGCCTAGCACTGGTGATCAGTGGTGAGAGCTTCAAGGGCGCAGTCCTACTTTTGGGCACTGTTAAGGGTTTGTACACAGTATTAGATGCTTTCCAGTGGCGTCATAACGTCAGGACAAAGTGAAGCATTTGAGCTTTCTCAGCGGGATATCTAATAGCAATTTAGGATAAATATCTGTAGAAATAAAACTCTTGTTAAAATGTAAGTGTTTAATTTAAGCTATATAAAAAATTCTAAAACAAGAGAGAGATTTTGACACAAAGTTAAAGAAACACTCTCTCTTAAGCCTTGGATACTTTAAAGTCCCTCAGAGACATCTATGACATCTACTTTATTTCTAAACTTAGTCCATCAAGTATTATTTCTGTTTTGCACTCGTGTTGTATGAGAACAAACCACTAGCCCCCAAAATGTGTTTTCCCTTTTTTTTTTTTTTTTTTTACTACTTCATTGAGGTCAATGGAAAGGAGAGCCTCGATTTGCCAAAACCTTAATCCCTCTGTTACTTAATGGTCTTAACTTCCTATTATTCAGTTATTTAAACATTGTATTATAGTTTTTCCACCGAGTCAGCCGTACCAATGGCCACTTAGTATTTAGGACAGCGCACTGCCCCCACTTGGGGGCCATGGAGAGGAAAGGACACTGGCTGGAGAATTCAGAGTTCAAGGTTGGAGTAAACTTTTATTAGAGACTAATTGTGTGACCTTGAGCATTTGCATCCAAGTGGAGCTTTTGACCTTAGAGGGAAAAATGGTTTTAAAACCTTTTTTGGTTCTTTAATGGCAGGGTGCAGCTCACACTCAACTGTGCATCCTCCTTAAGTGTTTGACATAGTGACTTAACACAGCGAGGTCCATGCCTCGTGTGGGTTAAATGTCCCAAAAGAGTGGAGATTTCTCTCCCAACTTTATTTTCATTAAGTTCTAGAATAATTATTGGTTAAACACCCAAGTAGAATGGTACTATTTGCCATAAATTTAGGAAAGCAAAAAAAATACGAACAAGGGCAGTAAAATAAAACTGAGGAAGAAGGGACAAGGAAGAGAAAAAGGGAAAGTGAGGCAATAAGTGTAAAGAAGGAATATTGAAAATAAGAGCAACCAAAGGCCTATAAAGTCAGTGAACCTAAATGACATTTTTATACCCTAATATAAAATAATCTCTTACTAGTCAAAACATCTCATTTCATTTTTAAGAGGAAGTGTAAACAACCCCTAAATCCAGAAATGCACACATTTAAATGTGAAAATGAGCTCATATGAAAATTCAATTTTATATGCAAACGAGGCAAACGTTCCACACTCACAGTGTAAACGAAGTTTCCCAACAGCAGGTAATCAGAGGTCTTCCCATTTCCAAATACAGTACCTGCATGAAAAGAAGAGAGACTTGTTAGAACTGAAAATAACTGAGGTCCTTTCAGAATCCTTTCAAAGACAAGTCAATTTAGGAGTGCTGAACAAAAGAAGGGGAACCAAGAGCCATACAATGGAGCCAGAAATGAGGCTAATTTAACAAAACACTGTATGAAGTCTCATAAGGTTGCTTATCATGAGTCACAAATGAAAATCAAATTTCCAACAGTCAACATGAAGAAGGAAACTGGACTTGTTAACCAATTCTCAGGGTTCGTGAGATTAAAAAAAAAAAAAATCATTCAAGTGGAGCTTAATGCTATGGGCAGTAAGACAGAAGGCATTCTGAACGCTTAGAAAAGAACTTTGTTAACAGTATAGATGAGGGCTTTAGGGAGCCTTCTTACTATCTCTCATAGTTGTTGGCATTGGACCAAAAGAGCAACTTACAGAGGGCTGGGGAGCACCAGTATAACTCCAGGCACATGGCTCTTTGAGGATCTGGCTGAATTCAGGGGTACATCTAAAGGTATTCTGTTTTTCTAGCAATGACTAATAAACATGCCTTTAGATGAAGGGAGTGGTACTGACAAACCAAAATTACTGATTAAAAAAATCAAATAAAAAATTAAAAAATAACAATAATTTAATCATTGGTACCATTGAAAAATGTAAAACCCATGGTATGTGTCATACAGTAGTTTACTTATGCACATATTTGACAATAGCTATTCAAAGCCTAATATGGAAGTACAAAATATGTTAGAGTAAACTGAGAGGAGACACGGAGCATGGTGCTGGTATGAAGAAACAAGGAGAGCCAGGTGAGCTTTGGACATACAGACCAGGCGAGGTTCTGTTACAAGTTGTGTCATCTTGGTTTATTTATAATCAATCTCCACTGAATTCAGTTTCTTCACTTAAAAGATTGAGTGAAACTCCCTACTTTGGAGGAGCTTTCAGATTACAGTAAGTTAAATATATAAAGCACCCAGCCATGCTCCACAGTGTGACCCCGCCTCCCCTCTAAGGTTTTCAGATAAAAGTAGCCACGAAGCGCTGCTTAAGGGGCAGCCCCGAAACCTAGGAGACTACCTTTCTCTATGGAGTATCCCATGATGAAGGACACAGGATCTGACATGCTAACATGTCTTGTGGTATGTGGTGGACAGACATAAATGCCTGCAATTAATCCGTGAACTTTCATAGAACCAAATTAACAAACTCAAATCTACAAAATAACTGAAGGCATCTTGTGATTACTTCTGGACTTCCATACTTCTGCTATGTGGCACGTTGGTTAGGTCCCTTAATCAATATAAGCAAGTTATCAAAAATAATCGTAGTTGGGTCCAACTAAACCTTCTAGTCATCACTGGTTTGTCATAAGCTGGAGATTCATTTCAAAATCGAATCGAGGAAAAAAGTTAAAAGCCTGTTGTTGTGTTTATCAGGTTTGGCATTTGGATGATTTAGGTAAATTATTCGTGCTAAAATTTTCCGGTCTCTGGACCCCTTTACACTCTTAAAAATTATTAAGAATCCCTCAAAGCTTTTGTTTATGTGGTTTATATCTACCAATATTTACCAAATTAGAAATTAAGACAGAAATTAAGAAAATTTGTATTGATTTACCTAACAGTAATATACCCTATATATGTAACATAAAAACAGATTTTATAAAACATATCTATTCTCCCAAACAAAAAAATTAGTGAGAAAATTGGCACTGTTTTACATTTTTATAATCTCTTTCATGTCTGGGTTAATAGAGCTGGATTCTCATATTGTTTTGGTTGCCATATATGAGGGAAATCCAAATTCACAGAGAGATGGAGTTATAAAGGAGAGAAGTATTTTAGTAATCTTTTCTAATAATTGTGGTTATTCCTTGATACTACTTTAAAACTCAAGAAGTTTCTTACAGTGGCGGAGATAGTTTCCTAAAGGTTAGTAGCAGCGTAGAATCTGAAACTGTTTTGGTGGGAAGCATGCTGTCGTGCATACTGAAGTAGAGATATACTGTTGTACATACAAAACTTACATAATGCTATAAACCCATGTTACAATAAAAAAAAATACACCTAACCTTAAAAAAAATCCATTTTGCATTTTGAATGGATCTTTTACTTATGCACGATTCTGTAACCTCATGCAAGTAGCTGGCTCAGCTCACAACTCAAACAAGCCCCAAGACACTCTACCTTGATAAAGCTGCTGCATGGTTGGTATGCAGCCGAAGTGCTTTACGCATACTTCCCATTTTGTCACACAGAATATTCCTAAGACGTGTATCGAGTTTCAGGATTTAATAAAAGTATTAGGTTTACAGCTTCTTCAAGGGCATTCTTAAGTGAAATAGCTTTTCGGGATTTTTTTTAACGTGGGTGCATGGCAGTGAAGAATGACTACTAATACAATTGTACCCCTGTTTGTGTCAAGGTACCAGCAATTTTACCCACTATTCCTCTTGCATCAGCAATGAAGAAGACAAATAATGTCTTGATAATATAAAAAGTTTGAAACTATTTTCAATTTTGAAATTGAACTAATTTCAATTTCAAATTTTGACCTCATTCATGGACCTGAAAAGGTCTTGAGTCTTCTCAGGTGACCGTATTTTGAGAAACGCTGAAGCAAGTCGATGAATGAATATTTAGCTATACATTACATAGTTATTTCTATTTCTTCTGTACCCCATCCTTTCAAACGCTAAAGAAAACAAAAACTCCTTATGTAAAAATAAAAACAAGACAAAAAAAGCAGAATGTTAAAACACAATTTATGCTATATGTTATTATCTCTTAAGAAGAGAAAGCACATGTTCTCTGGACTTGGCTGGGTTTGGGTTCCTCAGACAGCACCCCTTGTGAACTGGTTCTGCTGAGGCTGGCTGGCTTTGGCAGTTCCCCAGACAAATGCAAAGGGAGACTCTTCTGGGGCTGGTCTTCTGGGGCTGGAATTACTTAGGAATTCCTTTCAAACCCTGTCATTGCTAAAGTGTTTTGGATTGGTAAGGTGATGTGGAGGCGGCTTGGTTTGAGCTACTTTTGATATTAAGTTTCTTTTTTTTTCTGATTTAGAACACTAAAATAGCAGTTTCATAGATGGACATTCCTAGTTTTTCATACCTACATTGATTTTGTGTTATGAAAATAAACTACCTGGAGAACTTGTCTAAAGTCCTTTATCGTACCCTAGATTTCAACACCCTATGTCTCCCCTGAGTGAAAGCAATCCAAATGTCCATCAGCTGAGGAATGGATAAACCAAATGTGGTCTATACGTACAATGAAATATTATTCATCAATAAAAAGGAATGAAGTACTGATTCATGCTGCAACAATGATGAACGAAGATCACATATTATGATTCCATTTATATGCAATGTCCAGAATAGGCAAACCACAGAGATAAAACTCAGTGGTTGCCAGGGGCTGGGGGAGGGGGAGGGGAAATGAGGAGCGACTGCTCATGGGAATGGGGTGATGAAAATGTTCTGGCATCAGAAAGTGGTGACATTGGCACAATTCTGTGAATATACTAGAAACCACTGAATTGTACAATTTAAAAGGGTGAATTTTATGGTATGTAAATTTTATCTAAAAAAAAAAAAGCCACTGTGATTCTCCTGGCCCACTGGGTCAATATTTTATATTTAATTAGATTTTCTTACCACATTTATTTCTATGGCCTAGAACATGAGAAGTATTCACCGTTGGACTGTCAGACTAGTTAATAAAGGAATGAGATGAAAATCTCCGACTAGGACGTGAAAGTACTGCCTTCTCTGTGACACTCACACCCTCCCACTCATGCTCTCATGAACTTCTCCACAATGGACTGGGTGCCGACGGTGAGCCTGGCGCTGTTCTAGGCACTACGAAAACAACAGTGAACTAAATGGACAGTTCCCTGCCCTTCTGGAGCTTTGATTCTAACAGAGGAGAATGATAGTTATTAAAAAAAAAAAAAAAAAAGCAAATACATCACACCCGATAGGCAAGCACCATGAAGAGGATACAGGAGGATGGGGAGAGGGGGGCAGCAGGGGTGGGGTTGGTGGGTCTCTGAGGCAGGGCGATCCGGGAGGGCCTCTCTGAGCACAGACCCGAGGGCAGGAGGAAGAGAGCAGCTGGAACATCTGGTGAAGATGAGGAAGAACACAGCGGCCTGCGGTCTGGAGCACAGGGACGGGGAGAGCGGGCTGGGGAAGATGGAAAGTCGGGTGTGGTTAGCCAAGGCTGGGACTGTGGATTTCTTTCTAAATGTGATAGAGCCTGTGGGGTTTTGCGGAGGGAGGCACCTGGTCTGATTTACGTTTTACAAGGATCCCTCTGTAGGTGGGATAGAACATCTGGCACTGCATTTCAAGGGCCAGCGTTAACTCACAGGCTGAGAGGACGGCCAGTACCTCTAAAGGACGCACAGATCCTTGGGTGGAGGTGTCATGTTGGAAGTACTGTAGTTTGAGAGCTGAATGGTCAGCCATCTTCCTCAGGATCTCAGGGCAAGTTCTGCTCCGGACACAGTAGCACCAGCTTAAGCATCCCAGAGACCTCTTTTCTAAAGTGGCTACTTAATCATTTTTATGTGTAGAGGAAATTCACCATAAGCCTATCTCTCAAAACTGACAAAATAACATCACCCCCTCAAAGCAAGCAGAGAAAAGTTTACACTCCAAGATGAACTTAAAAACATATTAAAAATCTCATTTAAAGCTCCGGCTCAAGTACTTGAAAGTACTAGCATGTCTGATTAGGTTCAGTATAAAGAGTTGATACAAGCCTCACAGGTATAATAAATAGATCACATAAAATATTAGCACTATTGTCTTCAAACTGTACATCAACAGAGGAAAAAAAAGGGCCCTAAAATTTAACTCTCTGCAAGATTGGAAAACATGAGAAGTAGAGAAGAAAGGCTTTGCATATATTAAATCACTTTGCTCCCAAAGGAACAGTAAAAATCTTTAAAGTGTGTACAACGTTTAGATGCATGTATTTTAGGTTAAGGAAAAAATACCATAACACGAAACACTGCTATAATTTTTAACGTATATTGACAATGAATTATTTTTCTAAACAAGTAAAAAGTCATCTCTTAGCATGCATGTCCTTTCTACTTACCATACTGAAGGGCTTTTAGTGGAAACCAAAACAGAATAACTGAGTGGAAGAGGCCATTTAAACAATGAACCCAGAAAACCTGAGGGAAAACAAAAATCCATGAGAACCATTTGCGATAAACTAGCTCTGTGAACTCTGACCTTTCTTTTTATCTGTGAGCTAGATTCACAAAACGTGTTTCTCCCGGGCCACCACTGTGAATTAATAGAACTGACAGACACTTTCTGCCTCTTAGACCTTCATGGGTCATTTATTTATTTTTATGTTTCTCAAAATGTTTTTTCAGCTTCACTGAAATTTTTTCTACTTCTTAAAAACCAAGTATTAAAAGTTTAAATTTCTGCCTGAAAAAGAAAATAAAATTTCAAATAACTGCAGACCTTGAAATTCTTTAAGTGGGACTATTTTCATAATTCCACTAGAATAGACTTTTGAAAAGATTGTAATTTAGTGACATCCCTACTTTCTCTTTTCCATGTGCAATAAAAGTGTAAACTTTTTAATGGTAAGGATATAGTGCATTCTCTCCCTCTCCGCCTCCACACACACACACACACACACACACACACACTAAATATAGCAAGTATAACACTTAAATTCCTTAAAGCAAAGCATTTTCACTAGGACCTAAGTAATAAAAGACTTTCATAATTTTTAAACACCTGTCAACATTAAACTTCATACAATTATAACATAGTTTAACTGTTATTGCTTTCTCATCTATTGTATTTTAAGAACAAGAAAGCAAATATCACTGATCTTTTCTTTGTAACATGGATGTGAAAGATTAAGTTATAGAAAAACTGTTTAGAACTCTTATGGCCCTTTGAATGGTTGCAGTTTTGTCATTCAAAATTGCTTCTTGCAAACAAAACTTATGCTAAATAAAATTGGCATGCATTAACAGTTTTAAGCTGTTCAAACAACAGAAATTAAGTTGCCTGCCTCCCAAAATTTTCCACTGTGATCTCAACCTCCTTTGTTAGTTCACCCAGCCACACCGGGTTGTATGATCCAATTTACGCTCCAATACATTACACATTTGAACTTGTGTTACTCATTAACCTTTGTCTCTTCTCCTCACTATGTCATTACTGCAAGTTTTTATTTGACAGAAAGCACAGGTGGGTGCAAGAAAAATTAGTTCTACTTTTCCATTTTCCTGACTGATACTTATTGTCACATGTTAATCCTTTAACCCCTGTCATGACCTCAGAACCTCCGACCCTTTTTACCATAACAAACGTAATCATCATCATTCAGGGCAACAATGCTTCTACATTGGGGACCCGCAGCACTAGCTGTGTATACACATATGCATTTTGTAACCATGTGTCCCTGAATTTTAAAATGTTCATATGGGATTTATTCAAATAATTTTCACTGAAATCATTAGAAAAAACCATAAACCCTATAAAAATTGTTGGCATCTTGTGTATCTATAAATATTTAAATGGATACTGGAGTTGTAGAATCTATTTGGGTTGATCTGGTGACTTTTCTAAATGCATGGGCTTTGCAGACAGTGAAGTACTTTGTATACAACAAAAGAATAGCAAAAAGTACAAGGAAGGATGCTCACACATTAAAACTATATATGACCTGCTACACTTTTTCACTGGCCACAAGGCTGTTTCCAAGTCGCCATATGCAAAGGGCATGAAAGGATGTGACTTTCTAGCAGAGTATTTTTTTTTTTTTTTACTGAATTTATTTATTTATTTTTGGCTGCATTGGGTCTTCATTGCTGCACGCGGGCTTTCTCTAGTTGTGGTGAGCAGGGGCTACTATTTGTTGCAGTGTGTGGGCTTCTCATTGTGGTGGCTTCTCTTGTTGCAGAGCACGGGCTCTAGGCACACAGGCTTCAGCAGTTGCAGCATGTGGACTCAGTAGATGTGGCTCTCAGGCTCTAGAGCACAGGCTCAGTAGTTGTGCACAGAGCTTAGTTGCTCCGTGGCATGTGGGATCTTCCCAGACCCGGGCTCGAACCCGTGTCCCCTGCATTGGCAGGTGGATTCTTAACCACTGTGCTACCAGGGAAGTCCCTCTAGGGGTGGTTTTGGGTAATCCTGTGAGGATCAGTTTATGTTTATAAGCAACAGTACCATGGCCAAGGTAGTGGCTGGGAAGTTAACTCTCGAGAGAGCACCGAGAAGCCTGAGCTACGGGAGATGCGGAAGTGTGACTGAGGTTGATGTAACTGCCTGGGTCGGTGAGGATTACTGTTAGCATGCCAGTAGGCCTGGAACCTTCCTAGCTCTCAGATTACATTTTCAAGGAAACAAGAGCTCATGGTCCATTGTATCTGCCCTGATATGGCTTTCCGTCACTTGAAAATACTCACCGTAAGTAATGAAAAACATTACAGCAATGCAGTGGAATTTAATACAAACTGGACATGAAAATTAAATTTTAAAGAATCAAAAAATAAAACATTTAAAAATAAGAGACCTTGCATATTATAAATAGTAAGGGTTTTAAAAGACCACTAAAAATACTTTTTAGAACCAATGGTGTAAGTCAAAGAATGCTTTAGTTTTTTTCTTTTTTTTAATTTAACCAAATTCAGTTGTTTAAAACCATGCCCTCAAACTGTATGCATCTGCACACCTGGACACACTGTGCACAGTGCATTCTTGAAGACCTCATCTCAGAAGACGAATAACATCCTGGTGGTAAACTTAACATCATCATTTACTGTATGAGGTTAGAGGCACTGACACACCTGTTTCACTCTATTCCCTTGATATACTGAGAACAAATGTCATTTGAGAATTTTATGAAATAATAAATATTTTAAATATCCTACATTAATTTCCTAAATTCAAAATACTGAATTTAGGTTACATGTAATTATTAGTAACATAACATGCATAACATAATAAACATGCACTATATTGACTGGGAAAAAATTCTGTGAAGGTGTATTTGATACTTTTATTATCGTTTCAAAACGGCATCCACCTTGACTGTTATAAAATTAAAAAAAATTTTTTCCTCCCTCACACTGGATAGAAACACGAATTACTAACACACTACTGGAAACATTTTAGAATAAATAATTGCAGGAAAGTAAACTCTTCAGGAAATTAGATACTTTTGTTGCTGAGATGAAGAAATACCATGGATCACAAAGATGACAGGAGCCCATGGCTTGTTATGTAGGACATAAACCCGGAATATGATATTAGATAAAGTGTTGGTTATTTAATCTTGTATTAAATTTTATGTCTTGGAAATACTGAGTATTATGGCTGAGTTATCTACCAGAGACTATATTTTCAATGCCCAATACAAACAACCTAATATTCCAATAAGGACAAGGTTATTCCACAAAACAGAAAATTAGAAAAGAATGATATATTACCTCTCACCACTTTATATGTGTAAGGACAGTCCTTGTCAGTCCTGCAGTACTGACCCCTGTGAGGAGTGACCATTGCCCCAGAACACTGCAAAGACAGAAAGTCAGAGGGCCAAAGGGGCACCTCTTCTGCCTGCTAGACCCAGTTTACTGCTGCCTGGCAAACCCCAGTGAATTGTGGCTACAGTTTAAATTTATAGCAAAACAAAACAAAACAAAACAGCTTCTCAGTCCATATCAGAACCCTAAGCAAATCTGACCTGCCATGGTCAGGACCCTGGAGTTGTTTCCTTGGCTTTAGAAGATCCAATGCCCCAAGCAATTGGAGCAGTAAAGCAAGTCCCACCAGGGCACTGGTTCCTACCTTGGTGTTGAAGTCCAGGGCATTCTGAGATGTTTTGTACAATTCAGGATACTTCAACATATTCTCTTTTCTGCATGATCTCTCAAATATTCCCAGAGTTAAGGGCGGCATTGCTGTAAACATCTAAAGTGCACAAACTCGTCATTATACCAGGCAGCCAAACTCAGGGTGAACGTCTATCTCAAAGTAGTCAATAGAACAGGAATAATAAAAAGTCCTAAACTTACCACGTTATAAAGACCTATGCACCATCTCTCAAAGAGGATCTGTCCAGAAAAGCCATTAACAAAGGCAAACCAGATCTAGGAAGAAAACAATCCCAAACCCCCCAAATTAGAACACAAAAACCGTAAATTCGTTGCTTAGAATCTGCTGTATACTCAACCACTGCATAAAAGCCTCACTGACATAGTATTTTCACGACTCTCTTGAAAATGGCATTTTTTTGGTTTGCTTTTTAATTCGAAGGGATTCTTTCGTAAGGTCTTTGCTATTTAAGTCAGAACTGGTTCCACTTGTTGAATCAAAAAAGAACTATATCAATGGGCAGTCACAGACTATAAAAAAAATTAGATATAACCTTGTTTCCTAAAAGGCACTTTCGAGAATATATTTTATGCAATTAAAATTTTAGAGCTTTAATTCCCTTTTAAAATATCTACCTTCTGATAGCTATTTGAAGATTATTGTTGTTTTCATTATAATTAAAAATTTGTTTATTTAGAAAATAAAATAGTTTCCTATAATAATATCATCACCATTTATTTTCTTCCTCTTTGGTTGTATTCATGTAGTAGCTCATTTATATATATTCATAGATTTATCTTACTGGGAAACTGTATGTAGTGTCATGTCCTGCTCCTCTCCTTAACATTATATAATACACATTTTCTTAAGTTGTTACATGTCCTTTTTTTTATTTTTAAATTTTTTTTAACGTCTTTATTGGAGTATAATTGCTTTACAATGGTGTGTTAGTTTCTGCTTTATAACAAAGTGAATCAGTTATACATATACATATGTTCCCATATCTCTTCCCTCTTGCGTCTCCCTCCCTCCCATCCTTACATGTCCTTTAAAATGATGTTAATGGACATATATCCCCTACAGTGTGGCTATAACTATTTCTGGATATTTAGCTTGCTTCCGGTTTTTGCTCTTATACATAATTCTGAACTGAATATTCTTGTACAGAAATCCTAAACATCTCTATTTCTTAGGATGAATTATTTTTTTAATAAAAATAGCTTTACTGAGGCATAATTGACATACAAAAATGACACACATTTAATGTATACAATTTGGTGAGTTTGGACATATGCATGCATGCATGAAACCATCACCTAATCAAGGTAACAGACATATCTATTACCTCTAAAATTTCCTCATGTCCTTTTTTCTTTTTCCTTTTAGGATGAATTCTTAGAAGTAGAATTAATGGGTCAAAGAACATAACTTTTTCTTTTTTATGGTTCTTGATAATTATAGCCATCAGAATGCAAAATTTGAATTTACACATTAAAATATATTTTTTAATATAATAAATGTGCTTCTTTATATAAAAATATTTTGTAGCTTAAATTTATGCTTTGATTAAAAACAAATCTTTAACAGAGCAACACGTTCTTATACATTTTGCAGTTCTCTTAAAAACTGAAAGCTTAACTTTGGCTACAAAATTAAGGGGCAATATAGGGAAACTTTCTCCAGCATGTTTAAGACAAATGGAAAATTAAAGTGAATATCAGTAAATCAATAATCCCTGAATTATTTTTTTTAAAAGCAGACATAAAATGTAATTAAAAATCACATTAATCTGGAAGAGTAAAATGTCTGGTCCAACAATGAGATTATATAAACACAAACACAAAGCCAAAACATAACAACCACCACCGAAAACCAGTTAGGGGACAGCAGTCTGGACATGCCGGTCAAGTGAATTTTTGAATTGGAGTTGCAGGGACTTTGCTACACTTCACGTTTCATTTAACCTCATTATGGAAGCATGAATTGCTACAAATTCACCATTTATCAATATGTACCCAGGCTGGCCTCCCTATGAACAGTTTCTGTACCCACATTGATCTTTTTCCTTTTTATAGCGGAAAGGAATGACTGAGCGTATATAAAAACCAATGTGGGCTTCATGAGATGGAAAAGAGAACAAAGTAGCAATAGCACATGAAAAATAAGTCCAAATTGTGTTAGGCTTGTAACACACATTAACCACAACAAGAACAAAAGCACAGAAATCAGAGGTAAATCTGAAATTCTTACTTGCTTTGCCACATATATTTACAGAAAACATTTGAACATGTGCCCTCTGCTAGGAGCCAGATCATTCACTGCTACATGCAAACTTTAAAAGAACCTAGCATCCTCACATAAGTTAAATTTATTCCTTGGGGTGCTGCTGAGTTTTAAACTTTTTTTTTTTTTTAAAGCATTAAGTAGACGCAAATTGACAAGACAGACTTCAACGCTATCTATTGTGTTTTCACACTTGGCCTTTTTGAGATGTGGATTATGTAAATACATATTTGTGATGCTCTGGGTGATGGTAATGTTCTCCCTGAAGGCGACAGTGATCTATTGTGGTATTCAGATTTCTTAGGGTATGATGGTAATATAAATAATTTTTAAACACAAACTTTCAGTTATGGCCTTAGTAGTCTAAGAAGATACAGTCTAATCTTCATTGGTCTGAAGAAAGCCAAAGCTGCATGCATACCAAATTCCTCTAATGGGCATGATTTGGCTCAAAGCTTATAGTTAGAGATGCATTTGTAATCATCAATACTTCATAATAGGAGAAATTTATGTTAATAAATGTGTGTGTTAATAAACATTTGTAAATGTGAATGGTCTCCTGGCCTCTTTGTACGTAACTTTTGGTGTTGATTAAAACACCACTATGAGCTTGAAATTCAGGAATCTCCCTCAAATCAATGGATATTTACATAACATTTCCAGTTCAAAATAACTTGCAAATAAACCAGCAGTCCAAGTTTATTTTAAAATGCACCACTTGAAGGTTTTATGAGAGAAATGCACACGTTGTTAAGTGGAAAGCTATCAACACATTTTTACCATTTCATTTTTCCTACTGAAAGGTATGTGAACATGTTTCTAGAAATACTCTTCCTGCACTTTAGAAAGTTAATATTCTAATTTCTTTTTTTGAAAAAGGAGAAATGACTAGATAGGAATTGATCCTTCCGATATAGTACACATCTTCATACAAATATTTTGGCATTGAAGTTTACATATCTTAAAGGAAAAGAGGTTTTTTTTTAACAGTGAAGAAGTCTACCAGAAGGCTGATTTCAAGTTAGTCTGAGATTTGTAGTTAAAAGATATATTAGAAATGCATCCCATACTTAATAAAACAACACTTAAATTACTATAAACACATAAAAGTCCCTCCTTGGACTCAACAAAATCATGGATGCAGAAAGAAAACATCAGCCCCTCTGGGGAGGTATCTAAATTATTTAAAGTCACAGGAAATCCCTATCCCAGCACAACTTGCTGGGAAAGTATCACCTCATTGACTTTAATCAAAGCTTCTGGAAATTAGAAACGCTACACTGCTTTGGGATCTTCCTGGAAAACCTGGATGTGACTGATTATTTGAAAGAAAAGGTCTTATTTTGCTAGGAAGGAGTCAGATGTTTCAGAGAAATTGAAAAAAACATCTCTTTAGAAAATGTCAGTAATTTCAATGAACACCTAGGGTTGCTGCTGGGCAGCCACCATAAGCAAGTGCTTTATACTGCCACCTGCCAAATCCGTATTTATTTGTTTGACTGTAATTTATGGCAATGGAGTAGCTAGATAGTGACATTCCCGGCAGTATGGCAATGGCAAAAGCAGTTTTTGCAGATGATCTATAAAACCCATAGCATTCCATACCATTCCTTTATTAGCAAGGAAACTTCAGACCTTCCTGTCCTGGTATTATTTTCTAACTTCCATGTCCTAGTAGAGGCGTGGCAGTTAAAACTTCACAGACATTTCCCCGATGGAGCATTTCTGCATATTAAACAGCAGCTTACAAATAGTCAGTGAGTATTCTGCTCCCACGCCTGAACAGCACAAAAAACTGAAAGGGGAGATTCGAGACTGGCAGTTGTCCTCACTAGAGACATTCAATGATGTGTTTTCTGTCTATTCATTCACAGTATTGACGTGGGCCATTAACATCTGCAGAACTTGTTTTAGCTGGCGAAAGTTGGGTATCTGGGAATTGATTTAAGAGGTCAATTCATTTCCAAGATAGTTGAATTATATTCAAAATACATTTCCATAAACTGTTAAAAGAAAAATAACTTAAGAATGAGATTTCCAGTAAAGTTTAGGACTTGCTTCCCTTTCAACATGTATAGAATCTGATCAGTGTTAAATATCTCTCAAAGAGGCTTTAAATTCAAAGCCTAGTAAAATTTAGGGCCAATCAACCACAAATCACATAACTCTGGATTTGAAACAGAGCATGCAGATTTAGTTTTTCATTTGAGTTTAATGTATTTTATTTCTCCCATTAGACATAATTTTGACCACTTCATTGTTGACTGTCAAATAGATTTAAGAAGTGGCAAGTTGAGTACTCTTATTTCTTTTCACAAAATTAATATTTTGTAAGCAGATTTGTTGCTGCCAGTGGCTTTAAACTCCTCGTACCTTCAAGAGTATATGTAAATAAACTATAAATGGATATTCTTTTGAAGGTCAATGTTTTGGGATGAGCAGAAAATATAACTAGAAAAGTTAGGACTGGGAATTACAAATAATTATATTAGAAAATAATCACAAATTTATATAAACAAAAAGAATATTTTGTATGATCTCGTAAGCTATTTTGGAAGTGCAGTTTGCTTCAAAACACAGACTATTCCAGACCAAATTCAGCAGTAATGAACAATAAGTAAATTCACAGATGATCTTATTTATGTTTCCAAGTATTTAAAGTGTCTATTTTATCTAATGGGTTGCAACCTAATTATAGATTTTTAGTGACCAATAAATAAAACTGCCTGTCCACTTCAAAACTAAGTTTTATTTTTATTAGTCTGACTCATAATAAGAACTATGCTCAATCAACATTTTGCTAAGGAGATAAACATTCAGACAGAGGCATAAAGAACAGCTGAAGCAAATATACAGCAGTTCCCAGCTAATGTATCAATAAGGGAAATGTGGAGTCTACTGATTGTTTTGTTTATGGTGTTACTTCTGTGGTGTGAAGTATGGGATATTATTTCCACATGGCATATGGTTAGGTTGTGTCTCTTCTGATAGATGTGTAGAAACAGTCAACAGAGTAGAGGGCAAGGTGGCATAAACAAACATCTGTAAGGGACCCCAGGGCAGATTTATGAGGGTGTAGGCAGTTCCTCTGACAGGACTGGAAGATGGAGGGTTTTCTTAACAAGCTATGGAGAGCTCATTGTCATGCTTTGTGAAGCTGCAAGAGGAGAAAGAAACTGGTAACACCTAGAGTTTAAGTATTACAAATATAGCTTCTGATGATAAAATGGTCATATGTTAAAAAAAAAAAGATAAATAACTTATTTATCACATCCTGAGTGTTCAGTTTACTTATTCATCTGCTGGTGCTGTGCTCTCCAGGGGGGTAGCCACTGGCCATGCGGCTCTTGAACACTGGAAATGTGATTAGTCCAAACTGAGATATACTGCATGTGTAAAATACACAACAGATTGTGAACACTTAGTATGAAGAAAAGAATGTGAGATATTGCATTAATAATTTTTATAGTGATTCCACGTTGAAATAATACTATGGAGTATATCGAGTTAAATGAAATATAATTTAAAATTAATTTGGGCTTTAATTTTTACTTGTGGTTAATGTGGTTCCCAGAACATGTAAAATTACACATGTGGCTTGTTTTACATTTCTATTGGCAAGCTTCTGGAGGATAGGGACCTTGCTTGATTTACTTCGTACTTGGTGAACTAAGCCTGGTGCCTGGCATCCAGTAGGTACTGCAAACATGTTTGCAGAACAAAATGCATCCTTTTAAAAGTGATATTCCTGACCCAGGTTAACTTTTCATGTTAAAAAATGATGTTATGTGTGTACATGAAAAGGAATATAGAAATTCCTTTGACACAGGAACTGAATTATTCTGATAATTTTTAGACAAATTCCTCATTATCTAGACTCTTGTTACCTACCAAACTCAGAAACCAAAACAGGCCCGAACAGCAAGAATACTTGTATATAATTATGTAAGTCTGAGACATAATAAGAACTACAAGATGACCAATATTAGCAAAACTACCTGTGTATTTTTCCTGATTAGACCCCTTAGTAGAACTGATAGCCTCAGTTTTATGTCCACTATTCCCTTCCTTTTCTTTTTAAACACAGTTTTGCTTGTGTACAGCCCTAAACAGTGTATACTGTCTTCTCTCGTATGTTTTTGAACTTTATAAAAAAAAATGCTACATAGTTTGTAGTCTTTTAAAAGCCGAACACATTACTTCATTAGCAATTATAATTCATCATTTCTTACCAAAGTAGTATGTTTTTAGCCACAATTTCAACATTATTCTCCATGGCTGACGAACTTTTTGTTTTAACATATTTAGAAGTTATAAAAAGTGGGCAAATGAAGGATTAATTAAAATGATAAGGAAATGTCTTCACACAAAAAAGTTTCAAATATATATGCAAATGACAAGGATTTTTAAACTGAACTTGGGATTACCTCAATAATATAGAGGACTATATTCTTGTAGAAGCAGTACAAAATGCACTTGGAGACTCTGTTATAGTTCCAGGCACCATGAACCATCAGCAAATTCTTCAAATATTTGAACTAAAATAAGAATGGAAACAAAATTAGTATTTTCCTCTTCATAGTGTCAGTTGACAGAGACAAACAGTGTGTTTTACAGAAATGGTGCTTTACTTGAGCTATGGAGTAGTCAGAAGAATTAGCTGCCTGAAGGCCTTCATTGCCACTTATTCCAACTCCAACATGTGCCGTCTGTATCATGCTGACGTCATTTGCTCCATCACCAATGGCAAGTGTTATGACTTTAACTTGTTTCTTAACCATCTCAACAACTTCAGATTTTTGAAGAGGAGAAACCCTTAAATTAGAACAAATTATTAATCAATTTTGTTTTTTGAAAAAAGGAATTTTAAGGTGTCAAGCATAAAAGCAGCAGAAGAGACAAATGAATAGGTCTCTAAAAAATCATCACGGGGGCCTCCCTGGTGGCTCAGTGGTGGAGAGTCCGCCTGCCGATGCAGGGGACACAGGTTCGTGCCCCGGTCCGGGAGGATCCCACATGCCGCGGAGCGGCTGGGCCCGTGAGCCATGGCCGCTGGGCCTGCGCGTCCGGAGCCTGTGCTCCTCAACGGGAGAGGCCACAACAGTGAGAGGCCCGCGTACCGCAAAAAAAAAAAAAAAAAAAAAATCATCACGGATAAGTCTTAGGTTTACAAATGTTTAGTTCTCTGTGAGCCTGGTTTGCCACTTTAAAGGAAAAATAAAAGCTTGGAAGCAAAACTCTAGGTGACAGATAGACGCTACAATGCCTTGTTAAGTACTAGTTTACCAGAATGTGTGAATAAATTTGTTTTAAAAAATGACATTTGAGTTCAGAAATTCCATTACTTCCTAACAAATAATATCAGAACTTCTAATTCTTCACTTTTGAATGAAAAAGAAAGCCAGAAAGGCTGTTGAATGGTAGTCCAAACACTAACTCTTCTCCTATACCTTGAAAATAAAAGTTTTGAGCCTCCATAAGCTGATCTTAGATGATATACTATACATTTAAAACAACTTAAATTAACAGTAGGGAATTAGCTAACTTCTCAACTTGTTCTCAGCCACCCTGGTGAATCAACCAAAGTAAATACCAAGCGCTTGATTACATAGCTCATGTGCCTCAATTTTCTTCCAAAGCTACTAACCATGGCCAAGTAGAATCAAGTAACCTTTTCTACAAAGGTGGACCAGGAACAGAGAACACCAGCATCCATACCAAAATCCTATTTGGTATTAACTGTGGAGCAACTTATCACAGACTTTTAAACGCAATTTGAGAAATAGTCACCATGACACTCACAGAAGAGTTCAATGACAGAATATGCATTGGCGTGATTAACTTAATCTAGTATCCATGCTACCTTGGCGATTAGAGAGAAAGAAAGAAAAACTGAACAGTGATCTGGCTCAGTAAACTATTAAGATAGTAATGAACTACTGAGAAACAACTAATATACACAATATTAGTGGACAAGAGCAATAACCCAGAGCTAAATTCTTTATCAAGGTTAAGTACAGTAAGTATCCGCTGGAACATCTGGTAAATCATTTATTATTCAACTTAGAAATGAAGATCGTGACTCTGAAAGACTCAATCCATCTTTGCACATTTCCCTGATTATCTCCTTAGGGAAAATTCCTAGCAGTGGATGTTCTGCACAAATATGTGCCTTCAGGAGGTCCAGCTGCCCTTCTCAAAGCCTTCAGCCAAGAACAGATCTGGTCTGAGTTTGAGAATCACTGTGTTAGACTGTGAGTTGCTTGCAGGCTGAACCAGGCTCCTCATCTTTGTATTCTTAGCGCTGATCCAGAGTAGGTACTCAATAAATGGCTGCTATATGAAAGAATCATTTTAAATTCTTCCCTTGGAAGAACAGCAACAGCACAAAATGACAACAGCACAAAATGACACAACTGTGAATACAGCAAAAGAATGGATGAGTATCAGGCCATTAATGGGCTTTTCCACTGTCAGCCCTCATTTTTCTTCAAAGCAATTTTCATTTCATTTTCACATTTTATTTAATTTTTCTTAATAGGCTAATATAAATTGGTTAGCCCACTGGCTCTAGGCCAATGTTTTAAACATGGACTATAGCTGACATTTAGTAAATGTCAAAAAAGAATTCTCACCAAGAAATGATCTAAAAAGCAAATGGGAAATGGGCATGAAAAGAGAGAAGCATTTGAAAACATTTATCCAATTCCCTTTACAACTTAACAGGCTCACAATGTAAGTACACTGTGAAGTCAAACCGTGGGATCATGGGAAACACTGGTATTTATTTTGGTTTTTTTTCATAAGCTGAATGTGTAATAAAGGATAAAATCTCTGCACGGTGAGCTAATATTAATGATTTAAAGAAGCATCAGAAAAAAGCTGGACTAAATTTTGTTTTCTTTTTTCATGGCTATTACAACCAACTACTGCTTTCTCTGCTTGACACTGCAATTTTCAATGCCCCCAAATTAAAATTGGCTGAGGATTTTTACCAACTCTTTGGATGTGGCTAACTCAGGTGTTAAAAGCAGAGCATGAATTCTCTAGGCAAGAACAATGCTTGCTTTTTTTTTTTTTAAAAGACGATGACGTAGTGAGAAACTTCCCAAAATTACATTGCAACTGCCACGAGCAAGGGTATTTGCTTCCATTATCAAGATACAAGTAGACAACTGGGTTGGAAGAAGATTCAAGAAACAGTAGAAGCCTTGGTATCTGATGGGTTTGAAATAGTAGTTGGTTGCTAAACAAAGATGTCAGATTTAAGTGAGAATTCATAAAATATACATACTTAAAACATTTAACTCAAAATATAAATGTATAAGCTTGTGATGTAGGGCAAAGAACCGTATGTTGCAAAGGGGTTTGTGTTTGAAATTCTGCATATTTTTCTTACAGAAACCTCACTCATGAGGCACAATCCATGGTTTGTTTCATTTAGTGGAAACTACAATATAATGATGCCCTCCACCCAGTTTACTGTTATCTTATCCCTAGATTCAACAGCAATTTTTTTCAGCAACTCAAGAAGTCTTTCTATAGCATTATATCTGGTTCTCCTAGCAACAATTTTGGTTAGATTATTTTTTGGTGGCTTATGAAACATTTAATTCAGTGATGACTACTTTAAGAAGTACAACAGGAATAAACAGATTAAGGAACAAACACCCCCAGATTCCCAGTAAGCACCAAGTCGGCTCGTTGAAGCAAAAGTGCAAAGCATGCACTAAAGAATGTCCTTCCAGCCCAGTTTACTTTCTGGACTTTTGTAAACTTGCTTCTATATTTGTACAATTTCCAGAATAGTCTAGAACAACCTTACCACACAAGTTAATTCTTTCAAATGCCTATCAAGAACCACACATCCATGGTTGAGAGTATCTAAAACCTAAATTTTTACAAATATCAATAGTGATCCAACGCATAACTCAGGGACATCATAAAAGTGCTCTGTTTTCTACCCTAGATTATTATTTTTTTTTAACTACCCATGGGTCTGCATCAGGACTTAAATTATTCACGGTTCTCTTCTCTTCCACTGTTGCTCTTTCTTCTTTGGAAGAAGTCAGAGTCTCTGCGGAAAAGGACTAAACATCCAGCATTTGCTATAAAGTCGTTTTCTTCTCTGTGGCTCCACAAACAGAGGGTGGTCCTTTGTGATACAACCTAAGCAGCACACTGAGTGCAATATGCTTTTCAGATATTATCTTGGCTGCAGTTTCTGCACGTGTTATTCATTATTTTCCTTATTTGCTATGTAGTAACTCTCACTGCCCTGTGAACATTAGGTTGGAGTACTGGAAATTTTTACCATTTAAGCTGGAAAGTATATAGGGTGGCCCATCTTATATGAGCCTCATTTTGCACCCTTTTAATGGGATTAGCTAAATGAATCACCTTTTTGAATGGAATATGGATAAGGATTATATGTGCATGTATATACACAGTCACATAATAAAGAATATTTTAAGGGACTTTTTATAGGTAGCTAAAAGAAGTACAATAATTTATCTTACTGTATTGTGTTTTTAGGTTAATAACCTAGAAAAATCTCACACATATATTAAAAATTAGGCTGATAATATGTTAACTTAAAAACATATTGCAAACTTAAAAGTTACTATAAAGTTGCTTTTGGAAAGTAAATCTAGAAAAAAAATTAAGAACATAGAAGAACACAGTATTTCTTAATTATCCTGAAGTGCTTTGTATAATGACCCTGTATTTACAGAGCCCCTGTATTTACGAAGCTTGAGGACTGCTCCTGCTAACTCTCTAGAGGTCAGGATCATTAGTGGGGCATCTGCCTTACTTTCCTTTGCAACAAACTTCCCAAGTTTTCTCTTTGTGAATATCAGTCTATTCCCCATTGAGTCATATTCTGCTGACTAATAAAGAAATTACAAAAAGAGAGAAAAACCTAAGAGAAAAATTTATGAGATCTTACTTAACTCTTTGAACTAAAATTTGTAGGCTCATTTATAAAGTTTTGAATTGAGGAGGAGTTAAATATGGCAAAAAAATCTGTGTTACATGCACCAAAATTTATGCAAATATTGTAACACTTCCAGACACTCACCATCAATTTACTACTGGAATGAAAACAGCCACTTAAATAGCAAATCCTAAAAATGATTCTTAGCATAGGGTACATAATGAAACATTCACCCACTTCTAGGTAAGAGAGTTGTGTTATTCAAATTACTGATGAGTGAGTGCTGTCCTAGTCTCCAAAAGCAACATCTGTTGACACACTGTGAAGTCAGAGGCATCAAGGGGAATTTATAATACAGGGAAATTGAGTCTACAGAAACAAAATACAGATAGCCTTGCCACAGGGCAAAAAAAAGAAAGTATCTTTAAAAAAGATTTCCTTTTGCAATGCATTTTAGATGCAAAACTTCTCTTTTGTGGAATTTATGTTGTTATAGGTAAACTTCCGTTTCAATGGTTTAGATAATATTTTAAATAATGACTGATCACATTGACAGTGTATGTTGGAATATGCATGTATGTGTGTGTGCACAGGCATCCTGAACTATTAATTGGCAAACAGACCTTTAGTGCGTTTAAGGCACTAAAAAGAAAACTCCTAGAAGAAATCTTTATTATAGTATTCATACCATAGAACAGTTTGCCACAGTGGTACTGTTCATTAAAAAAAAAAAAAAATCAATCTACCCATCTATCCATCCATCTAATTATCTGGGACCTAGCACTGTACTCAACACATAGCAGACTACTCTAAGCAATAGGAACTAAAAAAGAATATAGTAGCAGTGCCTTAAAAATATTAATTTGGACTGTTCAAAAGATATATACATACCTCAATTAAAAATACTTTATTGCTAAAAAATGCTAACCATCATTTGACAACACAGCGTTGTCACAAACCTTCAATTTGAAGCCTGAAGAATCCAATAATCCTTTACATAGTTCCTCTATACTGTAGGTACACAGCAGACTGCCTTCTAACAGTGAACTGTCAAACATGAATAAGAGTTGTAATCTTAGCATCATGGATAATTAGATGAATTTCTCTTTCTTGCAAAATTTCCATTTATTCCATTCCTTTACTATGTGATGAAATTTCTATGGAAGAATATAAGGAGAAGAAAGGAAAAGAGAGTAGAAGATCTCAGAACCCTCCTTCTGCCCTTAAGAGTTATTACTTAAGGACTTTTATTGAGCTGCTGTCTCAGAAAATATTAAGAGCCTATATAACAGGGGTTTCTCTATGGACTCTCGCTTTAAGAAGACAGGAGTGGTAGAGAGAGACAGAAGTTTCTCCAACATGGGACAAGGCCCAGCCACCTCTTTTTGTCTAGGGAGCCTCACTTGATAGGACTGGTGGGCTTCCAACTAGGAAGCACATCCACTCAAGAAAGCTGAGTGCTTCTCCCTTTAAGCTCTGCCCTATGGTGACATGGCTCTCAGAGTGGTAAGACCTATGGCCATCATCTCTTCCCATTCACCATATCTGTTCGGGGACCATATGGGCACTGATTTTCTTCCCCTTTCCCATGACTCTGGGTAGGTAATGAAAGGCTAGAGCTTCTTTAGGCTTAAATAAAATCAACTTGCCCTTCTTTCCTTCCATCCTCCATCCCCCACTTGCCTTTTTTTTTGAATTCTCTCCTACGTGGATAGGTTTCTCCAAGGAACCTTCTCTCAGAAATACCTAGTAGAAGATGGAAAAAGTGGCAGCACAGACTATTGACAGAAATTGGAATAAAACCCTGAAGATGTCATGAGTTGAAAAAGGAGTTCACTAGACTTCAGGGTCACAATTGTCAGTTAACACAAAATCTGTGATAAACCTTTGGGGAAAGAGGAAATGATGGATGACTATTAGAAGGTAAATGGCATAGAGAGAAAGAGTGGTGTGCCAGAGCCCATAGAGGAACAATCAGGTGGGAGAAGCTTTCCAGCTGTACTTTTTGCTCTCCATGGTACCCTGTGCAAGCCCAGGCTGACCAGTGTGAGGGGGCTGAGACCAGGCTGGATGGAGCTAAGGGGCTCCTCTCTCATCGCAACTGCGAACTTTGGCTTAGGCCTGGAACCTGTCGAAACTCAAAGTCCACAAAATAACGTGCTTGAAAAACAAAACACACCAATTCCAGGATTATCCTCAATGTTCTAAAGCTTAAAACCTCAGGAAAATTCTCACCTCATGCCTTGGAAGAGGAAAGTCAGAGCTTTCTGGTACACCTCAGGGCATGAAGCCAGGCAGGGACAGGGGCCAATAATATGGGTGTGCTGGGAACCCTTGAATGTTACCTCACTCAGGCAATTCCATCACAATGTGGTTGCCTCTAGCAAGAGCAGTGCTTGGGTAAAGGAACTGGGGGAAAACAGGGATTCACTAAGCTCAGACTGAACCCTGTCTCCAAATTTGCCTCAAGTTAGGACCCAGCTTTCACCTTTCCCCTAAAAGGAACATTACTGCCCACTAGAGCAAATGGGGAAAAATAGTCTCACAGGGAATATTTATAAGACAGAAGATCATGAGCACAAAAGAAATACAGTAACTTATAAGAAAGAAGAACTTGTAAAACCAGATATAACAAGAATTTAAAACAAGTATGGGAAAAAAAAACCCTGGAAAGATATGGAAAGATACTGGAAACATGAAACCGGAACAAGCAGTTATAATGAACAACCAATCAAAAATAAGTTATATAAAAAAATAACTACTAAAATAAAGAAGCCAATAGTAAACTGAGTAGTAAAAATGATAGAACCTGATAGTGCAAACAAAAAATTTTCCCAAAAGAAATCAGGAGATTAAAGGACAGATTATGAGAAAAATGAAATGAAGGAATAAAGTTGACTACACATATATATAATGGGAGTCCAAGAAGAGAATAAAAAAGAATAAAATGAAAAAGAATAGTTAATAGTTTTCCAGAATTAAAGAAATATATCCTTAGATTGAAAGGGCTGTATTAATACAGCACCAAAAAGAAATGTAAGAAAGAGGTATCTACCACTAGAAACATTATGGTTAAACTAAGATTAAGAAACATTTCTGAAAGCTTCTAGAGAGAAAAAGTAGATCACTTACAAAGAAAGTAACCTGACTGCTCCTGAATGCATGCACAAAATTACTTTAATACATTCAGTACCTGTCTCTTTATGGGGGAGGGGGAGGGAAGGGAAGACATACTAATACATATAGACAATAAGCACAAATATGGTTATCAAAAATTAGAAATAATCAGACACAGCATAGTTATAGATTGTAAAGCTTTCAAATCAGATGAAGAAAATCTGATTCAGACAATGGAAGGAGGGGGAGAAAAAAGAAACAAAAAGCATAATAAATGGAAAACGCAAAATAAGATTGAAGACATGAGGCCAAACATGGCAATAATAATAAATATAAATGGGTTAAATTCATTGATTAAAAGACACAGATTCTCACATTACTAAAACAAAAAGATCCAGCAATATGGTGTCTAAAAGAGACACACGGGCTTCCCTGGTGGCGCAGTGGTTGAGAGTCCGCCTGCCGATGCAGGGGACACTGGCTCGTGTCCCGGTCCGGGAGGATCCCACATGCCGTGGAGCGGCTGGGCCCGTGAGCCATGGCCGCTGAGCCCGCGTGTCCGGAGCCTGTGCTCCGCAACGGGACAGGCCACAACAGTGAGAGGCCCGTGTACAGCAAAAAAAAAAAAAAAAAAAAAATTAAAAGAGACACACTTCATAATAACAGCTATATAACACTTATTTGTTCACTATTTTCTGAGCACTTTACTTGTTTTAATTCGTTCAATTCTCAGAAGAGCCCTATATGAGATAGATTACTAGTATTGCCATTTTATAAATGAGGACACTGAGGCACAGAAAAATTACATAACTTAAAGTAAAACAGCAAGTAAGTGGTGAAGACAGAATTCAACACTAAGCAGTGTGGATTTAGAGACAGGACAGCATTCTTAGAGGCTACGTTATACAGAAGGATTGAACATAAGGGTTTAGTGGGGAAAAAAAAGACAAGGCCCATACGAAACAAAGGAAAGCCAGGTTAGCAATTTTAATACCAGACAAAATAGAATTTAGGTCACAGAAAAGGCCACAGTGGTCAAAGAGAAATCTTTATAGTATTCCTCTTATCAGAAATGTTCAATTATCTATATAAAAGAAAATCTGATAGCATTTCTAAGAGAAGCATAATTTAAATAATGCACTGAGTACATATATTAATCCACTTATTCCTCACAATTCCAGGAGGACAATTATTTTTATCTCTATTTCAAAGATGAAGAAAACTGAAGCTGGAGAAGTTAAGCAATGTGCTACTCAGCTAATAAGAGGTGGAGCCTGGACTTAGACTCTGGAAAGTCTGGCTCCGGAGCTTGAGTTCTGGATCATCTGGCATTACAAACAGAAGAAAAGGGTGGACTGTTTAGTAAGCAGTGTTGGGAGAATTTGCTCACTATGTAAAAATGAATAACACTGGATCCCTTCTCATTCACAACACAGATATAAAAAAATAAGCTTAAAGACCTATCCAAAAAACAAAAAGCCATAAAGTTAACAGAAGGAAATGTTGGAGAATACCTTTGTGAGTGAGAAGTTCTTACTATCTCCAAAGCACAAACCATAAAGGGAAAAATTAATGGAATTTGACTATCTCAAGGTCAATGACTTCTGTTCAAAGAATACCACAGGCAGAATTAAGAAGGGAATCAGATGAGAAGATATCTGCCATGTCTATACTCAACAAAGAATTGATATCCAAAACACACAAAGAATTCTAGTACATAGGCAGAAAGAAATACAGGAAACACAAGAGAAAGCTCTGTATCCCTATCCTTTCTCAATGTGCTACTTTTCTTCATAGCAAGTGTTACCACTGACTTTATATGTCTGTCTGATATATAATAAATTGTTACTATCCACAGACACACAGCACTTATTGCCTTTTGAATACGCATATGTGTATTTATTTTATTGAATAATAGCTACAATGTGAAGGCAGGGAGTATTTTTTTCTATTGTTCACTGCTCTATTTATAGCACATATAAAGGTGCCTGGCACATAACGGGTTCTTGAAAAACACTGGAAGGAAGGAAGGGAGGGAGGGAGGGAGGGAGGGAGGGGGTGGGGGGAGGGGGGAGGGAGGGAGGGAGGGAGGAAGGAAGAAAGAAAGAAACGAAGAAAGAAAGAAAGAAAGAAAGAAAGAAAGAAAGAAAGAAAGAAAGAAAGAAAGGACTTCAAAAGCAGAAATCCAGAGAGGTAAATTGTTAAATAAAGAACTACTCAATCTCCCTAGTAATCACAGAAACAAAAATCAAAACAAGGTGCTACTTTTCAAACATCAAACTGGCAAAGTTATAAAATAAGGAATAAGGTGTTTAGGGAAACAGCAGCCTTCCTACATGGATATGGGAGTACACCCTAGTGCAGCTGTTTTGGAGCAATGAGACAATTCTGGTTGAAATGAAATATATATATATATTTCCCACAGCCAAGCATTCCCATTCCTAAGTATATATCCTAGAAGAACACTTGTGTGGGTGCATACATTGGATATTCATTTCAGCACTTTCTGTGGTAGTAAAGATTTAGGGTCAACCCATGTGGCTATCACTATAAGAGATAAATAAAATGGTGTATATTCATCAGGAAAATAGTAAGCGGTGGTGAGAAGAAATGAACTTGTCCTACATATGGTAACATGAAAAGGTCTCAGAAACATGTAGAAAAATAAAAAAGGCAAAAAATTTATGACGGAATGTCATTATAAATACGTGTTTATTCCTCAAATCGAATCACATATAACAATATTATATATTTTTCATAGCTACATAGATATACAAATAAAGTATTGCAGATGGATGGGAACATATTAAATACTTGAGACTGTTTGTCTAAAGAGGAGTGAAAAGTGACTGGTGATGAAGGGCAAACACTAAAATAATATATAAAAATCCAAGAAGAATTTCCTTTAGTTCAAGATTCCACGATGCTTCCAGCTTAGGGAGAAGGTGAGCTGGCATATCTTCCACCTTGATTCCTTGGCTGCCCTTGTCTTCTAGCACCTTGCTGGCACCTCCCCCTAGAGGGAAGGCACTGGGGTGACAGAGCAGGATCCATGTTTGTGGTCCTGGGTTCCTCATATATCTCTTGCTATTGACACTTCATTTTAAAACAAATTGACTTCAGGAAATATCCACATTTTAAGGAATTTTCTTGAATCCAAGGGCACAGAAAGATTGAATGGAGATGCCAGACTGTGCAGCTGTCACCACAGAAAGAATATCAGTCATTTTTGAGGAATCATGAGGAATCATGGAGGAAGGGAAACATGCCAGGTGAGGAGAGATGGGCAAATGTCTCAGTTTTCAAGAAAATAAAAGAAAGAGCCTATAAATTACAGACTAGGGAGTCTGGGGTGAACTCCATCAATATTACAGAAAAGATGTGTCAAAATCGACTCCCTTTACTGTTCATTCATGAGCAATCGACATTCCATAATGGGTTGGTTAACTATGGCCCGAGGGTCAAATCCAGGCAGCATCCTATTTTTACATAAAGTCTTACGAGATCATAGCCACACCCATTCACTTACATATTGTCTAGAGCTGCTTTCAAACCACACTGTCAGAGTTAAGTAGTTGTGACAGAGACTGTATGGCTTGCAAAGCCTGAAATACTTACTATCTGGCTCTTTACAGAAAAAGTTTGCCCACCCTTGCTCCATTTTAATGTTCCCTCTTGGAAAATGCTACGTGGAATCATCTCTTCTTTCGTGCCTCAATATAAAGCCCATCAGGAGGAGCTTCAAGATGGCGGAAGAGTAAGACGCGGAGATCACCTTCCTCCCCACAAATACATCAGAAATACATCTACATGTGGAACAACTCCTACAGAACACCTACTGAACGCTGGCAGAAGACCTCAGCCCTCCCAAAAGGCAAGAAAATCCCCACGTACCTGGGTAGGGCAAAAGAAAAAAGAACAGAGACAAAAGAATAGGGATGGGACCTGCACCAGTGGGAGGGAGCTGTGAAGGAGGCAAGGTTTCCCCACACTAGGAAGCCCCTTCGCGGGCGGAGACTGTGGGTTGCGGAGGGGGGAAGCTTCGGAGCCGCGGCGAGAGCACAGCCACAGGGGTGCGGAGGGCAAAGCGGAGAGATTCCCGCATAGAGGATCGGTGCCGACCAGCACTCACCAGCCCGAGAGGCTTGTCTGCTCGGCTGGGAGCTGAGGCTCGGGCTTTGGTCGGATCCCAGGGAGAGGACTGGGGTTGGCGGCGTGAACATAACCTGAAGGGGTTAGTGCGCCACAGCTAGCCGGGAGGGAGTCCAAGAAAAAATCTGGTGCTGCCGAAGAGACAAGAGATTTTTTCTTGCCTCTGTTTCCTGGTGCACGAGGAGAGGGGATTAAGAGCGCTGCTTAAAGGAGCTCCAGAAACGGGCGCAAGCCGCGGCTATCAGCGCGGACCCCAGAGACGGGTATGAGACGCTAAGGCTGCTGCTGCCGCCACCAAGAAGCCTGTGTGCGAGCACAGGTCACTCTCCACACCTCCCTTCCTTCCGGGGAGCCTGTGCAGCCCACCACTGCCAGGGTCCCAGGATCCAGGGACAACCTCCCCGGGAGAACGCATGGCGCGCCTCTCAGTCTGGTGCAATGTCACGCCGGCCTCTGCCGCCGCAGGCTCGTCCCGCATCCGGACCCTTCCCTCCCCCCGGCCTGAGTGAGCCAGAGCCCCCAAATCAGCTGCTCCTTTAACCCCATCCTGTCTGAGCGAAGAACAGACGCCCTCCGGTGACCTACACGCAGAGGCGGGTCCAAATCCAAAGCTGAACGCCGGGAGCTGTGCGAACAAAGAAGAGAAAGGGAAAAATCTCCCAGCAGCCTCAGGAGCAGCGGATTAAATCTCCTCAATCAACTTGATGTACCCTGCATTTGTGGAATACCTGAATAGACAACGAATCATCCCAAATTGAGGAGATGGACTTTGGGAGCAATTATATATATATATATTTTCCCTTTTTCTCTTTTTGTGAGTATGTATGTGTATGCTTCTGTGTGTGATTTTCTCTGTATAGCTTTGCTTTCACCATTTGTCCTAGGGTTCCGTCTGTACATTTTAATTTTTTTTATTACATAAAAAATTTTTTTAATACTTATTTTTTATTTTAATAAATTGATTTTTATTTTACTTTATTTTATGTCCTTTCTTTCTTTCTGTCTGTCTTTTTTTCTCCCTTTTATTCTAAGCCATATGGAGGACAGGCTCCTGGTGCTCCAGACAGGTGTCACGGCTGTGCCACTGATGTGGGAGAGCCAACTTCAGGACACTGGTCCACAAGAGACCTCCCAGCTCCACGTAATATCAAACGGTGAAAATCTCCCAAAGATCTCCATCTCAACACCAAGACCCAGCTCCACTCAACGACCAGCAAGCTACAGTGCTGGACACCCTATGCCAAACAGCTAGCAACACAGGAACACAACCCCACCCATTAGCACAGAGGCTGCCTAAAATCATAATAAGGCCACCGACACCTCAAAACAAACCACCAGACATGGACCTGCCCACCGGAAAGACAAGATCCAGCCTCATACACCAGAACACAGGCACTAGTCCCCTCAACCAGGAAGCCTATACAACCCACTGAACCAACCTTAGCCACTGGGGACAGACACCAAAAACAACAGAAACTATGAACCTGCAGCCTGTGAAAACAGGACCCCAAACAGTAAGTTAAGCAAAATGAGAAGACAGAGAAACACACAACAGATGAAGGAGCAAGGCAAAAACCCACCAGACCTAACAAATGAAGAGGAAATAGGCAGTCTACCTGAAAAAGAATTCAGAATAACGATAGTAAAGATGATCCAAAATCTTGGAAACAGAATGGAGAAAATACAAGAAACGTTTAACAAGGACCTAGAAGAACTAAAGAGCAAACAAACAGAGATGAACAACACAATAAATGAAATTAAAAATTCTCTAGAAGGGATCAATAGCAGAATGACGGAGGCAGAAGAAAGGATAAGTGACCTGGAAGATAAAACAGTGGAAATAAGTACTGCAGAGCAGAATAAAGAAAAAAGAATGAAAAGAATTGAGGACAGTCTCAGAGACCTCTGTGACAACATAAAATGCACCAACATTCGAATTATAGGAATCCCAGAAGGAGAGAAAAAGAAAGGGACTGGGAAAAAATTTGAAGAGATCATAGTTGAAAACTTCCCTAATATGGGAAAGGAAATAGTTAATCAAGTCCAGGAAGCACAGAGAGTCCCATACAGGAAAAATCCAAGGAGAAACACGCCAAGACACACATTAATCAAACTATCAGAAATGAAGTACAAAGAACAAATATTAAAAGCAGCAAGGGAAAAACAAGTAACACATAAGGGAATCCCCATAAGGTTAACAGCTGATCTTTCAGCAGAAACTCTGCAAGCCAGAAGGGAGTGGCAGGACATATTTAAAGTGATGAAAGACAAAAACCTATAACCAAGATTACTCTACCCAGCAAGGATCTCATTCAGATTTGACGGAGAAATTAAAAGCTTTACAGACAAGCAAAAGTAAAAGAATTCAGCACCACCAAGCCAGCTCTACAACAAATGCTAAAGGAACTTCTCTAGGCAGGAAACACAAGAGAAGGAAAAGACCTACAATAATAAACCCAAAACAATTAAGAAAATGGCAATAGGAACACACAATTCAATAATTACCTTAAAAGTAAATGGATTAAATGCTCCAACCAAAAGAGGTAGACTGGCTGAATGGATACAAAAACAAGACCCATATATATGCTGTCTACAAAAGACCCATTTCAGACTTAGGGACACATACAGACTGAAAGTGAGCGGATGGAAAAAGATATTCCATGCAAATGGAAATCAAAAGAAAGCTGGAGTAGCAATTCTCATAACAGACGAAATAGACTTTAAAACAAAGACTATTACAAGAGACAAAGAAGGATACTACATAATGATCAAGGGATCAATCCAAGAAGAAGATATAACAATTGCAAATATTTATGCAAACGACATAGGAGCACCTCAATAAATAAGGCAAATACTAATAGCCATAAAAGGGGAAATCGACAGTAACACAATCATAGTAGGGGACTTTAACACCCCACTTTCACCAACACACAGATCATCAAAAATAAAAATAAATAAGGAAACACAAGCTTTAAATGTTACATTAAACAAGATGGACTTAATTGATATTTATAGGACATTCCATCCAAAAACAACAGAATACACATTTTTCTCAAGTGCTCATGGAACATTCTCCAGGATAGATCATATCTTGGGTCACAAATCAAGCCTTGGTAAATTTAAGAAAGTTGAAATCGTATCAAGTATCTTTTCTGACCAAAACGCTATGAGACTAGATATCGATTATAGGAGAAATCTGTAAGAAATACAAACACATGGAGGCTAAACAATACACTACTTAATAGCAAAGAGATCACTGAAGAAATCAAAGAGGAAATCAAAAAATACCTATAAACAAATGACAATGAAAACACAACGACCCAAAACCTATGGTATGCAGCAAAAGCAGTTCTAAGAGGGAAATTCATAGCTATACAAGCCTACCTCAAGAAACAAGAAACATCTCAAATAAACAACCTAACCTAACACCTAAAGCAATGAGAGAAAGAAGGACAAAAAACCCCAAAGTTAGCAGAAGGAAAGAAATCATAGAGAACAGGTCAGAAGTTAAATGAAGGAAACGATAGCAAAGATCAATAAAACTAAAAGCTGGTTCTTTGAGAAGATAAAATTGATAAACCATTAGCCAGACTCCTCAAGAAAAAAGGGAGAAGACTCAAATCAATAGAATTAGAAATGAAAAAGGAGAAGTAACAGCTGACACTGCAGAAATACAAAGGATCATGACAGATCACTACAAGCAGCTATATGCCAATAAAATGGGCAACCAGGAAAAAATGGACAAATTCTTAGAAATGCATAACCTTCCGAGACTGAACGAGAAAGAAATAGAAAATATGAACAGATTAATCACAAGCACTGAAATTGAAACTGTGATTAAAAATCTTCCAACAAAAGCCCAGGACCAGATGGCTTCACAGGCGAATTCTATCAAACATTTAGAGAAGAGCTAACACCTATCCTCAAACTCTTCCAAAATATAGCAGAGGGAGGAACACCCCCAAACTCATTCTGCGAGGCCACCATCACTCTGACACCGAAACAAAGATGTCACAAAGAGAGAAAACTACAGGCCAATATCACTGATGAACATAGATGCAAAAATCCTCAACAAAATACTGGCAAACAGAATCCAATAGCACATTAAAAGGATGATACACTATGATCAAGTGGGGTTTATCCCAGGAATGCAAGGATTCTTCAGTATACGCAAATCAGTCAATGTGATAAACCATATTAACAAATTGAAGGAGAAAAACCATAGGATCATCTCAATAGATGCAGAGAAAGCTTTCGACAAAATTCAACACCCATTTATGATAAAAACCCTGCAGAAAGTAGGCATAGAGGGAACTTACCTCAACATAATAAACGCCATATATGACAAACCCACAGCCAACATCATCCTCAATGGTGAAAAACTGAAACCATTTCCACTAAGATCAGGAACAAGACAAGGTTGCCCACTCTCACCACTAGTATTCAACCTAGTTTTGGAAGTTTTAGCCACAGCAATCAGACAAGAAAAAGAAATAAAAGGAATCCAAATCAGAAAAGAAGAAGTAAAGCTGTCACTGTTTGCAGATGACATGGTACTATACATAGAGAATCCTAAAGATTGCTACCAGAAAACTACTAGAGCTAATCAATGAATTTGGTAAAGTAGTAGGATGCAAAATTAATGCACAGAAATCTCTTGCATTCCTATACACTAATGATGAAAAATCTGAAAGTGAAATTAAGAAAACACTCCCATTTACCATTGCAACAGAAGGAATAAAATATCTAGGAATAAACCTACCTAAGGAGACAAAAGACCTGTATGCAGAAAATTATAAGACACTGATGAAAGAAATTAAAGATGATACAAATAGATGGAGAGATATACCATGTTCTTGGATTGGAAGAATCAACATTGTGAAAATGACTCTACTACCCAAGGCAATCTACAGATTCAATGCAATCCCTATCAAACTACCAGTGTCATTTTTCACAGAACTAGAACAAAAAATTTCACAATTTGTATGGAAACACAAAAGACCACAAATAGCCAAAGCAATATTGAGAAAGAAAAACGGAGCTGGAGGAATCAGGCTCCCTGACTTCAGACTATACTACAAAGCTACAGTAATCAAGACGGTATGGTACTGGCACAAAAACAGAAATATAGATCAATGGAACAGAATAGAAAGCCCAGAGATAAACCCACACACATATGGTCACCTTATCTTTGATAAAGGAGGCAAGAATATAAGGTGGAGAAAAGACATCCTCTTCAATAAGTGGTGCTGGGAACACTGGACAGCTATATGTAAAAGAATGAAATTAGAACACTCCCTAACACCATACACAAAAATAAACTCAAAATGGATTAAAGACCTAAATGTAAGGCCAGACACCATCAAACTCTTAGAGGAAAACATAGGCAGAACACTCTATGACATAAATCACAGCAAGATCCTTTTTGACCCACGTCCTAGACAAATGGAAATAAAAACAAAAATAAACAAGTGGGACCTAATGAAACTTAAAAGCTTTTGCACAGCAAAGGAAACCATAAACAAGATGAAAAGACAACCCTCAGAATGGGAGAAAATATTTGCAAATGAAGCAACTGACAAAGGATTAATCTCCAAAACATACAAGCAACTCATGCAGCTCAATATCAAAAAAACAAACAACCCAATCCAAAAATGGGCAGAAGACCTAAATAGACATTTCTCCAAAGAAGATATACAGATTCCCAACAAACACATGAAAGAATGCTCAACATCATTAATCATTAGAGAAATGCAAATCAAAACTACAATGAGATACCATCTCACACCAGTCAGAATGGCCATCATCAAAAAATGTACAAACAATAAATGCTGAAAAGGGTGTGGAGAAAAGGGAACTCTCTTGCACTGTTGGTGGGAATGTAAATTGATACAGCCATTATGGAGAACAGTATGGAGGTTCCTTAAAAAACTAAAAATAGAATTACCATAGGACACAGCAATCCCACTACTGGGCATATACCCTGAGAAAACCTGGACATATATACACTACCAATAATTCAAAAGAGTCATGTACCAAAATGTTCATTGCAGCTCTGTTTACAATAGCCAGGACATGGAAGCAACCTAAGTGTCTATCAACAAATGAATGGATAAAGATGATGTGGCACATATATACAATGGAATATTACTCAGTCATAAAAAGGAATGAAACTGAGTTATTTGTAATGAGGTGGATGGACCTAGAGACTGTCATACAGTGAAGTAAGTCAGAAAGAGAAAAACAAATACCATATGCTAACACATATATATGGAATGTGAAAAAAAAAAAAAAAAGAGAAAATGGTCAGAAGAACCTAGGGGCAAGACGGGAATAAAGATGCAGACCTACTAGAGAATGGACTTGAGGATACGGGGAGAGGGAAGGGTAAGCTGGGACAAAGTGTGAGGGTGGCATGGACATATATACACTACCAAACGTAAAATAGATAGCTAGTGGGAAGGAGCCGCATGGCACAGGGAGATCAGCTCAGTGCTTTGTGACCACCAGAGGGGTGGGATAGGGAGGGTGGGAGGGAGAGAGATGCAAGAGGGAAGAGATATGTATATGTATAACTGATTCACCTTGTTATAAAGCAGAAACTGACACACCATTGTAAAGCAATTATACTCTAATAAAGATGTTAAAAAAATTACATTAAAAAAATAAAGCCCATCATATTACATGCATTTGTTGTTTCTCTCACTGCTCTCTTGGCAATATGCCTTTTGTTTTCCAAGGATCATCTTTCTGCTAGGATTTTGTCTCTCTTTTCTCCACTCCATGTCGCACAGCTTCTAGACAGCCATGACTTACTGTTCTACATGATCTCAACTCCTGGAACTCCAGTCTGGATCAAGATACTAAGCCTTTAATTGTCCCTAAGTGGGGATCACTCAGATAGGTTTATTAACAAGAAGATAATCACTAGAAACTATGAAGGGTTCAAGGAGAATCAGTTATACCAAACTAACTCTGCTTCCCTTTCCCACATGGTGCGATCACTAGTTTGACAGATCAGATAATGTCGTGGATTCTATATACCATGTCTTTAGCAAATTGGAAAATTAAGTCCTTTCATTCTATCACTGTAGAACTGAAGGAGAAGTGTAAGTTATCTCTTAGGTGGATCTGTATTTGACTGAAGAACATATTAGAGTAGTACCGATTTACTGATTGATGTAAAGCTTTAGGGAGGCCTTTAGTGTGAGGCTGCAGAGCTCTGTACTTAAAACTGCTGAACAGAAAAGAATCGTAAAGAATTTGAATGTAGCTACGGAAGACACATGTTTACTCCAAATGAGCAAGATACAAAACAGAAAAAGACTGAAATGAACAAGATATCTTAAGAAAGATGGTGATGGAAATCAAGTTAGCAGTTATCCTTGGGAAGATGATAAAATACAGGAAGCATGAGGGGGCAACTGGGGTGCTGGTCATGTTTGGGTGATTGATACGGGAGTGTGTTCACTTTGTAAAAATTCACTGAGCTTTACACTTATGCTTGATGTACTTTCCAGTACAGTCTAACTCTGTTTTATCAGAATTATACAATCTGTGGTTCTAATTAGTGTGTGTCTGTGTGTTAGTGATGGTGGTTTATGTAAATTGAGTCACATCTAAAACTATATAACGAATTACAGTGGGATTCTATAGCATTTAGATTTCTCGTAAGTTTTTAGATATTTTACTGTCCAATACGGACTTCCCTGATGATGTACATCATCATAATTGGCTACCAGCCTATAATATGGCCACGTATTTCCTTTAACATTACTCAGTGGAGGTAGAAAAGCAAATGAGATGAACAGGGCTGAGCAACTTATTATTATGTTAACACAAAATATGGGCATTTTATGAAGTTATAAGATTTATTCAGTGTGTCCTCTTTTAGCCATACATGTATGAAAGAAATATTCTCTCAACATTGCCAACATTTATTCATATTTTCTTGGAAGCAAATATACGGTTGACATTCATTAAGCGTTTGTAAGTCTTCTCAAAGCCAAACATCTGCTTGGCATCCAACGTGTTCACAAACTTCTTTCTTTAAAGGAATGTCTGTTGAGCATTTATTAGCTTCATTTGTGCTTTATGACTACCCTTTAAGTAGAACATTTATTTAGACAAATCCTTAAAGTTTAAGACAATCCCAAAAGATTCAAGAAGCGGATCTGTCTTGACCCTTTACTTAACATTCTCAGGCTATGACAGAAAGTATTCAAGGTGTCCCTTTAGACGCCTTCTTGGAGGGCCCCTCGATCGGACTCAGGTGAAAGGTTTTGCCTGGAATGCCACTCCCGAGTGAGGACACTCACTGAAGTCAAGTGTTTTCTTATGCACTATGGGGAAAAGGGCCTAAAAGGGGGTTAAACTTTGATTAGAGATGTTGCAAGTAGGGAAAAATGCTTACTTCAATTTCACTTCTGCTTTTCAGAAGACATGAGTACATAAATTATGTAGGAGAACGGTGATTACTAGACAGTCTAAAAGCTTGGAGGCTCTAGGCCAATTTTCAACCAACTGTCACAGAACATAAGTTTCAAAATATGTTTAAGCTAAACTGACAACTACAGAAAAAATGTAAGATTCTTTGAAAGGCTGGCTTATGTGAACTGACGAGGATCTCTGAAACCACATGCTATTTAACACACAGCGATACTCCACTGCAACGTTCCCACTCTCTTCTGGAGGGAATGTTAAAAGAGGTAGAACAGATGCTTCCCTGAATTAAGCAGATCCAAGCAGTAGACAGACTCTTCCCACAGAGTGGCCAAAAGAAGTAGGGTTCATCCAAAAACTGAAAGGGCTAGGAGAGGTCCCCTGGCCTAGCAGCTCTCAAGCTGGAAGAAGCTAACCCAGGAAGGGTGCCTGTGTGCATGGGTTTCCCACCTTTCTATGCCAGAGAAGCTCCAATCTTAACTGCTGTAGACATCCATTCTCCCTGGAATATTTGAATCACTGCTACATGCTAAGCTCTTCATTTTACAGGTCACAAAACCAAGGCCAGAGTGATTCCATTAGGTATCCAAAGTGCCAGGGCAGCAAAGCTAGAACAAGCATTTCATAAATCCCCGGCTAAGGTGCCCTTCTATCAATTATACAACCTGTAAGACCTTAGGGCATAAAATATTGGCAGCTGAGATGAGAAAGTATTTATCTGGTACAGTTAGTTTGCAGAATAGCTCTTGATCTTAGCTGTGTACACAAGTCTCCATGAGTCCTGGAGCAAGCCTTTTCCCCCCTCTACCTGTCCAAGGAGTTCCAGGGAGTCTGTGAAATCCCTGAAGCGGTACATTCAATTTAACATGTCTGTGTAAAATTCGTCCATAGCTTTCATTTGTTCTTCAAAAGTATCTGTGATCACACCAAATGGTAAAAATCAGTGTACCTGAAGAAGGGACTAGGAAAACTTACCAGAAAGTCCTTTAACATAACGTGCATGTTTACTATTAAACTACTCAGGTTATACAGGTAAATTCACAGTGGTGAAAACAAAAACTGCACAGTACCTATGAAAATACAGTACTTGGTAGACTGATAAAAACAGATTTTATTTTACTTCTTGGATTTTACATAATTGAAAAAATTATTTGATGTATAACACGCAACCTTCACTCTGTAAACCAAAACCAGCACTCCAAAGCCCTGAATAATTTGGGGGCTAGGGGATTATTTCTGTCTCTGAGTATTCCCTTTAGAAACTGATGGTGAGTAAGAGATGTCATGACAACTGACAGAGAACAACTGTTTCTTTCAATTCAACTGTAGACTCTTCAGGGAAAACGCTCATCTTTATAACTCTGTCAATTAGGCAAACACTAAAAACTGCCTCCTGCCCTTCATGCTGATAATGTCAGGGAAGACAAGTGGCTGATGTAATCCTGAAGATGGAGCTAATGTCCAGAGCCTCATTATCCATTAAGGGAGGCTTTCCCCCTACTTCCACTCTAGCAAAGGAAGAGCAAGATGCTGAATTATCTTCATGTGTGGACTGACAAGAAATAAACTGTAAAGTCGTTTTGAGGGAAAAACCTAGAAAACCAGCATGAACATAAACTAATTTGAGAAACAGTGCCCTACTGTATTTTGAAATAATATTCAGTATTTATCCAGAGGGTTTCTTATAATGGAGTAAAATAGAGAATTTCCTGAGGCTAGGAGATTACAATCATCTGAGAAACCAGGAGTAAGAATGCGTGCATTTAACTGCAAAGAAGGATATGCAGAACCGCCCACCTATTCCTCACAGTGAGGAATCATCATGGAAATTATGCTTCAAGGTCAGTAAGCTAAATGACAAGAAGATGGTCTGTGCCAATAATTTAAATGTCAAGCGGCACCGGGCCAAGAAGGTGCACAGATATAAATCGGGCAGTGGCACTGATGTAATTATGGGCTTAGACGAATTCTCAAAGCCAGACCGGAAGCTGAACCACAGTCTTTGGGGAAAAGAGAGAATATGAAGGTAATTAGAGGAAAAAAGCAGAGGAAAGTTTTTTACTTTTTAAAAAAACCCCTAAAACTCTAAATAAAACTCAATGTCTGCAGAGGGACCTTCATGGTCCTCAAACATGCATAAAACAGGATGGAGGGAGGAAGGGGCCACCCACATCTCTATAAGCTCAGTGTCAGAGCAGAGCTGCACGTGCACGGCAGTGTGTGTCCCTCCCAGGGGCCTGGGACCTGGAGGGGTGCTGAGGTCCATGTGACTTGTGAGCATCCAGAACGAGGATCTCAGGAGGGAATTTCACAAGCACAGAACGTATTTTTTTCTCCCTGGACTCTGCTTTCTAGTTTTTCTCTCCCTCTGCTATTGTTTAATTTTGTGGTTCGACTTTTTGAAGAATGGTGGGAGGTACCGTGTTAAGCAATGCTCTAGGAATGAGGCTCAGCGGCGATGAAATCGGCCTCCCACGTCTTTCAAACCAACTGTGAGTCTGCTTAAAACACAAGGCAGACACAAATACGAAGGAGAGCAGGCAGGACGTCCTGTTCATCCTTGTATGTGCAGCATCTCTCCCCAGCACACAGTCGGCACAGAACGGATGCAGGCTCAAGGGAACCCGTCATTTTATCTAAACAGCTCTGTGGTCCGTTCTGTTTCTGAATAGGAGCCAACAGCCATATCACTTAATGTGCTTTTGAGCAATCTTTTGTTGATCCTTGTGCCTCCATTAATGAAAGTGATTAAACAACCAAGTCTGGCACAAAATTATCCTGATGGGAGAGCATCAGAGTTGAACATGGTCAAGAGATTTACAAAGGAGCCAAGAAACATCACTGGAAAAGCAGATATTAAAAAATCATGAGTATCCTCATGCTTTTAATTTTTATTTATTTATTTTTAACATCTTTGTTGGAGTATAATTGCTTTACAATGTTGTGTTAGTTTCTGCTGTATAACAAAGTGAATCAGCTATATGCGTACGTATATCCCCATATCCCCTCCCTCTTCTCATGCTTTTTAAAGAAGACAGTCAAGAAAATAATTTCCAATTTTTTCTTCATGGTTAAGCAGAGTCTGATTATTACTAATACTAAATATCTGTACACTGTATTGCCTAAAAGCTTTATAGTAATAGTATTTATTAATACATGCCACAGAGAAGAAAAATTAAATGAAATAATTAGATTCCTAGGAATAATAAGCAACTCTTAATGCTCTGAGTATAATATAATTTTATAGGCTGAAATGACACTTATCAAGGATATTTATTAAGTATGGTTTAAACTATATTTCACAAAAACAACCCACTGAAATTTAGGAAATACCTATAAGGCATGGCTTACAAGTTTGGAGACAATATCATATACAGGATATTTAAGTAAATAAAGCCTGGACCAAAAAAAGTTTTAAAAAGCAGAAGATTCTTTTATTCATAAATATATTTTAAGAGAAAAAATAAAGTTTTACAAATAAAGTTTGTAAAACAAATAAAGTTTGTAGAACAAATAAAGTTTGCCAATAGTACAGTTTTAAAGATAATGTTAAAAGCACAGATTCTGAGAAATTCTCCAGAAGCCCTGCTAGTATTTCATCTCGCATGAAGAGAAAGCAATTTGAGAACTGCTACCCAACGCCTAGTCTGACCAGCTGGTAAGATTCAGTAAGTGGGTGGCAAAGAGGAAAATCCTTGCATTTCATGGTGACCAGAGGGGAAGAGACTGGGCATAGTCATAAATATACTTTAAATTTTAGGAAGACTTTGTTAAAACAATTTAGTCAAAGACATGAGGAAGATTCTTTGACAAGAAGTTCAGGAAGGATTGGAGCTAAATAGTTCACAAAAATACAATTCTATGGAGTAGGCCTTGATACCTCAAAACAGATTTTAACTTAGGATATAGGCAATATTATAAATTAGACGGCAGAAGATTATATGGTCAATAAACAGCCTTCAGAAAAATGCTCAGCTATTTGGAAAATGATTCAGTTAGTGTCTCCCATCATGCATTCCCCCAAATAAGTCCAAGCAACAGAATCAAAGATTTAAGTGTAGAAAACAGAACCTTTAGAGAAGCAACCCTGGATGGAGATGCAGGTAAATAAACACAGAATGGCAAGAAACCTGCCAATTCAAATTATGAACAATAATCATTAATGACTGTCAGGACTCACTTTCAAAACTCTGCTAATAAATGCTATCCCAGTTTGTGAACCCTGAGTGAATGAATTAATAAATAAATAACCTGACATTTATGGATTCTGGATAAAATAACTTCAAGGAACTTTAAAAATCAAGAACTTAGGATCCAGTTGCTCATTACTGAAATCTGACAATACCATGGAGAACTTACCTGCAGCAAATAACAGCTTTGCACGACAAAGCTAAGTCCAGAAAATACTGCCGTACTCCAAAAGTTAAGGCATACTTGAGAGTTTTCCCATCAATTATAAGAGCAAAGTCATTCTCCTTCCGAAGAGCATCACCAAGGGTAGTGCAGTGACGACTGAGAGTTTCCCTTGTTCCCTGTAAAATTAAACGAAAGATGCCCTCAGCATTTACTCCCATTTGTTCTACCAAGGTTGTTCAGCAACTACTTTTAGTTATTTTTAGTGCTTTTTATGTTTCAAATTGCTTTCACATACCTCTACTCATCTGATTCTCACGAAAGCTCCTCAGAGAAGACTGGACAAACATTGTCAGAAAAAGTGAGTGACTCCCTTAAAGCCATACCCTGTTCCTAGCACGGTTGGGACTTGACTACACATCACCCATTCCCCTGCCATCTTTGCTCATTATTCCAACCACACGGTCGCAATCTTCTTAAAATATTTTCAGTACATTATCTTGTTAAAGCATAACAACGTTGAACTAGTCAAAATTGCTTAGCTATGAATCAAGGGTAAAGTTGGGGAATGTAATTTAAATAATTTATGGGTATTCTTTCAGAAGTTGTCAATGCGCCTGAAACTTAATTCTCAAGAGGAGGAAATGTAGTATCTGTAATCTCTTGCCACTTCATGAATTGGCGTCTATAACTTTAATCGCGATTTCATGATGCGGTATTTCAGCTGGGGATGGTGACATGTGGCCTAGTAATCTTGACGGATTGAATAAAAGAACCCCTTCCATCAATGAAGAGTTCATTTTCAGGCACAATAAAAACCTTTAGTGTCAAGAAAGGCTTTGTTCACCTCAGCTATATAGAGAGGTTGTATTTGTTTCCCTCTGTTAAGAACTATTGCTTTCCCAGCTCTTCAAAGGGAAAAAATTTCAAGATACTTAATTTTTCTCCCTAGATCCTGTAGACTTTTCCTATAACCTGATAGGGACAGCTTCTTATTTCAACGGAGCCCCAGCATTATGAAGACACAGAACACGGGCTCTGCCCAAGGAAATGTAAGGAACGATTACTTTCCTATTAGAGTTTTGTTCTGAGTGCTAGTATCTGAGCCCGCAGTTATTTATATAATAAATTTAACAAATCTATGTTTCTATAATAAAATATACCTATAGTAAAAAATAATACATAATAATTTTTGTTATATTCAAAGGAGATATAATTATCGTTCCAATTTAAGACCGTGGTACAGTTATTTGAGTTATCTTCACAAAGAGGGAAGCAAAGACAGAGGTAATTAAAATTTTATATTGGGGATTTTTGAAGGTGTTTCTACATTCGTATTTCAAATGTGGTTCACACTACGTTCTGGAATTTCAGGATCTGTTTATCGAAATAACAGAACAGTGTTGTACCGTAAAGTAAGCATGCCCAACCCTCCGAACGCTGGAACTTCATTTAACACTTCCCCTGTTCCTCGTTACACACAGTGACATGAAGGACCGCCATATAGCAGCATTCTTTGCAAAATTTTCTGTTCACACTTTACGTCGGGGGGAAAGAGCTGTTTTAATTTACAGGCCTCACGCTCCTATTTCCTACTGGAAATTTTGGGCCCAAGAGAATTTTAAGAAAAGGAGGTAAAAAGTGTCAGCAAGATTCTGCAAGCAAATTTATCAATGACTATCCATAGCAGATTACCCTGGATTGTCTTAAAAGCAAATTCCCATGGATGAAATGAACAAACAAGCAGATTAATACACAGATAAAAAATGAAAATAAAATAAAACAATATTTAGCATCTACCACACACCAGTCATGGTTCTAAGGGCTACACACACAGATACAGTACTTCAGTTAACACTTATTACAACCCTGTGCAGGAGGCACAACTATTGTCCCCATTCTGCAGATGGTAAGCGTGAGACTTAGAGTTTAATTTCCTCGCCCCAAAACACATGGCTACTAAGTAGAGAAACCAAACTCAGAATTAAATTTCTGTACTAGCTAGTCATTCTCTACATTATCCAGCAAAAACAAAACCAACAGTACCAGGCATAGCAAATCATAAGTGAAATCCCCATACCATTTCCCCTGTTGTTTCCCTAGAGCCCTCATCATCTGTCTCTCATCTTGTCTTTACCACCAACAGAGCCTTCTCTTTACAAAACAAACTTGAAACACAAATGAGTCTCTTCTTGCTCTAAAATTTTTCAATGGCTTCTACTGCTTACATGATAAAGTCTAAAATCCAAGTCCAGCTAACTTTCGTTCGCTTTTCTCTTTACAACCTTGACTCCTTTTTTCCCTCTCTCTGGACCACCCTTTCCTCCTGAGATATTCCACTATCTTTGAAACCAGGCTGTCCTCCCAAGCCCTCCCAGACTCACTCCATGCTATCATGTGTAATTCACTCTATGCTAGCAAGACCCTCAGTTCCTTGAGGGGAGAGACAATGTTTAATGTGGTTCCCAGCCACAAACAGTGCCTGTAATTACAGACGCTCGGCAAAGACATATTTATGGAATGAGAGCACTGATAAATTTTGATTTCACCCCACTGGAAGCACTCCATTTCCCCTCTATTATCACTTCTGATTTGAGAGAGAGACAGATAGGCAGTCAGTCTTCTCATTCGTGCTCTTTAATTTTCTAGAGAATAATAGGGATTAATACTTCAACAGTCTTTCAAACCAAGGCACTGTCCACTGAAATGCATGTATGTGTACCTGTGTATTTATTTGCCTGCCTGCCTATCTACCTATCTACTTACCTACCCATCCATCCATCCATCCACCCATCCATCCATCCATCCATCCGCTACTCTGTTTTTTTAAGTTTTGCCCAAGTCACTCCTGATCTGAAAACCTAAATGAAACCTGAGATGTACCTCAAGGGGACTTCAAATTTCTTTATAGATCAGCTGCAAAGCAAGACTCAAAGTCAAGTAAACTCCTGGCTGTGCAAGCCCCTCATGATCCAGCCTGTTCGACACAGTCCTGTGCGCCCCACTCTCCCTTCTTCTGAGGGCGTTCTCTGACATCTTAAAATGTATTGAGAACTTATTTGTGGCGTCAGCATCCCTGGGTTTCCTGGGTGATTATCACAGATCTGCAGCAAATCAAACAGTGTCAGGAGATGTAACAGAGATCACATTTCAGAAGGTGAGTCAAAATCTTCGCACAGTGAATTCTCCAGTCAGCCTACCTAGGGCGCAAGGTAACAGCAACAGAAAAGCTGCAAACACTTCCTTATTTTCGTTTACAGTTTTATTTTGTAAGCAGCTCTGTTGTTGGCTGTGTGCTGCCAGTTACATGTTATATTTCACCCTTATTTATACTGCCAGGAGTATTTTAAAATTCTTTTATTTATGAACGTTTACTGCTTCTCCTGTAAGCCTGGGAGCCATACTTTATGGCCATATTGCATTGAAGCTTATCTCCTGTAGCTAGAAATAAATTTATTACTACATTAGCTGTTGCTTTGTTTTCTTTTTGGTTACCGAAGGGGGAAATGTTTAAACGTTTAAACTTAGTGACATGTGAAAGTATAAATATATAAATGAGAAGCTAACTCAGAAAAAGGATAAAAGACCACAGGGTACAACAACATAAAAGCTCTGTATCTCCTTATGCTACAAAGTCTTATTTGTGGGCTGAAAGAAAAGGAGCATTTGTTGCTATAATCAGGGAGAGTCAGAAGTAAAGGCAGTTTGGGGAGACAGACAGGCATTCAGGCGTCTCACCAGGCGGGGACCCAGGTATGGGAAGGAGCCGCAGGGAAAGCGGGATTTGCCTGCACCTCTCACAGCCTGCATCCCATGTGGACACGACAGTTGAGCATTCAGCTCTCCTCTCCCTGTCCATGGGCTGCACCTAGCCAAGTGCTCATCAGGGGCCCTTATGAGCTCCTCCAAGCTTTCCTGCTTTGCCAAGTCACAATTCAGTCTACAGCCAACACTTCTCTGTTCTTAGTCCTGACACAACAGGGACTAGAAAGGGAATAAAATCACCTCCCCCTGAGGACAGGCTCTACTCCAGCTCTCCTCTCTTATATGGGTGCTCATTACTGCTGAGCTATACTTTCACCCGGGACTAGCCGATTCCACTGTTCCCAGAGGTTACTCCAGACCTTTTCTTCCCTTCTTCAGACTCCATATTTGGCTCCTGTTAGTGCAGCAAACATCTCCCTGCTTTACTGAGAACATTCGTAAATTATTCTCTCAACTTTCCTCTCTTAATCTCAAAACTTCCCTTTACCTAATCCTCCCTAATTCCTGAGCTGGGAGGAAGACCTGCCTTCTTTTCTCACCTCTGTTCCTCCCTCTTCTCCCCTGCATCTTTATTCTCCCCCACTGTCACTCTTTCTTTCCTTTAAGACTACATACGGAAAGCAATGAACAATAAATAAACCAAGAAACGTCCCCAACTCTATTTTTCCTGAGTCCTCCTGGTGACATGAATACCTCCATCTTCTGGATTCTCCAAATATGTGTGTATACTTACACAATGTAGCGTGATGTATAATTGCTTATCTGTTTATATCTCTACTTCCCTGCAGGACTGAGGCCCTTGATAAAGAGATGAAATAAAATCAATACAAGCTTGGTAATAAAAGAATAACCAAATTATTAATGATTGGAGAATACCTTGTGGGAAGTTACAATGATTTTGTTGTGTGACCATTGTTTTTTACTGCCTGTAAAACTCCTGTGTAATCTTGGACACTTTTAATTAGAGCAATAAATAAAATGTTAGTGTGCTTATTTTATTGCAGAGGAAATGAAGAACAAAGTGGTGGTTATGATCTAACATCTCCTTCTATCTCATATAACAGAAATTGTCTAATGAATATAATGGAATCAACACCTAGACTAGCTACTTAGTGATCAAGCAGGTTATATACTAGTGGATTTATGAGAAGAAAACAATGTGTATTTGGTTTATAAGAAACATGCTTGGAAAAGAAAAAAGAAAGAAAGATGCTTGGCAGATAATTAGGTCAAGTACAATTCCTCACAAAGATTAACTCAGACCAAAGGGCCTTAATAAAGTTCTATTTGCATCTTTGTATTGCCTGGCAAAACAGATAACATGTTCATACAATACCTGTCGGGGAGGGGGAAATTTCCCACCTTCTGCTTCTTGAGTTTTTTTGGCTGGCCTAATAATTAAATTGGCACAAGACAGATTAACAGGAGGGAAAAAAACCCCAAATTTAATTAGTACACATGGAGGTCTCATAGAAATGGGACCTAAGAAGTGACCAAAGCAGGCAGTTTTTGTAATTTTTAGACAAAGAAACAACAAATTTGTAAAGAACTGACAAGACAGAGACGTTTAAGCTTGGGGTAGTAAATTAGTGAGGAAGTAACAAATTTTGTTTAAACAGCCTTCTTGGCCTGGAATTTCCTATCTCTAGTGATAAGGATGTCTATCTACCTCCTGGTGCAGGGCAGGTACTTTTCAAATGGGAGATTTATTTCTTGCTTTCTAAAGACAAAGGAGGGTCAGAATGTTCTTCTTGGATTGGCTGTTTCTTAAGTAACTTTAATTCAAAATATTCAATATGCCAGTCTGGCATATTTTAGGGTGGCCTGCCCTGACCCCCACCATACCCTCCAATAAAATAAAATAACAACAATTTTTAAGAAATCAAAGACTGGCAGCTTTATGATAATCTTTTTTTTTTTTTTTTTGCGGTACACGGGCCTCTCGCTGCTGTGGCCTCTCCCGTTGCGGAGCACAGGCTCCAGACGCGCAGGCTCAGCGGCCATGGCTCACGGGCCCAGCCGCTCCGCGGCATGCGGGATCTTTCCGGACCGGGGCACGAACCCGTGTCCCCTGCATCGGCAGGTGGACTCTCAACCACTACGCCACCAGGGAAGCCCTATGGTAATCTTTTAAAATTACTTTTACACGACCTTCGCCGAGGAAATCTTTGATAAAAATCACAGAGGGCACCCTAGACAATGAACACAATTTTATAGTGAAATAAATTGAAAGCCCTGACTTGTTTGGAAAGTATCATAGCGTGCAAGATGTCGTTTGCATTTTGGCAAAAACTCTGCTTGGAACACTCTAAAGAACCAGAGGCCAGATGTGCAAAGAACATGTTAGGCCACCTAAGAACTATGATTTTGATGGCCCCAAATGTAATGTTGCAGAAAGCACTTGCATAAAAATGGCCCTTTTCAGCCTCTGGCCTTTGGTTTTTCTTCCTGATTCCTTTCAGGGGTTTACAGAACAGAGAGTCTTACTTAGGAACATATCCAGGAAACACCCCAGTAGAGAATGTGGAAATATCCCTAAGGAGAGGTAAATAAAAGCCTCTTGCCTTTGACTAGAAGACTAGTCTATTCCAGTCTAACCAGCAGAAATGATGTGAAGATTACAGACAGTGTAAAATGTAACACCTAAATGTCGTGGTGTGGGTGTCATATGGGTGTCGTAACACCCACATCCTGCTCCAGGGCCACAGTTACTTATAGTGACAGAAGAAAATGTGTGATAACTCATCTTATCCCAGAAGGAGTCATCAGCAAGGCTAAGCCAAAGAGCAAAAGTTAAAGGAAAAAAGTATACATATAATACTTATTTAGTTCAAACTATATGTTGGTATTTGGGTCAGAATACAAATAAGCCTTCAGCACCTGTATTTATTCCTGGGAATCTGTTAAATGTGTGCAGGTCAAATGATAAATTTATGTTTACCGTAAGTTTATCATGAGTTCACCACCAGTTAAGTGAAATAAGCATAGAATTTTGGCTAATGCTGAATCACTTTTGGAAGATACACAACTTTCACCCTTGTCAGAATGGACTTAAGTTTATGAAGCCTGTGCTTCTCACTTTAGTAGCAGCACAGCGGGTTTCTGTTTTCACTTACTTTCCACCAAAAGGACAAAATGCAACATAATGTTACAGGAGAACATCTTGTGGAACAAAGACGGCGACTCTGATGAAATAAGACAACTTGCTGGAGGGTGGGTCACTGTAAAATAACTCTTCAGAACTCATCAGCTGATGTGCACAAGTTACCAATCAGTGTAGAGAAGGCAGCCATCAACATATAACAAATATGTAACCATAAAAAAGTGGGGCTTTTTTAGTTAGAAAGCCGAGGATGGCCATGAGGGTTCACATGATGCTTCTGGGCACCAATAACATCTGAAGCAAAATGATGAAGCCACATGGTAGAGGACTTAAGTTCCAGAAGCTGAAACATACCCCATGGCTCAGAACACAAGGCTTTCCTCACCTTTAGGTGGTTGTAGAATATAAGGTGAAAACAAGCTAATCAAGCATTTTTCACCTTTCTTGGAAAGGAAATATTAGGTATTTTATTTTGAAAAAAAGTTCCTTATGAAAAAACTAAATGAGAAATAAGGAATGGCGTCAACCACTAACTTAAGACACCAAGAACTCCAAAATACTTTTGGATCAGGTGGCTACCTAGGCTCAGCGTTCTACAAAGGATTATATCCCACATCATAGGTGTCACAGGTAAGTTTATTTCATGGCCTATCGATAAACTTCTTCACCAGGAGTACATATGTATTCCAATCTACCTCGTCCTTATTTATTTTTTCACTTGACTAACTAGCAGTAATATGGTATCAGAATGACTTGGTTTGAATCGTTGTTCTCCCACTTCATGGCTGTCTTTCTTCAGGCAGGTTACTTAATTTCTCTCAATCAAATTTTTCTCATTCATAAGATTGGGTTAATATCTCTTCTGTAGGGTTATTGTGGTGACAAGATGTGCTAACTCAGGTGTCCTGCCCAGTGCTTGGCTCAGAGGTGATTTCCAGGAAAGACTAATTCTTTTCCTTCCTCTGACATCAGGTCTAAGAGAGATGTCAGCACCCGAAGAAGAATGAATGTTCTGCAACCTGTCAATCACTGCACAACATCAGTGCAATCCAAGTGGTATATTACTGAGATGATTTTCAGTTTCCTTTTGAAATCTCCTAATGGCAATTTTATTTCAATCTACTTTTTCATTGCTAACACCCAACTCTACTAGCTACTACTTCTTCTACATAAAAACTATCTGGAAACCTGTCGTCCCTCAATTATAGAAAAGATGGCATTATCTCTTCTCATATGGCATGTAGCTCTTGCTAGATGGCAGGAGGACAAATATTTATAAAGTTAACCTAGACTGTTTTTCTTTATCTCTTAATTTCTGTCTCTAACCTGATACAACTCTTCTTTAAAAAACTAAATTTATTTATTTATTTATTTTCAGCTGCACTGGGTGTTCGTTGCTGCTCTAGTTGCGGTGAGCGGGGGCTACTCTTCATTGCGGTGCGCGGGCTTCTCATTGCGGTGGCTCCTCTTGTTGTGGAGCACGGGCTCTAGGCGCGTGGGCTTCAGTAGTTGTGGCTCGCGGGCTCTAGAGCCCAGGCTCATGCAGTTGTGGCGCACGGGCTTAGTTGCTCCGCGGCATGTGGGATCTTCCCGGACCAGGGCTTGAACCCATGTCCCCTGCATTGGCAGGTGGATTCTTAACCACGGCGCCACCAGGGAGGCCCTGATACAACTCTTGAGCAGAAAATAACTTGAAAGTTACAAAGTGATTTGGCATTTCTCTCATACTATGATTTTTGCAGATGACCACATCAATATATGTTAGACTTTAAGCTCCCATAAAGATATATTGATATATATATATATATATATATATGCAGTTACATAAAATAGCATTATATGCAAATGAGAGCTTCACAAATAGTAGGTTGAAAATAACTAATGATAAACAAAACACAGAGGACTTATTTCACTGGCATGTTCTTCAGCTCTAACACCATCAACTTAACTTCTTAGGTATGGATGATTTTTAAAAGCAGATAAATAAATACTTTGTGTGTGTGTGTGTGTGTGTGTGTGTGTGTGTGTGTGTGAAAACCTTAGCTTACCTACTTGGTTTTAAAACCTACTATCAGTTAAGTTAAAATGTCAAATAAGAGAATATATATAAAAATCTTAAACTAACACCTATTTTATTAGCTGTTTTGTGGCCCCACCTCATCATCATTTAAGACATGAGGTATGTACAAATTTATGGCCAAATAATGTTTCATTCTTTCTCTATTTTGCACTCTCCAAATGTTCATACCCTAAAATTACAAATCAATGGAACATTCCAATGACATTCTTAATAATACATTCTGACCATATCAAGTATGGACAATGTTAGCACGTTCTTAAAGAGTGAGTTATGATTTCCCTGACAGCAACGTCGGTAAACCATTGGGTATTATCTTTTGACACTGTATTATTGATTCAGTGGAACACTGGTCATTCCATATAATCCTGTGCAACACATATATCAACTACTTCTTTAGCTACTGCAGGCGGTAGTAAGTGGTAAAGAACATATACCTGAGAATAAAGAGAAATTACATTTATATACAATTGGTCCATTTAGTATTCATCCCCGTCAGGATCACTCTCTCTCTTGGACAGTTTCTGACCAGAAAAACTGGTGTTTCTAAACTCCTAGGCTACATTAGAACATAACCTTTAAAAACATACTTGTATAGAACCAAACCAACATAAAGTCATTTTTCTAAAATGGGTAAAGGCAGACAGAAGGTGAAATCATTAAAAACATATGGCCAAAGAGGTCTTCTAAAACAGCTTAGTGGAAGGCAGCCAAGCAAATGCACTTAATCAATACATATTGCTAAATATAATGAAGAGGGAAACAGAGAAAAAAAATTTTTTCATGCTTTGCTGATACACAGATATGAGCTTTCCAGGGCAGGCGTAGATATGAAACACTGTAATTGAGGAAATGGCCCAATCTCCCAGTAGGGTCATGCCATCTGAAACAGGTCAAAGAATGGAAGAAGCTAAGAAAAGGAAGTTGCAGCGCTGGGTAAATTGCTCTTGGCCCCTGGGCAGAGGTTTGGGATTTGGGGTTATGATAGGTTCCATCAGGCAAATAATTCGTTGTGAGGCATCTATTCTCGTTTTGGGTACCCTAGAGAGAAAGGCAGAAAGTGTCCAATCTGGGTCTAAGTCTATCTTTCAGTGTTGGGATGGCGGCACAGAGCAAAGACAGACAAATCTCGGGAAAGGAAGGAAGAGTGAGGTAGGGGATATAATTATATAATTTAAATAGTTTTGTGGATAAAGGCTTTTACCAAAGCTCTCATAGTAATTATTTGAAACCACCACTGAAGGTCTCCTGAACACTTATTTTGAGCTTGGCATTAAATATTCTCCAGCGGCGGCGGTGACTCAAGGGCAGGAGGAAGTGTCCTGGAGGAACTGGATGGGCAGACATCCAGTCTCTCGTATGGCCTTCAATTCAGCCAGAAGAGGCTGCGCAGAATATACAACCGGTTTTTTGAAAATAAGCAAATTACCAAATCAACGGTTTGGAGACAGTAACAACTGGGGTCTGTGAGAAATTCTTACCCAGAACCACAAAGAAAGCTGATGTTGGGCCCATTTCCCTAATGATTTGAATTAATTAATGTAGGAATACCGAAGAATCATTATCTGCTGTGTTTTCTCACTGCACATTCCAAATGCACACCATTTCCATTATTTCCCACATCCATTCAAATAAATCTATGTACAACTGTCACAGTAAAACGAAATATAGGGTCGTTCCTGAATTTCGTAAATACCAGATGCCCAAACGCCACCATCTCCCAGAAGAGCATTCCTCTTTCAGCTGCTCTGCAGTCCTGGTGGTGAGCGGGAGAGGAGGAAGGGACAAGCTGGCAAACGTGGGGCGTGCCTTCCAGAATGCTTTTTTCTGAGACTGAGTCCCCTTTACCTCTGGAGAAGGAAGGGTTATTTAAGAACAAAAAGAAAAACAGTTTTGGACTTAGAGCAATCTAGGTCAAGATTCAGGATCCCACAGGCGTTAGCTTTGTGAACTCAAAGTCTCCATCTGTATTTGAGACAGACACCGTCATCCGTATAGGAGCAGAGGCTAACGCATGCAGATTTACCTGACACATAGGTTTCCTGTAAACCGTCAATTTTATGGCTATGCTGATTCATCAAAAGATACAAAAAAAAGAGATGCAAAAAAAGTCACAAGGCATGGTCTGCTCACCTCAAAAATGCCATCAAGCTGTTGGGAGATGGCAAGAGGGCAGACTGATTAGAAGGCATTTAACGGTAATTCTAGGTCTCAGAGAGTCTTAGAAGAGCTCAGATGTTTAGCCAAAAAAAAAAAAGATAAAGAATATTCAGGCTTAGGAGGAGGAAGAATTTCTCAGAACAGCAACACTATGAATCTGTGAACAACTTCACTTAGGGATCTGAACACAACCCAAGATTACAGAATTTTGTTTGAGCAAAGGGGACACATTTTGTTTTTATGAGACCAAACAATGGGTTTGATGGAACTTTTTCAACCACAGTCTTTGGCTTGTGGCAGACACTGTCTTAAATCAGAGGAACAGAGAACAGATTATTTGTTCTTATGTTATTTTCTTTTTGTAATGTTTATATATAGTTTTTACTAACCCGTTTCTCTCAAACGGAACAAAGTTGGCTTTCTTCACTGAGAGCTACTTGAAGTAAGCCGTGTGCCAGACAGTATTTGAACAATCATCCTGCAATGGGACATTATAAAAACACATCTTTGCTTTTGATAGGGATACATTAACACCTTAAAAGTTAAACTGAGATCTTACACATTTTCAGGCCAAAAAAGCTGAAACAGCTTTGCTAATGGCAAAAGAGAATTCACAATACTAAAGTTCCCGAGCTGGCAGTGGAGGAAAACTCAGTGTGGTTTAAAACCTGCCTGAACTATTTTTCAAAGCAATACAAAACGTACTGCATTAGACTCATGGGACATATCAAGACAAAACTTGAAGTAGCCTCAATTCTCTTTTTTCCCCTCCTTTTCCGGAGTCAAGTCAATAACTTGCTTATTCTGGACTTCTTTCAGAAGCCGTTCCACAGTGACTGGTTCCCCAAGCAGTAAGGTTTGCCTGCATAATACATATAAGTCGAGCTTAAAAGGGTGCAGATGACAACTTCACCATTTATGTCATGAATGCCTGTAAGTTACATTTGAAGCTTACATGGTGTTAGAAAATCAAATTCAGCTAGGAAAAAAAATGTGCAATCCCATAAAGGGCTTTCTTTTCCCGTGGTGTTGAAAAATATATATTCTTATCCTTGTTAATATGAAATGTGGTTAACAATTCATTTTCTGTAAAATATATGAGGGAGGGAAAAGACTGGTATCCATAATCAAACCTAGGCTGGCTTAAGTTCATATTTGCAAATTAAGTAGAGAAATTTAAGTAGTGAGGAGGGCAGCTGTTTAAAATCACCTCTTACAGCAGCTGGCAAAACGAAACTCCCCCTACCCCCAGGAATAATGATGCTAAAAGAAATGATCATGATCATGATCATGGTCCATACTTCTTAAGTGCTTACTAAATGCCAGACCTTGTACTTAAAAGGTACTGTTTTGTTTAATCCTCACAACAACATCCTAGAGATGGATATTATTATTATTATTTTATAAGAGTCACTGGCAGCTGAGGCCCAGAGAACTCTTATTTTCTTAGACTCTGGAATCCAATGACTTAGATACATCCTCCAGGGCTGCTTAGCACTAGAGGGCAAGTTAACCTTTCAAGATTGGGCATAATAGTATCTGCCTACTAATGTTTTCAGGTGTAAATGTGATTGTCCTTGTAAAATCCTTAGTCCGGTACTTAGTACAAAATATAAGCACTTATAAACATAAGCTAGTGTTTTTCTTATGACTATAATAGCCACGCATAGAACCCTGCAGGGGTAAGCAGTTCCCTTTTCACACAGTCAAAAAGCTGCATTTTCCTTTGGGATCCATACTCTGCTTCCTTATATTGGGTGCTGACTCCTAATCAGGCTAAATGTAAATGTCAACAGAAGCAGAAACTGAAAAAACTGTGCCCAGATGATCAGCAGGAGAGGTGGGCAGGGCTTCTCAGGAGTTCAACTTGGGAAAACTGGAAGCCTTTTGACTCTGAGTGGAAGAAATTTATTTCTCCAAGTTCCTCACATACATATTTAATCATCATTTCTGTTGATTCAATAAATATATAGTAAGTAATTTTCCTCTCTGCCCCTTTTTGTTTCCTAGGGAAGCCAGACAGTAGAAAAGGGGAGAAAAAACAACAAGAACAAATTTAAGATCCAGCCCTGCCTCTCAGGACAGATCCCACAACTCTCCACATAAAAAAGATGCTAAAAGGAGGAGAGGCCAAGGTTACAGGTATATCATGTGAGACTCAAGAAAGATGATTTGGGTACCTACAGAGTTAATGGCTTAAGAAATTATGGTTCCTCCCACCTACCCAGACTTGACAAATGAGGGTAGTGAAATCCTGAGCTATCTCAATGAATCAGTCTTCAATTTCTTTCTACCTTTTAGAAAAAGTTAGATCATATCCATCAAAAAAGATATTCTGGGTCACCTGAAAGTATTTCCAGAGATTCACAGAGTTGGTATGCTATGCGGGATACGAATACTATAATAATCACACTCCTTAATATAACATCAACTCAGTCCTTCCAGAATTGTTTTACTACATTTTGAAAGATGCTGTAATCAGACACTGGGAGCTAAAGATAGGTCACATAGGAGGTTCCCTAGTTCTTAGCTCACATTTTCAGATGTTTCCAGTTTTAACAGACAGGATCTAGGTCATTAAGTGGAAGGGGTTTCTGTGAATTTAATGGGATACTTCCTGGGCATTTCTGTAGAGTTAGGGAAGAAGTACCAAATATCCTTCAAGCCAGTAATTTAAAATTTGTGCTTTTGCAGACCCTTAAGAAAATGTCTCATACCAAGATCATAATCAGAACCCAAAACAAAGTGGTTCTAAGTAACATGATAGAAAATTCTGTTACCTAACAAGTATCTAATAGATTCTGATCTACTTTAGATTATTAAAGATGCTCCTCCATGAAATTCTTACTTTCTAAATTAAAACAAGTATGATCAAGCTTTTTAAGAAACTCTTTTGCTGACACTGTCAGGTAGCTGGGTGAGAACACCTAGCTTTGCTCTCAGGCGTCATACTAGCAGGGCGTGCTGCTTTTGCTGTGAAAGGAACCGGGAATGTGCAGAGGCAGAAAAGCCCATCAGATTTCCATATTAGGTCTGTAGAGCAAGCCTTCAACATAGACTATTTTTCTACACAATTTTGTAACATATCCTTTTTATACGTGCCATGCCTTGTGCTAACCATACCAATCCAAGGGTAACATTACCCTCACCTGACAGGCAGCACAAGTGGCTCAGAGAAGTTATCTAATTTCACTTTGCCCAGGGTGCCCCACTCAGGTGGGGCAGAACTGTACCTTAACCACTGTGCTACTGCACAGAATGACTTGAGTACATTAAAAGTGTCACTTGACAAAACTCTGAACACCCACAATTTATTTCCTATTATATTAATATTATTTCCTAAGATGGCATGTTCCTAAGTTTATCACCTAAATGTTAATTATTCTTTGTGCTGATGGAGTGGTAACCCTATCTCTTACTATTATCAGTCCAATTTGAACACATAGGATGCTTTTCTTTTCCATGGCAATGAAAAATAAATAATGATTTACCTAGACTCATTCTAATGACCTGCCTGAAATCTCAGCCATGGGTTGTATGACACAAGATCTGAAGGAGCTATGATGCAAAGTGCTGGTTCCTTTCCTGCTGAGAAGCGAATGAGTTTGCCACAGCAGGTCTCACCCCAGACAGCCAGATTTGTAAAGTCACCACTTAACTCCCTGGGAGAAAAACCTTCTCCAGACAGCAGTGCGAGAACCCAAGGTAGTCTGGAGCTGGATGCGTCTGTCAGTTCATTCAGCCATAGTGTTTGCCTGTGATCTTCCATACCTAACTGGCATTTGAATTGCTCAGGACATTTCTAAACACTTGCTCTTTAAGTATCAGATATGATCGCTTACTACCAAACTTAAAACTGATACACAACCTTTTTCTGTTTTTAAAGGAAGCCCTTAATTAAACCTTATTCAGTGACTCACTTCTCAAATATTTACGGAGTACGAACGATGGGCTAGGCAACTTGCTGGGGAGTGAGAGAGAATGGCAAACCAAAACAGACAGAGGGGTGTCCCTGCTCTCACTGAAACTGAGTATTCCCCTGAGGCTCTACGTTTGGTCCTGCAGCAACAGGTAGTGCAAGTACCTTTGAGGTGTTTATTACTTTTCTTTAAAAAAAAAAATTATTTATTTATTTGGCCCCATCAGGTCTTCGTTGAGGCATACGGGCTCAGTAGCTGCAACACTCAGGCTCTCTAGTTGTGGCACATGGGCTCCAGAGTGCGCAGGCTCAATAGTTGTGGCGCATGGGCTTAGTTGCCCCATGGCACGTGGGATCTTAGTTCCCTGACCAGGGATTGAACCTGCATCTCCTGCACTGGAAGGCGGATTGTTAGCCACTGGACCACCAGAGAAGTCCCAATGAGGTGTTTATTACTTTTGAGTTGCCATCTTGGAAACTTCAAAATGGAAATAAATAAACCTGTCTTAACAATACATGATTCAGTACATTGCATATTTTCGGTATTTCAGTTTTCTCTTTTTTTTTCTTGAGATTGCTATTTACATCACTTGATACTTAAAACACTTCAAGACTGTGTTTGTCTAAGAGTTGGAGAAAAATGATGAAACAGATGAAAACAAAAGAAGCAATGCTAGCACACTCTACATAAAGTGAAAGCCTAAATCCAGACAAGAAGGATGTCAAATCAAGCATGGTCATGCTTTTGCTTTGACCTCACAGGTCCCACTTCTGACTTCCTTCAAGTGTCAGAAAACCTGGGTACCACGTGTAACCCATGATGCTGACAAAGGCCTAATGGTCTACAGGGATTATGGGGATGTTTGCACTGAGGGTCTTGTAATGTTGTGAACAACTGCAACCCAGTTCTGGAACCACCTTCGATGGCTCCTTCTCAGGGACCCCATGGGATAAGTTTCCCTGAATTTCACACCACATTGCTGGCATTGGTGCCCCTATTTCCTCCTCCCTAACTCTTACCCTGGTCCCTTACCTGCACCCCATGCCTCCCACCCTTCCAACTTGCCTATGTAGAACTGCTTCTACACATCACATGTCTTTTAAGAGGCTGATGTAATTGCTTCCCTCGCCTATGAAGGCAAATTCTCAAACCTGGCCCAGCTTTCCACAGCTGACCCGAGACTAGCTCTCCAGTTTTAACCCCCCTCTGTCATTTCTTTATGGCTGTCTTATAAATACTGTGCCACCATTAAAATGAATTAGGTAGCTTCACACAGACCATTATAAAATAATTGTTCAGATATATTAAGTGAGAAAAGCAAAGTGCAGTATCAAGCAGTGTGGACAGCATGCTGCAATTTGTGTTTAACAACAAAGGATGCATCCACAGACATGCACATCTGGGACATGCATATCCCTTAGGTAAGTCAGAACATCTCTGGACAAACACACAAGACTGGAACTAGTGACCGTCCCTAGGGAGGTAAACGAGTAGGCTGGGTGTAAAGGTGGGCGATTCATTTTTTGCCACCTATACTTTCCCTTTTTGTAACTTTTAAATTTTACATTCTGTGCCTACATTTATTCAAACAAAACATACTTAAAAAATTATAACCTTGTGCTCAAGTTTAACGTTCCTCTTTCATGCCCCAAATATGCCTTGAACTTACTTCCAGTAACTTTCAGCTTTTTCTGCTTTTGTCCCCCTTACTCAGGTACTCACTTCTATGTAACTAAATGCCACTTACTTTGTAAATAGTTCCTTAAACATCGTGATATTTTCACAGCAAGCTATCTACCTTATTTACATATCTGTTACTTGAATGCACTTTACCTCCCTTATTATTTATAAGCCTCTGGAGGGCTGGCTTTTTTTTTTGCCTGTGTGTGTGTGTGTGTGTGTGTGTGTGTGTGTGTGTGTGTGTTTAGGATTAAAGCTTCATTCACAAAAAGCACTTCCCCAATAATGAAAGGCATAAACAACTCTCATAATTGCAAAATCATATATTATTCTTCAGGCTACAAGGTGCTTAAAGATTTCACAAGAAAGGGAAGAGTATCACAAGGATTGTTTTAAGGACAAATAATAAAGAGGTCATCATTTCAGTTTAAAAATCAGAAGCTAAATACTTCTTACATGTAACTTGTTTTATATCCAACTTCAAAACATCTGCCTCTTCATCATCCCTTCGACAGAGCTGGTTTCGGCTTCTCCAACATCCCTAATTATCAGGTTTGCTCTGCTCTGCTCTTTGCGTCACAATGACTGTTTCAAGCGGTTGTATAATCACCTCTCCTGTTCTGTCTTCCACCTTAAATTGCACTCACCTTTCCTTTAAAATATTTACAGGTCATTTGACCTACTTTCTTTTTTTTTTTGGTTAACTTTTATTTTACACTATATTCCTAAAAAATCTTTCCCTCTTTTCCAAATATAACTTCATGTGAACACAGCCATGAAAAAAGACATCCTAGGAATTCATATTTCAGCCCAGAAGTTAGGACATTAAAAAAAAAACTTGAGGGGCTTCCCTGGTGGCACAGTGGTTAAGAATCCGTCTGCCAATGCAGGGGACATGGGTTCCAGCTGTGGTCTGGGAAGATCCCACATGCCACAGAGCAACTAAGCCCGTGCGCCACAACTACTGAACCTGTGCTCTAAAGCCCGTGAGTCACAACTACTAAGCCCGAGCACCATAACTACTGAAACCCGTGCGCCACAACTATTGAAACCCGTGCCTAGAGCCCGTGCTCTGCAACAAGAGAAGCCACTGCAATGAGAAGCCTGCACACTGCAATGAAGAGTAGCCCCCGCTCGCCGCAACTAGAGAAAGCCCTCGTGCAGCAACGAAGACCCAACGCAGCCAAAAAAATAAATGATAAAAAACAAAAAACAACTTGACTATTGGTTATTTGGTGTTGTTCAATAGCTTTCACATTTTTTTAAAAGAAGCAAAATATCAACACTGGAAGCTAAAGCAGACATTAAATGCTTAATATACAAAATACCCAGGCAGATACAAATAAGTTGCCGTCACTCAGCAACCTCCTGACATAATGCTTTTGTAAAGCAGCTTTCTTGTCTCACAACATTAAGCAAATCATTTAGCAATTTCTTTTAGCTGTCATAGATACAAAGCTAGCATCTTTTTACATCAATGGTTCAAAACAGTGTACATTTGTTCTAGCAGAACAATAGTAGTAAGGTATCTTTTAACCTCAGGAAAATAAAATATTTCCACAGCTAGCTGAATATAAAATAAAATGCTACAAGATAATTAAGTTATTAAAGGTTTTTTTTAAAAAAGATAATCTTACTTACATCAAGAGAGCCTTCATTTATAACAATCATTCCCATGTTCTTCCTCAAAAGTTTGCAGGAGTGTCCTATGTCCAAACAGAGTAAATAGATTGATATAATTAATTTCTCTAGAGAGAAGAGGTGAAGACGTTAACACGATAATACTACAAAATTCTAAATTTTATCTATTTTATTTGATAAAATTAAAATTTTGTCTCTTTTAATAGAAGTGATGGCTGTTTTCTAGGTTTGCAGGAAGTTTAAAAAAGAAATGCTCTTGCTTGCTGTAAGAGGGATAAGATACAAGGACATTACCTGGAGTGTTAAGGCTGTCTTGATAAACAAATATGGAAGAGATTACAGTAAGGATTCTCAACGTCCTGAAAACTGATAAATGTGTATGAAATATCCTTCACGATGACCAACACGAAGAGCAGAAGATGGGCCAGTGGTTGTTTTGGGAGAAGGGTTCAGGAGGGTTGTCTGGCTCTCTCTTGGACCATCGATCCCATCACAATCTTCCTGCCCTTGGATTGCATCACATCCTCTCCTCTCCTGCCCTCTCTTGCTTTGCTATACTTGCTGCAGGGCAAAATCACCTGCTGACTAAACCGACTCGGCTCACTCTGCACCTGTCTGCCTACAGCTGAACGTGGCTGGAGAAAAACAGGCAACCTTGTTGGCGGGCCTCACATTTAAAACAATACCATCTACACTCGCTCCCTTTGTGATCTCATTCCTTCCCAAGGTTTTAAACACCATCTAAATGTTGACCACTCTAGAACGCATAAACCCCATTCAGACCTCTTTCCTGAACTCTAGACTCTCACATGCCAGTGCCTACTTAATAGCAGACATTTAGGTGTAAAATAGGCATCTCAAACTGAACATATCCAAAAACCAGGCTCTTAACCTCCCCCCAGAAAACCCGTTTCTCCTTTAGTCTTCCTTATTTGATTAATGGCAACTCCATCCTTCAGTTGCTGCAGCTAAAAGACCTTGAATTTACCCGATTCCTTTCTTTCTTCCATACCCTACATCTAATCTATCAATCAATCCTGTTGGCTCTACCTTCAAAATCCATCCAGAACCCAACCATTTCTCACCACCTCTACTGTTATTACCTGGGTCCAAGCCACCACCATATCTCATCTGGATTAATTCAATAGCCTCTGGCCTTCCTGCTTCAACACTTGCTTTCCTTTGAGTCTACTCTGTCTAGAAGCCAGACAGAGATTATATATAATATATATATATTATATTATATAATATAATATATATATTATATCATATATATATTATATAATATATATAATATATATATATATATATATATAGTTTTTTTTTTTTTACAGGCAAGTCAGATCAAGTGTTTCCTCTGCTCAGTTCAGTACCATCCAATGGTTTCCCATCTCACTCAGTATAAAAGCCAAGTCTGGACAACGGTCTGGGAGGCCCATCCAACCTGGGCTCTGCTACACTGCTGACCTCTTCTCCTCCTCTCACACTTTGCATTTCTGTTCTTTCTCTAGAACAGAAGACAGCTCTCCCGAATCATCCAAGTGACATCTTTTCCTCTCTTAGGTCATTCCTGAGATGTCGCCTTCTCAAGAATTCTTGACTTCCTGATTTAAAACTGAATCCCTCTGTGCAATGCCCTATTCTCCCTTCCTTGTTTTATTTTTCTTTAGAGCAATTATTGCCATCGAATATACTATGTGTCCTCATTTACTTTATTGTCTGTTTCCCTGACTAGGATTTGAGCTCTGAGGGCAGAGACTCTGATACGTTTTGTTCCCTGTTCTTAACTGATGCCTGGCACCATAGGCACCATCATCATTTGCTGAATGAATGAATCTTACCTTCCCTTTTCTAGGAACAAGTATGGCCTAAGATGCTAAAGGTTAAATGTTGCTAGAAACCACCACCATACTCTCCTTTCCAGAGGAGCTTTCATAATGGCTACAAATCTGGAACCATCTTGAGGATTGCTTATTTTGCCCACATATTACTCTTTACCCACCATGCATTTTTCCTCTATCTGTAGTCATGTTGCTTTATCATATCTGTGTGTTCCAGGTCTCCTGATTCTAAAGCATTCTGTATTCTCACACATCTTCTTTCCGTTTTGTCTTTAACACCAGTGATAATTTTTATAATCAAAATTAACAACTTGTTTGGCCTGGAGGTTTAAACTTCTACTGCTTAGTTTTCTTTTAAAAGTTAAGTTTCCTCTATTAACAACATCAATTTACTATAAATTTATAGCATTTATACTGTTTAATATAAATACTATATTTATAAATACAGTATTTATCACAGAATACTGTCATTACTCACACTTCTAAAAGGAGTATTAGTTATATGTTTTTAGATACATGATACTTGATGACTTTCTAAAAATGGTTTCATCTTGTGAATACCGCTGAAATGCTTTCTTTAGTTTTGGGAGAGTTTTACACGTAATTCGTAAAATCAATATCATCCAGAGGTTACTTCAGGGTTCACAGTGTTCAGGCAACAAACTATTACTGAATTGGTGGAAAAAAGCAATATTTTTCTTGCATATTATTGGTACTATAGGCCTCTAACAGCGAATATTAGCTTTCTCCTCTGTTACAGACTGAATTGTGTCCCCACCTCCCCATTCATATGTTGAAGCCCTAACTGCCACTGTGAATGCATTTGGAGGTAGGGTCTTTAAGGAGCTACCTACAGTTAACTAAGGTCATAAGGGTGATCCCTAATCCAACAGGACTAGTGTCCTTATAAGAAGAGGAAGAAACACCAGATGCTCTGTGAGAATCCAGAGAGGAAAGGCCAGGTGAGGACACAGAGAGAAGGCGGCCATCTGCAAGCCAGGAGGAGAGGTCTCAGGAGATACCGACCTGCTGACATTTTGATTTGGACTTCCAGCCTCCATGACTGTGAGAAGATAACCTTCTGTTGCTTCAATCATCTAACCTGTGGTATTCTGTTATGGCAGCCTGAGCTGCCTAATACAACCTCCTTCTGCAAAATTGGAATTAACTGTAGGATGAGTGAAAACTAGCAAGAACCTTACTTCCTATCTCAGAAATAACCTTTGGTCACAGAAACAAGTGTCGGTATACAAGCCTGCCATAATCCCCACCTCCAGACTTTGGCAGACAGCAGCAGAATGGTTACCTACATGTGTCAATTATGGATGGGAGGTGGGGCTAGGCAGGGATACAAAGTTGAGAGAGGGCGTTACATAGTTGCAAGAGCTGAAGTTTGGCTGTACATACAATCATTGCAAATTTAAAGGGGCACTGGGGCCATAAGTAAATAGACAAGCCCAATGATATTAACAAATATGGAAATCTGAAAATACCAAATCTTTCAAATCTTGAAATATCTCAAATCTATCTTCTAAAATATATCAAAACATGTTGAAAAGCACCATGACTTAAAGTTTAAATTAGGTGAATTACCAATGTTAATGGCAGTCTCCTGCTTGTCTCCTGTAAGGATCCAGATTTTGATGTCTGCTTTCATTAGCGTTTCTATGGTTTCAGGCACTTGATCTTGTAATTTATCCTCGATGGCTGTGGCTCCAAGTAGCTGAAGATTCTGGAGAAAGAGAGTGGCAACGTTTTTTAAGATTAAAAAAAAAAAAAAAGTTTAGATTCTTTAAGAATGAAACATTGAAGTGTATATATGTTTTAAAATCAGACACTAAACGATAATTCATGAATTTGTTGTAAATGCCAAATACCCCATTGAGTTTTCTCTCTCAAGGATCCCTAACTTTCATCCAGTACTTTTGGCAGGGGACTTAGGCTCCCTGAAGCTACCTGTCTTACCTTACTCCTCCCTAAGGTAAGGAACTGATTCTAAACACACACACACACATGTAGAAGGGGGGAATCAAAAACAGTTAAAAAGGAGCAGGCAGCTATTAAGAAAAAACAAGAACTATGGAAGATCACCAGTGAAGAAGTAATCCAAGTGATCTGTTTGAGAAAGAGTAAGGTTACCGGCGAACACTATTAAATTGTAATTTGATGCAGTGTCAGGAAATGTAGACACAAAATACAATGAGAAAGGATGAAGAAAGGAGCAATAAACAAAGTGACAGCATTAGTCTCTTAAAGAAAGAACAGGGCTGAGTGTTTTTCACATGGTTCCATGTTTGCATAGTGGAAGGTCAGAGACCATTAAAGACCTCTTGCTCCTTAGATGGTATCTTTCATACAAGACTGAACACAACCAAAACACTGTGGAAAGCTGTTCTCATCTCTGACAAAGAAGAAGAATGGTTGCTTCTCTCATCTTCCTAAATGGAGGGAAAAGTGAGAACAATCTCCTGGCTGTTAGGGAAAACTGGCCTGCCAAATGGAATCAGATAATGGTGTTCTTGGTCCTAAATACGTAGGAATGGGCAATAATGGATTAAGGTTTAAATCTGTCTTTCCGTCATGTGACCAGGCATTGTCACTAGTTGGGTACCCTTCCCAACGGTGTGCTGCAAGCCACAACCGATTCTCAGTCTTACCCATTTTCCCCCTAACCTAACCTCCAGAATGACCTACTTCAGCATTTATCTTTCTTCTCAACTATTTTCTCCCTTCTTGACTTCACTTTTTAATTTACAATGTCAGACAAGGACAGACTAGATATAAGGGAGATTACTGCAAAGGATAGTGTCTGGGTTGATAATAACAAAGCATTCCACTTTCTATTTTTCCCTTTAAGTCCTATTTACTTTTCACCACAATTCAAGTCTAAAAATAACCCCAAGTCTTGGTAGGCATGGAAAAGAAAGTTAAATATATATACAAACACATAAGAGTGAGTGTGTGTAGTTGATGAGTATATTGCTTAGGAATGTTTTTGGCTATAAATAATAGAAAAAAATCTGACTGAAAGTGGCTTAAATAAAGACTTCTAACATCACTAGTACTGAAGTGGGTAGCTATGGGTATGAGATCGTTGGCTTGACTACATTTCCACGCATTCTCCAGATCTCTCTCAGTGTCTCAAGGTGGCTGTCGTAGCTATAATTATAACAGCCACACTGAAGACAAGAAAAAGGTGGTAAAACCAATGGTATCCACCTCTTATTTGAAAAGCACAAGGGTTTCTAAAAGTCCTCAGTGTATTTCCAAATACAGCAACTGGCCCGATGGTGCTCCATGGCCATCCTGAGCTGTTAGTATTTAGCTCTTCCTGCCTCAGTGGAGGGGCAAGGCAGAAGGGCAGTAGGAATAGGTGTTAAATTAGCTGGCCTGCAGTCTCTGCCACAGGGCTTAAATCTAGATGGGCGAGCCTATGCATCAGTGTTAGTATATACACACATGCACGTGTTTACGCGTGTAGGTATGTGTACAGACACACACACATCCACCACGGCCCTGCGTGGTGAAACGTGGCTCATCCTGGAAGTCCAAAAGAAGTTTTCCTTTACTTCTTAAAACAAGTTTTCCCCTCTGCTGTGCTCTGATAGAACTTTGCTCATCTTTACATACTTAATTTATCATATTAAGATTACGTGTTTAAACGTATGACTCTGGTAGTTTTGTTCAAAATTAGGGGTCATGCCTCCAAGCTCCTTGTTTCTTCACAAATGAGGAGACAGGAGCCCAGAGGGGGGCAATGATTTGTCACAGTGACATAACTTGATAGATTACGGAAGGGCAGGGCTTGAACCAAGATCCTCTGTATTGCCCATCGCGTTCTTGTCCCTTTGTGTCTAGGATGGTGCCCAAGATAGTGGTCAGCTCCCAGTCTCTGCCCCATAAATGTTGGCTGAAGTAAATTAAGTAGGCATCAGTCTGTGAGGGGCTAGCGTTGATTTCTTTAAGTTCTTTTCTACTTAAGTAATATTAGGTAGAGGAACAAATGCAGCTCCTCCTCTGGTTATAGGCTGATGTCCCTATTCGGCATGAGGGAGTGAAGGGCCCTTAACCTGGGCATATTCCTCGTAAGAATGCTGGCCTGAGCACTAAGTGCTGACTCAAAGAAGGCCCTGTGAGCCCAGACATACCACATCAGGTTCCGAGGAGATGCTGAAGAAGAGCTCTGGGGAGTCTTTGGTCCCTGGCTACCTATAAAAAGTGCAATTTTAAGTTGAAAAAAAGGAAAAGTAGGGACCAGGTTCTGTTCACCTTTATACTGTATCTCCAGAACACTGATAGTCAGCATTTGGTATATTTGCAGAGTGAGTGAATGACAAAACAAACAAACAAAAAACAAAAACAAAAAAAACCCCAATCCAAATGTTCTAAAGTATTGTTGCAATCTAGACTATTTTCTCTTCAATATATTCCAAATAACTTATGCAGCTATTAGATTCACTTGATGCATGACTTCCTAGTATATAATATATAAGACAGGAAGGCAAATTTCCTTCTTTAAAAAGATATCATTATTTTATTATCTTTAATGGGAAGCAGATTTGAAATCTATCAAAACCTGATGAATAATCATCATCAAGAAGTTCAAGAATGAAAAGGAAGACCAGTTCAGCATCAACTATGCCAACATCACAACTGCTGTAATTTCAACATTGAGACAATGATTCCATCAGTTCTTTCAGCTACTTTTAGGAAATCAGTAGCTAAATCATTCTGGCCCACATGCCAGGGAAGATCAGGATATAGTTGTGTTCAAATGTTAGATATTCCACAGAAAGCATGAAAAGATTTTAAACGATCATGAAGATAGTTCGGTAATATAAGCTCTCAAAAATTTTAAACCAAAAAAGTACTTTTTTTTTGTAGTATGTTTCACAAAACCCTGGGGTAACTAGATAATGTGAGAGCCAAGATGTGAATACACTAATTAGAAATATATAAACAAGTTTATTTACCTATTTTCTAGTTCTACTTTAAGGGGATATATGAGCTCAGGAAGTACATGGGTATACACTACTCTGCACAAACCTAATAAAAATAAAATGACTGCATGGGGGAGATCACACTGAAAGCATATTTGAAAGAAGGAAAGCAGCTGGTTTTGCACAGGTAAAAAGGAAACATTTTCCAAACCAGGCAAAGATAATATAAAGTACCAAAAAGGTAGGGCCAGCAATAAATACGCTGAGAAGTGTTACAAGTAGGTTAACTTGGAGCATGTTGGTGGCTATGATAACAGGAATTTCTAATGAAACATTTCTGAATATTTAGCAAAATTGCAGTGGGTCTACTTTGATGCCTACGAAAGAAAAACTACATTTGAAAGCCTGTTAATTTTCCCTTTATCCTCAGGTACAGCATTTACTAATTTTAGTGGAAGGCTCTGCAGGCTCCTTTCCTTTGGCCCTGGTGTCATTTATTGTGAGATTAGATCTTGAGTGATAGGCTGTTCAGCCTCTGGAAATGAGTATCTTTAGCTACACAATGATCATTAGGAAAAAAGATTTGAACTTTGCGTGCTTTTCCTGATCATAACACAAGAGCGTTTAGGCCATAATCAATTTCATCCCAAACATGTATTACCTTACACAGATGGCCACTAATGGTCACAATGGGAATTACATATTCAGCAAGTGTTGAAATGTGATAAAATTCCCATGGCATTTATGGAATTAAAAAAAAAAACCTCCAAAGACTAATTTTACTTTCAAAATGTCACTGTGCCAAAAGTTATAAAGGTTTCAGTTGATGCCTCTTTGATATAATATAGATTTAGTTATCACTGAAAAATCATGAAATAATACTTATTTACCTAGAAAAGTCATCGATAATCTTATCTTCTCTTTTAGATGTTCATAATGTAATGCTTTTAAAAAGGGATATAAGTATAAAATTTCTACCCTAGTGAAGATACAAACGTCATGTAGAGTATTTTAAAACTATGGTAAAATGCATTATGACAGATTTGGAAACTGTGTTTTTTCCCCAATACATTTATATTACATATATTGGGAAATAACGGAACCTTAAAATGACCTATTTCCATATAAGCAAATATTGTGTCAGGGCTTAGATTATTTCATATTTTTTAAAAGTTTAAGATATGTTCCTAAATGAGGAAAAGCATAGTTATCAAACTCATATCAACTTGGGCTTCAGACGATAACATGGACTATCGGGCAGAAGTTTCTTTGAAGACAAATAAAAGGAATAATACTGGTAAATAAAGTTTTATCACTGGAGTAAATATGAATAAATAGTAGTAACATTTGGGAACCTTTGTTACAACATAAAATAAGATTGTGACTAGGCAGATGAAGAAACATTTCCTTAGCACAGAAATACCAGATACTGCTACGTGCTTTACACTGATTCATTCAGTTAATAGCTTCAGGGAGGTTGAATAAATGATGTCAGGTCAAACTGGCGTACAGCTGAGCTAGGATGGTAGAAACAAGACACCAAGAATCAATACACACCCCAAGGCAGCGAATGGAAAGTAAAACTGAGATTAAATGAAAGTTAGAATTTTATGTAAATCATCAGGTTTTTAAACATTTGTCTCTGTTGTTCAGTTTTTGGTAATACTCTGTTTCTGTGAATGGGTTTCAGCCTCAGTCCTAAGGCATTCCTGCCAGGGGTACCTGTTTCCTGTTTCCACCTGCAGGCCCCAGACTCACATTTTGGGACTGGTTTCCTTCCACACACACACGTGTGTCTGCATTCATTCCCTCACACACACACCGAGCAGGTAGTTCTAGGCAAGATGGTGGGACACAACCATAGTCCCTTCCTTCCTCGAATCTGTACTTCAGAATCCATTCTTTGGATTCTCCCTTCCTTGTTTTCTGACTGTACCCCCTTGCCTTGCGTTGGTACCTGTTTCTCCTAGACCCTGCTGCCTGGCCGTCATCAAGCCCCAAGTAATTAGCCACAAGAGCAGAAATGGAGAGCAGCGGTCTTCAGATTTACCTGAGGGGCTTATTAAACACAGATCAGTGGGCCCTACCCGCAGAATTTCTCACTGAGTAGGTCTGAGATGAGGCCTGGAAATGTACATTGGTGACAATGCTGCTGGTTTGAGGACCTAATTGCTTGTCTCCAGCAAGATTGACAAACTTTTTCTGTAAAGAGACAGATGGTAAATATTTTAGGGTTTGAGGGTCGTACATTCTGTGCTGCAATGACTCAATGCTGTCACTGTAGTGTGAAAATGGCCAAAGACAATTTGTAAACAAATGGATGGAGCTGTGTTCCAATAAAACTTTATTTACAAAAATAGGCAGTGGGTGAATGTGGTTCTTGCGCTGGAGTTTGCAGACCCTTGATGCATAATACTGGTGAGCAGCGCATCTCTGCACCGGCCTCCATCCTGACTGATTGCTCTTGATACTTCCTGGGTCAGCTCTGACCCTTCTTTCTTAGCCTGGCCTTAGGTCCTCTGGTCCCAGTTCTCTCTCCTCTCCTTGCAATCCCAAACTATAGACAGAGCCTCTCAACTGTAATATACGATTACCATCAGAGAAAAACCGTACTCTCCCTAAATAATCAATTTACTATATGCTATATACTATCTTAGAAGTAAACACAAAATTTTCTGTGAGTACAAAAGATAAAAACAGGAAATAAGCATTTTCTTAGTTTGGGTGACTCAAAAAAACCATCCAACACGAGTTAACATTTGACCCAAAATCCTAAACGAAGAATTAAGAATTAGCCAGGCACTTGGGAGAGGTGGGGAGGGATGCGGGAAGAAATCCTAAACAGAAGAAATCACATGTTGCAAAGACAGAGGTATGCAAATGCACATTGTGTTTGAGAAGCTGCCATTTAGTCAATATGGAACCGATAAATGACGCGAGGTGTGTGGTGATTTAAATAATGCTAATTTAATAGGGTTGTTCTGAGGATGAAATTGGATCAGTCATCTCAAACTCTGAGTAGTAAGTTAGGAAAACGATAAGCCTGAAAAACCGGCAGGGAATGGAAATCAAAGGGGCTATTTTTTATGTTTAGGATTCCAAAGGCAAAGGGCATCTGGGGAAGAATTGTCGAAGGGGAGGGACAGGATCAGAGTTACACTCAAGAGAGTTCACCGGTGGCCAACTGGGGATGGATGGGGAAGAATGGAGGTTGCCAGACCAGTTGGAAGACTGTGGCAGTCACCATACTCTTTAGCTTTAAGATACGGTACCTCTGGAATACAGAGGCCCTGGTGGCCATGGGATTCTCAGAACCATTCTACAACGCTGGCTCTCAAAGATCACCGGCTTCTCTCTGGTCTGCATTCCACTGGGCATCATTCACTCTTGTGCTTCTCTTCTCAACATCTCTTTGCACACAACAAAGGGGTTTTATTTAACAGAAGAGACTCTCATACCTCTGTCCTTTCAGTTTAAGCTGAGCTAGAGTACACTAAGACTAACAGCGTTAAATCACTGGCATGGCTCATTAGCCTGCTTCTGGAGAAATCAGGCAACCAAGGCCAAGAAGGAGGTTTTAACTTGGTGCTTTTTGAACCACAGAAATCATATTTGAATTGTCACAGAGCCAAGGGCTTGCCAAATAAGGTCAGAATTCACACACCCAGCTGAAAAGAATCAGGATTTGAGAGGCGACTGGGTGTAGCCTGCAAAAACAACACATCCATCTTATCTGAGTGAGAAGAGAGCAAAACCCAGTGTGGAAAGTCTACCTCAAAGCGTTCATAATTAGGGATCGATCAGCCAGAAAGGAGAAGCGTGAGATCAGAGATCTAAGGGAACATTAAGTACTTTCACTAAGAAGACTCTAAAGACGAGTTGAGGGAAAATCATGAAAAACATATTCCCACCTTCATTTTTTTTTTTTTTTTTTTTTTGCGGTATACGGGCCTCTCACTGTTGTGGCCTCTCCCGCTGCGGAGCACAGGCTCCGGACGCGCAGGCTCAGCGGCCATGGCTCACGGGCCCAGCCGCTCCGCGGCATGGGGGATCTTCCCAGACCGAGGCACGAACCCACGTCCCCTGCATCGTTAGGCGGACTCCCAACCACTGCGCCACCAGGGAAGCCCCCACCTTCATTTTTAAGGAGGATAGAGTACATTACATTACACAGAGTGCACAGAGCCTGCCTCATTTCCTACGCAGACGGGTCCTGAATACCATGCCTCCCCACCCCAAGGGCTGATCTCATGATGACTCAACTACACACGTGGTTACATTTTACTTTTCAAGTCACCAACATTTTACATACATTCTTGCTTTCTTTTAAACCATGCTGGCAGAATAACATACGGATTAGGAACGTGAGATCTGGAATTAAGACAGAACTGGGATTTGAATCCCTGCTCTGCCAACTACTGAATATGTGTCCTTCAGCAAATAACTTAAGAATGTCTACATCAGCAAGATAAGGCTAATAATATGGCTGTACTAGAGTTGTTTTGAGGATGAAAATAGATTGTTTATCTTAACCTTTTTTTTTTTTGAGTACAGGTAGGAAAAGATGTTGAGTACTTACCTAAGACTAGGTATGTATATATCTTTTGTATATCCGATTTGCTTTGTTAATGTTAATAAATTATATACATTGCAAAATGCAACAACAAATTGTAAAAAGAAAAGATGAGTAAAACATAAATAGAAACAGAAGTTATAACATTTTCTTGCTTACCCCAATGGTTCATTTTGTGTACCCCACATTAGAGGCCCCTGGAACTAACTAATCAAGTTAAGGAGCAGAGGACTTGAAGCTTAGTAGAGGCTCAAAAACTGGCAGGTCTTCTTAGTAGATAAGCTGACAGACTGCAAATGTTCTTAAGCAAACAGTAAAACAGGAAACTACTGGAATTTGAAACCACAAAATCACCAGTACATCATGTAAATTTTCATCTAGTACGTTTCAGTTTTTAGTACAAATGAAAGTGATATTGGCAGCTACTAAGAATAGAAACGGGTGGTTTTATCTGAAAAAGTATTCAGTTCGAATACAGAAATGACTGTGAATTTGGCAGTCATAAATGTTCAGGAAAAGTTCTGTTTTTCATTAAGTTTCCTATTTCTCTAGGAATCCTCTACACCACTCCCCACCATATGTTGGGAAGGGTGCTGGACTGCTGTTAGTTACCCCCGAGTGTAGTAGTCAATCTGTATTATGCCACATCAAGGCAGTCTTCTAAAAAAATCCCAGAAATGTCAACCATATTTTGGGGAGGAACCAAGGAGATAATCTAAAAAAAAAATCACTAACTACCTCACTGTCCTATCTCGGTGCCTATCGCGGAGCCCAGGGTGCTAAGCCCTGTCTGCAATGACATTTTCCAGTGTTTAAGTTTACTGCCTATCTCCCTGCACTGAAATGAAGACAGGGATTTTTCCATCCTTTCCCCCTCCTGTGTCCCCAGAGTCCACAACAGAGCCTGACAAGTGCTGAGGCATTTGTTGTTGAATCTTTGCGACCAAGTGTGTCCCACATTCATATGTTAAATAAGTAGGAAGACAGGTTTTTAAAAAAATGACTGAGTCTAAATTTCTAACGAATGCATCCTTTAAAATCCTTAGCTACCTTTTCTAACACATCCCTAAAGTATCCTTAGTGGCAACGCATTTGAAACCAACATCCTCAAATGTGCAGAAAGCATGAACTATGTGGGTAACAGAAGGCAGGCTTTCGTTAAGCAAGCACTTACTAAGTAAATTTAGCCTTTGAATTAATTATTTAATTGACTCATTCATTTATTCATAAAATACTTATTCAGTGATTAATACAGGCCAGACAGGCAGTTCTTGGAGACACAGAGATGAGTTCGATAAAAACGATCCCTGCTCTCATGAAGCTTCAGTCTAGTGGAAGATATATATTAACTATGAATTATAAAAATTTGTGCATATAAGACACAACACAGCTATCTGATTCAAAGGGGTGCTAAATGCTGCCAAAATTGTAGCTTTTTGATTACTCTTAAGCTCAAAAATGATCCTCTCTGACCCATAATTAATCTAAAAAACGTTAACAGATAAAAGTATGGGGTAAGTTTTGATTTTTCAAAAAGCATATTCTGTAATTTATGCCTCATAATAAGAGAAGAAGACAAGAACAATTTTATCACCAGGGAAATACTAGACAAGTATTATATCTCACTGTTTTCTGTAATGCTCAAGATAAATAATTTGCTTTCTCAAACATCAGAAGTGATTAGAAGGTAATTTATGCAATTGCATTTCCCTATTGAAGCAAATAAATATAAAAATTTTTCAAAAACTCTATTTACCATGAAGGAATACCTTCATATTTCAACCAATGGTTTAATTATAAAATATTCCCCAATAAGTAAGATCAAAGCCCTCTGTACCACTAATTTTCAAAGGAATCCAGCAGCATACTATAAGTATGAGGCAAATAAATTTGTGTCTTAGAAATTAAAGTAGCAGATCAAAGAGGAAGGTGAGAAATTACAGAGAAACCACTGCTAATGAAGTATAAGACTTGATAATTATTCTGTTATTTATTTGCAATTTTTTCCCGACCAAATAACAAATAAATTCTTAATTTAAAAAATAATCTAGGGCTTCCCTGGTGGCGCAGTGGTTGAGAGTCCGCCTGCCGATGCAGGGGACACGGGTTCGTGCCCCGGTCCGGGAAGATCCCACATGCCGCGGAGCGGCTGGGCCCGTGAGCCACGGCCGCTGAGCCTGTGCGTCCGGAGCCTGTGCTCCGCAGCGGGAGAGGCCACAACAGTGAGAGGCCCGCGTACTGCAAAAAAAAAAAAAAATTCTAATATTTAAAAACATAGACCAACACTATAAGTGGTTTCATAATCTAAATTACAAGTCCAAATACATTGTCTTTCAAAAGAAATAGGCTAAAGAAGGTAAAACAGGTCAAGTGTGCTGTCTGAAAGAATGAGACAACTGTAAATTCTTTCAAGTGGTGATGACAGAGACGAAAAGGTGTTTTCTGTCCACAAAACCCAAGTGATGCTACAATTCTCCTCAAACTGGGTAAAGACACCTCAATATCTGATGTGATTCTCATAATCTCTTTGGCATTTTAACTATGTGAGCCTTCTTGCTCCTGAATGTCTTGGGTTTCCTAGGAATAAATGTCACCTTCCTGACCTTTATTTAGTAAAAGAAAAAAGATGTTTCAGGAACATCCTGAAACAACTCATAGCATCAGAGAAATGATTTCTTTTTAATCCTGAAAAGTCTACCATCTGAATGCAAGGTTTGGAGACCAAACTGTACAACTGTGTAGCAGAGATGTTGATGATATTTTATAGATGGATGTAAAAGTCCTAAATCCTCTAAAAATGACTGTTACTAGGGAAACCCTATCCAGAGAACTTTTTCAAACCTTTCACATCCTCTCTCCCTTACTGTGCCCTGGAGGTGAAGGGGGGCATTCTAGTGCTCAGATGAGCTGGGTAGAAAAGTAACAAAGCATTGCACCAGGGGACACATGGCATTATCTTCTTGGATGTTCTTGGCTTATTTTGATACATGTTTTTGGAATTATGCTAGGAGTTATAGCCCCCAAGGGAATAAGGCTTTTAACTAAATTTTGAAAACTGAATTACTTGTTTGAACAAACACTGGAGGGATAAGACAGACAGCAGAGTTTAAAAGTACAACCTTAACCATATTATAACATTTCCACTTACTTTGTAACTTATTAAAAATACATTCTTGATTTCAGGAAAAGCTCTACAAATCTTCCACATTTTAAATGCCTTTAATGTAATGCTACCATTAATGTGTCAATGGCATTTTGCATCATTAATTCAAATATGGCCAGAAACGTCTTGTGTATGACCACAAGGATGTTCTGATCTTTTGTTGAAAAGCGAGGGAAAATATCTATAGAAATTTTGAGAAGCACATTTCCTAAAAATTTCACACACGTACGGAATATTATCTGGTTTCCAAACTGTGCTCCGTGGAGCCCCAGAGTCCTGAAAAGCCACTCGTGGACCATGATGAGGGCAAGGGTCTGAAGGGAGAGACAGGGGCTTCTCCCCACCTCTCCACTTGTTAACCAGAGAAGCTCTGCTTCTGTATATTACATATACACTGAAAATATATAAATATATTCAGGCAATATTTAGTTTGGAAAATGGGTTCTGCTCTTAGAAAAAAAGAGAGATTTGAAAACCACTCTCACAGTTTAAAAGTCATTATCTTACAAGTCCAATATTATGGTCTATATAAAAAACAGATCCCAACCATATGAAAAATAGATTACAATAAATGAGTCTCATTTAAAGTAGCCAAGGAAGAAGCCAAAATGGATGAGCCTAGGACTATGACAGCTAAATTTTAAGTTAGAGTGACACACCAGCAGAACCTGCGCTGACACACTGAAACCTGCCTCACTACGATGTGTGGTAACAGTCCCCCACAACTCCTCCTGAATACCAATCCCAGTTGATTTTAACAAAGAATGGAAGCTCAGACCAAGGGAGACCTGCTCTCACCCCACAGTCCCCAAACGATCAGGGGGGAGAATCATTTTTCAGAAAAGCAGCTTTTAGTTGCAGGGACCCCTCTGTGTCATTGTGCCTATTCTTTTTCTTTTAAGAAGACCTCTGCTCTCCTTTAACTGGTAAAATAATCTTTTGAGGCTCATTTCAAAAGTTACCACCTCTTTGAAAGCTTGCTATGGCCCAAGTTTGTGGGTCACTCCTCTGGCTTTCCTGGAGGAACTGGTTCAGACCATGACACTCAGAGGGCCACACTGAGTGTTCCTTAATTGGTTGTGCATCCCTGATACCTAGCAACTATTAACCGCTTAATGAAAGTTACTTAAGTTAATTACTGAAAGAAACGATGGTTTCAGGGGATATAGAAAATCAGTCCGTATATGGAACAAGCTGGCTGACCATGGGAACCCATCTCTTCACCTTTCTGATTTTTCAATAAAAGAGAGCATGGCTTATCATGAAGTAAAGAGGAATTAGCTATAAATTCCCTTTTTCATTTATTTTAGGTAAGAGACATTCATAAGGGAGGCTTCTGTATCTGTAAACTAAAAATATATAAATACATGTAATGGAGTTCCCCAGGCAACTTAAATTTCAATGTGACTCGCGATCGCCATCTGCTGGAAGAAAGGTTGAACATCTGTTTTAGTTAAAAGAGCGAAGTCAAAATTTAATGACATATTAAACACACACACACACACACACACAACTGTTAAACCTATAAAATCGAATCTATAAACTCTAGGACATTCACAGTAAAAATGTTAGGCACATTAAACATTGAACTCCAGAATCTGCTACAGTGCACTTCAAGTAGAAACAAAATTTAATGGTTAGAATCCACTTAAAATATTTTTATTCAGTTATTATATATTAATTCTACCATTGCCACAGGGGAAAAGGCTACATTATATTCAGGCTGTGTAGGAAAGGAGACAGGAGAAAAAGAATCATTTCCAAACAGTTTTTTTTTTTTTTAACTTCTCAAAAGAGTAAGAAAAGCCAAAGATTAAGAATCAATACCATTAGTACTTTAAGACAATATGGGACTTTGGTTGGAGATATTGAAAGAGATTATAGTCATGGTCTCATAAATAAAAAGTTACTTTATTTCACTAATATTCCAAAGACATAACCATATATAAGGATATTAGAAAAAGAAGGGAGAGAGAAATTCAATAAATTAATAACAAGTCTCCTGCTGTGTGTGCACATCTAAAATTGGTGGCGGTGGTGGGATTTATCGAGTTGGAGGGTTCCATACATGCTATCACAAGTCTTCTGAGAAATAAGGAGGATACAAAATAGGTTCAAATATAAGGGAGAGATGAGACACAAACTAGCTTCTAAAGTGATCCCAATCCACCGAGAAGACAGGGGAACAGTATCTAGAGTCACAAGTGGCAACTGCATACCAGAGAAAACCACCTCCAGCTGTACCATGCCACTGCCGGTATTACACAGAGTGGGCGGCATGCGGGGAGAGGAAGGAGGGAAGGGTCCAGGGAGACATGCATGGTGCTGGCTACCATCCAAGACAGGAAGTACATTGAGAGAGACGAAGAAAAAACATGTCAGTCGTCACTCATCTGAAGGCAAGATCAACTTGAAGCAAGCTTGAGTCTATGCCTTATAAACATGAGTATAGTTGAAGGAATTATGTAATGAGGAAGTCAGAATGAAGATACTCGAGTGGCTAAGAGTATGAACTCTGGAGCCAGAGTGAGAATTCTGGTTCACCCTCTATGAGCCGAGTAATCTGTAAAATTACTTAACCTCTCTGGTACCCTGATTTCTTCATCTGCACAGTTGGGATAATTAACACTACCTACCTCAAAGGGATGCTATGAAGATTAAATAATTTAATACAGGGGTCCCCAACCCCCGGGCCATGGACCACTATAGGTCCGTGGCCTGTTAGGAACCTGGCCCACAGCAGGAGGTGAGCAGCGGGAGAGCGAGCGAAGCTTCATCTGTATTTACAGCCGCTCCCCATCAATCGCGTTACTGCCTGAGCTCCGCCTCCTGTCAGCATTATGGTGAGTCGTATAATTATTTCATTATATATCACAATGAAATAATAATACAAATGAAGTGTACAATAAATGTAATGTGCTTGAATCATCCCGCAACCATCCTCCCTCCCTGGTCTGTGGAAAAATTGTCTTCCATGAAACTGGTCCCCGGTGCCAAAAAGGTTGGGGACCGCTGGGTTAATAGATTCAAGGGCTACAAACAGCGCGTGGCAGACGGTAAGTACAATATAAAAATGTCTGCTAGTTTTAATTTAGGAAGCAAGATTTCTTGCTATTTATGCAGCATCAATCATAGCGTATCCATCACTTTTTTGGCTGAAGAGCCTTGGTTTCTTTGTCGGTAAAATGAGGATATTTATAGTTGTGGCAGAAATGATGGATGTATCTAAGTGAACAATGACAGGCCAGGTATAAGCACTGGGTTGTTCACTTATACATTCTATATGATTGGATATGGAGTCACACAAGCTGTATATTTATTATATTACTTTGTATTACACATTATATGCCTTCATTAACTATATACACACATGCGTGTGTGTGCAGTTTGTGTGCATGTCTGTGTGTGAGCAGGAGGCATGCACACCTTCAGCAATGCTGATGCAATGGAAGATTTTGGCAAAGGTATTGCTAGATGAGACTAAATTTGATCCAAAATTGTGACAAGAGCCCAGATCTATATAAAGCAATTCCAGAGACTTTTCAGCAAAAACTTTAAGAGCTGTCAGTGCTTAGACCGGAGCAGATTCAACAGTTTAATGGTGTGTCAAGATATTTTGATTTTAATTTTATTGGCCCCTTGAATTAAGACAAGTTTTCTGGAAACCAAACTTTCCTTACGGGCAAAACAGTCTTCCACGTACCTTTTCAATTAACTCGTAGCTCTCTTCCAGTTTGAGTAGCCTGTTCTGCACGGACGTGGACGCCCGGTGATAGACCGTTCGCCACTCCTGAAAGTCGCTCTCTGAAATCTCAGCCACGGCAAAACACAAAGTTCTTAACCCTGAAAAAAGGGAGCATACGCCCCCAACCACAACATCAAATAAGATTTTGTTCAGAAGTCTGACACTTCCTTATTTTTTTTTCCCCATAGCACAGTGATATTTATCTGGTGCTCAGGAAATTTATAGTTAGGTAGAATGATGCTGCAGCCACTCTGCAAAGCAGTTTGGTACTTTCTAGAAATGTTAAACATAAATATATGACCCAGCAATTTCACTCCCAGCTATCTACCTAAGAGAAATGAAATCATACATCCACACAAGGACTTGCAGGTAAATGTTCATTAGCAGCACCATTCACACCAGCCCCCAAAAGGAAACAGTCCAAATGTCCATCAACTGGTGAACAGATAAACAAAAACTGGTGTATCCATACAACAGAATACTCTTGAACAATGAAAAGGAATGGAGTAGTGATGCACACTGCAGCATAGATGACCTCCAAAACCATTATGTTAAGTGGAAGAAGCCAGACACAGAAGATCACATGCTGTAGAATTTCATTAAAAGTCCAGAAAAGGTAAATTTATAGTGACAAATAGTAGGTTAATTTTCCTGGGGGGTTGGAGTGTGGGTAAGGGGTGTCTGCAAACAGCATGAAGTTTCATTTTGGGGTGAAAGAAGTGGTTTAAATTTGGATTGACACTTCCATTTTTATTTAACGAAGTCTCATTTCGAAAACACTGACTCAGTTCAAACAATATGTTGAAATCTGATTCAAGTTCAGTGGAACCTTAGTGTCCAATTCCCCAGCTCTTTCAATCCACCCTCCATGCCTCGAGTAACTTTTCTAAAATCTGAATGAATCTCATCAGGTTATTCCTTTGCTTGAAGTCTTTTAATCGTTCCCCAGGATGAAGTCCAAACCTCAGAGTCTGGCTCAGTCACCACATATCAATTGCCTTCCACCTCATTCTCTGCCATTCACTTCCCATGGTAGGGTCTTTGCACAAACTGGTCATTTTTTTCTCCATTCCCCCCTCTCTCAATCCCCCTCTGCTGCCTGCCTTGCATCTACTTTAAGACTCAGTTCTTAAAACCATCTCTTTGAAGCATCCTCCTCTCACCCAGACCCCAAAGGCAGAAATCCCCAACACTCCTGTGGTATGAATGACAATGTTTCATATTGTTTTTCTTGTGATCTCCTACATTAGCTTGAAGCTCCTGAAGGGCAGGGTCCCGGAGTTCTTCATACCTGTAACTCCAGTGCTGAACACAGTGGCTTCACAGACGCTTATGAAGTAAGGAAGAGAGGGACCCCAATGGGGTCTACTGGGAGAGCCACCTTCCTCTAACTGGGATATATGGTTGTATTTACTACTGCTCTTTTACCACTGTGAATCTGTAGTATAAAGAGTCTAAAAAACTGAGGGACAGTGACTCTCTCCCATTGCGGAGCACAGGCTCCGGACGCGCAGGCTCAGCGGCCATGGCTCACGGGCCCAGCCACTCCGCGGCATGTGGGATCTTCCCGGACCGGGGCACGAACCCGTGTCCCCTGCATCGGCAGGCAGACTCTCAACCACTGCGCCACCAGGGAAGCCACACAGCTGATGTTTGAAGTGACCTACTTCTAGTGCTCAATGCCTGTCAATTTTATAATTCACTTGGAGGCTACCCTCAGCCAGAAAAGAGTTGATTAACTGCAACAAGGAAGAGGCAGAAGCATTTACCAGCCATGATAAATGCAGTTAACTAGGTTCCCAAGAAGACAATGTCCTCGCTCAAGGTCATTTAGCTCTCAGACAATTAGGTGCTAGTGATCTCAAGTCAAATAAAATATGGCTGGGACCATGTCAGAAAAAGAAGCAAAGAAGAGGGGCTTCCCTGGTGGCACAGTGGTTAAGAATCTGCCTGCCATCAAAAAGAGTCATGTACCACAATGTTCACTGCAGCTGCAGCTCTATTTACAATAGACAGGACACGGAAGCAACCTAAGTGTCCATCGACAGATGAATGGATAAAGAAGATGGGGCATATATATACAATGGAATATTACTCAGCCGTAAAAAGAAATGAAATTGAGTTATTTGTAGTGAGGTGGATGGACCTAGAGTCTGTCATACAGAGTGAAGTAAGTCAGAAAGAGAAAAACAAATACCATATGCTAGCACATATATATGGAATCTAAAAAAAAAAAAATGGTTCTGAAGAACCTAGGGGCAGGACAGGAATAAAGACGCAGACAAAGAAAATGGACTTGAGGACATGGGGAGGGGGAAGGGTAAGCTTGGACGAAGTGAGAGAGTGGCATGGACATATATACACTACCAAACGTAAAATAGATAGCTAGTGGGAAGCAGCTGCATAGCACAGGGAGATCAGCTCGGTGCTTTGTGACCACCTAGAGGGGTGGGATAGGGAGGATGGGAGGGAGATGCAAGAGGGAGGAGATATGGGGATGTATGTATATGTATAGCTGGTTCACTTTGTTATAAAGCAGAAACTAACACACCATTGTAAAGCAGTTATACTCCAATAAAAGATGTTAAAAAAAAATCCACCTGCCAATGCAGGGGACACAGGTTCGAGCCCTGGTCTGGGAGGATCCTACATGCCGTGGAGCAGCTGGGCCCATGTGCCACAACTACTGAGCTTGTGCTCTAGAGCCCGTGTGCCACAACTACTGAAGCCCGCATGCCTAGAGCCCGTGCTTGGCAACAAGAGAACCCACCACAATGAGAAGCCTGCTCACCGCAGTGAAGGGTGGCCCCCGCTCACCACAACTAGAGAGGGCCGCGCATAGCAGTGAAGACCCAACACAGCCAAAAAAAAAAAAAAGAAGCAAAGAAGACAGGACATAAAGTGGCCAGAGGACACCATCTTCCAAGAAAGGAGTAGGGTTGTCCAATGCCAGATCATTTCGAGTAGAACTTAAATCTTTGGGCCATATTAGGACATGTTTTTCTCTTCCGGAAGCCCGGCTGGAAACTTACTCTGGGGTAGCCATGGTGCACAAGTGCTGCTCACCTAGGACCAGAGACAAAGGGGTGGAGGTGGAGGCCAAGCCAACTGGAACGTGTCTAGGAGCTGGACTATCTTTAACATCACAACCAGAGAGGAGAAAGATGCTCCCCTAACCCTCCTCAAAAAAGGACCCTGTGCTGTGTGCTGGGTAGGTTGTACCCGCCAAGCCCCTCTGAAGTTGCGCCTCATGGAATCTGAACTCTACAGACGTGTGGGTCTTCATGCTCTTCCATCTTTTTTTTTTTATTTATTTTTTTTATTTTTTTTTAACATCTTTATTGGAGTATAATTGCTTTACAATGGTATGTTAGTTTCAGCTTCACAACAAAATGAATCAGTTATATATATACATATATTCCCATATCTCTTCCCGCTTGCGTCTCCCTCCCTCCCACCCTCCCTATCCCACCCCTCCATGCGGTCACAAAGCACCGAGCTGATCTCCCTGTGCTATGCGGCTGCTTCCCACTAGCTATCTACCTTACGTTTGGTAGTGTATATATGTCCATGCCTCCATCTTTGGAGGAGAAATGGGAGAAGGTTCTTCATGTTCCTGCTTTTCAAAGCTTAGTGCTTTTAAAAACATTCCTATCTTTCTGTAGCTTGGATTAAGAGGAAAAGGATTGGATCAGAGGTCAGGCTCAGTGCCACTGGCAACAGTTCCAGCAGATGCAGACAAAAGTGAAAACTTGGATGGGAGATTCAGATACGGCGCTGGCCACTTTTGTTAAGTTTAGAGATAAGATTCTATAAATTCCTGTAGGAACTGACCCTAATGTGTAACAACTCTCACTTCCTTTCATCTCATCTAGATCATCTCCCTAGACTACATTTCAGTAGAACAGAGACAGAACTAAGCATGTTTGCCACGGATTCTCAGGTCTCACACAGAGCCTGGCAGGTGGTAGGGGCTTAATAAAAAGTTCTGAGTTGACACTAAGTTGAATAACTATTTTAAGAGTTACAGAGATTTATTTATTTCTTCTCTTTCTTAGATTAGAATACCCAGTTCTTCGACTCGTTTCTTTTCCTTCTGCATTGCTTGAGCTATAAAGCATTTAAACTGTAAACAGAGAGAGGTCTGGTCATTGGCTTTGGGGTATCACATGACCAGTGACCCACACTCTCTAGCTGCCCAGGGCTGCCATGTTGGGAGTGTCTCCTTGCTTCCTTCTCTGCCCAGGTCCAAGGCTGTGGGTGACGCAGGCCAGACCAGGGAGCAGCCTGGCATCTCCTGAGTGGTGACCCAGAAGCCCGCTTCCATCTTTTCCTCAGAACCTGCTCCTCTTTCTTGCCAGCGAGGCAGGGCCCAACTTCCTCTACAGTAACTTAGTTTCTGTGCACATTTTTTTTTTTTTTGCGGTACGCGGGCCTCTCACTGTTGTGGCCTCTCTCGTTGTGGAGCACAGGGTCCGGACACGCAGGCTCAGCGGCCATGGCTCACGGGCCCAGCCGCTCCGCGGCATGTGGGATCTTCCCAAACCGGGGCACGAACCCGTGTCCCCGCATCGGCAGGCAGACTCTCAAGCACTGTGCCACCAGGGAAGCCCTCTGCGCACTTTTAACTGATCTCAGAGGTGCCTGTGAGGTGTAGAGTAGGAAGGGACAGAGCTGCTGAGGGAGTAGGGCTGAGAAGTCCCTCACACCCTCCAGCATGGCCTTTGAGCCAGGCCTTAGGGACCATGCCTGTCACTTGTGGGTGCCCTTTGTTACCATTTGTGTGTTTGAAGAAAGTCTGAAATGCTGGAAAAAAAAAACCTGTAAACAGTATTTATTCTAAAAAGCAAACAGATTTATAGGCCCTACATCCCCTAAAATGTGGGGGCAAAGTCTCTCAAAATTTTAATAAATACAGGAGAGCAAAATAAAAATAATGGGTGGGAACAGCATAGAGTATAATCTAAATTATCAACATTTATTTTCATCTTACTTTAGGAATCTCTAAGTAAAATAATAAGAATGATACTGTAATATATTGGTAGTATATGATTTCATTTTATTTTATTATTATTATTTTTTTTTGCGGTACGCGGGCCTCTCACTGTTGTGGCCTCTCCCGTTGCGGAGCACAGGCTCCGGACGCGCAGGCTCAGCGGCCACGGCTCACGGGCCCAGCCGCTCCGCGGCATGTGGGATCCTCCCGGACCGGGGCACGATCCCGTGTCCCCTGCATTGGCAGGCGGACTCTCAACCACTGCGCCACCAGGGAAGCCCTCATTTTATTTTAATCATGCTTTATTGCCATATTACACTCACCTTCTGTAGCAAACTGCTCTAAATGTTTTAGGGTAATTTCTTTGTATTTTGAAGTCTCTGCTAGTCGGTCATAAATTACAGTGTCCTGGAAAACGAACAGAAGGTATACACACTTAAACTAAGAATTGAGTTTAATAAAGTTGATGTTGGCAACATTATTAGCAGCAAATGAGTATTAAAAAAATCACTTTTAGCATTAGTGTTGAAGTACAAAATATTTTTTCCTAATAACACTGTTTCCCTTATGACACTAAGAAATAAGGTCTGGTCCTATATTTTCATCTTTCTCCTTTCTGAATAAATCCATAATTACTGCAATGTTCAAAACCTCATATTCTATCAATACTTCGCCTACCTGTGATGTGCAGCAATATCTCCCCCAACTCCTGAAGATTTTGCAGAACAATGCAGTGTTCATAGGTGCTATAAGGAAGAATGGTCCAGGACTCAAAGAGTTTGGGAAATGCTGGACTAAACAAAGCGAAAGAGCTTGCCCTGCTGCAATACTTCTTAGAGCCTTTAAAACGCTAATGCGCATGGTGGTTCCAAGGGGGCGGTATGGTATATGCCCCAAAATTACTACTGAACCTCTTAGAGGTTAGGGCATCTTCATGGGATTGGTGCTCACAAAAGAACAAACCCTGAGAAACACAGGTCTAAATTCATGGAGTGGGCTGGTGGGTAGAGCAGGGAGGATCTTGGACAAGCCTAGCATTACCTTACAGATGAATATTTCTCATTGTGTTACTTTAGCTTTAAGGCTCAATTTATTTAGTCTGTAAAATTAAATTACCGGATTATCTTTAAAGTCCCTTTCAGCTTTAACTTTAAGCATCAGTACGCTTCTCTAATTCTTGTCCCTTTATAAATTGCCTATTGTTCCTTTAGTTGTTCTTCAGCTTGGGTTTAATGTTTTAGGAATTTTAGTATTTGGCCTTCATGGCTTTATTAGACCAGGAAAAAATAAATCATTTACCTGCAATTACTTTCTCAGTGGCATTACTCATTTTGGGGTCTCCAGTCTCAGGGCTGAGATTTGGAAGCAGACTAATGGAGTATGATTTAGAACCCTTGAGAGAAACAGAACTTAGTGACCTCAGAACAGATGGAATATTCCAGGCTCCGATTATGAATTTCTCTTCATTTTTCAGTGGTGGAATGGGAAGAGGGGCAAAGCAAAAGGAAATGATAATTTCCCCTCATGGCTCCTTTCTGGGAACGAAAGGTATAACTTACAAACTATTTTTTTGAAAGGCTAATGAAATTTTCCATGAAATTAAAATAGGCCATTTTAAAATTAAGAAAATCTTAAAAAAAATTAAAGTCATGAAAACAAAAGCGATACGTAATAAAGCTAGGGAGATTAAATTTTGCAATGTAGTTAAGCATTCTAGTGGAAGAAACTGATGATCACCCTAAATGGATTTACGTATCTGGTGTCTTAGCCCTTGGCAAGGTAAAAGTGGAAAATCATGGTGGGTGATGCTGCTGGAGTGGCATGCACTGTCAGATTACAGTCACTTATGTGAAGAGCCTAGGCTTCATGGCTAAGAATTTGTCTTCGGTAAATTTTCATACAAAGCACTGTTTTCCTGTTCATCTTTTAGTCTGAAGTTCCAGTGCTGCTCTGTCCCTCACCTACAGTGCCTTGCACATGGCAAGTATTCAAAAAATATGTGTGAAATGAATAAAGCACTGATGTAATTCTCAGTTATCCCCAAATTTCACTTACATGGAATACCACATTATACAGTAAAGCCAAATAAAGAAGAGCTACACAATGAAATTTAAGAATCAATAATAATAAAGTATCAAGTAGGAAAAAAAAAAGGTCTTATATAATTACTTAGCTAAGCACTGTAATTTATACTGATGTCATGCAGATAATCTTGCTATAAATTAGCCAGTTACTAATCATCAAGGAATCTGCCCTTGTTGTCCAGCTAAACACCAAGTTGAGATTGATCTGCTGCATGAAGCTGGGGCTGGAATATTTGCTAAAGACATTATACACATCTATATGTAAATACAGACAAACATTTACTGTGTTTATGTGTGCCATTCAGAATTATCTGCACTTTGCCTCTGCCGTGGTGGTGAATGGCTAGAAATAACTAACTTCAGATGTGGTCTTTTTTGCATATGGCACGGAATTTTATTTAGGGGCACACTTAATTTGCACTCACTTTAAGGTCCCTAAAGCATTAAGTGTCTTACTCAAGTTTCTAATTTCTCTCTTGAATATAAATATTAGAGTAGGATTATTTTCTTGAATAAATTAAATTTTTATTATTTGTGTAAATGTAACTTTCCCTAAATTGGCTACTACTGCAGACACAACTTGTGTATTGTGTACTTTTCCTTCTTTTTCACTTAAAAATTAACAAAGCAAGACAACCCAATTACTGAAAATCTGGAAAAAAGCAAGAAAAATAAGTCATCCACACACACACACACACCCCATTTCTTTGTGTGATATTTTAAATGAACTCTTCAAATACTATCTTCCAATTCACTAACTCCATCCTCACCCCTCCAACTCTATCTAGAGCTTATTTCATTTGTTGATGTTTTTTTCTTAAATTTATTTATGATTTCTAATTTATCTTACATGTAACCTATTCTCCCCTCTCTCCCAAATTTCTTTTTGATTAAAAATAACTGTAATTTCTTTATCATGTTGAGTTCTAAACATCCTCTGTCAGAACAGTTTACACAAATGATTTCATCTGGGGTGAGTTTATGCTCCAGTTGTTTACATGTTTGTTCTCTCTTCGACATGAGATTTCCTCATGTGTCTCCAAGCTTTGCTCTTGCTCTTTCCTTCTTCACATGCATTTCAATCTAGTGGTTTTCTGTACTCTCCAGTAGGGGCTTGAATGAGCTTTCCTCAGCTCTTCTCCTGCTTAGGAAGTTTACCACTATCTTAGGTTTTAAAGAGGGGAGGCTGGCTCCTATCTGCATTTTACAGAAAGTACTATTTGTGCCCATTGTCCCACAGAAACCAAACTCTAGACTTTGCTCCCTGATTCCCAACCCAGGGCCTGGGACTCCTACCCATCTCAGCTCAAGACTTCAGTTCAGTGTACCACCTTGATTTTCTATACCTATTTTGGTCTACCTCTGTTTTCTCTTTATACTATATCCATCACTGCTATGATTTTGGAATAAAGGAGGTACATCAAACTATGAACAGATAATACCATGTTGACTGCAAAATATTCTTGAAGACTTCTTTTTTTAAATTTTTATTTATTTATATTTATTTTTGGCTGTGTTGGGTCTTCATTTCTGTGCAAGGGCTTTCTCTAGTTGCGGCGAGCGGGGGCCACTCTTCATCGTGGTGCGCGGGCCTCTCACTGTCGCGGCCTCTCTTATTGTGGAGCACAAGCTCCAGACGCGCAGGCTCAGTGGTTGTGGCGCACGGGCCTAGTTGCTCTGCGGCATGTGGGATCTTCCCAGACCAGGGCTCGAACCCGTGTCCCCTGCATTGGCAGGCAGATTCTCAACCACTGCGCCACCAGGGAAGCCCTTGAAGACTTCTTAATTGCCTTTCATTACTAAGGTATTCTGTTGCACTTGTCACTGTTGATTATTCACTCTGCCAAGGAATCAATGGACTCCTCAGGCTTTCCTCCAAATTTCAATGTCCTTCCTGAATCCTCTACTTTTCACATTTAGCCCTCCTCTCTTCACATGCATTATTTTCTCCATATGAGATCTCATCAATCCCCTGCTTTTAGTTTCCAGCTACACTTTTAACTCCTATATCAGCACCCCATATATCTTCCCCTGTGAAATGCAGGTATCTTTGCTCTTATGGCCCAGATGTAGCTCCCAACTCTTTATCTTAGTAAGTGGTATCATTTAGTCTATTTAGTTAGCTGAACAGAAATCTGATAATCCTAGATCATCTTTTCCCTCATCACCCACATGTAATCAATTACTAAGTCCTAAATCTCTGTCCTCTTAATCCTCTCTGCAATTGTCTGTTATAAGGTTTTGATCCTTAACAACTTTTTCTTGGACTGTAGTCAACAGCTTCAACTGCTAACTCTCTATACATCTCTTTTCTGCTTTAAATCACTTTCTAAATGGCATCAGAATGAGCCAGAAAGAAAGAACAAGTTCTCGAGCATGAAAAACCCATGACTTAACCCATGCTCACCTTTCTAACCTCACATTCTGCTATTCCCTGCCAAACTGCACATAGTTCTCAAATGCACCTTGCTGTTTTACATGTTTATGCTTTTTTAGTATTCAACCACATATCATAGCTAATTTGGGAGTGGCAATAAGCAAAGTAATGTATGCAAACTATCTTCATGATTATTCAAAAAAGAAGTCCAATGTTTTTATTTTTTATTCAGTGCTTTAATGCCCCAAACAAAGTTTCTAGCTGGATTACTCAAAACTAAGAAAAGAGGATGTGGACTGGGTGTAGTTAAACTGGACACATACAAACCGTTTAAAGTGGGAGATCTTAAGGGCTCTCTTTATTACTTTATCACTTAATGTATTACCACTGGGAGGTGGAAGATCTTTACAATATATTTTAATATTGTATCCTAATCTTCTCTTTATATATATTTCCCTGAGTAGTCTTAAGCTCCTGACAAGTTTTGAGTCTTATCTTCCTAACCCCCAAATCCAGCTGAAAGTCTAGTAGATAAAATGCATGCAGCAAACAAATGTTAGATGTTTGAATCAACAACCAAAGGAATTCTAAAACTACATTCACGAGACACCATGAAATAATTCTACCAAAATTCTTTAAAACCAAGGCATTCAAAAATTACATTTCAATGCTTTAAAACCAAGGCACTGAAAAACATTCTCAACAGGAATTCAAATAATAAGCTTGGGTTTCTTGGTAAGTTCAGTTTCCAAGTTTTATGTAATAAGGCAAGATTGGTGATTATAGTTGAAATTGGAAAGTTCCAAGTTGGTAAGTTACCTGATTACTCCAACTATACTAGGTACCTGGAAAGGATAATTCAAAAGGGAAATATTAACTAATATTAAGAATTAGAAAGAAAAGGCCCTGGGCAGTAGATTTCTTATATTTCCATGAGTGTAGACATATTTCAACTAGAAAAATTCAGTTAGAATGACTATTTTGTCAATATAACCTACCAATATGCCATAGCCAACCAACAGTTAGAAATTCTGTTATAATTAAACCAATGCAAATACAATACAAATAGTAATCTCCACATGAAGAAATTATAGCAGTAATTGTGATCCATTTTTCCCCCCATTTCTACGGCCTTTAAAAAATTAAATTCAAACTGGTATAGGTCACTACATCTCTAATTCAATTTTAAAATATTTTCCGTATTTAACTGGCTTCTAACATATTTCTAAACAACAAACCTCAAATATTATGTACCAAACATTGAATGATATAAATAACCCAGGCCAAACTTTTTCAAAGCACCAAATTTACCCAGAAGGAATTCCATATTTCACCAGAAGAGGCTGAACACTATTACTATAAAACACTACCCAAAGTGGACGTCAGCAGCTTCAGGCTAAACATCTGTGTTACATTTCCGTAGCAGAATGCTTAATGTATCCATTATAAACCATCGTAAATCAAAACTGTAAAAGACAAAAATAAAAACTTACGGCTCCTTTGCAGTAAAGTCGTAACTTCCCGGATGGAGTGCGAACAATCACTGACATTCTTTTTCTAGCACTGAAAGAAAGAGGTTTTCCACAATGTGTCAGCGTAGTGAGAAGATACACTTATTTGTTTGTCACGTCTCACATATTTTAATACTCCCAGTGAAAAAATAAATTTGACCAAATTATGAGGCCGATCCTTCCACATACACAAACCATCCCCTGGGTGTATAGCTGAGTCCTTTGAAAGTTACATTATGTTTTTTAAGGCACCAGGGTACCATCTGCTTCCCTAGAGGAATAATTTACAAAATAGCTCCCTAGAAACCTGCAAGAGTTAGTATCCACCAGGATAAAGGAGAGTTCTAGTTCAATGTTTTCAGATTTAAAAAATATTTAAGCCAGTATCTTTTTCGATGAATTATTAAAAAGAGAAATGATAATCAATTTTTTTGATATTCAAACATGACTGATTTACCGTACTTCAAAGAAATTATCTTTTTTTGTCTATATGAACTTTTATAACTTTTTTTTCCACACACACACTGTATTTTACTTTTACAAGAGATAAATAAACTGACACCAAGCATTATAAGTGGATGACCACAACAAAAGCAACAATGATTGCAATTACCAAACACGAAACACTCTCATACTATGTCATAATATTGACATTCAGTCCAGGAATCCTCCACTGTAACAGCTCCTTTACTTTGCAATGAAAATTGATTTGTGTATTTTTTGCCTCTGAGTCCTTGTGGGATTTTTTTTTTTTATTCAAACAGAAAGTCAATTTTAAGTACACATCCAATCACACATAAAGGCAAACACTAGAACTTTAAAAACCCACTTAAGCCTTCATGACTATCATTTTTCAATGATTACTAGCAAACCACTGGCATCATGTAAAAAACCTAATTTATCTTGCAAATTCTAGTTAATGAGCACAAACAATTTAACATTATGTTGGCAGTACAGACAGATAAAAATTGTTAGTCAAACATACAACATCTTTTAATGCATTAGCAAAGAGATTGCAAGTAACAGTGAACAGAGTAAACAGGTGTGGCATTGCACAGGATAAGCCTCACTTGGAACTAATTGTGTATAAGCATATTCTCTCCAGAAACCAGGGGTAAAAAAGACTTCTCAAGTGTCTGCGTCTATTTGTGTTACCTTATAACGTTCTGTGGCTAAAAATCTGAGATGAGTGCAATATAGCAGTTAGATTTGGTGTCAGCATACAGCTGGAGTTTCCTTCAGAAATGTCTAGGAGAATTTAGTTCTCTCTTTCTCCATCTCTAATCCCCACTGTATTAATATCTCTGATCTTCATTCCTGTGCTTTAGGACTACATTTAATTGGGCCCCTTTTTGTAATCACATCCAGGTATTCTATCTCAGCCCTTCATGATTCATGTCTCTCTTAATGCAGCTTTGATGGCATGGTCCCAAACTCATCAACTTTCTTGCTCTTTTCTTCTCCTGGCAAAACTCCCCAATCTTGGGTGAATAGGAACCCTTTCTGTGGTCCATCAGGGTAAGTGGACATTGCTGGAGAAAAGTCACCCAGCCAGAGATTAGTAAACACGTGGTCCCAACGTCACTGGGTGCTCCATGCTGCCTCGTCATCTACATTTCTCTAATAAGCTTGCTTGCTCTCTGTCTCCCCACAGGACTATAAGCACCTCTCCATTCCTCAAGTCTCCAATGTGCCCTTGTCATTCCTGACCCTCAGAATTTTTGCAGTCACCTTGACGGAAGCCTCCAACAAGAAATCCCTATTCTTTCTGCCATTAAAACCTGCACATTTATCCACTGTGGACCATCCTCTGTCTTGTTTCTTGTTACCATGGAAGGAACGCTTCCTTTCGTATCAGAGACCTTCCTTTCACATGCGCTGTGAATCTTCTCTCACCCTGCGTTCCTGGTCATCTCACTCCTAAGGCTGTGCTGCTCTCCCCTGAACTTGCATCTTCTCCTCCTGGAATGGATCCTTCTCATCAGTACTGAAACAGTTCTAGTCTCTCTCCTGAGAAATTCATCCCAAACAACCCTCCCCGCTGAGCCACACGCATCCCTTTTCAACGCTCTACTCCCCTTCACAGCTCAACTTCTCAAAACAGTTGCCATCCACAGTTCCCACTCATTCCCCAGTCACTCCCATCTTGTTTCTCTTTCCACCAGCTGTTGAATCTCTAAGTCCAACAACTACTTTCAGCTTTGTCTTACCTAACCTTGCAGCAGTCTCTGACACAGATGACCACTCCCTCCTGGAAATTATCCTCTTCCCTTGGCTTTATGCTCTTACACTCTCTTTCTCTAATCACAGAGCAGTCTCTTTTGCTAATTCCTCTTTGCTAATCAACCCTTAGAGTTACTCGTAGTTCAATCTTCAGCCTTTTTTGTTTCCCTTACTCTATTATTATTTTATATCCAGGAGATCCAACTCATGTTCATGGCTTTTAAATACCATTTACAGGCCAATGACTACCAAATTTATATTTCAGCCATAGGCTTCTATGTGTCAGGCCTCTATAACCAGTTGCCTACCTGACATCTCTATGTATATATATCTCACTGGCATCTAAAACTTAACGATTCAAACATCTCAGCCTCAGCATCTATCCTGTATCCACCATTTGTGTAAACAGTACCTCCATCTACCCAGTCACTCATGCCAGGAACCCTAGCCCCTCCCCCTCTTTTCTCCTGCCGCATCCAATTCATACCAATGGCCCCCTGACATCCCTGCAAAGGGTATCTGCATTCTATCAACTTCACTTTATTTTCTCTACCATCATCCTAGTGTAAACCACTCATGTCTTTCAGAGATTATTTTAATACCCTTAAGCCTCCCCCATCACAGCATCCTGAAAGAGCTGCTAACTTTGCTTTATTTTTCTTCACACACTTACCACTTACATAGTGTTTCTAAGTGTGTGTTCGTAAACAAACATATCCAAATGCTAATTGATACACTATTTATAATATATTACAGACATAACACAAGTAGGCTTAGGAAAAACAGTCACTTTGATGTGGAAAGAAAAAGATGGGGGATACACTTTGAGAATATTCTATGACAGTTAATCATCCAACTTCTTCTTATGCATTTTTCTTTGAGCCTTTCAGTGCATACAAGTGAAAAAACCCACGTTTAAATAATAAATTAGATCCCGTTACTTTTGATATTAACCGCTGGCATGTGGTCACTCCTAACCAAGACAGCAACAAATGTTGGCACAGAAAAGAAAATGCCTCTTAGTGTACAGACTTGCCTTATGTAGGAAAAAGTTCAAGAAAAAAAGTGGACACTTATTTCCTTGAACAGCAGCGTTACGTCCTGAAGATATTTTTAAGTGTCCCCTGAATGATGACACAATCTTTATAAAGACCCTCTTGTCTGTAGCTGAGGTCATTTTGCCCCAAGAATGTAGGTTAGTTGGGAAACTACATAGTCATGTGGGAATAAAGAGCCCAAAACTCATAGAAATATCACTGACCATCATGGAAGGCCTCTCTTATTTGACCTTAGGAAATAAAGTAAGTAAAATAATCCTTTTGCTTTCTGCCCTTGCCTACTACATGGGAACTGGTTTTATACCTAACAGAGAGATGGGTATCCAATTAGATGTTATAATGAACACTTAATTAGAATGGTGGGTTCCTGACTCTGATTCATTTTCATGCTAAATAAATCTTGGCACCTCTAAGTATAACGATATTTCCAGATCACTGTCTTGGTCCTATACCCCCTACAGTTGTAATGCAGACAGTTATGTTCAAAAATATTTTTATATTGCCTCTAGGAGTAATGCCTTACAAGACTCTGAAGAGTGCTGTTTATGATTTACTTACAGATATGACAATTAAAAATTGCATTGAAGATTTTAATTTAATATTTGGTATAAATAAATTTAGTTAAATAAAAATGGAAGGAAATTTATGTCATACATACAAACCACAGAGCAGATGTTTTACCTGGTGAACTCCAAGACATTGAGCAATTCGTATCTTTCTTCCTGCCCCAGCTATGAAGAAAAGAAAACTTGATTACATACAGTTGGCATCTTTGGCTTCTTGGAAATAAACCCGAGTCATGAAATTTTAATGTAAAAAATGTTAACACAAACAAATTGTCCCTTCTGAAATACATCATCTTTAATTGAACTTACTAACTTTTCAAGTTAAGATGGAAGATTGAACATACACATTTAATTTTCATCCTTCCCAAAGCCCCATCAAAACTACAGAAAAAAAAAAAAAAAACACTTCAGAAAGAAACTTGCAATGGCAGGAAAATAAGAGAAGAGAAAATTGCATGAAAAATGTGGAAACCAGAAAAGAGATCAGTGAGAAACGCATCCTTAGCAGATACAAGAAGTTTCAAAGCCTGCAGTAGCCATGGGAAAAGCTGAGAACCAACCCGATTTGTACCACATAATCCCTAAGAGGCTGAAGGAAGTGGAATAGCAGGTAGCTCTAGAACTGGGAGGAAAGAGAGGGGCCTAAAATGGGAGGACTGGGAAAGAGCTACTAGAAAAGCAGCTCTGGGCACTGGCTCTTCCCGCATACTGGCAGAAGACCGAGGCTTTGTCTATAGAGGGTAAAACAGAGGCTCTTTCATCTAGAAGTCGACTGGCACACTTGAAGATACAGCACTGTTATCACATTTGTACTAGAGGCTAGGTCCCAATGACCCCAACCCACTTGGCCCCCTACCTTCTGGCAGTCAGACCTTTCCAGGTGGAAATCAGAAAATGAATCTCTGGGGAATTCACAAGACCAAGAGAAGCCCTAAAGGTACAGACAACCACGACTTCCCAGAGGAATCCCAGCAGACCACCCACAGTGAAGTCCAATGTTGACAAACACCCTCATGCTCAGAACTGCCACACCAGCTTTCAAGGTCTTCACTCTTAACCATGAGAAAACCAAAGATTAATAGATATTCAAGGACAGCTATTAACATGGATCATGGATACCCAAAACAAACAGATAAGAGCAATTTGGAGGAAAGAGAATTCAAAAAGAAAACATCCATGTCGGCCTGTGGAGTGTCAGGCTCTGGGTTTCTTGATGGACATGAGGGGCTGGTGGACAGGTCCTGGATGCTTCTTCCCTCCATTTCAACACCAGAATGAAGTGGTGTGTCATATGCTTTCTATGGGCATTTTCTGTTGTCTCATTGGAACTGGATTACTGTGGCTTCCTGGTGGCATAAAACTTTTTGCAGTGTTTTATACCTTTGGAAATATTGCTGTACTCTCCAGTATATGCTTTTTAATGGCATTCATGAAGCGAATGAAGAAAATGTTTGAAACAAAAAGATGGCTTGTACAATTGTTATGTGTTTGTGATTATTATTTAGGTCCTGTATACTGCTCTTTGGTGGCATAGGAGGAGACTGGCCTTATGATTCTGCATTTTGAAGCTCTTGTCAAAGATCTGGCATAGTCTATTATACATCCCATATGCAAGTGTTGCAGTAATTAAATGCTGTTCTTTTCTCCTTAGTGGAGAATGGGAAACTCTGGAAAAGAACATTGAAAGTTGATATTTAATTTTTGGTGAAGTATCATTTTCCCATTGCAATAATCAAAACAACTATAATGACAGCTTAAGACCACTTTATATTCCAGTAAAAACCATATGCTTATTTAAACTGTTAAATGCTTGTAATTGTTTAAAAAAGAAAACGTCAAAAAACTATCATTATTCCTCCCAGAGAAGAAACATAAGTACAACACCTGTGAAACAAGAACAGGGTACTATTAAAAAAAAGAAATATTGAAAAAACAATAAAAGCTTCTAGAAACTAAAAACATGATAGCAGAAATGAAAAGAAAATCAACAGAAGTCTGAGAAGATAACACGGAGGAAAACTTCCAAAAAGTAGAACAAAAAGGCAAAGACATGAAGAGCAGGACAGAAAAGTTAAAAGATGCGTTCAAGAATTCTAAAAAGAGAGAGCAGAGGAAAAAGAGGGAAGGAAAATGAATAGACTCATTCAAGAAAATTTTCCATAATGGAAGGATATTGATTTCCAAATGGAAAAGTGTCCACTCAGTGCCCAGTACAATGGGTTAAAATATTCTCACTAAGGACACTGTCATGAAATTTCAGAACTTTTGGGACAAGGAACATCCCACAACCTTCCAGAGAGAGAGGGGTGGGCAAGTCACAAAGACTGGAGTCACAGTGGCTTCTGACTTCTCAATTAGGTGTACTGGAAGCCAGGAGACAGAGGAACAGTCAAAATTCTTCAGGAAACTGATTTCCACCCTGGAGTTCTACATTCAGCCAGACTACCAATTAAGTAGAAAGATAGGATAAAAAATGTTTAGACTTGAAAGGACTAAACAAAACAAAAAACCAAATAACTTTCCATGCACCTTTTCTCAAGAAGCCAATAAAGAATGTGTTCCACGATAACAAGAGTAAGCCAAGAACAAAGAAAATATGGGATCCAGGAAACAGAAAATCTAACACAGAAGAGAGGTGAAGAAAGTCCCCAGGGAGACAGGAAAGCGACTCCTCCTGACAACCACGAGTAAGACTGAACTGTCCCCCAGGGCAGCTTGGAGCCCTGAGTCAGGAGCTAAGTTTACTGAAGGCTGTTACTACTGTGACTTCCGATTCTCTAATAACACCTTTTCAATAGGATGAAATTGACAGAAAATGTGTTCTATCAACACCAGCGAGTTTACTAAGAAAGAAGTTTTGACTTACAGGAAATAGAAAGTCCAAAACAGGAGACAATCAAAAGGAATTCCAAGTGCCAGAGAAGCAGGCAAAACTGGCCCAGACCAAGGAGAATGGAGGACTTCTGGAGGGATGTCTCAGGGAAACAACTACCCACTGGCAGATTATCTGGTGTAATTGTACCAATAAAAGTGCACTAAGAAGGTATGGAACAATTAGTAGTAGGTAGAAAGTCAAGCAATTGGAAAAAAGACAAGAGATTCATGTTTAGAAAATAAAGAAAAAATATTTATTTTCAGGAGATAATTTTGTATCTGGACAGACAATATTAAAGAAAAGAAAATAGGGACTTCCCTGGTGGTGCAGTGGTTAAGAATCCGCCTGCCAACACAGGGGACACGGGTTTGAGCCCTGGTTCAGGAAGATCCCACATGCCACGGAGCAACTAAGTCCGTGCACCACAACTACTGAGCCTGCGCTCTAGAGCCCACGAGCCACAACTACTGAAGCCCACCGGCCACAACTACTGAAGCCCAGGCGCCTAGAGCCCGTGCTCCACAAGAGAAGTCACCGCAATGGGAAGCCTGTGCACCACAACGAAGAGTAGCCCCTGCTCACCACAACTAGAGAAAGCCTGCACGCAGCAACGAAGACCCAACGCAGCCAAAAATTTAAAAAAAAAAAAAAAAAAAAAAAAAGAGTATGCATTCCTCTGTGTCTGATTTTTTTTTTCCCAGTATGATGTTTCTGCGACTTATTAAGGCTCTTGATGAATTGATATTTTACTCTTTTCTGTCGTTTAGCTATTCCATTGTATATTACAATTTTGTTCATCCATTCGCCTAGTAATGGATATTTGATTTGTTTCTAGTTTTTGGCTACTCTGAATACAGCTGCTATGAACATTCCATGACACATCTCTCTGTGGACATATGCTTTCACTTCTCCTGGTTAAGTATGAGTAAAACTGCTGGGCTGGGTACATGTTTACCTGTGTTGGAAAACTCTAAAAGGATTTCCAAAGGGATTGTACCATCTTACATGTCTACTAGCAAAAACAGGTGATCTACTTGCTCTGCGTTTTCGTTCACATTCGGTGCTGCCAATGTTTTTAATTTTACCTTTTGTGTGGGTATGCAGTAGTATCTCACTGAGACTTTAATTTGCATTTCCCTGATGACTGATGATATGTTCTCACGTGCTTGGCCATCTGTATATCTTCTTTCGTGAAATGTTTGTTCAAGTCTTTTGCCCATTTAAAAATCTGGGTCCAAATACTTGTTTAACCAAATACTGTAATATAATTATAATACTATTGGGAAGGGATGGTGAGTCAAGAGAAATAACTCCTCATTTAATATAACTGAATAGAAAGTCAGTAGATATGTCTAAAATTGAAGAATCAACACATATATCATTAATCAAACATTAAAAAATATATATAAGATGTGTAAATGTCCGAAGAAATAGCTAAAAGAATAGAAAGTTTTTGCTTCTGGGGAGGAGAACTAGAGTTGGGAACCTCTATTCTATTTTGAGCTTCTTTGGTATTATTTTATCTTTGAAGCTAAGCATATGTATTACTTTGATAAAAAACAGACTTAAAAATAAATAACTTACTGAATCTATAATCACTGAGTCAGGTGTTCTTCCAGTGAAAACAAAATTCAGTTGCTTGGCTGCCCTGACCAAGGCTCCTTCATCTGTTTTAGGAAAACAGGACAAAGCAAATATACAGTGAAAAAAAAATTACCCCCAATACGAGAGAAAGACACTATTGCAATCCAATTTTCTGCTTAATTTTAAAAAGAATTAAAATTCTTTTTATTCTGGCTCCTTTTACTGAAATCCACTTCTTTTAAAATTATACGACAATGCCAAAGGAATGAGTAGAATGATCTTAAAAATCTGAGACACATATAGACCCCAGAGTCATATTTCTGAAGATTAAGTTTCACTGTTAGCCAAACACACCTAAGAAGGATAATTAAATATACCCCTTGGTCCAGCATATTCTCTGGAAAACTTTTCTCAAAATGAATGATGCATAAAAAAATGAGGAAATCCTACATTTGCCAACAACATGGATAGACATGAAGGCATCATGCTAAGTGAAGCAAGCCAGACAGAGAGAGAAAAATACTGTATGATCTCACTTATATGTAAGATCTAAAGGGAAAAAAAAGAAAACAAACCCCAAACTCATAGAAAAAGAGATCAGATGTGGTTAGCAGAGGTGGAGGGTGGGAGAAGGGGCAACTGGAGAAAGCTGATCGAAATGTACAAATTTCCAGTTTTAAGATAAATAAGTACTAGAGATACAGTGATATATGTAAATTATTTCTTAATAAAACTGGAAAAAATGAATGGCATGAAATTGCCTTAAGTTTTATCCTTTTCTTCCTAAAATGTTTAATGTAGAAAAACTAATACGATTAATGTTGAGGGGTCAACTTAAATGGATATAAATGGACTGATGCTTTGTTGTATTATATATTATTTACTTACATCACCCTGTTACATCAGACCTTCTTGTTTCTTAGGGAAGGGTGTGGGATAAAACATTCACATAGTTTCTATCTTAATGATATGAGATGTATCTTTTGGTTTTTAGGAATTTGGTACATTCTACAAGGGAGCAGGTGCTGGTTGATAATACAGTTTAAAACACTTATTAAAAAAGTTCCCCAAAGTGTCTTCATTCTTTCCTGAAATCTTACAATCATCAAATTGACTATTTACCCAATTTTTCATTGAAAATAAGCCTAAGTATTAAATAATGATAACTGTGCTAATACATATTTTATGGAATCCCTTCAAATGTGTAAAACTTTTCTCATCCAAATAAATACACAACGAACTCCCTGATTATCATTTCCAAGAGAAGACAGCAAAATTGGTATTCTAAAATGCGCTCTATTTAAGCAAACAGATCTTCCTTTTCCTGTCTGCTTATGTGCAAAAACAGTTTATGACTAACAGTTTATTCTTAGTTATTTATAAAGAAGGGAGAATTTACTATGTGTATATATAAAGTACCATTTTTTTTACTTGTATGAATTTTGTTATTCAAATTTACATGTAATTTATGCCATATAACAAATGTTACACAAAGTTATATATTTTAAAATATATATATTTAATTTTGAAAGCCAAGGTTTATCTAATTAGTAAATAAAATTTGTAATCTGAAAAACATAACTTGTTTATTTTACTTCCTCAAATTAAATTTTTCTGAACAATCTCAAATTTCAGAACAATTTTCCAGCAAGAAATACCTCACAATTGCTTCATTTGTACCTGGAGATGCTGCCTGGTAAATAATCTTATCACCTTCCCGCTCTGGTACTGCTGTGTGACAAACTGCCATCATTGTAAGAAATTCACATATTATAGGTGCAGTTGGCTGTAAGAAATAAACACATAATTTAGCCACTTTCGTTTAAACATTTGACACTAATGATAGTAATACTACTTCATGCATATTTACTAAGAGTGCAGCTGTTAAATATTGAAGGTGTGGAAGTCAAGAAGCCAACAACTATTATGAAGAAAAAATATTTTTAACTAAAATCATTCATTCGTGTACCCTCTCATTCCTTTTCTAAACATTTATATAAGACCACTTTGTCTTGTTAAATAGAAACCGTACAGCGAAAAAGGCAGATATGGTTGAATCTTGTTATTAAGGACGGGAGAGAAATTCTAAAATGTTCATTTACCCGGTTCTAATTCCTGATCAGATCTAAATTTTAGGCATCTACTCTTACTGTGGTTCCACTACTTTGGGTTGAGGTGACGATGGCAGGGGATTCCTCTGTAAGGTTTGTCCTCTCTTTTTGCAAAAATGGCAACCTTAACCTGATACACGTTTTACTAAATAAAAAAGGATTGATTGAGAAGTCCTTTATACAGTGGACTCTCATGGCCTGAGGAAGACAAGATCCTTTCTGCAAGAAAGCAGTCAGATTTTTAAAATTAAACATCTTCTTGTCTGGTACCTGATGAAGAAAAATGTCATTCGAATTAATAAAGGAAATATTCCTCTATGCTCTTGGACCAAAAAAGTGAAATGACTGGAAAGGTAAATCAGAACATTATTTGAAAAAAAACTGTGTTAAGCCTCGAAGAGCAGACAAAACAGACAAGGTCCCTGATATGTGAAGCTTTGACTAGTGGGGAAAACAGAACATAAACAGTATGCAAGCATTATTTATTTATAGTGTGAAAAGAGCTTCAAAGGATAAATGTGCAAATATCATATAATATGATATAGGCCAGTCTGTGGTTGTTCTCATGACAACGTGATTTTTAAGCTGCTGAAGTTTTAGCCTCATGAAGAACTAAGCACAGTTTTCCAACAAGCAGGAATCACACATGACTGAAAAGGTCCTAAAGGAAGAAAGAATGAAGTGTGTTTGAGAAAATAAAAGAAAGCCAGTGTAGCCTGAGGAGAAAGAAAGGAAGGGTAGCTCCACGTGAGGCCGAAGACTTAGGCAGGGGCTGGACCATGTAACTTTGTAAGTTGAGAGGGAAGCCCTCTGGCATGGTTTTAAACAGGAGAGTGATGGGACTTGATTTACATTTGCATCATTCCAGCTGCCACGTGCAACAAGAACTGGAGGGGGTAAAAACGGAAACAAGGAGAATGGTTAGGAGGCTGCTGTAATCCACCTGGAGGATACCAGTAGTCTGGACTGGGGTAGAGGAAGTGAGAATGAAGTGAAGAAGACATTTAGGATATATTACAGAAAGTCATATTGACAAGGGCTTAGTGACTCATTACAGATCTGGAGATGGAGGGGAAGGAGGTATCAAAAGCAACCCTAAGTTCCTAGAATGAGTAATAAGACAGTTAGTTGATGGTGCAATTTACTGAACCTGAGAACACAAGAGGGAAGAGGTGGGCCTAGGTCTAGATTTTGTGCATCTGGAAGCTCATGCTTTGTTGAAGGCAAAAATAACCACATGAACACATTGCTAGGGCCCTGCCCAGGTGGTAAGTCCATCAGTGCTAGGAAGGGACTAGGTTTTGGGGTGATGAGCATGAGTTCAAGTTCTGACACATTGAGCTTGAAGCGATTGTGAGAAAAAATTGGGGGTTTAAACTTAGGAGACCATATCATTTGATCGGATGGAATTTTAGTTAAGTATCAGTAACTTGCATAAGTGGAATGTTCACATCGGGTGGCAGATGTCTGAAGTTCTTATTGTATAGATTTAGCACTGGCCAGTAATTCTGAGCAGGAAATTCATTTCTATAGATGTTCTGAAATTGTTAACAATGAGCTGTTTCATACAAATAGAGTTCTAGAATTAATATATAATATTTTTAAAAACAGAATGTTGATTAATGACAATTGTTAAAACTAAATTTCTAACAACCATGAATTCATGTTGGCCAAGTAAAAAGAATTTAGAGATAATAGATTTTGCTAATTATCAGAAATGATCATGAAACTAAAAAAAGGAATATTTAAACATGGAAGATAATTCAGAGAAACACTCATTAGTTTTCATTTATTAATGAAAAGATAATAGTATTATGTTGCTTACATGATTATTTTGGAGGTTTTCCAGCAATGATGAATCACTAAATGTTTTTTCATCTCCAAACTGTGAGCTCTGCCTAAAGGGGAAAAAAATTGGAGCAAACTTGGTTCATTTATACAAGCCCACTGATCTGTTTGTAAGTTACTTTTTTAAAAAAATTTTGAATTTTATTTATTTTTTTATACAGCAGGTTCTTATTAGTCATCCATTTTATACACATCAGTGTATACATGTCAATCCCAATCTCCCAATTCATTCCACCCCCACCCCCACCAGCCGCTTTCCCCGCTTGGTGTCCATGTAAGTTACTTTTAAAATAAATCATTATGCCTGCAAACTCTTAATAGATTAAATATAATTTAGTCTGCACTTCTAAATAAGACATCACAGATTTCATGACTGAATCATAAAATATTTTCCAACATTCTAAAATGTGAAAGTCTTTTGCAGTGTAATGAGTCTTTTACAGTTCATTTTCCTGGGGTAAAATTATGTTGTAGTCACATGAAATTAAAAAAAATCAATTTAAAAAAAGTAACAAAACTGCTGAAATACCTGGAATTGAAATTTTCTACTTCCAAAATTTTTCCAAGTTTAAAAATTTTTGAGAATGGAGGTATTATAAAAAATAATATCCTTTTACTTTAGCCATGAGAAATTATTTGAAGTGACTAATACCACATGATTATCATATGAAACTAAAATATGAATAAACTGTTTACATATTTCATCAACATCTATCTATCACTAACAAATACCTGATATATTTATGTACATATCACATTTACTCTGTATATAAGGAGAACAAACCATAAAAGTGCATGGGGTTTTGTGTTGTGGTTGTCTTCAGATCAGCAAACATGAACTCCATATGAAACAAATCAAATCAGAATTGCTTCTATAACCTAGCTATTGCTAGTCTCATAGCCATGCGATTTAATATCAAAATGCTGAGATTCGAAGGAAGGACAAGAAACATTTACGTGGAAGTACCAAACCCCAAGGGTATACTTTTCAATGTTCAGTGAAAATATACAGATCTAAAGCTTTTGTGCACAGATGGAAATATCAGAAATCGCTGAGGAAAAAATAACATGTTCAATACTAAATAATTGTAATCCAGAAAGCTTTTAATCACAGTTTTTACAGGTTACAAAGAGTATTATCAGTGTCAGTGTCCCAAATATCAAGAGTTTCATATTTTAAAGCCAGCTGCTTGAAAGGAAGGAGAAATCATTAAAAAAAAAAAGAGTGTGAAATAATTGAACATAAACCATATTGTCAATATATGTATTTTACCCATAAACCAAAGAAGGAAGTTAGAGTGTTTATAGTAAAATATGTCTTTATTTACATGTAATAGTCTGGTCTATTAATTCTCAAAATTGTAATATAATTCAGCTTTATTAGCATGTAGTAGATCAGAATTTTCAAAAACATCAGTGGGAGGCAGAATAAACACATTATGTTTTATTATTATTACTACTACTATTATTTCTCCTCCTCCTCTAGTTTTAAAGATGAAAGGAAAAAAATCCAAGAACTTTTAAACAACTTATCAATGGGTGGACAGAAAAAAATTAACATACATTTCTCCTCCAAGTAATTATCATTTCTTAAAAATAGTTAATTATTCAAGTCTCTATAAAATTTCCCTATTATTTATAAAATGTATTATTAATAGTTCTTAGCTATACTTCCCCACTTTTTATTAGATAATAATTATTGAAATGTCAAGGAATATTCACCGTAACATCTTTCATGTGGAGATCTATTTTCCCTCTAAAGAATTCCAGGCTAAAAGCCTTTATAAATCTGAAGATATGTCTTATTAATCTCACCAGTAATTCTTTCATTTCATAAATCTCAGTTAACACAATTGATAAAACTTTCAAATGTTTTATAACAAATAACACTAGATATGCAATTGAAATATTTATTAATACATGGACACATCCTGCCCTCTATTCATCAGTGAAGCCTTCTGACAAGGATAATGCTAAATAACTCTTCTCCCAGGAAGCAGCTTCCTTTCCAGGATCATAAAAACCACCAGCAATTCATCTGCTAATCACATAGCCTGGGTTGGATAACTCAGGCATGGAGCTCTCACCACCCCTCTCCAAAATCTCACAAAATGTTCACTTTTAGTAAAAGTAAACAGATAAAATTAGGAAGCTCGAGTCATTGCAAAATAAGGACCAACTGCATTAAATGTAAAATAATTTTAACTGTTAGTTGACAAAGCTATATGAATCTGGAAACTGCTCACAAATAAAAGTGCAAGCCAACATCTACATTTTGTTAAAATTTTCCATAGAAGTTTTCAGGTGACACTTCGCCTCAAAAGGAGACAAAGAAATTATGGTGTTTTGCAAAAAGTAATAAGGCAGGGGTTGTAACATTAAGGTAAAGAGAAAACTGAGCAGTTAACCCACAATGTCATATAATTTGCAGCTTCCTGTAGGCTAATTTAAAAGCTGTGATACATTGTAAATAATTATTTCCTGATCATCCTAATATGAAGAATCTATTTTTTATAGCAATAAAAATTGAGAAGATTCAGAATTTTATGAATAAATATAAATTAGAATAAATCTGGCCTAATCAGCATTAGTTAATTTTTTTTTTTTTTTTTTCCTTTGGTTGTGCTGAGGGGCATGTGGGATCTTAGTTGCCTGACCAGGGACTGAACCCTTGCCCACTGCATTGAAGTGCGGAGTCTTAACCACTGGACCGCCAGGGAAGTCCAGTATTAGTTAATTTCATACACGACAGTGTGGAACATGAAATCATGTCAACAAGAGAGTCATCAGAAAAAAAGGAAGAAAGTTCAAGCCATACCTTTTACCTTAAACCAATGGGTGAATGACTTAATAAAAGTACTAAAGTGAAAAATAATTATTTTGAACTAAGTTAAAAAATAACTTAGGAGTAGAAAAGGCCTAAGTATTATACATGATTCAGAAAACAAAACAAATAAAAAAATCTGACTGTATAAAGCTAAAACATTTCTGCATAGCGAAAACTACTGCAAGCAAAGTCAAAAGTCAAATGACAAACTGGGAAAAAAAAATATTTCCAACACATATAATGAAGGTTATTTCACTTAAAATAAAAAGGACTCGTAGAAACCAATAATAAAACAATCAACAATGCAGTAGAACAATGAGCAGAGGATATAAACACCCAGTTCACAAAGAAGGAAATCCAAGTGGCTTTAAATGTACATTCAATTTTACCTCATAATGAGAGAAATGAGATTTAAATTTATGAATTTGGCAGAAATAAAGTTTGACAGCTCTACTGCTATGATTATGGGAAAACAGTTAAACCATCTATCATTGGTGAGAATGAAAATTGGTGCAATTTCTAAAAAGGGATATTGGCAATTTCTATCAAAATTTAAAATGCATGTAATCCTTTGATCCAGAAATTCCAGTTCTAAGAATTTACACTACGTGGTGCAAAATGCTGTACGACCAAATTCATTCTTTGCAGCGCATTTTTAATAGCAAAAGATTAGAACTAACCCAAAGTTTATTAGGATTGTTGCTTAAAAACACTGTGGTACATCCACACAACAGAACGTTATACAAAAAATGGGAGGCTCTCCATGGACTATGGACAAATCTCAAAGACGCACTATCAAAGGAAAAGCTGGTACAAAACAGTATGTATAGTATGCTTCACTTTCTGTAAAAATATGAGAGAAAAAAATACATGCATGTATATGAGTAGAGTAGATGTGGAAGGATACACCTGAAATTGGTTACATTGGCTGCCTTCAGGAGGGGAAATGGAGGCTAGAAGACAGGTAAGGGAGGGAAACCTTTCCCTCTTTACATCCTTTGAACTTGCAACATGTTAATGCATTATGAACTTAAAAAAAAATCAAATTTAAATTAAAAAACCACAACAAAATCCATGTCAGAACAAAATCCAATCCTGTCAGCTGAAATATATACACATCCTACATACAAACTAAATGTATACCTTATATACATATACACGCTACACACATGCACACATGGGACGACAAAGGCAGTCTGACTGCAAAGCACTGTTTTTTGAAAGGATCTACACCTTCTGCTTTTGAATGGTGCTACTGTTCCAAGTCAAAATTCCTTAAAGGGAGATTTTCAGAAATGAATTTGTTATTCAGTATCAGGTCCAGTCAAGTCCAAGAATATGAACAAGCGATTGAATTCAATTATAATATTTTTGTTAGACACTGGTTTTGACCAAAGTAATGAGATCTGCTTTTCTGTGTGGTTCAAGGTATTTCTGAAGGCAATTATAAAAGAGGAGTTCCAAAAACGTTTTGTGAAATGGTTGCTTCATTGGAATAAATAAATTACCTGTCAAAGTGACTACTTTGAAGACCAACACTAATTTGGATGTGTTAGATATCATTATTATATAGTCACACCTGGAAGAATGTTTTAGTGAGCCTAACGATTGCAGCAGAATAAATAAATACCACTCATTCCATACATAATTACAGACCAAAACGAAATGAGAAAATAAGACCAGGAAATGGTACTATCCACTGATACTGTGATAATACTAAAAACCACAGTGAAATGACTAAGCACAGAACACTTTAAGGTAATCCTCCTGGAGAATCACCCTCGCTAGCACTTACTTAAGGAAAAACAACAACTATCAGAAAGAATAATGAGAAACCATACCAAATAGTTAAGAGAAAGTGAAATAATATGTTATTTGGGATTTGCCTCAAAGTAGTAGTGAGGGGAAATATAGACGAATTGAAGTTGGATTTGAGTATGTATTATTGAAGCGAGTGAATGAGTACATTTGTCTCCTTCTGTTTATGCTTGATATCTTCCACCAAAAAATTAGAAAAAGAAAAAAAATGTAATGAAATATACAGTTTTGGAAAATAAGCGCATCTTAGGGCTGCATGGATGTTGATAATAAGCAGATGTTTTTGTGCATTCCTCTAAATATTGATACTATCTGTCTAGAGAATGGTAGTTTTTTAACAGAAATGAACTAATCTATAAGGTCATATGTTAGCTGATGGTACTTGGCAATAATAAGAAACCCCTATCAATTCTGGAGTAAGTGGCTACTGGCTGGGAAATGATTTCATCTCTGTAAACTATTTATACTAATAGATTTAAGTGAGTAGAGCTACAGCCATCATCCAATTATTTTTAATGTCAAGAAAGTGTTTTTGAAACATTATAGATTTGCCTTCAAATTTGACTAAATGTAAATATGTTAAATAATCTACACACACTTAAGTGTTAACTGTTATGTGTTTTTTGCGGTACGCGGGCCTCTCACTGTTGTGGCCTCTCCCGCTGCGGAGCACAGGCTCCGGATGCGCAGGCTCAGCGGCCATGGCTCACGGCCCTAGCTGCTCCGTGGCATGTGGGATCCTCCCGGACCGGGGCACGAACCCGTGTCCCCTGCATCGGCAGGCGGACTCTCAACCACTGCGCCACCAGGGAAGCCCTGTTATGTGTTTTTTAACTTGGTATTTTTGTGGCAAATATGGTTCACGTAGGGTAGTAAAATATATAGTACAGGCCTCAGGTTTTATATGTGGAATCAATGAACTTCACATTGAAAGGGGAAGCTGCTGACTGTCAGACAAGAATAAACTTTCAAATTTTGGATTAATACAGTCAGCTACACTCTCCAGTTTATCCCTGAAGACGAGCAGCATGAAGATATGGCCAGGTACCTGGAGCGTAGGATTCAATCAGGATAACACTTTCAATCTTGGTTTCACTGGCAACATGAAACCAAGTGTATCAGATTAGGCAGATGCCAGATTTAGGATTGTGCAAAGTTGTGTCCCCCCATCCTAACTTTTCTCAAGTCAGTCAAACTTTACTTGCTCTTTCTACCTTAATAAAACAAGAAAGAAAGAAAAAATAAAATAACAAATAGTAAGGATATCTTTTGCTCTAAAAGTAGATATTTTTGAAGCCTGTCGGATGTAATATAACCAGCACCTACTTCATAACCAGGCTGAGAGAGGTTTTAACTCTTTCTCCCATGTTTACTGGTTGTATACTTTGGGGCAAGTTACTTATTAGCTTCTTTGCCTAAATTTCACCAACTTTAGAATGGTCATGTCAATTTTAACTCCTCAAATATGTCTTGAAGATTAAGCGAGAGACACCAGAGCTAAACTTTCTGTGGGCTTACTATGTCCAGACACTATTCTAAGCACTTTAAAAACATAATTCACTTAATCTTCACAGCCTCCCTATGATGTCTACATTCTACCAGATGAGGAATCACAGGCATAGAGGTTTGGTAATTGGTTCAAGGGCACCAGTAGGATCAGGATGTGAACTTCGGGAGTCAAAATCCGAAGTCTGTATCCTTGACAACTGTATAGGACCAAGGACACAACTAAAGTTCAAGTAGTATCTATTCCTTCATCTTTGCTGCCTACAGGTAACTACTGGATAGATCGGGAATCCAAGTATATATTTAAAATAAAGCTTACTTTATTAGAAAGTTGGCAAAAGCCTTCCCTTTTATTTTAAAAAAGTATCATTAATATCTAAGTTTATATGTAACTGCAAGTGGAATGGTACAAAAATTTATGAAAAAGCTGGCATTTTTTAATTTGGAGTTACCTAGTTTAGAATATCAAATTTCCCAAAAGGGGGGGGGGTGTTTTACAAAAAGAACTTGTTAAACAGATAAAATAACATCTTCTCGTTCCAATAGTGATAAAATCATGAAACAACCTCTATTGAAAGTAGGATATTTTAAATGACCTGAATAAACAACAATTTTTAACATTTCCATCCAATCTTAAGAAAAATATGATGAAGGTAATTTCCTTCTCTTAATATGTGAGTTACCTTAGAAAAATATATATTAATCCTACACTCATGAACAGTGTTTAAAATTAATAGAATTATGTTAATTCTACAGAAAAGCAACAAGATATAGTCAAAATTTTAACTACGTTCTCAAAAGATTAAATAAAAGGGAATATCTACATCATTAAACTTGAGTTACCCACCAACAGTAAGAGGCTTTGGCGCATTTAAAAAATACTAAAAATTATTTGGTTGTGGGTAGGTGTCAAAATGTATGATACTCCAAGCAATGAGCTTAAATATAATGATTCATCAGTTATCACATGAACCAAACAGCTGCCTCTGTCATTAACCCTAGGTAGTATGAGGTTTACTGCAAATTGTTACTAAATTTCCACTTTACTGAAATAAAATCCAAGTTGAAAAATATGGCTTAATCATAAAATACATGTGTAATCTGAAAATAGAAATGTAACCACATATAAAGCCATGTTTTCTGGAGTTACCAGCATTAAAGGAATCTGTTTTCTGAAATTTCACTTGCCACCAAATCATGATGAATTATCAAAATAAACTTATACCATTCTAAATAAAAATGTAAAACAATGGGGGGATTTTAAGATAAGACAAAAAAACCCAATACATACTGAAATTAACCCTATAAAATGCTGTATTTAACGATTCTAAAAGTAATTCTATTCCAGTTAACTCTAGTCCTTGGCAGCATGGTTTTCCAACATTTGTTCCAGACATTTAATTTTAAAAAATGTTTATTTTCCAGCCTGTAAACAGCTTTAGTAAATTAACAAAAATAAATGTAAAGGAAATTTTCCACTCCGTGGGTGTGTTTCAGTAGCAGCTTTTTGTAGCTCTGTAGAGTATGTAAATAGTGGCAGAAGGTGGCAGTGCTGAGCTAAAAAGAAAAAGAAAATTTCTCGAGCTGTAGCTGAATCTTAGGTAGTCCACAGCCCAGGGACTCTGAGTTGATCATCACATATTTTATTACAGATACATAGCTCTATAAAACTCTAGCAAGCCTAAACTTTGAAAGAAATGTTTATAAAATGACTAAAGGTTATTTGATAGGAAATCAGGGATAATCAACAGATTTTAAGGAATACTTTACAACGTTGTCACCCTGCCTGGTCAGTAATTTTTTCAAAAGTAGTGAAATGTGTCTAACAAAACAATAAAATGCAAACCTTTTAAGGGGATCTATGAGACAGAAAGGTCCATGCAGCTTACCATTCATCAGGAGAGCAGCCATAATCCTCAGGTTCAGGGACATGGCTTCAGAAAGCAAGAGGAGGGACAGAAAGAAAGGACAAAATAATCACAGAAAGGCTGGAAACATAAAAGCATGAATAAGGGAAGTACTGAGAGACAGATCTTGAAAAACTTAAGAAAATAAACTTTTAGTTAATTTTGAAAGAATGGCAGTTAGTACAGTAAGTATGATTTATGGTAACTAAGCAGATTTACAAAGTTATTCTTTAACTGGATAGTCAACTTGCTCCTTCACCATGAAATTTCTTGATTTTATGCAGAGAATTCAGTAGGAAATATTGAACTTAATAGTTTAAATATATGCTAAAGCCAATGGAAAATTAATCACATATTGCATAATCAGAATAAATGGTTTCATGAAACAAACATGTTAATACCTAAGAACACAAACTATCACAATGATAAAATCTGCCAAGTATTGAAAACATTTCAGAAGTAAATCTGACTACCTTGGGGGATGGTTCTTTTTTTTTTTTTTTTTTTGCGGTACGTGGGCCTCTCACTGTTGTGGCCTCTCCCGCTGCGGAGCACAGGCTCCGGACGCGCAGGCCCAGCGGCCATGGCTCACGGGCCCAGCCGCTCCGCGGCATGTGGGATCTTCCCGGACCGGGGCACGAACCCGTGTCCCCTGCATCGGCAGGCAAACTCTCAACCACTGCGCCACCAGGGAAGCCCGAGGGGATGGTTCTTTAAAGAGTTATATTAAAGTAAAAATCAACTGCATTGCTATAACTAAAGGGGACCAAGCAAAAACACTGTGTCAAGGTTCTGCCAAGTCGTACTGCTGTTGTACAGCAGCCCTGGATCTCATACCTGGAGAGGGGCTTGTACTTCTCAACTCAGGCAGCTTTTGAAAAGCCTCAGAGCTCAAGGCTTAGGGTCGCTCTCCCTGGGTGTGGTCCAGCCTGGCAGATGCCGAGAGCTATTCAGAATGTGATGAGGTGAGCAGCAGGCGACCCACGTACCTGTCACTTATTCTGTCTGCATGAGTTTCCGCAAGATCATTGCTCCAGCGGCTCTGGTGTGTATGTTCTGTCTGGTTATTTGCCTTTGTGGGTCAGTGCTGTTATATCTGCTTGGTAAGTTCTTTACCTAAGCCAACTCATTCTTGATCTCAGCCTTAAGCATCACAGTCCCTGATCTCCCTGATTAGATCACCCTCCTCCCTCACTCCCAATCACAGGCTTACACAGACCTTTGTACTGTGCTATGATTTTATATTTGTCTGTATGATTTCTTAACTATATCCATTAACCTCCAATTAGACTATAAACTTTAGGAGGGCAGAAGCCATGTCAACTTTTGCTGATCATTAAATCTCCATCAGCTAACAAAGTGCTACATACATCTAAAGCACTTTGTTGAGGCATGTGAATGAACAAATGGTGTTTACCCAACTTTACCCACCAGTCATGGTGAGCAGTAAGATACATTTATTGGTTATAATATAGACCTTGGGACTATTTTGATAATTGTGAGGTTTCTCATGGGGAACCTCTTCTCAGTGTTAAAGAAGTTGCTGATTCTTTCAGTAAACATTGCTAAACAAAATATTGTGAAATGAAACTACTCACATACTGTTTTCATATATAAACAAAGATTGCTTTTAGGAACATTTGGTTTTTACTTAAAGGGAAAATGTCAATGAAATGTTTTTAATACTGATTAAAATGACTTGCCCATACAAAAAATATTTAGTTTGCTTCACAGAATCTTTCTTTTTAACCTTAGAGATTGTACTCAGTTCATCAGCTCATTCTAATAGTAAGATCTAAATCATCAACAAAGATAGTACTTAGGATTGTAGTCTAGAACAGTCACTGTATTGCAAATTCTAGCCACTAAACATAAAAGCCTCCTTACCTTTTCTGGCATTCAAGTAACCGTGATAAAACGGAATTATTCCCTATAGGAGGCAATTTGCTGAAATGATGCCTTAATAAATGTTTAACAGCAGAATTTCTAGTTTGTAATAAGTTAAATTACAAATATGACATCACTATTTACATTTAACTAAAAAAAATCTAATGAAACATTCTAATAAGTTTAAGCATGGTGGCATTTCTGACAAAGTTGATCTCTACAAAATAATCATCATTGCTAAATATGTACAAATCTTATGTTATTGCCCATCATGAATCCAATTTAGGGCCAAGGTTATATGAAATGAGAGAAAACTTACTAAGACAAAATTTTGGAGCATTGTTTTACGTGTTAAATATTTTCTTCCTACAAGCCTATGGAATACACTGAACTAGGCAAAGACTGTACTGTCAAGAGACTTCAAGTCTTGCCCTTCAGACTGCTAAAAGCCAACAGAAATCATCTTTGACTCTATCGGGTAAAAGGAGGCTTTATTTTCTTAAAAAATGCTTAAGAAGCATCAGCTCTGAAATCATTACCCCAAAGGCATTTGTTAATACATGAAAGTTTCTGTTATTTTCCTTTGTTTTGCTGTACTCTGAGGAGATAACCACCATACTTTCTTCTGCTGGAGCTGGAAGTGTACGCATGTAATATCTCCCCATGTTAAACAAGTGTTAAACACTCCTACAGGGCAGGCTGCACAGTATAACCATGTTATGGTTCCTATAACCAAAGAGTGCCCAGAGGAAATGCCAACAGAAAGGTAAGTTTTCAGTAATCACTTTTTCCTGTGGAGTTTGGCGGAATTAAGTAACAGCCACATGTCTCTCCTACTGTAACCACCTGAGTAGTCTGATGTGTCACCGTTTCTCCAAAGCTTTCATATATCAACAACTCTCTACAATGCTGACATTCCAGTTTTCCATTGGGAATGTTTAGGGGAGGGGATGTTGATAAAAACTCGGTTGGGGTTAAGGATACTAAGGGCACATACACAACTTACTGGAAGCAGTTTAACAACTGGCTTCACTCAGCAAGGCTCTTGGTATTCTTGAAAACATGACACATTATCCAAAGAAGAAACGTATTTCTGTTTTCACAGTTAAAAACTGCAAATAAAGGAATTCCTATTTTTAAATTTCTAAACATGTTAGAATTTTATACCTGAAAAAGAATCTTAGAGATCATCTGGTCTCACCACCCTCATTTTAAAGTGTTTGGAATATTTGAAAAGAATTGTCTAGGGTCACATGGTGAATTAATGACAAAGCTAGGACTATGACTCATGTCTTACAACTGCACATCAGTGTTAAGGGATGTGATTTTCCCAGGAGGAAATCTGTTTCGGCGCAAACTTAATCTAAATGATGACAATATTCAACTCTGAATACTACTTTAACACTTGCCAGTCTCAAACCCACCCTATCATAATACATAATACATAATTGTTAATAACCATATCACCAACAGATACAGGAAGAACAATATTCTTTTACGGTAGTTATTCTTTACAACTACTGCTTGAAAGTGTTTAAGGACTTGTTCCAAGAGTAAGAAAAAATCTTATAAAATGCAAAAGAAAAGAACACCTAGATATCATCCTAGTTTTCTGTTCTGATAAGTTCACAATCAATAATTACTAATTTGAAGAACTTGCTTATTCAACTGGACATTTGACAAATTAAAAAAGGATGTCAATTACCAAACAGAACCCTCTAAAAGTAATATTTATGAATGAATGCAGAATTTGTGTAAAAACAAACATCACCATAAATCTGTTAGCAAGTATAATACAACAAACTCTAGAATCACAGCAGGCCTTTCCTTCTCTCAGTTGGGATAACTGTGGGTCGAACATATAAATGCAAAATGTCAAAGATTATGGTTGAACCTCTCCTGCCCCGGCAGCAAACGAAGAGGCCTGTAGCAACTGGGGGGAGGAGAGAAGAAGGCCTCTTTTGTCTAAGGGAACTGGGAGATCTTCAGATAAAAAAGGGAAGATGCAAAATGGCATTCAGCCCTGGAAATAGTAAATAGGCTTCTTAAGTTAGCAGCCTGCCCTTACAGCGTAAAAAAGCCATTACGTCAAATGCCTTTTTAGCTTCATTTACCCACATAGTTTGAAGTCAATTTTAGTCATACTCTCTACTGACCCAAAGAACATCTGTCTCCATCTATTTCTCTTTGTAGACCCTGCATATGGGAGTAATCACATGCTTTTAGAATTTTTTACCAAGTGGTCGTTTATTTGGTTTTAAATAAAGGCATTTTCATAATTCAATACCCTATTTTTATACTGGCTTACTGCTTAGAGACAGAGCATGAGTGGGGAAGGGGTGGGCACAAGCCAGAAAACCCAAAAGCAAGTGCCCTTGCTTGCATGGTTAAGATACCAACATTTACCAGTCTTACTTGTAGATAAAGATAGTTGGAAAACCTGATAGTAGGCCAAGGTCAGTCAGCCAGGATATTTCATCTTTTGAGCATGCCTTTTTAGGAAATGTAGAAATTAATTTTCTCACATTACCCTATAAAGTGTTTCAAAAAGAAGGCTTTTGAGCAGTTTAGGTAAGAATACCTGGAAGTAAGAAAAAAATGGGTGCCCAACAAGCACATTCTAAAGGAGCCTGATAAGAGTATTTGATGATATTTATTATCTCCCGGATTTAAGAGTTTTGTGTCCCTACCTCCTTCCCGTCATGAGAAATTTAGATTGCTCTGTGACTGCAAAGAGGAGAGATGATAAAAAGAAATCAAAGGGCTAACTATCAGAGGAACAACAATATTTTAACTTGAAAACTTCCCAAGGACAGAATGAATGTTTTAACACATGCAGGCTGTACTCTGACTTCACGACATTGGAGAGGGAAGTGTATTTGTACCTTACTACCAGAGCCAGATAGAGACCTTCGGCAGCTCTAAACACTGAAATATTATTGGGCAGAGCCCCTGCCTCATAGGTAATTCCAAACGAAAAACAATACCAAACTATAAAACACAAAACGTACATGCATGCTAAAATTAAAATAGCTGTCTTCTAGATTAAAAAACCTCCCCTAATAAGAACTCCCCAAATTATACCAAAATGTTAGCATTAATTAAATCTGTATATCATACTCTAATTAAAGGGAAAAAACTCACCCATAAGCAACTCCAGCTATGGTGCACTTCTTAAACTGCATTACATTGCACGTCAAAGTACCAGTTTTGTCAGAAAATATGTATTTTACCTAAAAAAAAGTTTAAAAATTCTCATTAAAATTTCAGAGGTCTTTTTAAGCCAGTTTTTAATGAAGGGAAAAAGCCTTACATTATTCTTTCTATCAATTTTGTTACATTGTAGGGGCACGATGAGTGCTATTAACTGACTACTTTCTGCACATCATTAAGGAATATTTTCAACTATTTCTTTTCGTATTTTAGCAATGAATCATATATGAAAGCTAGTCTCTCAAGCTAGCAGAAAAACTACAGTCATAGAAATCTGTCTTAGTATGCTTAATATGGTCTGAATTTCCACCAGTAAGTGCCTCTATAGCTACTTAACACGTATAGAGCACTAAAACATCGGCATTTCTCAACATAACAATTATGGGATTGGCGATGGGTTGCAATTAAAATGAACTTCATACAACATCTGAATTGGTAAGAAAAAGGATAATTCTGGCTTAAATGCTATTTGAAGAGTAGGAGTTAGCAAATGGCAATGGTACAAAAAAAGAAGAATCCTTTCTTAACTAATACGTATAAATGAATTACAAATATACACATATATGTGAATGTAGTATGAACTATAAATCTCAAATTCCTGCTTGACTTATACAACTTCATCGATAAACTAACTTTTCCTTCCTTTCTGGTCAAAAACTACATACAATTTTAATACTGGGAGTTTATAACTCAAAAGCACTCAATACTTTACATACTAATCAGATTATATACTGAAGGACATCTTTCTGTGTAATATCTTATCCTGAGAACAGAATATGCATTAAATAATCTTCTTTCACTAAAAATGAAAATTGAAAGTTAGGTACTAACATGTATTTATGCCAATCATTCAAAAAATGGAAAATTAGGAGCTATCAATTCATCTGAAGTTGCCGCATATGGCAGAAACTACACCAAATCTGACTTCCAATTCAACATATCAATAAGAAATTTAGTTTACCTGGCCAAGTTCCTCATTCAGATTAGATGTTCGAGCCATAGCAGCAGTGTCTGTGGGTTCATAGTGCATGTCAAGATCCTTTAAAAAAAAAAAAAAATCATTGAATACAACTCATAATAAGAGGTCTAGTACAATTTTCTTTAACTGGTGAGCAATGTATGTAACACTCTCATCTCTTGTCATCACTAACCATTTCAGTTGATTTCCTAAAAAATACTCAATACAGAATACCATATTTCACAGTAAGGGCAGAACAGAATGGTAGGTAGAGCATGTCTCTGGAAGCAGGCAATCCTGGTTTACTATCATTCCACCATTTCCTAGGTGTGTGACCTACTACAATATAAGGATTAAATAAGATAATGCATGTGAAGTGATTCCTACTGTGTCTGGCACAATGCTTTACGTGAGCTAAAATAACAGCAACGGAACATTGCTCAAATAATTTAGACTTTAAATCCCTGGAAACATTACTTAAGGGATTCCATCTTGTACTTCTTGGTCAAGTTTCTTACACTGTATATACTTGAAAGCAAAGAACATTTTATGGACAAGCCAGGGTTTACTGATTTTCACATGTCAAATGAAAAGGCCAGATCTGATCTCTCCTACATCTGTATTTCAGACTGATCAATATCGGTTCTGGAACAGGTACCTTGTTTTAAGAGGGATAGTATACAAATGGGCAATGTTTAGGCAGTAGTAATTGCAATAGGGATTAAGTTGGAAATCATGTCAAATGAAGAACGGAAGGAGATGGAGGATACTTAGTCAGGGGGCGGGGATGACAGAATAGGCATGATAGCCAAGTTCAAATATTTTGCAAGGCTGTCATTTGGAAACAAGATTAGACATGTTCATAAAGATCTATTGGGAAGAACTAGAAGAAAAGGAAGGCAGTTACTAATTTCATTTCCACACAAGGAAGAAACTGCCTGGTAAGGGAAGACCTGTCAGGAATGTTGGAAAATCTCTGCATATTAGAAAGGCAGTTGAAAAGCATAAGCCTGCTGGGTTCATCCAATACTAAAATTATATAATTATTTGAAGCAAATATTACTTTTGAAAATCCAAATAAAAAATAAAGTGATTGACTAGTTATTTGATTTTCATAATGAGCTACCTTATTATTTCTGCAAGTGGAAAACCTTCAATAAGTTTTAATTGTACTTATACAAATTTTATTACACCGTTTTTTAAGCAACAAATCTGCTGCATGAAATTAGCTATGCCTGCAACTCATTTCAGATTTCTAAATTACACTGATCTTTCAGCAATGAATTTAGAGATTAAGCGTTGAAGTGGATCACTTACTATGGAAAGATAATGAACAGTAGCGAAAGTAGCATATTTTTAAAAACCCTAATATTGTTCACATTGAAAGACTTTCAAGTGATTTTAAAAAATCAAAAGATAATATAAAAATCAAAATAAAAGAGAAAATTAAACTTTCTGGCAGATTAGGTTTAAAGACTTAATTTACATAAATTCATTACTTTGAACTTTGGTAAAAATTACTGAAATTTAATTGAAGAAGAGTAAAATTTTATAAACAAAACATTTAGGAAACAGATGTCTAGTACACTTTTCTAAGATTAAAAAAAATTGAGAAAATTAAAAATAAAAATTCAAGCCCAGCTAAAATTGTTTACAGTGTGGAAAAATAAACTACAAAGATTTATAAAACATGATAGAAAGGTTGGTTGCTACAAGTAGCGAATACGGTATTATTTCTATAGTGCTCAACTGTTTATGAAGTTGTTTGCTATGTCGCAAGCGTCCTTTGATCTATACAACCGCTGTGAGATGCAGGTAAAGCATGTTTTATTTATGCCCGTGTGATTGGCCAAGAAGATAAGTCTCAAAAAAGTCAAGTGGCTGGCAAAGTTCACACAGCTAGTAATTAGAACTAAAATCCATTATTTTAACTCTAAACCCTATGATTCTCGTTTTCCCCAAGACCACTATGTAACCAAAACATAGGTTTCCTCAACTACAGACCTATTTTCCCCAGCGTGTCTGGTCTGTAAACTTGTGTGATTCTGAGATGAGAGACTTTGGTACGATTTTCACATGTCAAATGAATTTATTATTATTATATTATATTACGCTCAAAAATATTTTGAAATGTTGTCTTATCGTCAAAAAAAATTAGGCATAGTTAAGATTTTTTTCCTGAAAGATCAAAAGACGCTATCAGGAAAAAGGACAAAATGTATGTTTCATGTAATAAAAAACAATAATAATTCATATTTACCCAATTTATGAAGTATGCCTGGGTAAATTTCACCACTTCTAATGTAACCAACAAGCTGATAGGAATGAGATTATTGAAAAGGATGATGAAGGTCAAGAAATTCAGTCCAAAATTATTAGCACCACCATCTGTTGGGGGAGGTAGGAAAAAAGTCATTTACAGTTTTATATTTTATTTGCATTAACCAGAATTTTAGCATAACAAGAATTTTCTGTATTATATAGTATATCTAAAAGTGTGGGAGGAACACTGTGCTGATAACATGTTCTTATTCTCAAACACAGTCTTCAAGATAGAATGGCATTATTTGTGTTCAAGATGTTGTGAACCCTTTTAAGAACTGCATAATGGTACTAAAAAGAGAAAGTACTACCACGTATTTCAAACCCATTCCAAACATGAAGTTTAGAGATATTAGGGATAGGACTGAGGTAGAATCTCAACCAGGTAGAATCACTTTCACATGAATTGTTTTTTTTTTTTTTTTTTTTTTTTTTTGCGGTACGCGGGCCTCTCACTGCCGTGGCCTCTCCCGTTGCGGAGCACAGGCTCCGGATGCGCAGGCCCAGTGGCCATGGCTCACGGGCCCAGCCACTCCGCGGCATGTGGGATCTTCCCGGACCGGGGCACGAACCCGTGTCCCCTGCATCGGCAGGTGGACTCTCAACCACTGCGCCACCAGGGAAGCCCTCACATGAATTTTTAAAAAGCATTTCCAGTTTGAAGGATGTCTTAAAAGCAAACAAACAACTGCAGCAAAACCAACCCAGGTAGCTAAAACAATGTAGGGCTGAACCCTAGGTAAGTTCAGCTCTAGGTAAATTATATTCTTCCTCTTCAATAATGTAAGTAGAACAGTTATCCCAGATAATCTGTAAAGTATATGAAGAAACAAAATGATGGTAGTCTTAACAATTCTAATGTTGAAATAGCAAACCAACAACTGTTAAAAAATAAGAACCTTGGAATAGCTACAAAGCTAAATCAATATAATAAGAAACAACTGAGAAAATCAGTTGTGATATAAAATTTTACTAGAACTTGTTTTCACACACTTGGAAATTAAGTATTTATTGGTTAAGTGCTCATCAAAAGGAAATGTAAACTTACTTCCCAGAAATACTCAGTAAAAAGATAAATGATCCAAAAAGGAAATTACTTAATAGTACTTTCCCTCAGAAAAGATGACTATTGAAACAGAATTCACTGCAATCATGAGTTGAAATGAAAGTACATTCAATTTAAACACTTTAAAAACATGTAAAATATTTTTTGGTGCTTTAAATATACTCAATCTGCTTTCTTTACCAGATAGCTATGTAACCACTTGTGTTAAAATATTTAAAAGAATAAATTAATAAAATTAAAATAACATTAATAAAATAACATTTTATACTATTTTAGAGTACTCACTATATTTTTAAGGATCCTGAAATTTTAGAGATTGTAACATTTTACTTACTTTTACTGGAAATTGCATTGAAAAATAAGGATTAAATGCCCAGTTATCTTGGCAACAAGGTTTTCTTTTTAGAAATTGGAAATTCCAAGATCAGTTGTGAAACAAATACATGTTTTTTTGTTTGTTTGTTTGTTTGTTTTTTTTTTGCGGCACGCGGGCCTCTCACTGTTGTGGCCTCTCCCGTTGTGGAGCACAGGCTCTGGACGCGCAGGCTCAGCAGCCAAGGCTTATGGGCCCAGCCGCTCCACGGCATGTGGGATCTTCCCAGACTGGGGCATGAACCCGTGTCCCCTGCATCGGCAGGCGGACTCTCAACCACTGCACCACCAGGGGAGCCCCCAAATACATGTTTTAATGAAAGAAAAAATAAGTACAATAAGTACTTTAATGCTCACAGTTTAGATTGAGATACCAGTCCTTTCCAGAATGCCTTCGATTCCAAATGGCTGAGCCCACAGAACAGACAAGAGACATGGCAATCAAGATACAAAATAAAATCAAAATTTGTACATTTGTAATCCGTTCTACATTTGAGAGTTTAAGTGGTGGACTTGTTGAATTCTGTAAAAAGAAACAAAAGATGAGTAATAAGAAATGTGTACAAATGATCTAGTAATGTGTATCTAGTATTTTGGTGAGGATGATAACGTCAGTCACAATTCAAAATCTACACATGGTTCAACACATGAGAATTATATGGAAAACAATCAGATGTAATAAGCTGTCAAAGGTTAACCACCTCTTTTCCTTCACTGTATCCTTTTTATCCAATCCTTTTTCTACAATGTAAAGCAGTAAGAAAGAAGGAAATAACATTCCTTTTGTAGACATGGCTTTTGCATTGTGGCAGGTGAGATGAATAATGCATTACCTGACTACCTAAGCAAACAGGGTCGACTAAGGCATCTAGCATCTCAGCTCCTGAAGAGAGGCAGAGAAGGTGACCTATGTACCCATAGCCAGAGACCTGGAAATTCCAGACTATGAAGACAACATTTAAAGGATCTCTGGTTTCCAGATTTTTTGGTGGCATTTAGTAATTGTTTTACTAAACACAGCAGCAATCTAAGTAGTGCTATCAAGAATAACAGAGGCAAGTTTCCTGAGCTGTATTTAATGATAAAAAATGATCTGTGCTAACCACGGCATCCACATGACAGAAACTTAAATGTCAAAAATCAACATAAAATGATGATTTATAGAATTTATAGAATAGTTAGGGGTGGAATCATTAATAGCAGTCCTGCTTGCCTGATGATAACACCTTTGTGCCTTTACAATGTACAAAGTTATCAGCCCTCAAAGCAGATTTTCATTTAGTACCTTAAAACTGAGTTTTCCACACCTATCTCACCACCGAACACTCATGATATTATAATGTAGAGAAGGAGCAGCCACAGGCATGTGTAAATGTTGCAAGTGCTAGGATTAAAGCTGATTAAAAATGGCTCAACATAAAAATGCTGCGAAAAACAGTCAACATAATAGTTGACTACTAACAAACAGTTACAAATTTTTCTTTCAATTTTATAAAAAATAAAGTTCTAGAATGTGATCCTTGTAATAAAATAAAATTATAAGATAAATAATGCAGAGCACTCATCGTTACACAGACAACTTTTGTCAATCATTGCAATGGTCAGTAAATGCTGCCAATGGACTGGTATGCAAAATCACTGGGTGTTCACGCCTTGGTGATCTCTGGTGGAACGTTCTAGTGTTCTTGCATGGAGTGAGCCATGTCACAGCCCCACTCACTGAAGAATGAGATCTGGATATAGTGTGGGGCTCAGGTATCTATGACAGATGATCTGCTAGGTTTAGGACTACAGCACCGAGACCTACAAATAGCATATTTTCAAAAGACTTGGATCCAAAAGGTTTTCATAGATAAAAATCCCACCTGCATCAGCTTGGTGTCATGTCCAGTGTAGACAACTATTCCATGAACCCACTGTGTATTTCTCAATTGAGCGCCTCGAAGAAGAATCTGATCTGCTCCCAGGGGAACAGTGCTATGACAGATTATGTTGACATTAGAAACGACATTTTCCAAAATGCTTAAGAATTCTACAGCCACTATATAGTTCCAAGAAAGGTCCTGTTATGAAAATAACCCTTCTTACATTTTACTTTATTTCTAGAAAAGAAGTAATTTTCCTACCAATAAGAATAATCTTCTTACACAAGGACAGCTGGAGGGAAGCATTTCAGTTGCTTCTTCTTACCACCAAAGCAGCCATTTCCTACAACTTCATTATCCAAGACAGTAGGCAACAGTATGGAATTCAGAGGCTCATTCTCAAACCTGTTGGAGACTTTTGCTGATTTAGCAAGTCCACTTAGGTTTCTGAGATATTTGAAAGTAGTGAGATTAGGGGATCTGTTCCCCCTCCTCCACCTTCCTTTAAATTAAAAATAGCTTTGTGCACAACAAAGGTTCAAAAAAATACACAAGGTAAGATAAATACATAGATCTCATCATATACTTGCACTGCCATCCCTGCCCTCCAGAGATTAAGTCTCTGTATTAAAATCTCTAGGACATTCATTTACTATATTTGAAGATCAGTCTTCCAAGAACTGTGAATAAAATCGTAAGCATCTAAAAGTCTTAAACACTCCTCTGAAATGACAGAAAATTGAGGCTCTCCATTCCATATGATTTAAACTACATCTTTCATGAATAAGGGTCAAGCGGGGTCTTTTGTGGGTTTTTTGCAAGGCTACCCACTACGGTAGGCTGTGGGTTGATACAACCTCTCATAGAGCTATGAGAAGGCTACAAGCTATCGCAAATATAGTGGGATTCTTAATGGAAACGTACTACATAAAATTTAATGGCTCAAAGATTCCTATCACTACTGCTTCGTTTTACTGATTAAAAAAAGCAAAAAAAAGTCAAATATAAATAAAAATTCATAAAATAAAAATTCCAGAAAAAGGAAGAGGCAATTCCCCCAAGAAAACTCTCCAGAAACCCAGAATTTATTTGTCAGAGGACACAAATAGAGACTGAAGCTTTCATTTCTGGTGGATTTTTATAATCCAGTTAAGTGTCTAAGGCTAGTAGTAGCTTGGGCCTGGGACCTTCTTTTAGGAACTACACAAATGTCACTGGCTCAGATGAAATCAATCGAGATAGATGGGTAATGACAGCACCTGAAGCCTTCTACTTAAGTAAGTAAATTCTTAGGAATTAGTGTATTCCAATTTAGTCAAAGAACACAGCAACTATACCTCTCATTCTTCATGTACAACAACATGCCTTTCAGACCCATCTTAAGATCTGGGGTGCACTTCAGGGGTAGGAGGAGTCCTCAGGCCTAAAGCAGGTTTCCAAGAAGTTCTTGGGAAGCTGCTGGATTATGCTCTGGGGCACATATGTGCCAACTGTTTCTCACATATCCGATGGGGTATAACATGGCAACTGGCACCTCGGCACTTGTGGTGTGCACTGATCGGAATTAGCTACAAACTCTTCAAAAGAAAAAAAATGCTTTTCAATTACAAGGACTCAACAAGAATGAGTTATTAATTTTTCATCAGAGCTGGAATTCCAAAGTCTCTGGCATTAGACAATGACCCTCATCCTTAATGGCATCAAACTACATTAATTCTAAACTAAGCGGCTCTAAGAGCGCTGGGTAATCACTGTAGAAGTCAAATGTGCTACAGGCACAAAGATACTGAAAATCTGTTTTCACCTTTCATGTAAATTGAAGCATATTATATAAATGCTATCTGTACCCCAAATCTTGGCACCATCATACAAAGTTTCTCCTTCACTGTGTGGATTTGCTTGGCATCGATCTGCTGGGGAACTGGTAAGAAATGGAAGCTGGCCAGTTAGGAACGTCAGGCTACAGAAACACATTACTTGTATAAAAGTCCAAATCTATCATTAGTCTATGTTCATGGAAAGATCACGCTGTGAAAAATTTAGAACAATATATAATTACTTCAAAAATTACAGGAAAACTTTTGGTGGATCTGAATGAGGATGACAGTTCAGGGTACTCAAGTGTCCTTTAGAATTCAAATACTGTAATAATGGAATTACAAAATACTGAAAGCACCGATAATCTCTCAAGCTGGTGGCGTGAGCTAGTGCGCTTAGCTGCATTTAGTTGGCCACTACAAATGCCTAGTAGGAAAGGAGAAGGGAAGCAGAGGAGACCCCACCCTTCCTGCCAAGTTCTGCCCCATTTCTTTGCTCCCCTTTGTAACAGAACTCCTTGAAAAAGTTGTCTATTTTTCAACTCTTCTTCTGTTATCTCAAACCCACTCTCATGAGGCTCTGCCTGTCCTAATAGAGTTCAAGGATCTCCACTTGCTAGATCCAACTGTTAATTCTCAGACTCACTGTATTTGACTTCATGGTACTTGACCATAAGCAACATGTGACCCACTTTAGTCACTCCCTCTGCCTTGGTACGGTTTCTTCACTCTCTTGGTTTCCATGCTACCAACTTGATCTCAGTCTGTTTTGCTGGTAACTCCTCTCTTCCCAACCTTAATGCTGGCGAGTCTTAGGACAGCCCTTTCCACTTTTCTAACTATACCCTTTCACCCTTGGTGATGGCTTTAAATATCTATACCAACTACTTCCAAATTTATCTCATGAACCCGGACCTCTATCACAAATTCCAGGCTTATATGTTTAACTGCCTCCTGACGTCTCTGTTTGGACATCACAAACTTGTTAAGTCCCAAACTGAACTGCTGACATTGCCCCTTGAAACCCTTCAGTGGATCCCCATTTCACTCAGAATAACACCCTTACAATGGCCTACAAAGCCTTGCATGGTCTGGCCCACTATTCTCTCTTAGCCCTTCTTCTACTACCCTCTTCCTTGGTCATTCCACTCCACACACACTGGCATCTCTGCTGTTCCATAAATACTCCAGGCACTTCCCCACTTTCAGATGATGTAACCATACAGCTAATAATTTGCACTGTCTATTCCTTCTGTCTAGAATCTTCTCCCTCCAGATATTCAAATGGCTGACTTCCTCATCTCCTACTCACCTTTGCTCAAATATTACCTTCTCAATGAAGCAACATTTACCTTCTGCAACCTCACTAACTAAAAGTGATTCCCTCCCAAGAACTCCCAATCTATTTTATCCTGGGCCATTTTTTCCAAAGCATTTATCACTTTCTAACATGGTATAAAATTTTTTATTTGTCATTTTATTGTTTGTCTGTTTGCCCTTCCCTTACTGCAAGAAAGTTAGCTCTCAAGGCCAGGCAGATTTGTCTGCTTTGTCCATTGCTGTCTCCTTAACATCTGCAACTGGCCTGGCCTGCTGGGTACAGGTTGAATGGATGACGGAAGAGGCAGGAAACAGGAGGGGAGGGGAGGGGAGGGAAGGGAGAGGGGTAGGAAGCAGGTATAAAAGATGACTACAGATAACATGGCCTAGAAAAGAGCATATGCAATTACACAGAGAAGACAAGAAATTATCCAGCAAATTAACCCCGTGGGTGGAGTCTGAACTCCTTGAGGCATCTAGAGATTACAAGAAAGCACCTGGGCCATGGAGACCGACAGTTAAGCCTATAAGGTAAGTATTCTGGCCAAAGAGGAAACCACTAAACAACGCACCAGAAGCTTGGCATATCCGTGAAAATATCCAGCTCCTAGGCTGGCAGGAACTCTGGGGAAGTCTTCAGCTATACCATGTGTACAGGGTTAAGAGCATTTTCACAAAAGAACTCCGGGTAGAATACAGAAATGCTTAAGAAAAACGGTTTGGGTTATCAAACTTAGAGTACAAGAAAATGTGTACCTAGGTCAACAATACCCTGCAACACAGTGACTTCTGTGTTTTTATGAAAACCGATTTTACATACCTGTGTCCATCAAGCCTTATGTTTCCAACAAAATCGTAGAGATGTCTGTTTGGACTTTCACACTCAATTCTGCCAGAAATTCTCATCAAACTGTCAATGTCTTTTATATCTGATGTTGCTGGTAAGCCCTGTTTAGAAATTTTTAAATAAGCAAAGAAAATATTAAATAAGTTGTATGTGGGAGGGAGCAAGGAATTCTGAATTCATCCACACCTTAAGATCTAAGAGATCCCACGGTTTTATGAGCAATTATCCCTCCCACCCCTTTGTCAAATCGAAATTAGGGGATAACTTCCTCTCTACTTGAACATATATGTTTTTAGCAGAACAGGGCAGCTTTTGTGAAAACTCTAAAATATCTTAAAGAGATTATAAACTAGCCTCCGAAGATATTTTGAAATAAGTCCTCAAAGAACTGTTTGCTTCCAAAAATACAACTAATATTCAGCATTATACAGTCTAAATCTGTCTGCTGAAGCTCCAAAAGGGAATGCAAAATAACTAGAATCTATACCCAAAGACAGTAGTTTTGTTTTTGTTCTTTTAGTTCACTGAGAAGGAAAACTCCAAAACAGTTCCTCCCTCTGGCCACCTACAACTGGCTGGAATTGAGCAGCCCTCACTTCCTGTGGCAGGTTGAGTTCAGGTGCTGTGAGGATGACCTGCTTCTACCACAACCCAACCTTCCCACATGTCATTTTCGCTATTTGTCTAGAACCCAGGAGAATACCTTTTTTTAGTGTCCCTTTTAAAACTTTAAAAACCGTACAGTGACTTTCTATTAGGAGTGGTATGAGAAATAAATAGAGAAATCTAACCGATTCCCCGAGATTAGTGAGAATTTTAGAACAGCAATGGAAACTGTGTCTTTTCCATATGTCAAAGCCAAATAATATGGGCCAGGAGAACAGAAAAATAAATAAGCTAACACACATGAAAGCACTTAGAGCTACTAATGCTATCCTCAGAGTGTTGGCTATAACAGAAAGTGTTAAAAATATTATAGAATAGTATCTATATGATGGACCACATTTAATTAGGCAAGTAAAACTCAATTTTCCATAATATTTAACTATTTCAGTTTATAAAACCACTTCACTGTAGCTCAATGAGGAAATATTTGCAAGTAGACAGAACTGCCTCAACTCAAGACAATACTACTAAGAAATAAAGCTATAGGGGTCCAGAAGGAGCCTCCTCAAAATGTGTCACTTTTGGAGCTTCCCTGGTGGCACAGTGGTTGAGAATCTGCCTGCTAATGCAGGGGACACGGGTTCGAGCCCTGGTCTGGGAGAATCCCACATGCCGCGGAGCAACTAGGCCCGTGAGCCACAACTACTGAGCTTGCGCGCCTGGAGCCTGTGCTCCGCAACAAGAGAGGCCGCGACAGTGAGAGGCCCGCGCACCGCGATGAAGAGTGGCCCCTGCTTGCCACAACTGGAGAAAGGCCTCGCACAGAAACGAAGACCCAACATAGCCAAAAATAAATTAATAAATTAATAAACTCCTACCCCCAACATCTAAAAAAAAAAAAAAGTGTCACTTTTGCATGAGGATTATTTTGAGCTACAGGCAATGGAGATCCTGAGGGTTCAAGAGAAACTACTGTCCTTCCCTTAACTACCTAGAAGAATTTAAATTGGGGATTTTTCCCAGAGAAAAGTTATTACCAGAGATAAATTTTATTTAAGTGGACCCATCCATCTGGCAGGGCAAACACCTAATTACCAAACATCTGCTCTTCTTATCATCCTATGAATGACCCTCCTGTCCTTGGAAGCCCCAGGACGCTTATCCCATTCCTTACCTCAGAATGGCATGTATACCTCATTCTACCTTTCTGTTTCTGAGCCTCTCATGCATGTGGGGTTCCTATACGTATGAAATTAAATTTGATTTTCTCCTGTTAATATGTCTCATGTCAATTTAATTCTTAGACCAGCCAGAAGAACGTAGAAGGGTAGAGGGAACTTTTCTTCCTCCCCAGCAAAGCTCTCAATTCCGTGTAAGAGAACAGCAATAATTACATAAACTTATATTAGATCTTACCTGTCTAATTTTCAAGTTTGTTTCACCATCTAAGTTGGATGTTTCAATGTAGCACATGGCCTGCGGCTCACTGTTTTTTAAAATTGAAAAGCACAAAGATTTAGTGGGGGAAAGAAAGCATACTAATAACTTACTTAAATGCTCAGACTCACTGAAGCCTTTCATTCTAAACAAAGGTTTAGTCGCCTAGTTTCTTGATGTCCTTCATTCTAACCACAAAATGCTGTGAGGCAGACCCCATGCATGAAAACTCATGGATCAGATGTGCAGCCAGCAGGACCCCAAAGCAACTTCCTGACAATTAGTACTGATCTTTAAGATAATGTAAATAATTAGATTTGTCACATTTTACTTAAATTGTTCATCATATAGACACAACGCAGACTGTATCTGAAATGTAGAGCAGTTTTGTGTCCATATATATCTTTAGCTCAAAAATATCAAGTGAGATTTCATGCTCATAGCCCACATGTAAATTGATTAAGCGGTGGATTAGAAAATTCCAGATTATTGCTTCTATAAACTTGCATTTACATGTTCAGATTGTATTGTACTGCATCTTTAGAAACGATGAATAGGATCATATGAACCATAATATTTACATTTCAAGGCTACTTTAAAAAAACTGTATGAACAGATTTTACAATGAAAGTGGATATACACTTTCTTCCCCCTATTTTTTCTGTTTTATTTCTCAAAGTTGCTTCAGAGATTTGCATGGCAGCTAAAAGCTGAAACTAAAATTAGCCAACTTGGCTATGTTGCTCCTTGACCTGAAACTAGGAGATACATTCTATGGGTCCCCACCAGAGTGTTTTAGTCAAGTTTGGTACACAATGACTGGTATAAGGGGCCCGTGCTCTCCAGTTTTATCACAGGTACACACCCGTGACTGTCGTATAACCTGACCACCCTTCACGTGCTGACTTTGCTTGCTCAGCAATTACAGACAGGTGAGTTTGCAGCCCAACTGTATAACTGATCCTCAGCTATAAGGAAAAGCATTTTGAAGTTAAATTAATCTTATTAGCAGTTGCCTATATAAAAAGCCCAATTAATTAACATCCTATAAGTAATTATGAATGTAATTTCTGATAAGCATGGGTACTCACAGTTAGAGATTTCTAAGTCACTAACACCTGGAATTTTCTAATCAACTTCCAATTTGTACATGTGTAAAGCAGATGATTCTGAGTTTCAGAAATGAGCACACAGCTTAGTTTTATGGCTTGAAGACTTGTGAAAAGTACTGAAACACATGGTCATTAATCAAATATTTTACAGATTCATTTTAAAGTAACTTTGCAAGTTCTTTAATTTTTTTCTATGGGCTTTTTTTTTTCCTTCCATAAAGGCTGATACTTTTTCCCAACCAAGTTTTGGGAAAACAAGTTTTTCAGTATTTATATCTTCACTCTATCAATTAAATAAGGTTTAATTTTTTATTACTGTCATGATAGTAATTTGGTTTTGGCAATTGCTCCCAATTTGTAATTTACTTACATATACATTTGAAATAAAAATGGTTTATAAAACCATTATAAAACACATCTGATAATACAGAAGCATGATGACAAACAAATGTTAAATGAACAATGCCAATTCCATATTTTGACAGTGAAATGCATTAAATTTCTACTGCTCAATATAACCAAGGCCATTCTCATATCAAAATAAGACTAACGTTCTAATTCTATCTTTTTTTCCCCCACAAAATAAGGTCCTTTTCTAGGACCCTAAATGGCTAGGAAGTTAGAAAGTTAAATAGCTGGCTTCTATTTGAAGTGGTGCAAATAAAATATACATCCAAATTCAGAACTTTCTTAATCTCTTAAGACAACTGTTACTGAATAAGTTCTTGACAATACTATGAAAAGGCAGCAAGAAGTCTCAGACAAGGAATCATGCTAGATAATAATTATTTCAGCAAATTATGATGACATTCAAAACACAAAACTAGAGAAGGGCAAAGCAGGCGTTTTGATTAGTACGTGGAAAAATGAAACAAGATGCATATCACAATACAGACACTAGTAGACAGCTGAAATATATCAGAGTAACGTGCATTTTGTCACTAGTTACAAGTGGGATAAAAACTGATACCAAAGCATGCGGTACCAAATGTACAACATCCAGCTTTGTGCAGGGGGTCCTCTGTAAACCCTATACAAGCCCAAATTATAGCACAACTGCTGAAGGGATTCTATTGAACTTATAGAAAATTTCAAATTTAAGACATGTTTAAGATTGTAAAAAATTCTCGATAACTGTCTTTCATGTAAATCTTAACATTGTGCAAAACAATATCCTGGAGAGGTAATAAATTAAGCCTTGGCATTTAGCCAAGTTGTTAAATATGAATATAGCGTAACGATGCACAGGCAATTACAATCTACCTTTACTGGCGCGCCTCAAGGACTCTGACTCCTATTGATAACAACAGGAGCTGAATTTGCCCACTTGAGGGAGGAACGTCAATCAACCATGTATTCAAAAAAGGCCTTTGAAACATCTGTGAAACATCCATCACCAAGAAGTGTAAAATGTTTGTGTTTTAACGGAAGAGATACAGAGCTCAACCACCTCTGGGTGCAAACTGTTTTCTGGTGTAGGGTGAGGATCCACATACACACATCCTGTACAACTCAGTATTTCTAACCTTGAGGACAAGCTGATGAGATCTGCTGGGAGGTGTTCCCCATTGGTCACTTTCACTATTTCCCCTACTGCCACCTACAGGTCCCAGTTCAAAATAATTAAAACGGAAAAAAATGAATAACAGAGAAAAACAAACAAACAAATGGACAAAAGAGACAGAGGTTTGAAATTATTATAGAAAATAATACATGTTAATAACAATGTCTAATGCCAATTTTTTCAAAACTCATTTTGATCAGGTCTAAAGGCACAAGAAAACAGAATATTTAAGGATCATTTATTTGCTTTTAAGCCCAATTTTCAATTTTTAATGCAGAAGCTTTTGAGTTCTAAAGTTTTACTCACAAGCATATCTTAGCAAATTAAATAAAAACATATTTTTTTACAGAGAGCTACTTTATCTTATAGATTTTCCTTTCTCCAATTCCTCACTCTCTTGCCATCTCTTACATGTCCACTCCTACCCAAGAAGAAAAGAAATAATGGTGGAAACTATTCTTAGGCTTTTGAGAAACAAAGTTATACTATATTATTTCTCCCCCTACACCCACTCTAAAAAAAAACTTTGTTAAAGTTTCCTGATTCCAAAACATTTTCAAAGTTAACTGCATAAATATCTTAATAAATTTAATGTAAAGCTGCAAGGGCATGGATCTTGGGAAGTTAGAAGTCATAATTGCAGCCTTTTGAATTATTTAATAATAAATAAAGTCTTGGTAATGAATTGTCTTGGGAGGGTAAGCCTTTGAATTCAGTAGAAAATTTTCAGAGAAGGTATGAAACAGACATGCCAGGAACCTGTTTGGAATTGAATTAGTAGCTTGAGCTATTTTACTGTATTTTATACTTTCTAAACCCATATATGTATTTTTTGTTATATGGTAAAATTTCAGTTTCTTCATTTCAAAATGAAAATCAATGAAACACAGTAACTTTCAACCATGTTCATGCTTTAATTTCAAACTACTTCAAAGAACAAGCAATATTAGCAATTAATAATTTTTTAAAAATCAGAAATTAAAATACCATACATTGTTGTTTATGCTTTTTGCATTTAGCATGGTGCTCACTTGCCGGTGAAAATCACCATGTCCTTATTTTGATAGTGGGCAGTGTAGTATATGGAAGATACTAGATTAGTATCTAGTTGGAATTAGTATCTAGTTGGAATTCCAATTAGTTGGAAGTTAGGTATTCCAACCCTGACCTAGTCACTGGCTAAAGTGAAATGACCGAAAACAAGAAAAGTCGAAATTCCTCTTTCTGTTAAATGATGGCAAAAGCTTCTACCTACTTCTTAAGGCTAATGTAAGTTCAAAAGAGCCAAGTAATGCAAAAGCCTTTTGAGAAAAAAAAATTTTAAAAAAACCAACAAAAAAACCCCTGAAAGGTGGTATTTTTGCCACTTGGATAGAACTATTTAACAGCACAAGCTTCATACTTTACTTTGATTCTATTATACTTCATACTTTACTTTGATTCTATTATAACAAAAAACAATGAATCAGATAATATTTTTAATTTTTAAATGATTATTTGAATCATCTTTGAAGAAGTTAATCATGGTGGATGCTATATTAAGATACAGAAACTATTCTCATCTACCATTATTGATAGTCACCAGTAAATGTTTTTAATGCTGAGAAAATAAATCCTGTAAAAATGTTATAGAGTTTAAGAAATACAAGCACAGAGCTTATTGGGAGTCTGGATTGGATAGAGGCAGATAAAAAATATTTTGAAAACTTTCAACTTAGAATTAAATATCAAGTCAAGGCAGTATAGTCAATTATCTTCATATTTTTGAGCATAAAAAATGAAAATTATAATTAATGTTTCAGCATATGATGGTCTTTATTGGGAGTCTGGATTGGATAGAGGCAGATAAAAAATATTTTGAAAACTTTCAACTTAGAATTAAATATCAAGTCAAGGCAGTATAGTCAATTATCTTCATATTTTTGAGCATAAAAAATGAAAATTATAATTAATGTTTCAGCATATGATGGTCTTTATGGTAAGTTATGTCTCTATGAAAAGTTTAATCAGAAAAATATCAATAGTTTCTGAAATTGCTGGAATGCTTTACTATCCTTTTGAACTTTGTTATATGACATTCAGATGGTCCATCATCCATTAAATTTATCAAACTTCTACTTAGTATCACCAAGTGTACATCGTTCTGTTGGTTAACCATTCTTAAAACTTAAATGAAAGATTATCAATTTAAACAGAAAGGAGAATCAGGGAGTTACTTCAACTACCTGTAGACTTACTTCTATAAACATCTGGCGAACTCTTACTTGCTCAATTAAGTTTCACTAACTTGTCATAAATTCAATCAGTTTAAATAATGACCTGATTAAACAGATTTTGAAAAAAGGACACGTTCATATTTATATGTGGATTTTACAAATAAAACTGTCCAAGGAAATGGTGATAAACAACCTCTAAAACAGTAAAAACATTTTTCTTAATTTATATTAGGACTAGTTTTACAGTTTTTGAACCTAAAACCATTTGAAAGTCACATTCTTTAAAGTGTAACAGTGCCATATGTTCTGAATACTAATTCATGACTATCTTAAATATCAGCAAAACAAAAATTATCTAAATTCAGTAACGGAAAGAACTTAAAAGAAAGAGCAAAGTGCTTTAATTTTTTGGTTGGAAGAGTATAATATTTCAAAAGATATGATGATAAAAAAGAAATCATTTATCCATTTTCTTGTACCAATGCACCATAAAGATTGAGAAACGTGGAGGGATACACGAATGCATCATAAAGGAATTTATCATGAACAAGGATTACAAGATAAAATCAACAGAACCCAATCCATGTATTATATAAAATAAATGATAGGAAATCTTACAATAGTAGTCTACACAAACAGATATGGATACATCCATAGGGAGAGTGGACTATTAACTGTAATTATAATTTCTGAATTATAAAGTATAGTACCTATCACTTATTCTATATGGCAAACATGAAAGAGTCCTTTAAATCCAATCAATTTTTAACATTTAATTCAAAATCATTAGAGAGGTTTAAAATTCTTCGTTTATTCCTTATTTCCTTGGATAAATCACAAGGTCAATGCAGGGTAGAGAAACCATCCTCTACACTGTTTGAGCATCAGTAGGTATCTCTACCTTGATGAGAGAAGTACAGTGTCAGCAGGTATATACTCTTTGCCTTTTATTATAACTATATCTCCAACATTTACCTGAAAGAAAACTGGGAATCGGTTAATTATCTGCATTGAAAATAGTTACAAATATACAACCCATTGTATTTAAGCATAGAATACAGTAAAAATGGTTATTGGTAAACAAGAACCACTTATCTTCACAAAATGGCATAAAATTATTTAGGAGTGAGGCCAAGGATGGGGCAATCCTTTAAAAAACAAACATTGTATCTTTATTGTACCGGCTATATAACCTAGCTTAATAGAAATAAATTTTATCCATTCTGTCCACTTAATTGGCATCTCATCTTCTCATTATTCTCTCCCTATGACATAAAAATAAAAAGGAGGAATTTACCAAATGAAATCTTCACTCTGTTTAAGGAAATCTCAAAACTACTGGAAAGACTATCATATGTATATATATGATACTACACCTCAGATGACCTTAGTTATAATTCATAATTTAGAGAGGAAGAAAATGACTCTTCGATTCTAAGTTGTTTCCCAAGATCACAGAGGACGAGCTTAGACTCAAACCCACATCTGTCTGCAAAGCCTGATTTTGCATAAGCAAATATAATGAAACAATCACTGTATTTTAAATTAAAAAAAAAAAAACAGCTTAGTCTCTTTCTCATTTTACTACCTGTTAGCATTTTTGTGAGCATGGTCTGAAGACAAATTAAAGATAAACTATGTCCAGAAACTTAGAAGTAATTTAAGGGATAGGTTTGTCACAGAGCTTTTGGCAAACTAATTAACAAGTTGGCTTGCTGACCAAATTCAGCAAGTTACACTGATGGCCACACTCCCATTATATTATGAAGCTGCCCTCACTTTTAGTAGCCAAATGATCCTAAAAGCACGTTTTAATAATTAATCAGGAAAAGAAAAGCCCCTTTTTTGGGGGGGGGAGCTTAAAGCCTTTTTGTTCTCTCCCCTCCCTAATTTTCCTTGAACCCCCAAATAACACTTTACTTGGAGGGGAGGGGTGGGAGAGAATGATGTCCTCAGTGGGAATCACAATATGAGACAGCCCCCTGTGGTTTACTTATATACTGGGGGAGGAACAGGTTAGGCAAGGTTGGAGGGGACTGTCTCATCTACGTTATGTATGCTGGTTATCCAGGTAGGGAAACTCTGAATGCCTTGATTTGAAAGGTTTATTTCAGATGAAATCTGGATTATCTCAAATTGACAAATTGTCAGGGATCTTGGAATCGAACACCCCCTTCCTCAAAAAAGGGCAAACTGGGAAAATAAAAAAACAGCGAGTATAGGTATAAACTAGCCCTTAAAATAATGTGTTGTGATAGTATTCTGATAGCACCCACTGAAAGCAAGATAAAAAGAACAAAGTTCTCTGCAGCCAGAGCACTTAGAGAGAATGCTACCCAGGTTACCATTTAATTGCTCCTTAATCACCTTCTGTGTATTAAGGTTTGCTCTCCAATCAGACTGTATGCTTTATAAAATCAGGATATTTGTCTATATTACAGTGTTAGGGATTTTCATAAGTCAGTTAGAGTCTAATTGTACAGTTTTCGAACACTTTATTCACTGTAAGACAAAAGAAAGCCTTACGGTTATTAAACTGAAGACTAAAAGAAAATATTAGCCTCTTATATGGTCTAACGGGTTCCCCCAGTGGCTTCGGAAAACCAAGGGCTCACTGAATGCTAAAGTCATTCTCACGGCACTGTGAGGAGAGCAGGGAACTTACCCCCTCCTTCTGATGCCTATGTTTTAGCTCACTTTCTCAAACACCTCTTTCTTTTTGGGTTCTAAGCTTCTAATGTGGCATTCATTCCCATTTCCAGCCTGGTGTGTGCATGGGAACAGACAAGAGAAAGTCAAGACGGCAAAAATTCTTTGACCACGTGTTCTAGTTGGAGGAACATCATATGACAAAGCAGTTTTAGTCCCCAAAATACTGAAGTTAAAAAAACATTTAGGGCTTCAGGTCACTACCTTGAGCCTTCTGAAGTCATTGACATTAGTAATTACAATTGAGGATTATGAAAAAGGGTAAGCTTATTAAACTGTAACAGACTGACTGAAAATCTGATTTGTCCAATTGCAGGCCCCAGCATATTTAGTTATATTTTTACTGAGGAATTTTTGTAGATGTGAATTCTTAATCCAGAGAAATATATTTCATGGTGGAAACTTCATGCATTAAAACAGCTATATAGAGTGACTTTTACACATGCAGGAAGCCCACCACTCCATGTTTTTCTACAGAACCAGAAAAATGTGTCGATTCTAAGATTCTTCACCTAAATTCTATCCTAAGCAACTATCTCAAAAACATATGAACAGTCTCAGCTGCATCTCAAGCTTAAGAACTGATCTTTGTGGTAATGAAGACAGCTGTTTACTTTCAAGAGTGGAGATGCAATGCCTTGTATAGGGCCTTTTTTTTCATTTTTATTGGAGTAGAGTTGATTTACAATGTTGTGTTAGTTTCAGGTGTACAGCAAAGTGAATCAGTTATCCATATACATATATCCACTCTTTCTTAGATTCTTTTCCCATATAGGCCATTACAGAGTATTAAGTAGTTTCCTGTGCTATACAGTAGGTCCTTCTTAGTTATCTATTTTATATATAGGGCTTTGTAATTGTAACACTTTCTCAGAAAACCAGATACTGGCAACTTAATCTCGTGCAACAGATCAGTAACTGGAGGGATGAACTGTTAGTGTCTGGGAGCTGAAGTCTGCCCATCTGTGAATGGCTGGATGGACACTGCAAATTTGTAGGTCCTCTGAGAAACATTAAAAAGCAACCTCAGTAGCCACACACTCAGAAAGACCAAGAAAGAAAGAACCCTGAACTAAAGCCCATTTGCACTAAGGTTTACCATATTACATTGGCATGTGAATCAGACTGTTGGTTTTGGTTTATTGATTTTATTTTTAAATGCACAAAATATTACATAAGCTAAAGAAAATACTTGCCTTATAATCTGGCTAACACAACAAGTCAGCCTGCTTTCACACCTGTCCACATAGGGTTCAATAAACCACTTCTACATAGCCAGCATCTTAGGGTACACCGTCCCGTTCTTTTCACCTCTGATTATTCTATGACACAGGAATCCTCATATGTCCTGCTTGCTATTGTGAGCTCACTGCTTGGCACATACACTCAATAAGTATTTGTTGAATGATGGTATAAAATTTTTCTGTGTTGCTACAGTATTTGAAATGACAGCTTTTACTTGTCACAAAATATACTAGAATGTAGAATGTCATTATTTATAAATGCTCTTTCTATTGTTGGATATCCTCATATTCTAACTTTTCACTGTTACAAATAATGTTAATTGATAATTATTATACATGTACAGGTATCTCCCTACTTTATGATTATTTTCTTGGGATAAATTCCCAGAATCTTCTTTTTTTTTTTTTTTTTGGTGGTTGTCAATATGAAGACCTAAATTGCTAATCCACAATAGTATGTGAATAAAATACTTCATAAAAATTCTGAAATACAAGTTTTTTTCCTTGACTAGATAGCAAACGAGGCCTCAATAACGTTTAAATTTGCAACTTCTATTATTAGGTTGAATATTATACTGAGTCTGGTTGCTTATTATATTTCTTCTTACTTTTTGCCAGGTTATATTTCCTATCTAGATAACGATTTCAATCTTTTGTCATATTTGGTGCAAATATTTCTATATTCTCTCTGCTTATTTGCGTGATGTGTACTAGTTTTAAATTTTATATAATCAAATTCCATAGATCCTTGAGATTTTGATCTTGTTCTCCTCCAAATATTTATTAAGGTCTTTATTCTATTTGTATGTTTTTCAAAAACAATGTTTCAACATTTTCTTCTAGCCAGTTGAAATTTATTTTAGCACAGGCTGTGTCTTAGATATAAAACTGTATTATTCCTGAAACTGCTAATCTGTGGTCCCAACATGATTTACTAAATAATCCTTTAATCCATGATTTTTGCCTCCTTTATCAAATATTAAATAGGCTTTATTTCAGGGCATCCTGTTCTATTTTATGCTTTTCATCAATGTATATTTTTGCAACAGATTCACGCATTTTAATAAATTTTGCTTACCATTTTACTTATATTTAATCCTCACACTGTTAATTTTCCAAAACATTCTTCTATTTTCTCAACTGTTTATTTTTGAAATTACAATGAATAATTTAGTCAACTCTTGAGGGAAAAAAAAGATAATTTCCCTGATTATACTACACCATTACTTTTGAACAAGTGGTACTGTTTTTCTAGGAATATTACACATTTGTCCTTTTGTGAAACTTTAACACCTAAATATTTTATGTTTTCTTTGCAATGGTCATATATATATTTCAAGTTTACCTGTAAGCATCCCACATGCCACCAGGAATGAGATCTCTTTTTCACTGTGTTTTTCTAAATTGCTATTGCTGAAAAGAGTGAAGTCAATTTCTGAATATTTATCTTGAATTCATCACTGAACCAACTTTTATTAATTCTAATTAATTAAGTATCTACCTCTAGTTATTAAGTAACATCAGCTCATTCTGGCTGGATGATTTTTGGCAACACCTTAAATTCCACCCCTCTGTATTTCGAAGTGGGATGCTCAGGGAAAATGTGGCACTCATCTCCAAGACAACTGAGAATGCTACCTCTATGGAAAATCATGGGCTGGTAATTTAATTATTTTCTCTGTGGAAAATTGAAAAAGTAAGTTCAAATAATCCAATCAATCTTGGAATAATGACTATCTATTAGGAAAATAAAACATCTTAACAGGTTAATTTTAGGGGGAACTAGTAGATGGTTATCTCCTGACTTTACAACTGTTTATTTTCTAAGCAAGCACTCTAGGTAAGAAGAAACTGGTATCAATTTATTAGGATATGCATTTATGTTAATTACCCTGACAAACCTAGTAAAAGAAACACATTTATAATAAAATTCAATTTATCATACTTGATTATACCCTACTTGTCTTGGCTCTAAAGTGTTTAAATCCACAAGTACTATACAAGAACATAAAAGAAACTTCTTTTGAAACAGTCAATTGAGCTTTTTTGTTATTTTTATCTTGCTCTGAAAAAGAGGTGACTATCACAGAAATAAGGAAAGCACAAAGTATTTTCCTCTATGTTACTTTCATGTCAAAGACCAGAGGGAGAGACTAGTGAGTTTTCAAATATCCAGAAAAGGAGATGTCAATCTCTATTCTGGCTACTGATTTAAAATAAACAAAGATGTAATTAATTCAGGATGAATCCTGTTCCCTGTGGGAATACAAGGTGACTATGAACATCACAAGGTAGAATCAGGGCATGGCCTTTACCTGGGAAATACTGGAGTGCAAATAAACTGAGTGTGGGTTACACCTCCATTGTACTAGCAATTTCAGAAAACAAAGTCCCCTGGGTAGAATGGCCTCGCCTCCGAAAGTCTCTCACCAAGTTACTAAGGTTATTCACTTGTGGATGACTGGCGATTAAATGGTCTTCCAGAACTAAGGGAGAACTAACAATCGTTGCTTACCTTTTGAAATTGAGGTCTGAAAAGCGTATGAATGCTTGGATAACACTTGCTAAATTATGACTCAACTCACTAACCATGTTAGAGCTCCTATGAGCAAATTAACTTCTCGATGGAACTGATTTCCAGCTCATTAGAAGATGATATTTAGTTAGTAAGACATTAAAAAAATGAATTAGTAGTGTGTAAATGCGATTAGTCATGATATATGAATGTGAAGTAAAGTATACAAATGTGAACTATCAGAATCTAATTTTTGTTTTACTTGGACAGTAGATGATTAAAGCAAAAAATTACAACACAAAACAGTCCATGGATAAGTGAAATCTATGAAAACAGTACTCAAAATATACTATGAAAGGAACAAAAAGTTCTAAATATTACTTTAAGGTAATAGTCTTTCTAATATATTGCAAATTATTAAATGGAAGTGACTAACTGAAGATTCCATGTATGTTTACAACATTAATTACTAAATAGCTTTCGTATCAGTGGAATCCTTGACATTTGCTTATATTATATACAAAAATTACATCTACTAGAGTTACCTCTATGCATTTCTTCTCCTGTAACAAAATAAAAATCAATGCATACCTTTTCCCAGTGCACAATTTCCCAAGCACCACTTCTCAAAACTGGAAAGAGAAAAGGTGACAGTTTTAAGAATATTTTTACTACTTATCAAAAGCCAACCTCTGATGAAATGATCATTTTAAATGAATAGCTTCAAATAAATTAACTGGTAACAATTCTTATAGGTTTAAAAACCAATTATGACAGCAAAGATACATAAAATTACACAAAGAAACAACCAATGAACATTTTAGATCTCAAAATAAAATACTATTCTATCTCACTGGCATTGCCAAGGGCTTTCATCAGCACACAAAGGAATTACAGGGGTTGGCTGGAAGTGAAAGCCATAAAAATGCTTGGCAAAGGGAGTGACAAGCTTAAAAAAATTTCAGAAGCCATAACAGTAGCAGTGTTAAAAAAGAAAAAAAAAAGATTTACAAGCATAGCAGGAATGGATTTCAAACTCGGTAGTAAAAATTTAATACATAAACCAGTAGATTAAAAAAATCTGTACCTTTAGCTTTAAAATAATGCAAAATAGCAAATGTTTCTATATTTGGTTTACTGAGAAGAAATAAAAGAAGAGCTACAATTAAATTATGATTGAGGGGTTGATATTTCTCAGTGTTTTATTACTGCTTTGCAACAGTAAAGTTATTCAGTATACCTTTCTTTTATTCCTGCAGTGTGTCTGTGGCATAATACTGAATATGCCGATAGACACTAGCGGATAAAACAAAACAAAAAAGAATAATGTGAAGTAGATAGCACAGCATGTAGTACTTAAAAGGATTAAGTCAAGGTCAGTCAACAAATTATCCTCACAGTAAATTCCATGAGGGCAAGCTAATATTTACTTTGTTTAACACAATATTCTCTGGAAACAGTACAGTACCTGGCACAAAGCAGCTATTGGGTAATATTTGCAAGATGAATAATTTACAGGCACAAAAACATTAGATTCAGTTTCTTTTGATGTTAGAAGAGATGAAGGCTGAACCCTCTTAAGTAAATCACGATGATGATAATCCCCAAAAGGTGCAATAGCAAATCTAACACTAATTACATACCAACAGGTCTGGAAACCAATGTTACAATATAAATTATTTTAATCTAAATATAATCTCTTTGTGTTCCAAAATTCCCTGAAGCCAGGGGCTGTGTCTTATTCATTTCTTTATCTTTAGCACTTCACAGCACTCCTGGCCCATAAGACACTCCAGCACTAGTTAAACAGATGAATAAATGCAATAAGGAATATCTTGCAGTGAATTTTGGTGAATCAACCTCATTAATTTAAATAATAATTCCAAGACGAAGAGCTAACACTAAAGTATTTCCAGTAACTATATGACTAAGTTAAAATTCCAATTTTGACAGTATTCATACAGTTAGGGGTGAAGGATCTGAGCACCAGGCATCTAAAACTGATCCCTATATTCTAATACACAAAACTCTAATGCCTGTAGAGTTCACCCAAACTGATGCCAGGAGTAAAACTGCTCGTGGATGTTGCTCCGGGAGTACAAGGGGTTCAGAGCGTGACACTTAAGAGTAAAAAAGCCCTTGGGGAAGTGACTTCCCTGGTGGCGCAATGGTTAAGAATACACTTGCCGGGGCTTCCCTGGGGGCGCAGTGGTTGAGAGTCAGCCTGCCGATGCAGGGGACACAGGTTTGAGCCCTGGTCTGGGAGGATCCCACATGCCGTGGAGCAACTGGGCCCGTGAGCCACAACTACTGAGCCTGTGCGCCTGGAACCTGTGCTCCACAATGAGAGGCCGCGATAGTGAGAGGCCCGCACACAGCGATGAAGAGTGGACCCCGCTTGCCGCAACTGGAGAAAGCCCTCACACAGAAACGAAGACCCAACACAGCCAAAAATAAATAAATCAATAAATAAATTTAAAGAATACGCTTGCCGATGCTGGGGACACAGGTTTGAGCCTTGGTGCAGGAAGATCTCACATGCCCCAGGGCAATTAAGCCCGTGCGTCACAACTACTGAGCCCGTGTGCCACAACTACTGAAGCCCGCATGCCACAACTATGGAAGCCTGTGTGCCACAACTACTGAAGCCCACGTGCCTAGAGCCCATGCTCCTCAACAAGAAAAGCCACTGCAATGAGAAACCCGTGCACCGCAACGAAGAGTAGCCCCTGCTCGCCGCAACTAGAGAAAGCCCGCGTGCAGCAACGAAGACCCAACTTGGCCAAAAATTAAAAAAAAAAGAACAAATGAGAGCACTTCGCTCTTTAATCACTTAACCCAGTGACTGCAATATTAAGTACTCAACAAGGAGTGTTGGCAAAGTGCTGTTCAAATCTGTATAACTGACTGACTGGGGCTAAAATCTGCATAAATTTAAATTAGAAAAAAAATCCTGTTTAATAGTATCTGGAGCTCTTCATTGCCGTTTATTTTCTTCTAATTCCACCTCATACAAGTAAACATTCCTACATCCCCAATACTTGGGTTTTTAAAAATCAGTTTCCAATATTTGTAAAATCAAGAGGTTTGACATGAAAATGAAGACTTCAGGCTTATCAGCGGAGCTCAGTCAGTTACCGCACTGTGACGTGCGGCATGGACAGCAGTGGCCACCTCTTTCGATGGGGCTCACCACTCCATCACCATGTTTGTTTGTGGTTTCCTGCTGCTTTATAGGCAGCCTACTTCCCTGTCCTGTATGTAGGACACCTGCCTGGCTCACACTCATGAGGTTTTCCTTTATTAATTGAAGTATAACTTACAACAAAGTGTATAGACCTTACGTATTCCATTCAATGAGTTTTTTAAAAACTGTAAACACCTGTGAATTCACCACTCAGGACAAGATGCAGAACTCCAAAAAGACTCCTCATACCACTTTACAGTCCATTATCCCATCCCCAGATATAAATTATTTACCGTAAGTTAGTTTTGCATGTCATATGCACTGAATCATATAGTATTTTTGCATTAAGGTTTCAATCAACATATCTGAGATTCTGTTTAAAAACATCTTTCTTTCCCCGGTTAAACTGACATGGTACTATGGTGGATCAATTTCTGGACTCTGTATTTATTCCACTGATCAATTTACACATTTTCACACCAATACATACCACCTTGATCATTTTAACTTTATGTTAAGTCTTGAACTTAGGTAGTCTTCCCACATTGTTCTCTTTCAGTACTGTTTGGGCTATTTTGAATGCTTTGCATTTCCATATAAATTTTAGCATTGAACTGTCAATTCTAAAAAAACTCCAAACCCTCCTGGGACTTTGATTTGGGGCTCAAGTGTTTCAATTTATGGACAAGCTACACCTTTCCATTTATTTGTCTTCATAAATTTTCTCCAGTAGGTTTTGGAGTTTACGATGTATGGGTCTTTCATTAGATTTATTTCTTGACATTTGATGCCTTTTTTCTTATATTATAAATTGTATTTTTTACTCCATTTTCCAATTAGTCACCAGTAGTATATAGAAATGCGTTAAACTTTCGTACACTGACCTTGTTATCATGTAATTTTGTAAAATTCACTTAGTAGTTCCGGTAGGGTTTTTTTGGGGGGGGGTAGCAATACTTTCTAAGAAACAATTTTGGCTTGTTAACAATGCTGTATTACGGTTTTTGGCAGTTTTATTATGCTCATATGCCTCACTGTTCATCTCTCTATTTTTAAGCTCTTCTGCAAAAAAAAAAAGAAATCTTTGGAAATCATGAATAATTTTTACTACTAAAAATATCCTGTTGATTTTGTGCTCTCAACATATCAAATTACACCTTGTTTTATCTCCTCCACCATGACCAACACTGGCATCCCTACTTCAAGCAACCGTCATCTCCCAACTGGAGGTCTGAATTAGCCTCACCACTAGCTTCCTACATTCACTCTTGATCTCTTTCAAATTTAGTTTCTACAGTATAGCTATAACGACAAAGTACAATGATTTTACATACAATTATGGATTACTATGTATCAATTCATATATCCTTATACACATACATACATATACAACATTAAGTGACTCCTTGCTTAAAACTCTTCGACTGGCTCCCCTTGGCTCATAAAATAAGTCCAAACAACCTCAAAGCCCTCTGATGAAGCAGCACCTGCCTAATCTCCATCACCACTTCTGACCACTCCCTCTGCCCCTTCCCCAGGCCCATCGTGCTGAAAGCAACACTCTTTTTCCTGCCTCAAACCCTTTGCACGTGTTTCCATGACTGCAACACACTTTCCCTCCGTCCTCACCTAGATCTCAGCTTTAACACTACTTTCTCAGGGGACATTTTTTTGACACCTACTCCTTTACCACTACCCTCAAGTCTAAATCAGCTTCCTGCACTTCTCCTTCAGAGCACTTATGACAGTTTTACTATATACTTAGTTGAGAGAGGATTTATGTCAGGCTTTCTCCTTCCCCAGACTCCAAAATCTTTGACCACAGGAATATTCTCTATTCTGTTCTCCGCTGTATTTCCAGTGTTTCCGTGCAGCAACACGAAGATGCTCAGTCAATACTTGCTGGATGGAAAGTGGATCCACTGATGTTCCTATGTGTTTGGGCCCATATGAAGCCATAGTAGTAGTTACACAGATTTACTAAAGATACAACCCTGTTCCTTAATAGATCTCATGCTAAAAACAATATATATACAATGTTTAAAAAATAGCTATACAGGAAAACACTCTGGCATTTCCTAAAAAGTTAATCACAGAGCTATCATGATACAGAAATTCCACACCTAAGTATATTTCCAAGGGAACTGAAAACATAATGTTCACACAAAAACCTGTGCATAAATGTTCACTGTATCATTGTTCATAACAGGCAGAAAGTGGAAACAACCCAAATGTCCATCCACCAATGAATGGTTAAACAATAGGGGTAAAGCCATACAAAGAAATATTACTCAGTCATAAAAAAGGAATGAAATGCTGATACATGTGACAACATGGATGACTCTTGAAGATAAGCCAGTCACAAAAGGCTACATGTTGTATGATCTCCTTTATATAAAATGCCCAGAACAGACAAATCCATAGAAATAGAATGTAGATTAGTGGTCATCAGGGGCTCATGAAAGAGGGCAACGGGGATTGACTGCTTATACGTCTGGGGTTTCTTGTGGGGGTGATGAAAGGATTCTAGAATCAGATAGTTGTGTTGGGTGCATAATGCTGTGAATATCCTAAAAAATACTGAACTGTATACTTGAAAATAATGAGTTTTATGGTTTGTGAATTATAACTCCAAAAAAAAAAAAAAACCAGCTACATAAAATGATGCCAATGAAGTATTTAAACATTTGCTTAAAATAGCCTTCTCAGTTTCATAAGTTCCTGAAATGTTTCCAATGTGAGCAGCTGGAAATGGTTATACAACCATTAGATACACTAATGTTCCTGTGTGTTTGGGACATGAATGTCCTCCGATGTCAGCTCTGGGCCATCCCTTCCAGCTCTGTAATCCAAACTAGCCCTCCTTGAAATGCTGCCACTTGGAAGAGACTGGTCAGTTCACATCTGAAAATAGCCCTGAACCACTCTACTGGGTTCCCCTTACAGGATGGAAGTGTCACAGCAGGCTTCCCAAACTCAGCTGACCAGACCATACCAGGGAGTCTGCTCCACCAGGGAGGTTGGAAGCCTGGCCACTTTCACTGAAACCTGGAAAACCATCTGAATCTGCTTCACTTGTCCATCCTCCCCACCTGCTCATCCCCCTCGTTCGGATGGTTTCTCCATGCACATTTGAACCCACCTACGTCCCTCCCCTACCTGACCCTTCTGTACCACCCTCCCTCTGTAAACTAGCCTGTCCTCCTACCATCTCTTAGGGGATGCCTGCCTCCACCCAAACAGTACATCCTCCTACTCTCTTCTCCCCTACGCTCCATCCAAAGGTTTCCTCCATTCATCCCTGAAGACACGTACTGGAAACTACGGCTTACTGCAAAAACTGATATGTCTAAGAAACTTTTAAATACATTTTCAGCCAACAATGTTTTCTAACAAACTGCAGAATCAATGTATGATTGTCCAAGTCAACTGGAGTTATATAAAGGAAGAGCTGAGATTCTTTCCTCCTCTCATGCCACTTTCTCAAGGTAAGGAATGCTGATGCATCCTCACATACTTTTCTCTAGACAAGCATGCATATATGCATGTTTGTTCTCTTTCTTTTTAAAAATTTATTTCTCTGCAACTTGGTTTTCCACTTAACATGTACTTTCAGGACAAAGCACAGAGACAACCCATTTTTTGAGAAATAATCCCTTGTATGGATGTATCCATTACAAATGGGTCAGATAACTGAACAGACTCACAAGACTCCACAGGGTGTATTCAAGAAAAGTTTTAATCAAGCTAGAGGATATGGTACAGAGGGAAAATGAAAGCCCAGGCAAGCATCAGGGGCCTGAGAAACTCCTAGGCACAGCCCTCCAGGGTCCCTTCTCGTTCACCTCGGACATGGATTTTGAACCTCCATGATATGTATGATAAATCTTAATTTCAGGAAAGCCTGGGAAAATGTTTCCAGGGGATCTTTTATACCCCCCAGTCAATTAGACAAGCCAGATTATGTTACAAATTAAACCAGGTAAGCCATCAATCTATATACATCCTTAAACTAAGCAGAGGAAATTTTGGGTGCTTCAGGGGAGTTTCAAACCCTGCAGAGAGCATTAATTCAACAGCTAGTCCATCTCGTCCTTCTTTTTTTTTTTTTTTTTTTGCGGTACACAGGCCTCTCACTGCCGTGGCCTCTCCCATTGCGGAGCACAGGCTCCCGATGCACAGGCTCAGCGGCCATGGCTCACGGGCCCAGCTGCTCCACGGCATGCGGGATCTTCCCGGACCGGGGCACGAACCCATGTCCCCTGCATCGGCAGGCGACTCTCAACCACTGCGCCACCAGGGAAGCCCTCGTCCTTCTCTTGGCCAAGGTTCAGCATCACAGTTCCAGGTGTCTCTGGGATCAGCACAGAGGTATTCCAGTCCAGCTGTGAAACAACTCTGATTTACACAACAGTTGTATCATAATGTATTCAACTATCCTCTTCTCAATGGAAATTGTGACTTCTACTTTTTTCTACCACCTCAAATAACACTGAAATATATTTATGTAATTGTACTCGAAGGAGAGGAGTCCCAAAGGAGCATTGCTGGCTCTAGGGTATTTGTGTTTGTACTTTTATCAGATACAACCAGATTACTTCCATATGGCAATCTACACTGTCACTAGCAATACATAAAGTTCGACTGACTATAAACTTAGACAAGCACAAACTGTTATCAGTCGCTTGAATTTTGTCAATCTGATGGGTACTTGGTAATTATTCTGAAAGCTACAGTGGCCTAGATTAATCCAAGTGTAAATTACCTTTATGTCCTACACTGAATTAGAATTCTAACTAAGAGTAACATACTTTTGGATGTAGTACAGAACCTTGCCACTCAACAGGTGGTCCAGAGACCTGCAGCATCAGCATCACCTGGAGGCTTCTTAGAACTGAGGATGTTTCTATCCCTTCTACCTTCCACCCCCAATTTCGTTTGTTTTTGATCTACAAAACCGTAACACAAATAAAAGCTAGAGGTGCATAGCTTCTTCAAACTTGAGGCTAGACCCATCTTAGGATATAGAGAACAATACAGAATTCTGGTGAAGTTAAAAATCAGCTCATGACATATAAAAGGTTTCTGAGGACTTCCCTCTTGGTGCAGTGGTTAAGAATCCATCTGCCATTGCAGGTGACACGGGTTCGATCCCTGGTCCAGGAAGATCCCACATGCTGCGGAGCAACTAAGCCTGTGAGCCACAACGACTGAGCCTGTGCTCTAGAGCCCAGGAGCCACAACGACTGAAGCCCACGTGCCACAACTATTGAGGCCCATGTGCCTAGAGCCCGTGCGCCGCAACAAGAGAAGCCACTGCAGTGACAAGCCCATGCACCGCAACGAAGAGTAGCCCCCGCTCGCTGCAACAAGAGAAAGCCTGCGCGCAGCAATGAAGACCCAATGCAAAAAAAAAAAAAAAGGTTCCTGCACAAATCAAGGCTTGGATAAAAGTCAGTCACAATTCATTGTTGTCTTTACTTCTGAACTGGTTCCTAAACATCCAACCATAGAACAATTAAAATAAACCATATCACATGTATTATGCTGGTGACTGAAATAGAAACCTAGTTATTTTTAATCACTGACCTCCTCTAACCCAGCTCTAACCAGGTTTAGAGGAAACAAGAAATGATGCTGGGACCTTTGCTGAGCTTTTAGCTTTCTTGGGCCCAAAGTACACTTACTTCACAACTCTAGAGAAGGTGAGCCATGGAGGAGATGATCAGTGATGCCTGGTGAAGGGAACTGAGAACAAGCTAGGAAAGAATTATGTCAATGGCTTGTCTTATGATGCTTTAACAGCTCTTCCTTTTAAATGCAAATCTCCTCCACCTCTCAGCAGTTCCCCAAACACACCTGCTATAATTTCCACACTGGCTAATTAGTATGCATGGGAGAGCTCAGATTTTAAACAAATACCTCAAATGTCACCTGTTCTTACTGAGCAGGATGCTACTTAACAGCTTTTTGGTAATGGATTTTCTGTTGAAATAAAAACATTCTGTTAGAGTCCCTTGGGAATTCCCTAATCAAAGGCTCTAGAGAAACTGTCAGTCTCTCAGGACTCAATCAAATGTCGCACACGTACAGGTGCTGGCTGAGGGTCTCGCACTGGCTTCTCTGAGAGAAGCCATCACCACGGTGATCTAACTGGTCTACCATTAAGGACGTTACAGAGAGTCACTGGAGTGTGTGGGGTGTCGTTCCTGGGCAATCAAGCCACTTCTTTTTTTTGTGGTACGCGGGCCTCTCACTGTTGTGGCCTCTCCCGTTGCGGAGCACAGGCTCCGGACGCGCAGGCTCATCAGCCATGGCTCATGGGCGCAGCCGCTCCGCGGCATGTGGGATCTTCCCGGACCGGGGCACGAACCCGTGTCCCCTGCATCGGCAGGCAGACTCTCAACCACTGCGCCACCAGGGAAGACCCAAGCCACTTCTTGAAATAGGTTAACAAAAGGCAAATTATCCAAAAGGATAACGGGCACGACCCTTGTCACAGTACACAGAGAAACCACAGCAAAGGCAGCATGCTGCAATCCCTAAGTGGCAGGAAGCACTGAAGAGGCGCTTTAGTGCATTGAGAAGGCTAAGAGAACCGCTGAGACTACAGTTTTGAACCGGGCAGAGAAGGAAAACCAGCATACCCATATTAAAGCATCAATTCATTCACCATGGAGACCCTTACAAAGACAACCTGAAGGCAAAAAACCTCTCGTGGTACAAACTGACACTGCACAAAAGTCTCCTTCGTGAACTTGCCTATAAAGGTCAAATGAAGCAACAATCTGCTTGGGATCTGACACAAAAGACAAAGGGAACCTCCTGAGTTCCACTCTCGTCCGTATTCTCTATAGAGATTTGTCAATGAATTGATACCACTTCTTCCAGCTTTAAAACTTTGAACAAGGGTCCTCACTAGCAGCATCAGCATCACTGAGAACTTCTTTAGAATGAAATTCTGGGGTCCCCTGCGAGGCCTACAGAAACTCTAGGGGTGAGTTTCAGCAAGCTGTTTGAGAACCAGTGACTTATCTTAAAAAAATATGGGTGAGATGATGTGATCAGTGCACAAGGGGCAGGAACCTCCTTCGCTCAGAATGTTCCCCCCCACCAATGCTGCACAGAGTCATTTGCTTTTTCCTTTATGTAACTGAGAAATTCCTTGAAAGAAAAATCTCCTTGCATCGCCTCACCAGTCATTCCACCCTTCCTTGCAGCTAGGCTTCAGTTCTTCCATCCCCACATCCGCTCTCCAGTTTAGAACTGGAACTCCAGTTAAGAACTGTGACTTTTTTTTTTTAATTGAAGATGTGATTTACAATATTGCATTAGTTTCAGGTGTACGGCATAGTGATTCAGATTTTTTGCAGATTTTATTCCATTACAGATTATTACAAGATACTGACTATAATTCCCTGTGCTATACGCTAAATTCTTGTTGTTTATCTATTTTATGACTTCTTAAATGCTGGATTTAGTGGGTGTCACAGCCTCGGTCCTCTATTAATTCAGCATTTGGTGTTTGATGGGTTTTCCCCTCCTTTGCCAAGTCCAGTTGGATCTGTCCACTGTGTATTTTCCTTTGCCTTCTCATTGCTACCACCCTATTCCCCTTCCCTATTTAATCAAAAGTCAGTCTCCCTTTGTGCCTCACCCCACCCCTCCCCATACAGCTGTCACATTCCTTGTTAAAAAGTATGACTGGGAACCTAGCCACAGCCTTCAGTAATTCTCTCCAAGTTCTTCACCTTGGTTTTCAAAGCCTCCAAATTATGACCCTAACTTGCCTTCCCGTCCCTGTCCCCACTGCTCTCTGCCACGTACCCTGTGCTGTAGCCAAAACGGACTGCATTCAGCCCTCTGTATCCACGGGTTCTGCATCCACCACTCATATGCCATTTTGTATAAAGGAATCAGATTTTGGTATCGGTGGGGGTCCTGGAACCAATTCCCCATAGATACCAAGGGACATCTGTATTTGCTCTTCCCAGAATATACCTCACGCCTTCCCATTTCCTCCTGGATCATCCCTGCACCCACCCGACAGCTCTGCTTACTCAAAGTCCACTCGTTTTTGTGATCCTCGCATGTGACATCTCTGAATCCCCACCCCTCTCATTTGGTCTTTATTAGTCTTTCTATCTTGTATCATAGTATCAGTGAGCATCTTATCTTCCCTACCAGATTCTAATTTCCTACAGGGCAAGCATGAAGCCTGGTTTCTTTCTGCATTTTCTGCATTGGGTCTTACACAAGGTAGATGTTCAGCAAGACTTACTGAAGTGAAACAATAAACGTTCTAACTTGGAGTCACACCTGTTTTTCTCCTTTCACTTTATCTATGGCCCTCAATTTCCTCAGTGGATTTTGTTTCTTGGTGTGCTTTTATTTACGGGACAAATGAAAGATCATCTGCAGTTGTACTTCCCCACAAATAAATACTTCCTCTTCATCCAGAGCTGCTGCTAAAAATATCTAACCAGTTCAGTTCACAAAATTGTACGATTTTAAAATTTTAATTTGAAGATATTAACAACCTTAGAGGTGTCTGAAACATTCTTTAGCACATAAGTGCTCAATTTTCAACTGCTCATGGAAACAATACTTTCTAAGCACTATTTAATAGGTAACTGATGTACACGTGGCAGAGTACAGGTCCAGGCTTATGGATGGATCAGATGTGCCACATACCTCCAGGGAAACAAAAAAGCTGCACACTGGCTTTTTCAGTAAGCCACGAAAGTGGTGCTATTTTAAGTCCCTTAGCATGAAATGAACTCAACCAGATGGATTCAGCCTTGTTAGTAGGTCATTTCAGGCTTAACAACCTAAAACAAATTCAACCCACACCAACTCAACATCTTTTTCATAAAGGACTTTAAAGGTGAAATGGCTTGCAGTCAGAGATAAGCAACTATGTGCCCTGCAGGGAAGTAGCCTTGGTAGGGGTTATCAGTGGCCACCAACTCAACTCCACTTCTGAAATGGCTGATGTAGCTCTGGGAAAAGACGAATCAGGTGGAGATGAGATCTATTATTTTTAGCTATGTGCCTAGTTAAAAAGAAGTTCATGTTATCTTTTTCTAAATTAAATTAAAACAGAGCAAAACTGCTTTATTAAAGACTTATTCTACTGCTTTATTAAAGACTTATTCTAATCTAATACCTACTAACAAAACGAGGTATGAAACAATCTAATGTCAGGTGACTGATGGGCTGCCAGATGTCCCAGGTGTCTCCCAGACATTCTCACCTGCAGAATGTATGGACACCATCCTTCAGGGAATATATCCAAACCTGGGATTTTAAAACAGCAAATCTACTTCATTAAGAGGCATCTTTAATTTTAATTTTTTAGATCCAAAATATCTTTCTTAGTCTGCACCTGAACCCCATCCTTTCCCAGGCCTCCATATTGTGACTTTATCTGAAACTATCATTCCACTTGAAATACTAGCCATAGCAGTTTTCCACAAAAAGTAAAAGCATAAGTTGACAATTTAAAAAGAGAACTAGCTCAATCACAACAAATTCTTATGGGGACTGGCTTCAATATACATATTATAATGATAATTACAAATGCATAATTAACAAATTTCTGCAGAGCTAAGTTTGGCCAAGAAAACCCAATTTAGGACACAGAGTGAGAGACTGCCTCCTGTGTGTATGTAGACACGTGGAGGGAGGGTATGTCAGATATTGTGAGCTCAAATATTGAGGAAGAAATCAGAGAAAATAAGGTAAATTTAGATGCCAGGAAAACCTGGGGGTCCTGAATGCAGCAGTGCTCTGGGCTTTTGGGCAGTGGAAGTGATAAGTGGACACAGTGCTGTGTTCACAGGATGCAGAGCAGAGTAAAATGATGATATGATGACCTCAACAGAGACAGTAAAGAGGAGGCAAGAACTTCTACTATGTTAGGTTTTTTTTTTTTTTTTTTATCTTATCAGCACCTGTGAAACAGTCTGGGACACAGTGTTTTGGAAATACTGCTTTTCATCTTGCTCACACCCTAGATAATGAATTTTCACAGAGGCTCCTTTCATTTCTAGTCTCTTCCTGCTTCCTATCTGTACTGTAGTATCTATACATAGAGTGGTTCGTTCACTCACATAGAGCACCTGCTGAGGACGGTCCCCTGAGCTAGAGCCGTGAGGACACAAAGATGAGGAAGACTTGCCCTCTGCAGAATGCAGAATTTAACCCCTGATCAAGTTCATTAATTGGTGAAAATGAGGCGTCAGACAGGTACCGGTCCACTGAAAATGTTGTAAGTGAAATCATGAATTTGTATTTCTGAAGTCACTAGGGAATGACAGAGAAGAAAGTCACTCTTTAGTGCCTCAATGCAAAATAAGGAGAGAAAATATTCATTTTTCTAAGAATATAGAAGGATTAATATTTGAATCGGAGGGAAAGACATCCTCATACATTACATGGTCTTGATAAACATTTAGAAAATGAAATTTAAGTAAAATACTAAAAATATCTGTCATGATTAATTGCCTGTCAAAAATAACAACCCCCTTCCCACTCCTACACCACTTCCTGCCTCAACTCAGGAAAGCAAATTGAATTTCAGTCTGGCCTATGGACAGATGGCTTTCATTTAAAGTATCAGTAACTTGAGTTATCTGACAGCAAATAGTATCCTACTCAAACATTTGTTATCACCTATCAACTGCAAAATCAAAAAGACGACCAAATACTCAAACTAGGCAAAGAAAAAAAAAAGAACGATTCGATTCTCTTAGAAAACATCAAGTGGCAAACTAAAGACCATAATTTCTTGAACATGGGCTTTCCAACTATTCTGACTTAAAATGATTTTTATATGTAAGCCTTAATATTTTATTTTTGACATGAGTTTTCTATACTATAGAAGACTTTCCTCTCACTTTTTAACCACAGAGCTAATCCTGTTAATCCAGAATGAACTGGTGAAGCAAGAATGATAACCAAGAAAGAACCTTTTCTCTGAATAGTGGGCAAAAAGGGAGTATTTTTGGAAGTAGGCAAGTACCTGGAAAATCAGAGAACCCACCCATACAGGGTGTGGTAGCTTAAATCAACACGGCTATGACGGCTACTCTTCAACTGTACAATGTTGACTTCTTGTGCCAAGGCTTGAAAATAAGTAACTGCTAGTCCCTGAGGATAGGAGCCCTCTGCCAGAAGACACATTATGTATTGGAAAAAACAGCTACATATTTTTGGTTCAAAAGCTGTTACTGAACATTCTGAGCAACATGGCAACAAATGCAAAAACTGCACCACTTGCCAAAAATGCCAGTACCTGAAACATTTTTGCTTTTTTTTTTTCCCCCTTTCAATACCTATGGCTGTCCCTTCCCACCTAAACCCCTAGAGTAGCTTAGTCCTCAAGCTTCTAAGAGCCCCCTATTCCGTGTCACTCTGCTCTCCGACTTTAATCTGCATATTTACCTTATCTCTTTTTGGCTTGTAAACCTTCAACAGCTACTCAGCATACATAAGAAAAGTTGGAATCTCCTGGCTTGGCATTCAAGGCCCTGTAAAATTTGACCCCGGCCTACCTTTCTGATCATGTCTTTGCTTCCCTTTGCCAGGAATCTCCTTTCCCCATCTGGCACTCTAGTGGTTCCACAAAGCAATCCAACAGCCGTCTTCATCTCTGCTCAGGAAAAGCTCTCTTCACCCTTCCTCACTTGGCACACAGGCAATGTCTTGCCCAGGTGCTTCTGCTCATCCAAACTTTTCCCGAAATTCAAGGTCTAGCTCAAGTTACGCCACAATTCTCTCTCCTGCTTTTGAATTCGTAAAGCATTTGACACAGGAACCAGCATTTGCCACAAAAATCTAGAGACACTGAGATCACGTAATCCAAATCCTTCATTTTCCACACAAGATCATTTTTCACCTTTATAGAGTTCCCATCTTATACTTTTTCATATGTCCCGTAATAAGTATAATCTCAGTAAATATTTAATTTATTAGGTGATACTTTAATAAATGTATCTTTTTCAAATGCATCAAAGATCAGCAGATAATCCCTTTGGTGGAAGGTGGTAAGAAGAGAAGCCCTAGGGCATTTTGACAGAGTCCCATAAAAGTCAGAGCCTTTAATTAAAAAATACTGTTTTTAATTACCAGCTAATTTTGGCAGACATGGCTGAGCCTCGTCACATCAGGGAACTTCAGAGAGATGAGATTCTCAGAGTGGGAAAGCTCACGGATGGGGTAAGATGTCTGTTTCACGTGTTCCTGGGTACTTTTTTTTTTTTTTTAATTTTTTTAATTTTTATTTTTTACTGGGTACTTTTTTTTTTAAATTGAGAGCACAACAGTCTATTTGCTTGTGTTGAAGGTCCTTTGGGTTTCAACTCCATCAAAATGAGACCCACAACAAAAGAGCCACATCAACATGCCATGTGCTTTCCAGAAGCTGGCCTGGTTTTAACCGTTTTATTTATTTATGGAGTATATAGCTTCTGCAAGTACAGGATAATTCAAAGTGCTTCCAATATGCCTTTTACTCAAGTAACATCACATCTGATTATTTTCTATAAATCATACCTAGAGTACATCTATAGAGCATACACACACACCCAAAGACATTTTGTAGCACTTAACACTGTCAAAACAACTGCAGATTTTATGGACAGTACTTGTGAGTACATTGCTATGAGGCACTTAAAATGTATTAAAAATGTTACTTTTCAAAACTATCAATATTACCCCTGTAAATCACTCTAATGTGAATTTAAGTGTCATGCTAATAAATGCTACAAAGGAAGAATCTATCCTGGAACAAAAACTTAAGAGATACACAGTGTTCTCAGTTGAATTACATTTAATTGAAGTGATTTGTATATATTACTATGAGTGTATTTGACAGATACGAGAAACAAAATGTATAATTCTTACCTTGGGTCTGTTTCTTGTTCACTGCATTATCAGCTTTATGTCGTTTCTAAAATTTAAAAGCAAAAACAAAAACTGTGAAAAAGTGGATGAGATTAACGAAACAAGATAGCACCTATTACAAAAGAGAGATTTTTAAAACTTATGTTTCTCAAAGCTTCTGTCCTTTCACACCCATATCAATTTTGTGTGTGTGTGTGGCAGGCGGGCCTCTCACCGCTGTGGCCTCTCCCGTCGCAGAGCACAGGCTCCAGACGGGCCACTCTGCGGCATGTGGGACCCTCCTGGACCAGGGCACGAACCCGTGTCCCCTGCATTGGCAGGCAGACCCTCAACCACTGCGCCACCAGGGAAGCCCCTACCCATATCAATTTTATAAGTACGCCCAGGGTGTGGTAATGGGAATAATCAGGGTATGCAGGAATTTTAAAATTGAAAGTGCAATCCATAGCATCTTTATATGCTACTCCTGTTCTGGGAGCACAGGGGTGTGGTCCTCAGAGGGATCTTACATTATTATACAGGTACGATTAAAATTTTAATGTACTAGAAAAGATGGAGCTGAAAGGCTGATTTAGACTTTTGTTTAAATAACTTACTTAAAAAAGAAGATCACCCATGAGAATTACCTATAATAACTATCATTTAATAATGGTACTGAAATATTTTCAGTTTCTCATTAAATTCATTATCTAATTAGCTGAGTACATCCTCTATAATTTAATGACGTGCCGATGTCTATCAATGACGGGAACCAAATATGTCTACCGTTTGCACAAAGCTGCTTCTCCCCACTGTTCCCCTACAGCCCCCTCTCCCACTACCACAAGTCACTGAGTCTCATTTTCCCTCCTCCCAAAGCAAGATTAAACGGTAAACAAATGAGTTAGTCTAAGTCTAGGTGGGTAAGTTTGAAAAGCTACAGAAGCCAAGATTTTATAGCAGTAAGAAAGAGAAAGGGAACGTCAGAGGAAAGGTGAGAATTTGAGTGGCCAGGGGAGGCTATCTTCTCTACGGTTCAACTAGAGGTTTTCCATGGCTTCTGTCTAAACTTACAGCATCGAGCATAACACATCAGCCTCTGCTGACGCTGAAGAAACGTGTTGAGTGCAACTGACTCTGAGCTCAAAGATTCTATCATATAAAGCCCAGGGTCAGGTTTAGCTGCGCATACCTGACCACAAGGTGGGTTGGCATGAGTGTAGTAAAATGAGTTCCTAAGTTCCCCGTTTGAGAAGAAACATGGTTTTTAGAATCACAGGCACAAATGAAAACACTGTTCCAGAGAAAAGCCTGGGCTTGTAGATGAGCACTCCAAGACACAGCAGCACTGACGAACAGTGGCATAATAGCTGGCACTGGGAGCTCAGTTCATCCAAACAATCAGCCACTGAACTGCACAAAATGCAAATAAGGCATTCAGAAAGCCTCTGTGGAAGGTTTGTTGAAAATGATTCCTGCCACGCCCATAGGCAGGAACACACCACAATTCTTTCTCAATAAAACACTCACTAATAAAAATGTAACAATGCAGACTTTTAATAGTCAAATTATTGCTTCCAAAAGTAAGCACACGATTTGCCAGCAAATGTTCTTAAATAAATTTTTAAAGTTCTGTTAAATTTGTAGCATCAGTGGAGAATATTTTATGATTGATAAAACTCTAAAATACTTACTCTTTCTTTGTTGTGAATAAAGATCTTAAGAAAATTAGGAAGTAACCCAAAATAAATTTTGGTCCAAAATAAACTTGGTCCAAGGCAAATTTAGATATCTGAAGGCAGTGCAAATATTTCCAAAACAACGCACATCTATGACAGACAATGGTTGGACTTCCAACTGAAGGAGACAAATAAAAGCTAATTAATGAAACCCTCCACTTAAACTGGAAATTTAATCTTAGTGAAACTTAAGGAGATCCTGAACATTTCTTTCCATCTGCAGAAAATTCTTATATAGGAGTCTCTCCTTCCTCAACCTTCCCACCACAGAATAAATTAGGTTACTTGTCAAGAAACAATTGTTCTGAATATACATGAGGATCCAACCCAGATAGGTACATTCTAATCTTATCATTACATTGTATCTGAAAGAGATCCTATTTCTTCTAAAACTAATAGTTCAGAAAAAATTAATATAGCTATTCTCTGAGTTCAAACACTTCTACTGTCCTGTAATCAGAGTTCACTTAATATCACTGAGAGCTAGTGAATTATTTAATATTATCAATAGTTGATTGAAGGTGGTCCAATTAACTCTACTGTATAAATAGTGCCATGAACTTTATGGTTCTTAAGCATGTGGTACTGACCACCCCTTCCTTCTGGAAACCCTTTCCTCCCTAGACATATCTTAAGACATCATTACCCAGGTGGTCTACCTGCACCATGGCCCCTTCTTTAGCTCTCTGAGATGGATTTCCTCAAGGCTTACTCCCTGCCCTCTCCACTTCTTACTCTCCACTCTCTTAGTTCATTCATAACTGTAATTTCAATGATAACTATTATCTTAATATATACCAGCCAAGACTCTCATCTGAGTTCCAGACCATTATATCCAGTTGCCTCCCTGACAGCTCCCTCTGGCAGTCTCAAAGGCATCTTACACTATGTCCAAAAGGCAATCTCTGACTTTAACCCCCAAGACTAAGTACTTGTCTCAGAATGGAACCATATACCATCCACTCGCACAAACCAGCAACTTGAGAGTCGTAAGTACCTTCTTTCCCTTTCACTCCCACCCAGTGTATTTCTTCATTCAATAAATGTTAACAAAATACTGTGTCAGGCCCTGTTACTACTGCTGATACAGCAATGAACAAGAGACAAAAACTCTTCCTCTCATGGAACTTACATTCTAGTTGTTAGAGATAAAACATTAATAAAATGAGTAGGATATACAGCATTTCAGATGATGATAAGTCTTGTCAATTTTACTCCTAAATATATATTGAATTCATTTTTCCATATTTCTTTATCTTTACAATACCACTTAGTTTAAGACGTCTTTATGTTTTCATACCAACTATTACCAAAATCCTCTCTTCTTTCCTTGCAATCCATTTTCTATATTTTAGTCAAAAAGATCTTTGAATGATGACCACACAGTTAACATTTATTCAGCACTAATTATATACTAAGCACCACTCTAAGGACTTTAGTGCATCCTTTAATTCTCATAATAGCTGGTGTGGTTACCCGAGTAACGTCTGTCCCCTGTACTAGACTGCAAGCTAGATCATAACTACTTTCACTCACTGGCATATTCCCAGGATTTGGTCTCTGAACACTGTAGACTTTAAATAAGTATTTGTTTTATAATGAATAAAGTTTATCAGTGTTTAACTGAACAAGTGTATAGCAAAGAAGGCATGTTTTTAAAGATGAATATTATCAATTTAACAAACAACCTTGACTCTTACCATAAGAATTAACATTTGACATTATGCAGCTTTTTTTTAAACTAAGAGTTCTCCAATGATTCTATATTTTCAAGTAAGTGTATATGTAATTTGTTACTTACACACAAAAATAGGAAATCATATTATGTTAAGGTGTCCAAAGCATTGAGAGTTAAAATGTAAACTTGGTAGTTGAGTATTAGGTAATTCTTACTGTTTATTGTAAAATTTTTTTTAAAAAGGTTGTTTAACAGAACATAAAAGAAAGCTTACTAGAATGTAAGCTTTGTTTCATTCACTGATGTAAGAGTGGTAGACTCACCAATATCTAATTCTCCTCTATTGCTATGGACACTGAGATTATAGCTCCCTTTTGTCATGTCACTAGTTCTAATATTGTGCTGTAAGCAGATGTGATATGCACCATTTCTATGTACCTCCATTCTCTCCCTTCCTCTGTTCTGGTGACCACTGACATCCCACACAGCAGAGCCCTGATTCAGCTGTATCCCTGAATGATTACATGAACAATGGTGCCTCCTGCCCTCCCTTCCTCCTGGACAAAAACCTGCAGTGTCTCTGAGTACATGAAAAATCAACTTAAGTTTAAGCCCCTGACATTTGGGACTTGATTACTGCAGCAAAAGTTTAACACATCCTAAAACATACCCTAATGAATGCTGGGTACCTAAGTACTGCTTCACATATCTTTGTTGAATGAATGAAAAATTATATGTACTAATTATAATTACTGATAAAGATACTCTCTGTCCAACTATCTAAACGATTATCTGATTGTTTTTCCTTTTCTAGGGAGTAACATTTCAAACTTTCTATCACCTTACACATTGACATAAACTTATTAAACCATTCTTACAGAACATTTTTAGTCAATTTCTTAACAGTGTTTTTCTTTACTGGAAAACTACTTCACATGATGTCTTATTACCCACAATACTATTATTACATCCTTCAGGAACTGCCTGATTAGCTGCTTTCCAATAGTATCCAGTTATTACATATGCCAATAAGAGTTCTGTTAAAAACAAGCAAACTTCTTGGATACTATTTTATTTTCCATGTATTTTCATAGAGAGAGATACTAGAAACCATAGCTAGAGAGTTTATATTTTTGCTAGGGAAAAGGGAAAAAAAAAAGAAAGGCAGTTTAGAGCAGTGATTATAAGGCAGGGGCTCTGGAACCAAACAGCCTTATTTGAATTCTGACAGCCCCAGTTATTAGCTCTGTGACCTTGGGCAAGTTAACTTACCCCTCTATGCCTCCTCTCCCTCATCTTTAAAATGGGGATAATATCAATAATCTTTAAAGTTGTTATAAGATTTAATAAATTAAAAGGACATAGAGCAAGTACATGGAACCCAGAAGCTCTATAAATGTTATTAATATTATCATTGGTGACTCGCTACAATAATACAGAGGAAGAACACTGGATGGGATGGAATTCTGATTCCACTGATTTCTTGCACAAGTTACACAACCTCTCAGCCTCAGCTTTCTTACCTTTAAAACGAGGCTAAAAATCTAACTTGCAAAGTCACTGAATGAATTAAATTTTTAAAAATTTGCAAAAATGACAGCACAATGTCTAGCAAATAAGAGATGTTCAATGAAAATTAGGTTAAACAAAGAAAGAAAGGGGAATATACATAAGGCAAAGAAAGAGACAAAACTGTAGTAGAGACCAATCCTTAAGGACTGCCAAGTGCAAGTACAATTTAAAGGATGGTAACTCTGTGTGGAGTGATACAGGTGAGAAGAGAGTCCCTTAAATTTTCAGCTAGTGGTCCCCGGCAAGTATGCCATTTCCAGCTAGAGGACTATGATGTTTTACACACACACACACACACACACACACACACACACACATACACACACACACACCCTCTGTTTGTACCCCTAGACACTTGGATGTTTTTGAGGCTGATGATCTAAATGGTCAGTTGACCCATTTCTAATACGCCTAGTGATGTTACAGCTCATGTGTTCTTCATGAGATCCCAATTTGATTCTTTACAAAAATAATATCAATGTTTGTACAACTTTAAATTGGAGCTTTCTAAAGAATGTCTCAGCCTTTCCTTGTCTTACCATCTGACTTGCCTAAAGCTTGACAGATGATCACTTCAGACAGGCAATGCATTTAAAGGGCACAGAAAAAAAAATATTAGCTTCCTCAACTAAAGTTGTGGTTTCTCAACCACTGCGCCACCAGGGAAACCCGGGAGCATATTTTATGTTTAAATTTTTATTGAAGTATAGTTAGTTTACAATGTGTTAGTCTCAAGTGTACAGCAAAGTGATTCAGTTATACATATATATCTATTCTTTTTTTTTATTTAACATCTTTATTGGAGTATAATTGCTTTACAGTGGCGTGTTCTAACACATATATATGGAATCTAAGAAAAAAAAAAAGAAAAGGTCATGAAGAACCTAGGGGTAAGACGGGAATAAAGACACAGACCTACTAGAGAAGGGACTTGAGGATACGGGGAGGGGGAAGGGTAAGCTGTGACAAAGTGAGAGAGTGGCATGGACATATATACACTACCAAACGTAAAACAGATAGCTAGTGGGAAGCAGCCACATAGCACAGGGAGATCAGCTAGGTGGTTTGTGACCACCTAGAGGGGTGGGATAGGGAGGGTGGGAGGGAAGAGATATGCGAACATTATGTATATGTATAACTGATTCACTTTGTTATAAAGCAGAAACTAACACGCCATTGGGAGCATATTTTAAATACTTTTAAGTTGAATGGGGATTTTAAACGGTCTGTGTCCAGAATTAAACAACTTAGGAAGAAACTAATTTTTTAAAATATGTATATAAAAATAACAGAGTTACATTTATTTATGAAAAAAACAAATACTTACAATATCTTCTATTATCTCTTTGACAGCTGCCACAGCTAAAATAAATAAGAGAGGAACCAGTGTTGTGTAGCGACCTGTTGGTGATACATCAGGTATTTGCTATCGGAAGAGAAAAAAAGGATGAGAAATTCAGTAAGAACTAGAAGGTTTATAATAGATTTAAAAACAACAAAGGCTTGGAGCTTCTTAAAATATGCTTCATTGATTTTACCATCTTGGTAGACTAACACTACGTGAGGTAATTTGCCTGTATCTAGTATGTAGCTGGGAGAGAGGGTTAATTAGCTTCACAGCAAGCGGTTGTGTGTAGGACTAACACCTACAAAGGGGGATTGGTTAACTAAATTACAGCATGTCCATATACTAAAATTTCACACAACCATTAAGGATGTTATTTTAGAAACACAATGAATCACATGGGAAAATATCCACACATTATTATATGGATAAAGCAGATGATAAGACATATATACTCTAAGATCCTCTTTTTGTAAAGTAAGTCAATTAACAATGCTTGGGATGAAAAAAAAAAAAAAATAGACCAGAAGGATAAACACCCAAATTTTAAGACAGTAATTTCCTCTTGGTGGTGGCAGAATAGTAAGAGTTATAAAATTTTTTCTTTGTTGTGTTTTCTTATTCTTTTTGCATGAACATAGACTACTTTTTAATAAAACGAAACTTTTTTCCTTATTACAAATAACCCAAATACAAAATGAAAGAATTTTTAAATGGTAACTTACATTCTAAGGTTCAGAATTGACAATGTTAGTTACTAAAATCACTTACTAGTTTAAGTAAAAGTCCCATCCCCCTTTACCACCCAAAATGAATAGTCCCCGCCACATTAAATTTACAGAATGTTTAAAAGAAGTTGATAAAAATGAATTAAAAAAAAAAGAATCAAAAGGCTTGATAAGGTAGCAGCAGTATTCTAACTCGACTTGCAGCAGGAGCTGGAAATGCCCACCAAACCAGCTTATCTCTGTGCTTAGATAAGCTTCAGAAGATTGGTCATGGGCTTAAGAAAAACATTTATTAATATCTGAACACATGATTTTGAGCTAAGGTTTTACAACATGACTTTACCTGAAGCAGTGCAATAAAGAGAAAAAATGAATTAGCGGCTCTTCTGAACTGAGAGTAGAGAAATCTTGGAAGGAATGTGATTACGTTATATTTTGCAGTGCTAGAAAACAAAAATGAAAAGCAGCATAAAAGTCAATTACTCCACAATTAGCACCCATGTTTACAAAATTCTATTAACACCATATAAAAAATTAAATGAACAAATGCCCTCTGTTTTAAATCGGGAGAATACTGCAAATGGTCATTAACCTCAAAGAAAAGGAGTGAAAGGAACTGTCTAAATAGTAAGAGTTTAATTTTCTGCACAATATCTTTTGTTATCTTTGGCCGATCATCCTGTTATCATTACTAGCAACAGCTTACAAAGAAGAGCACCTTTAGTTAAGATAGTGTATAATACGTTAATAGAAAATAAAATCTTGCAAAAAGAAAAATCAGCAATTTGAGCAAGACCAGAAACATCAAATAGAGGGACTTCCCTGGATAACGTCAGAGAAATGGGGAGTTTTGGGGGGTTCTGTCTGAATTTTCTTCATGGCTCCTCTAGAAACTTGGCTAGTACTCCACACCAAACATCAGATATGTCCACAATCAGGAAGATATCACCATTTAGGTCTCAGAAATATCCAACCTTCCTCTTGTTAATTAAATAGAAAGGAGATTAAAGGGACACATGCCACACTCCTTAAGCTCAGAAAAGTTACTGTATAATTTGAAGGTGTAAATATTAATTTTAAACAGTCATTTCACAAATCTAGGAGTTTTGTCACCAGAAAACTACTGGGCTGACGTGTGGCGGGAAGGGGGCTGGTGTTCGCTTGGTTCCGGAGGCCACTCAGTGAATAGTGCTTATAACAGCAATAGTTTTACATTATTGTTGGAATGAAAATAGAACAGTGAAGTAATTCTCACACCTTCCATTCCTCGACACCATATGAAATTTTGCAAGTATCGAAAGCCAATATTTAAAGACTATTTAACAAAAAGGAGTTCTAAGTGAAGAACTGCAAAGACTTCTTTTAAAAGGTGAAAACTTGTTAATCAAAAACAACAGTTCATGCATCTATTAACAGGTTTAAGACAAAGGCACATACCCATGAACAGTTTTCATTATTCAGATACTGTAACTAGAATTGGTAGCATACATATGGCTGCTTAGCCCTTCTCCTTCCTGCTTCTAGATTCTTTTGTTTGTTTTTTTGCGGTACGCGGGCCTCTCACTGTTGTGGCCTCTCCCGTTGTGGAGCACAGGCTCCGGACGCGCAGGCTCAGCGGCCATGGCTCACGGGCCCAGCCGCTCCATGGCATGTGGGATCTTCCCGGACCGGGACACAAACCCATGTCCCCTGCATCGGCAGGCAGACCCTCAACCAGTGCGCCACCAGGGAAGCCCTCTAGATTCTTATTAACATCTCCTTCTTGGCTAGAAGATGGAGAAACGACTGATACACACTGCCTACAGTAAGCTCTTAAATATTAAACTGATTTAACTGAAAACTCCTCGCAAGCATTTTCATTTTGGTCCGGCAGGGGGGATGTCCTCCCAAGTTCTGCTGTAATAGCTAGTCCCAAGCATTCTTTGGTAGTTCTTACCTGACGTGGTTATTGCAGAATTTTGTCAGCTGGGGCTGGTTGATGAATATAGTCCTTACTTCCTCCTGGTCAGCCAGTGAAGTCTTCTCTGAAACATCATCAGTCTTCTCATAACCTTAAAGAGAGAGAGTCTTATTTGATAAGAAATGTTTCATTTTATTATCCAGACCAAAAACACATTTCATAACTATCCTAGAGCCTAAAATCTGTTAAAAGCTATCTACTTCCCTGTTGTTGGTGTTGCTTCTATTCTAATAAAAGGGAAAATCCCCACATTTAACGTTTCTACTAAATTTGAAAGGCAGCACTTAACAGTCATGTGAAAGCTGACCCATTTCAAAAAGAGCAACATCAATTTTTAATTTGTACCCATCTTTCCCCAGAAATGTTCAACTTATTTCCTTTCATTACACAAAGATATGTCCAAAAGTAACACAAAATTCCAAAATGGTTTACACTTTTAGATAAGACTAACAAGACAGAGGTGATGACAATACATTCTGAAATTTTAAGCATACACATTTAATGCTTTTCTGGTTTTGCTCTTTCTTTGTGAATAAAAACAGAGAAAAAGATCAACATTAAGGTTTAAATAGGCAACCACCACAATGATCTAACTTACTATGATCATCTTAATCTTTCCAGTAATTAGAATTTATGTTTATGAATGATCTTAAGTTTCTTAAGATCAAGTCACCTCACCATCACTGAAACAACGTAAACAGATACGGGCAATTTCTTCTGGGTAACACCTTGCTGCAATGTTGACAACACTTTAAAAAAATACATGCAGCTTCTAGAAGAACAGAAAAACTTTAAACTGCTTATTTTACTTTCCAGTGAGAATTAAATGAGACTGCATTCAATCAGTCCCTTATCCCTTTCCTCGAGTCACCAATGGTACTTTATCTCAAATACCCACTTTTCTTCTCTTTTCTGCCTAGTCAGTGCCAACTCCTCCCAAAAGACCTGCCGACAGCGGTCTCTTCTGAAGTATTCTCTGGTGCTAAAGTCAGTGCACCTTCACTATGTTCCCACAGACCTCTGTACCCCCCCGTCCCTTGAGTCTGTCCCCTACCAGAATGGAACTCCCTGGGTCCATAGCTGGGGTGCTACTTATCTTCCAATACCAGTACTAACAAACAGCAGGTACTCAATAAATGTTTGCCAAATAAATAAAAACTAAATGACAAAGGACTTGTTATGTGCCCATTTCTTTGAGAGCAAGCAAATGATTCTCCACCCACTGATAAAGAAACTGATGACAGCCATGTGCTGGTAACAAACTGTACAATAAAAGCTTGCCTGTGGGGTTCCGTTACCCTATGAAACCAGAAAATCATAGGAGCTTCCTACAAAGGTGGGGAACATGAGCATAGGGACCCGGAAGGTGAGAAACAGTGTAACTGTGTGCAGGGCAGTACAAACAGGACAAGACTGCTGAAGAATACACAAAAGGCAAGGTAAAGACAGGTGAGATACAGTGCTGAAAAAGCACACGGGCCAGGTTTAAAAGGACCTCTCCTGCTTGTGAAGAAGTCTGGATCACATCCTCTCGTTGGTAGTGAGCCAATGAAAGCTTGCCATGGAGAGAGGCACAGAGTGACAGCCACATTTTATACTCATCACTTTGGAGGTCACAGGGATCCAAACTAGGTACTGTCACACTCATTCTGCAGTCTTAGACACATCAGCAGCTTTGCCCATGGTCACATGGTTAATAATTATCTGTCACTACACCATGTTTTAGACGCAACACAAACTTTCCTCCCTACTGTATACAATCAAAATTCCATATAGGGATTGCTAAAGACTGAATGCTTATGTCTCCTCCAAAATCCATGTGTTGAAATCCTAACCCTGGATGTGATGGTATTAGGAGGAGAAATTTTTTCGAGGTGATTAGGTCATGATGGTGGAATCCTCATAAGAGGGATTAGTGCCCCTTTTAAAAGAGGTCCCAGAGAGATCCCTCCCACCCCGCCCCACCATGTGAGGACACAGCAAGAAGACGGTCCTCTATGAACCAGAAGGCAGGCCCTCACCAGACACCTAATCTGCCAGGGCCTTGATCTTGGACTTCCCAGGCTCCAGAATTGTGAGAAGTAAATTTGTTATTCATAAACCGGCCAGTCTATAGTATTTTATTAAAGCAGCCTGAACAGACTAAGTCATGGATTATCAGAGGCACAGCAATATTAAAATTCTTAGAAATCTTTTATTAGATTTTCCTTGATGACAGCACAAAGACCGTAGTGTACTGTTTACAGTACCTTAACTGGACAAAGTGCCTCAAGAAAACCAGCTCTCCACTCTGCTTTGAACTGATATCCTCAAGTTGTACTCACTTTACGTAACTGGATGTTCTCAGCTGAGGTGTTAGGTATCACTCCTTACCTGACACATCCATTTAAACTGGGGTTTCAAATGCTGCCAGGTAAACTTGGACATCACCTCTCCCCATCACGTATGAATCTGTATTCAAGAATTTCTTGGGGCAAAGGACCCTCCTAAGAAAAAGGGATTGGAATCGCCTCTTTCCTTAAATTTTGGTCTCATACTTCTGGGTTAGAGGTGAACACATCCCCTATAACCGATCAATATGCACCAGACAACTCTGTTTTTATGTTTTTTTTCTTTTAAAAATGTTCTCTGCAGGAGACCGGTTCAAGGTGGCAGAGTAGAAGGACGTGCTCTTGCTCCCCCTTGCAAGAACACCAGAATCACAACTAACTGCTGAACAATGATTGACAGGAAGATGCTGGAACTCACCAAAAAAGATACCCCACATGCAAAGACAAAGGAGAAGCCACAATGAGATGGGAGGAGGGGCGCAATCACAATAAAATCAAATCGCATAACTGCTGGGTGGGTGACTCACAAACTGGAGAACACTTAATACCACACAAGTCCACCCACTGGAGTGAAGGTTCTGAGCACCACGTCAGGCTTCCCAACCTGGGGGTCTGGCAATGGGAAGAGGAATTCCTAGAGAATCAGACTTTGAAGGCTAGCGGGATTTGATTACAGGACTTCGACAGGACTGGGGGAAACAGAGACTCCACTCTGGGAGGGCACATACAAAGTAGTGTGTGCATGGGGACCCAGGGTAAGGAGCAGTGACCCCACAGGAGACTGATCCAGACCTACCTGCTAGTGTTGGAGGTCTCCTGCAGAGGTGGGGGGTGGCTGTGTCTCACCTTGGGACAAGAACACTGGCAGCAGAAGTTCTGGGAAGTACTCCTTGGCGTGAGCCCTCCCAGAGTCCGCCATGAGCCCCACCAAAGGGCCCAGGTAGGCTACAGTGTTGGGTCGCCTCAGGCCAAATAACCAACAGGGAGGGAACCCAGCCCCACCCATCAGCAGACAAGCGGATTAAAGTTCTACTGAACTCTGCCGACCAGAGCAACAGCCAGCTCTGCCCATCCATCACCAGTCCCTCCCATCAGGAAACTTGCACGAGCCTCTTAGATAGCCTCATCCACCAGGGAAGACAGCAGAAGCAAGGAGAACTACACTCCTACAGTCTGTAGAACAAAAACCACATTCACAGAAAGAGAGACAAAATGAAAAGGCCTCAGAGGGCTACGTACCAGATGAAGGAACACGATAAAACCCCAGAAAAACAACTAAATGAAGTGGAGATAGGCAACCTTCCAGAAAAGGAAATCAGAATAACAATAGTGAGGATTATCCAGGACTTCAGAAAAAGCATGGAGGCAAAGATGGAGAAGATGCAAGAAAAGTTTATAAAGACCTAGAAAAATTAAAGAACAAACAAACAGAGATGAACAATACAATAGCTGAAATGACAAATACACTAAAGGAATCAATAGCAGAATAACTGAGGCAGAAGAACAGATAAGTGACCTGGAAGACAGAATGGTGGAGTTCACTGCTGTGGAACAGAATAAAGAAAAAGAATGAAAAGAAATGAAGACAGCCTAAGAGACCTCTGGGACAACATTAAACGCAACAACATTTGCATTATAGGGGTCCCAGAAGGAGAAGAGAGAGAGAAAGGACCAGAGAAAATATTTCAAGAGATTATAGTCGAAAACTTCCCTAACATGGAAAAGGAAATAGCTACCCAAGTCCAGGAAGTGCAGAGAGTACCATATAGGATAAACCCAAGGAGAAACATGCTGAGACACATAGTAATCAAATTGGCAAAAAATAAAGACAAAGAAAAATTATTGAAAGCAACAAGGGAAAAAAGACAAATAACATACAAACGAACTCCCATAAGGTTAACAGCTGATTTCTCAGCAGAAATTCTACAAGCCAGAAAGGAGTGGCATGACATATTTAAAGTGATGAAAGGGAAGAACCTACAACCAAGATTACTCTACCCGGCAAGGATCTCATTCAGATTCGAAGGAGAAATGAAAAGGTTTACAGACAAGCAAAAGCTAAGAGAATTCAGCACCACCAAACCAGCTCTACAACAAATGCTAAAGGAACTTCTCTAAGTGGGACACACAAGAGAAGTAAAGGACCTACAAAAACAAACCTAAAACAATCAAGAAAACAGTAATAGGAACATACATATCGATAATTACCTTAGACATGAATGGACTAAATGCTCCAACCAAAAGACACAGGCTCGTTGAATGGATAAAAACAAGACCCATATATATGCTGTCTACAAGAGACCCACTTCAGACCTAGGGACACATTCAGACTGAAAGTGAGGGGATGGAAAAAGATATTCCATGCAAATGGAAATCAAAAGAAAGCCAGAGTAGCAATACTCATATCAGATAAAATAGACTTTAAAATAAAGAATGTTACAAGAGACAAGGAAGGACACTACATAATGATCAAGGGATCAATCCAAGAAGAAGATATAACAATTATAAATATATGTGCACCCAACATAGGAGCACCTCAATACAAAAGGCAACTGCTAACAGCTATAAAAGAGGAAACTGACAGGAACACAATAATAGTGGGGGACTTTAACACCTCACTTACACCAATGGACAGATCATCCAAAACGAAAATACATAAGGAAACAGAAGCTTTAAACGAAACAATAGACCAGATAGATTTAATTGATATTTATAGGACATTCCATCCAAAAACAGCAGATTACACTTTCTTCTCAAGTGTGCATGGAACATTCTCCAGGATTGATCACACCTTGGGTCACAAATCAAGCCTCAGCAAATTTAAATCATATCAAGCATCTTTTCTGACCACAACGCTATGAGATTAGAAATCAGTTACAGGGAAAAAAACGTAAAAACACAAACACATGGAGGCTAAAGAATACATTACTAAATAACCAAGAGATCACTGAAGAAATCGAAGAGGAAATCAAAAAATACCTAGAGACAAATGATAATGAAAACCTGATGATCCAAAACCTAAGGGATGCAGCAAAAGCAGTTCTAAGGGGGAAGTTCATAGCAATACAATCCTACCTCAAGAAACAACATCTCAAATAAACAACCTAATCTTACACCTAAAAGAACTAGAGAAAGAAGAGCAAACAAAACCCAAAGTTAGTAGAAGAAAAGAAATCATAACGATCAGAGCAGAAATAAGTGAAACAGAAACAAAGAAAACAATAGCAAAGATCAATAAAACTAAAAGCTGGTTCTTTGAGAAGATAAACAAAATTGATAAACCATTAATGAGACTCATCAGGAAAAAGAGAGGACTCAAATCATTAAAATTAGAAATGAAAAAGGGGAAGTTACAACAGACACCACAGCAATACAAAGCATCCTAAGAAACTACTACAAGCAACTCTATGGCAATAAAATGGACAACCAGGAAGAAATGGACGAATTCTTAGAAAGGTATAACCTTCCAAGACTGAACCAGGAAGAAATAGAAAATATGAACAGACCAATCACAAGTAATGAAATTGAAACTGGGATTAAAAATCTTCCAACAAACAAAAGTCCAGTACCAGATGGCTTCACAGGTGAATTCTATCAAACATTTAGAGAAGAGCAAAAACCCATCCTTCTCAAATTCTTCCAAAAATTGCAGAGGAAGGAACACTCCCAAACTCATTCTATGAGGCCACCATCACCCTGATACCAAAACCAGACAAAGATACTACAAAAAAAGAAAATTACAGACCAATATCACTCATGAATATAGATGCAAAAATCCTCAACAAAATACTAGCAAACAGAATCCAACAACACATTAAAAGGATCATACACCATGATCGAGTGGGATTTATCCCAGGAATGCAAGGATTCTTCAATATATGCAAATCAATCAATGTGATTCACCATATTAAAAAACTGAAGAAGAAAAACCATATGATCATCTCAATAGATGCAGAAAAAGCTTTTGACAAAATTCAACACCCATTTATGATAAAAACTCTCCAGAAAGTGGGCATAGAGGGAACCTACCTCAACATAATAAAGGCCATATATGACAAACCCACAGCAAATATCATTCTCAATGGTGAAAAACTGAAAGCATTTCCTCTAAGATTAGGAACAAGACAAGGATGTCCACTCTCACCACTATTATTCAACACAGTTTCGGAAGTCCTAGTCATGGCAATCAGAGAACAAAATGAAATAAAAGGAACACAAATTGGAAAAGAAGAAGTAAAACTGTCACTGTTAGCAGATGATGTGATACTACACCTAGAGAATCCTAAAGATGCCACCAGAAAACTACTAGAGCTAATCAATGATTTTGGTAAAGTTGCAGTATACAAAATTAATGCAGAGAAATCTCTTTCATTCCTATATACAAATGATGAAAAATCTGAAAGTGAAATTAAGGAAACACTCCCATTTACCATTGCAACAAAAAGAATAAAATACCTAGGAATAAACCTACCTAGGGAGACAAAAGACCTGTATGCCGAAAACTATAAGACACTGATGAAAGAAATTAAAGATGATACAAATAGATGGAGAGATGTACCATGTTCTTGGATTGGAAGAATCAATATTGTGAAAATGACTATACTACCCAAGGCAATCTACAGATTCAATGCAATCCCTAACAAATTACCAATGGTATTTTTTACAGATCTACAATAAAAAATCTTGACATTTGTATGGAGATACAAAAGACCCCAAAGAGCCAAAGCAGTCCTGAGGGAAAAAAACGGAGCTGGAGGAATCAGACTCCCTGACTTCAGACTATACTACAGAGCTACAGTAATCGAGACAATATGGTACTGGCACAAAAACAGAGATATAGATCAATGGAACAGGATAGAAAGCCCAGAAATAAACCCACGCACCTAGGGTCAACTAATGTATGACAAAGGAGGCAAGGATATACAATGGAGAAAAGACAGTCTCTTCAGTAAGTGGTGCTGGGAGAACTGGAGAGCTACATGTAAAAGAATGAAATTAGAACACTCCTTAACACCATACACAAAAATAAACTCAAAATGGATTAGAGACCTAAATATAAGACTGGACACTATAAAGCTCTTAGAGGAAAACATAGGAAGAACACTGTTTGACATAAATCACAGCAAGATATTTTTTGACCCACCTCCTAGAGTAATGGAAATGAAAACAAAAATAAGCAAATGGGACCTAATGAAACTTAAAAGCTTTTAGAAAGCAAAGAAAACTACAACAAGAGGAACAGACAACCCTCAGGATTGGAGAAAATATTTGCAAACGAATCAACGGACAAAGGATTATCCTCCAAAATATATAAACAGCTCATGCAGCTCAATATTAAAAAAACAAACAACCCAATTCAAAAATGGGCAGAAGACCTAAATAGACATTTCTCCAAAGAAGACATACAGATGGCCAAGAAGCACATGTAATCTGCTCAACATCACTAATTATTAGAGAAATGCAAATCAAAACTACAATGAGGTATCACCTAACACCAATTAGAATGGGCATCATCAGAAAATCTACAAATAACAAATGCTGGAGAGGGTGTGGAGAAAAGGGAACCCTCTTGCACTGTTGGTGGGAATGTAAATTGATACAGCCACTATGAAGATCAGTATGGAGGTTCCTTAAAAAACTAACAATAGAATTACCATATGACCCAGCAATCCCACTACTGGGCATATACCCAGAGAAAACCAGAATTCAAAAAGACACATGCACCCCAATGTTCATTGCAGCACTATTTACAATAGCCAGGTCATGGAAGCAACCCAAATGCCCATCGACAGACGAATGGAATAAGAAGATGTGGTACATATATACAATGGAATATTACTCAGCCATAAAAAGGAACGAAATTGGGTCATTTGTAGAGACGTGGATGTATCTAGAGACTGTCATAGAGAGTGAAGTCAGAAAGAGAAAAACAAATATTGTATATTAAAGCATATATGTGGAACCTAGAAAAATGGTACGGCTGAACTGGTTTGCAGTGCAGAAATTGAGACACAGATGTAGAGAACCAATGTATGGACACCAAGGGGGGAAAGTGGCAGGGGGAGGGGTGGTGGTGTGATGAATTGGGAGATTGGGATTGACATATATACACCAATATGTATAAAATGGATAACTAATAAGAACCTGCTGTATAAAAAAATAAAATAAAATTCAAAAATAAATAAATAAAATCCCCCCCCCCCCAAAATGTTCTCTGCAAACTGCCCCCTTCGACAGTTATGATGACCAGATGAAGACCTCTGTGTTCACACCTGGGCAATGCCTTCAGTGACAGATTGATGTACAGTGGTGGCGAAGGTAACCGAAGGAAGGATCCCCTGCACCGACTCTGCCCCAAAGCGGGTAAAACTTAGATGGTACCCTTGTTATTCCTTCCCATTCGTGGTCTGCCCTTTGTTTTAAGGAGGGAGGCTGTGTCCCTCGGGATTTGTTTAGTAATTTAGAGGCCTTGGTTACGTAAGTCATTAAAATTCACTAGTAGCTTTTAATCCACTTGTCCCGCCTTCTAAGGTCTACTGAGAACCAAGCCAGCTCATGTGTCATCCCCTCACGGAACTCAGTGGAGGAGAGTGAGGCCATGTATCCATTAACAGTTCTCATGGAGTATTCCCTGAAGGTCAGGTGAGCCTTCTTTGTCCTGAAGTCATGCAAAAGGTGAAGAGTGCCAACAGAAAGAAACAGATCTTAATCAGGCTCTTGACCATCTCTCGCAGCTTTTCTTAGCACAAGAGTTGCACAAAGAAGGCACAGGATACTCCCACATTTAATGGAAATGGACTTCAAGGGGTCTGGGTGACTGCTTCTGGGATCCCCTCAGGGACCCATCCTCCCTGGGTTAGTACTGAGATGGTCCAGAGTGAACTCTGATGCCCATCTTGGAACACGTTCAAACCCCTTATCAAGTATAGTCAAATGGACAGCATCTGGCAAACAGCAAAGCCAAGAATAAAACGTGACTTTAAGTAGTTACTTACTCTCATTAGGCTTCAGTTTCCCAGTCTATAAAATTTTATAGAAATTTCATATGGAATAGTTGCTATTAAATGGAAGAATTTATGCAAAGTACTTAACAAAATGACTAATATTTGTTAGGTACATAACAATCTATTATACCTAAATAGTTAATAGAAGTAAATAATGATAAATTAGTATGTGGAAGCTTACAGAAATGGGAGGCTGGCACGCTGCCTCCAAAGTAATGTCCAGAGTGGTCATTCCCTACCTTGTAATTGTTAATTCATCTGCTTCCCCTGTTACCCTGCGAGTTATCTGAATAGCACACCTCTGGCTCACAGTAAGCACTCAGTGTCTAATGAATTAACAAATGAGCGAAAACATATTTAACAATATATCAAGAACAGATCATTCTCTTAGAAGTAGACACAGGTTATCCAAGCCTGTAAGACTGATGCATAAATCCAAAATGAGAGTTAGTAAGTTTATTACTAGAGAAATAATTGCCACAGGAACCAGAGTAACTGAGGTCCCATAATTAATTGAATTCTCCCCTGGTGGCCTATGTAGAAAGTCCAGAGACCAAGTGATGGTGTCTGGTGAGCACTGAGGTAACCCACTGGTCGGTAGATGATATGAGTCTAACGGCATCGGGCCAGCACAGCCTGATGCACCCAATTCCACAACAGGGGTTGAGGCACTGTCAGACCAAAAAATCCAAAGTCTGTTGGAATACCCTGGCAATGGGGCCATGATACCAGATCTGTCCACCAACACTTCTCTTCCCCCCCACAGAGCTGAGAAGAGTGCTGCCAATGTTGACCTCCCGGACTCACCCTTTTCCAGAACATTTCCATCTCGAAATTCAAACTGACATTTTATCTGCCAGTGGGATTACAATCAAAACCTGCAGGCCTAGGAACAAATTTGCCCCTCATGCAGGTGGCTCTGGTCCTATCACATGTTGACCTTACACAGAAGTAAAAAGGTAAACTCATTTTCCCCCTTTCCAAGTTCTTGGGGGCATCTCAACATTGCCCCCAAGTACAGACACACAAGCTCATGATGATCATGCTACCAGATACACAGTCCTTCCCCACGTTTTGGATTCTCCAGGAGAATCATTCAGGCATTCACCCCAGTGTCCTCAGTGCTCAGTCAGGTATTTGACATCCACTAAAGAATCATTACTCTTCTGACACTAACAGTTCTACAGAGGAAACCTCTGCAGCCACCTTCACACAGCCATTCCTTTAAGGATTAGAAATGAGCAAGGGCTCAACAGTGCCTTCTGAAATACCTTAGCTTCTTTTGATGTTATACTCTCCAAGTTCTATAATGTCTTTTTTAAAAATAAATTTATTTATTTATTTTTAGCTGCGTTGGGTCTTTGTTGCTGTGCACGGGCTTTCTCTAGTTGTGGTGAGCGGGGGCTACTCTTTGTTGCGGTGCGCGGGCTTCTCATTGCGGTGGCTTCTCGTTGCGGAGCACGGGCTTCAGTAGTTGTGGCATGTGGACTTCAGTAGTTGTGGCTTGTAGGCTCTAGAGCGCAGGCTCGGTAGTTGTGGCACATGGGCTTAGTTGCTCCGCGGCATGTGGGATCTTCCTGGACCAGGAATCGAACCTATGTCCCCTGCATTGGCAGGCAGACTCTCAACCACTGCACCACCAGGGAAGTCCCTATAAGGTCTTTTTTTTTTTTTTTTTTTTTTTAGTTTTACCTGTTTCCTTTTACCATTTAAAAAATTTTTTATTTTATACTGGAGCATAGTTGATGAAGAATGTTGTGTTAGTTTCAGCTGTACAGCAAAATGATTCAGTTATACATATACATGTAGCTATTCTTTTTCAAATTCTTTTCCCATTTAAGACCAGCCAGAATCAAACCAGTCTCCCAAAATAAACTACTCTGGACTAGCTTTTAGTGAAATAAATAAGGAAAAGGCCAAATAGTATAGACAATGATTCCGTAATTCAGAATTCCAGGTATACTGAAAATTCTGTATTTTGTGTTTGTAATATCCCACTGGATTATTATTTCCCCCAGCAGAAAAGCAGTTGTTTTCTGAATTGTGGTTTGTTTTAATTAATGATGAAATTACTTAGTATTTCCTAAGCACACACCAACCTGGGGATTTTACCAGACCAAATTCTGCATTCTTGGTTATAAAATGACCAATTGCTACTTCTAGACTTCTGAAGGATCAGTGATTTCAGTATAGGGAAATGAGTCACACGTCGCTTTTAGCTACTGAATGTACTACAAGATATTACTTTGTATTACTAAATAAGGATATAGAAGCACCATCCTCCTGCTGTCCATTTCAACTTCCAACAATAATTTTCACTATCAAGAAAGCACAAGATGCTGATGGAACAGCACCTCGATCATGGCCCTGAAGTGAACACTTGGTTCATCCTCCCCTAACAGCATCTGATTATTAAACCCACTTAGTGGTTGTGAGGCGACCTCTGGTTCTTCCACTAATTACTTATGTGATCCTGTGCACATAATTCCTGGGAGTTATCCCCTTCCCTTGTAAAATGGGAAAGGTAGGCGAATACGTAATCTGAAATTCTCTTTCAGCTTTAAAATCCTGTGAAATTAGTATCCACTGGGCACCTGGAAGAAAACAGTCAATACCTTATTTGTTCAAAAGAACAGGGAAATTAAAAAAGAAATTTCCTTACTTGAGCCAGATGTTTCAGAGTAACAGCTGCTTTACCTAATCAGCAGCCAGAACACAGGCACAAAGTCAAACGGTGCTTTGTGCTCATGGCTGAATCTCCATATGTGAAAAGATAAGTAGTGACTATAATCTGTTGCCAGCAACCACCTGGCACCCACCCACTGACCAGTGTCTACTGGGTTACCGAGTATGTGGACACCTAGTTTTCCTTTCTTCCTCTGTCCAGATTCAGTCACGTGCTTAAATGCACACAGTATAATGCAGTAGAGAAGAAAAATGCTCAGTAGGTAAGGCGAAAGGCTTTGCGCCCTCTCCTACAATTACAGCAGAAGCATCATCTCAGAAATTTTCCATTTCTAGTCATAATTTATCACGACCCAATCAGTAAGACCTGTTGTTCATTAGCTCATTCATTTGCTCATTCATTCAACATATTTAAGTGCCTACTATGTGCCAGGCTTTTTTTTTTTAAAGCTGCAGAAACAGCTTAAAATAAGATAAGGTTCCCTTCTCTCAGGAACTTATTTTCCAGAAGAAAGCAAGATAATTACAGATCATGGTGAGTATGATGACGTAAAACAGGTGATTGATAAAATGATTGGCAGAATTCTCTGTGCCTCAGTTTCAGCATCTATATAATGGAGTTGATAATAATACCTACCTCAAAGGGGGCTTGTGAAGGACCTGGTAGTTAATCCATGTAGAGAGCAATGGCTGGCATTCAGTAAGAGCTCAGTAAACGTTAGCTGTTCTCACTGTTGTTGCTGTTATCATTACTGCTATTGCAGCTTTCTATTGAGTGGTAAGAGAGGTACTGAGAAGCTGAGCTGAGCCCTCAATGAGAAAAGATTGTGTAAGGTTGTGTAAACACAACCGGGGAACAGCAGGAGCAAAGCCAAGGTGGCAGGAATGAGCTTGGCATTTCCAGGAACATGAAGACCCGTGACAGTGAACAGGGGACGCCATCAAACAAGAAGGGGCACAGCCAGATTGGGAGAGACAAAAAGAAACCTGAATTTATATCCTTCATGTGGTAGGAATCCACGGAAAACTTTTAGGCAGGAAGATCATTTTGAGGCTACTGTGACAATTCAGGTAAAAGACAACGGGGCCTGGGTGAGAGAGTGGTGACAGAGATGAAGTAGATGATACAGGATATTTTTTTGGAGGTGGAGCTGGTCTGACCCTCATAGCCTCTCCATGTCTCTCATCATTTCATCCTGTATGATGCCACATATACCCACGGTCTGATGCTACGCCAACCAAAGCCCAAGACTTGAAAGAAATCTAGGACTTTAAATATAACAAATGATTAATGACTTCACAGAATTCTCTTTACAACCAAACAACCCTAGCCTTAGATATCACACAGCTTTTTCTCATTATAACATGGTAATCAATAATATTGAAAACACAGGGTCTAATCAAGGAAGGCACTACAGAATCGTGACTGGTGGTACAGACCATGGAGTGAGAGAGAGATAGTTTAGGTCCCTTAGTTGTGAGGTATGGTTATCTTAGATTACTTAACTCTAGCTGCTTACCTTCTTTCACAGGATTGTGTACAGACTAAATGAGATAATGCATGTGTAAAAAGCACTCAGGACACCGCCTGGCTCTTCATGCACACACAAACATTCTAGTTACTATTTTTATTGCTGAAATCAAAAAGGTAGACTGTGGGGAGAAGGAACATGTTTTGTAGTCAGATCTGTGTTCAAATTCAGATTATGACACTTCTACATAACACTGGGCAAATTGTTTTATGTCTGAGCCTCAGCTTCCTCACGTAAAATAGGGTTCATAGGAAGATTAAATGATTATGTTAGCAATGTAGCACAATACTATCACTCAAACAGTTCCTGTCAGTGTATCCTCTATCCAGAGATTATATAAAGTTAATCTTTCCTTCAAAACACTTCAGATGGGTAAAACAAGTCTTAGGGACACACTGAGGTAGGTACTAACATTTAAAAAATTTTTTGCATAATATTTAAAGTTGTGACCAGTGAATAAATCTAGAGAGTAAAATAAATTTTACCCTACAATTTTATAAATTAATATTTAGCAAGTACATGTTTTCCTAAAATTGTCATCTGTATGGGGTTATGTAACAGAAGCAGGGGTGGGTAGGTAGGAGGGAGAAGAGAATAAGACACGAAATCATTCTGTTGCATGGTAATATGGTTTTGAACCATTATGCTTTTGCAGACTCGACTTTATCACGATTATAAGTAAGGCTGTAATTGGAATCATAATATCTACATTATATCCTAAACATATTCAGGAGAATCCAACTATATATCCTTTTACTCAACGGCTTCTAATATTAGGCACTAAAGAGACCATATTAATTGCTCGCATTTCTTGAGCTAGAATGAAGTCTTTAGACAACAGTGTAATGAAAGAATATTAACTGGAAAACTAGCCAGAGACTTCAGGGGTACAACTGCAGAACTTAGGTGTGATTAAAGTTAGGTACTAGTTAGTAGGAAATTATGAGCATTACCCATGATCTTTTCCAAGGTTTAATAGGTTTTAATTTTGTTCCCTGCAAAAAATAATAATAAATTAAAAGTCCTCAACCTACATATATATTTTTTTGGTTCAATTTTCTGGAGCAAAGCAATCTTTGGCTGAATAATTTAGACATTTGTATTTTATTTATTTTGCTTTTAGTGGTTACCATATATATTGTTTATTTAATTAGAAATACAGAAGCAGTTACTAGAGCTACAAAAGAGATTTGAAATCCCATGTTCTGCATTGTTGGAGCAGAACGGTCATTTCAAACGTTCAGTTGTGAGCCTGACAGCAGCTGTTCAGACAGAGAGGGAACAAAAGGAAGGAACCACCACTCTGGAAACAATGAACTCGGTCCTTTAAAGGTTAAGACTTACATACTACAGTTTCAAATATGGCACTGAAGAAATAAACACCTTTAAAAGCACGGAAATTAAATAGAAACTATTCAGCAATGCATCTCAAATTTCTAGACCATGACTGCAATAGCCAGAGGGGAAATGAAATTTTCAATTGCATCAATACACCTTCCCTGTACCGAATATTGATTCAAGCTCTACGCAGTGAACATCTGTTGTTCATTCCAGCTCAGCGTCTGCCTCTCCTGAAAAGAGTCTTTGGTTTTCCTTGGAGAACTCCCCTCCCCCAACCGTAGGCAGTCTTGAGGGACTGGTCCATAAAAATACCATTCCCCTTTCTTTTTTTTTTTTGCAGTATGCGGGCCCCTCACTGCTGCGGCCTCTCTCATTGCGGAGCATAGGCCCCGGATGCGCAGGCTCAGCGGCCATGGTTCACGGGCCCAGCCGCTCCGCGGCACGTGGGATCTTCCCGGACCGGGGCACAAACCCATGTCCCCTGCATCAGCAGGCGGACTCTCAACCACCGCACCACCAGGGAAGCCCCCATTCCCCTTTTTGATTTAAAGGTGGGCACATGAGCCATGCTAAGCTAATCACAGACAACTTCCAGTCTAGACATATGAAAAGGCTAATAAGCATAGATAAGACAGATTCTGTGGCATCCGAAAGTAACTGTCCGTTAGTCCAGCTGCCGTGCATGCTCCTTGACCTTCCTGTAAAAGCTTTTCATTTGATTCTGGGAACTACTCTACCTACTTATAAAGATTATGCTCAGCTTCCATAGTGTGGAATTTAAGCAGAGGCATTTCAGTCCTCTGCTGAAAGCCAAGTCCTGTCCCACCACGCATCTAACGTAGGTAGGCATTGACACTGGACCCGGACCGGGCCTTTCTTCTTCTTCAAGGAGCCGAATCCTGTTCTCTGTCCCCCAGTCACTAGCTGGCTTTTCTGCTCTGCATGGAACAATGACCTGGAACCACCTGGAATGCAATTACCCTGCCCCCCAAAAATATCAGGAGGCTGCCTGGAACCCTCCCCAACAGGCCCTACTTGCTAAGATCTCCTCTGATGTTAACAGCTGCCTTATCCAAGCCCTGAGTCCAGCATGTTCTGGGATATCTAGGGGTTTCCATCCTAAGGAACTTGTACAACAGCCAAAAAGCTTCCCACATTCCCAGCTTCCTCTCCTTTACCTTCTTGTTCACGCAACTGTGACGCTAGCACATTACCCTCAAGCCCATTTAAGTTATAACAAAAAATATCCACTTACCCTGATGATGTGAAACATGGTTATCTGCTTCAAAAAAAATTGTTCTTCATCTTACAAAAGAGTTCACTCCACCCCACCCCCAGGAATTCTTCTCAAAATGATGAAGATGAGGAAACTTGCTTCTCGTGTGGAGAACTGCTGATGGTCAAAGGGCCAGTGAGTACCAGCGCCAGGATAATATTTGGAAATCGATAAAGTCCAACTCAGTTCTAAAGCTTTAACACTACTGGATGCATTTACTCATTCAACAGCTAAGCTTGACCTGGCCTCTCCCTCTGACCCCATTTCTCCTCTACTGGCCCTATTCCACCTCAACACAGTTTTTCCAGCCACGACTTTCCCCTACTTCATGGCAGTGTAGATGCTATTACATGTCTAAGCAGTCTCCCTGACCATTCATTCTTGAGGTGTCACCTACAAAAGTTTTGAATATACAGTGGTCTTTTGAACACTCCAATATTAATCTTTTGATCTATATACTTAGGTATATAGCAATGACTTATGCACAGAGAACAGGACAGGCCTAAGGGCACATGTGTGTATCTATCAGGTACTACTCTAATATGGAGAAGTAACATAAATAACACTTCAGGGAAGTCCCTTGAATGCAATAAGTGTTTACTAAATTTTCTATTTTAATATAAGGTATCCAAAAATTCCTAGAACTTTATAATCTTGTCCCTATCCTGATACCCACTAATATATCTTCCTATCAGGACCTGTCATTACCATACATGGTAAGTGATATTTTTCTGTGTCTTTGTGGGAACCGATCTAAAAATAAACAAGTGTAAAAACATATCACCATTATTCCTTGTCTAAAAGAGGAAAAAAAATAATGGCTTAACACTTCCTGCACTCATGCTGAACTGCAACAAGCTCCAAAAGTAGCACTACAAATTCTAAGTGGTAGACACTGAAGAAAGTATTCCTGACATTCAGAGGAAAGGCTAGCCTTAAGCGGTATTACACGGAAACCTATGCATGCCTAGTGTTGGGCCTCACACACAGTAAGCACTCAATTTCTTCTGCTGCCAGCTTTGGATACTAACCTAGAAAAATAATCATCTCGGGCATGCTGAGTTACTGCAAATAATAAAGAAAACACTTACGAATGCCAAATCATGCTTAACAGGAAAAGGAAGCAGAACAATGAAAGATAAAAGGAATCTAATGATATCCCCTTGGGGATAACCCACAGATTCTTTGGTCAGTCAGCAGAAGTAAGTGGTATGTTCCCAATATAGATAAAACATTGGCATAGAAACAGACTGCACTAGCAGTGAGGGGTTTCGACCACCAGACATCCATCAGGCATCTCCTAGAAGGCTCAATTAGCTAAAAGCATCATTTACTTGTCTTGGCAGCAAATTCATCTCTTGAGAAGGTACAGGAAACAAGATGAGGAATTGCTAACTATGGACTGGATTCTAATCAACGCAGAAGTGATAAAGCTAGTAGAAAACATAACTGTACCAAAGAGCTTTTGGCAGTCAAAGAGGGAAATACCAGGCTAAGCCAGACATGTGTTCTAGATTTCAAGAAGATGTATTTCAAGTTAGCATCAAGACCCAAAAGGGGCAGAAAGAAGTCCGGAAGGCTGTCTGAAGTAACATGGTGACTAATCGTGAAAGGTCCTGTCTAGGGGTAAAACGGAAGTGTGGTCAAAGAGACCATTGTTGCAGCACAAGAAGTCCTTGAACAAGGAAAAGCAGATAAAAAGATCATGGGAAAGGTTGGAAATAGGCTTACATGTTTAATAGCCAATAATAACAGATGTACAGACATCTGAAAATGGAGGAAAGGTGTTTTAAAAAATGTTAGAGATTACAGAGGTGTTTTCTTCCTTCCATTTGGAATACAAGGAATTGATGGGGTAAGTCTGCTGCCTGCAATAGATGGTGTAATGTTAACGGACAATAAAAAGCAGAACTCCTCAACCCCTACTTCTCCGGCTTCACTTCATTCTCCATCAAGGATAATCATCCTAAAACTAGGAAGGTTGGAACAAATAGCTGGAGGAACTAAAGCAAAAGAGAAGGTAGGGAATTATTTTCAAAAGAAAAAAGACAAGGTAGCACCTAGATGTTCTAAATAGATTCATATCTTGTAGCATGTGTGTGTATACACACATGTATAGCATTTAAAAATCTATAGAACCATGAGAACTTGCAGAAGAATTAAGTGAACTGTCACTAACCACAGAAGAATCATGGTGAATGAGAAAGGTCCCAATGTTCTAAAAAGGAAAGTAGATGGATCCTGTACATTATAAACTACTGCTCATGAAAAGGGCAGTCTAGAGACATGCTTTCAGAGTTCACATATTTATATAATGAGATCTACAGCTTCTAAAGGATTTAAGGTTAATTTCTGAAAATAATTCAAAAGTTAAAAGGAACATTTCCCTTTTGTGTTGAGAATTCAGTTAACATTGAGTAGGGGTTCGTTGTTTTTAAAGTGGTGTTTCTCATACCCAAGGGAGTAAAAGGAATTTTTCCCCTATAAAAAAGGTCCTTTACATTAACCTAAACCTGAACAATAAATGTTATTGGCCAAATCCTTAGCATTCTGAACTTCAACAAGGTTAGACTCACCCCGTTCTTAAAAAACTGAGACACTGGATCCCATGATTAGGTAACAATGTGGATTCACAACTGGTTGACAAACATCCACAAGGGGACGCATACTGGAGCTTTCCTTGCGTTCCCCCTTCCCACAAGCCCTTCTGAAGCAGTCTAGTCTGGGTCACCCCTGGCTCCTGCCCCTCCTCCCCTCTCCTGGCCTAGTTCCCTGGCCCTGGGAGTCATGATCAACAGGCGCACCTGACCAGCAGGGCCAACTGGACTTCTTTCTGAGAAAGTGGACTTGTGGTCCAGAGACGCAAGCAGGCAGACTCGGCACTGAGCAGGGACCAGACTGAGCCTGGAGAGTTCGGCTGGAGGCAGGTCGCAGCACCCCCCAATGAAGCCACGTGTATGGTGAAGGTACGAAGAGAATGGAGTAGATATACAGAGAACAAACCAGGGTAATACCAGGCAGAGTGAGAGACCCCAGAGACTGAGTCTTATGAGGCTCTGTTATGATCCAAGGGATCCCTGGATAGGTAAAGTAGGCGCATAACTTCCTGAGCGATCTGGAGCCAGACTGCCTGGGCCCCAATGATAGAATACGATAAGGACATACATGGCACGATTAATAAATGTGCAGATGACATAAACGAATCAATTCAGGAAGGTTTTGAGAGGTTCAATAAATTGAAGATCCTATACTAAGGCCTATAAAAATCAACTGTGCAAATATAATATGGGGACATTTGGCCCAGCAAGATGTGTAGAAAACAAATGATTTTATCACCTTTATTGCTTTCTTCCTTTCTTTTTTTTGTTTGCGGTACGCGGGCCTCTCACTGTTGTGGCCTCTCCCGTTGCGGAGCACAGGCTCCGGACGCGCAGGCTCAGCGGCCATGGCTCACGGGCCCAGCTGCTCCGCGGCATGTGGGATCTTCCCGGACCGGGTTACGAACCCGTGTCCCCTGCATCGGCAGGCGGACTCTCAACCACTGCGCCACCAGGGAAGCCCCCACCTTTACTGCTTTCTTAGCAAGAAAGAACTTGCTAAGAATTAGATCCGTGTGAGAATGGAAAGGGCTGTTTTACAAGGGGGCGGGATTCCCGTCACAGAGTTCGATCAGGAGCTGGATAACGAATTGGAGAGGGCTGTACCGTGAACTGCGTACACAGTTCCCTCCAAGTCTAGAGTTCCATGATGCCATCTTCCTAAAAAGACTTTTTTTTAAAGACAGTTATGAGGTCATCAGAGAACCACTAATATAGTGCCAAGGCACAAGCAAGCTTTAGTCACTTTGTATATGGAAAAAAAAGAATTATTGAATTAGTGGATAAAAATGCGTGCAGGGTAGGTAACTCCATTAAGTTTACTAGCAATGCATACATAGGAAGATATAACTGAATTATAGTTCTGAATAAGCCACCTCTTGAAACATACTGGAAAAAAAATAATAAACAACTGTGCAGTTACCTGAATTATTACAACTTTTATTTTTAGAGCTATTGATGCATTTTATAACATAAAAATGACTGGTTCCAAGACAAGTCCTCCTTTTCTCAAAAGAAGCAGAAGCATCCAAGTAAAATCATTTTGCTGCTGTATTGTTCTCAGAATGAGTCAGTGGAGTTTGATGGGCCACCTGCTTATCTCCATGGTGATTTTGCGAGAGAGAAAAAAAAAATTCACGTTTTTAAAACCGTTGTCTCAAGTGTCAAAAACACTCAGTGAAGAAACTAAAGCCTACCTGCTAGCTTGTGGTTTTGGAGAAGCCAGTGCAGCACACACAGCAACATGAATCACTCACGAGCCAGCAAGAACAGCTTTTTACTCTATAGAACCAGACACTACCCAGGATCAGGAAAGAGGTGACACTTTCCTCTGCCTACTGATGACAAGCAGTGTCACAATCTGGCATGTGAAGTAGCCAACAAGTCCAGGAACCCGGCTAGAAAAATAGGACACCCCTAAAGGAGCACTGGAGAACTCCACCATGCCCCAACATGACCCTGAGAGCAGGCGTGGCTCTGGGATGGCTCGTGTGTCATAAGCACCGTGGGGCAGTATTAAAGAACCCACCAAGACGGGTTAGGCAAGACAGGCTCAGAGAAACAGGAGTCACCGGCACAAAAGCAAGGAAGGCACAGCTACCTTCAGTTTGTCAGGATGTGGCTCAAAAAGGAGACCGAAGCCTCCACTCAGCAGATTACACCAGGATGTGTGAATGACAGCGGGTGGGCTGCAAAGACTTCAAAGACCCAGCACAGCGCTGGCTGACATTAAAGCAATGACACCTACACATGCGTGCAACTGCCATCAGCCCTACCCAATTCACAGGTAGAACAAGAACGATGAGAGGACGGATTGCACAGCTGCTTCAAGAACCTTCTGACACCATAAATAAAAACCACCCAGTGTAGAAAGAGCCTCGTAATGCAATGCTTGTGCCACCACATGCTACCACCACTAACCACAAACATGAAATCAGACCCTTAGATCTGCTGGGGTATCTGTGGCCACTGCTGAGCAACATGCAATGGGCCTGGACATGATAATAAGAAAACTCCAGAGATTTCAAGACCACGCCAGCATGTTAAAAGCTCAGCTTCCAAGATCCGAATAGCTTGATCTTATTCCCAGTCACACACTAGATGCAAATTCAAGTAACATTTTCTTAGCATCTACTTTAGATCAAGTGCTTTAATTTTCCCCTCTGAAAGATGTCCCTGCAGTGTGGAGCACCTCAAGAGTCAAAAGAACACAATGATGACATAAAGACTGTTATCATCAACTCTGATTACGGAGTGAAAAATCCCAGCAATAGAATGATCAATCCCAAACTTTAATCCATACAGTTCTTAGCTGTCTAAAACCCATAGAAATGAGGAACAGGTTAAGACACTAATAGTTGTGTTTACTGAATTTCTAAAGAATACTAAGAGAAAAGAAGATGGAAGAAGTAGATGGAATTTAGGATAAACTCCTAATACTCTTTCCAAAAGAATAAAAAAAGTGTACGCAAACCTACATATTTTGGCACATGTGGATCTGCTCACTCTTTTCTAAGATGCAAGGAGGTTTTCAGTTCTTTGTCCCAGTGTTTCCTATCTTAGTAAATGGTGCCATTGTTTTGGGCTCAGGGCCCAAAACTTAAGTCATTCTCCACTTCTTTAACACTCCACATCCTATCCATCAGTAAATCTATTAGATCTACCTTCAAACGACTGATCTATCCTGAATCTGACCACATCTAATCACCTCCATTGATACCCAGTAGTCCAAGTCACTATCATCTTTCTTTGTTTCAACTTCTACCCCCAAGATGAAATCAGAATCTCTAGGGGCGGAACCCAAGGATCAGCTAGTTTAAAGCCCCTCAGAAGATTCCAGGCTTGGTCTACTCTCTAGTCAACAGGCAGATGACTTATGGGTAGATATTATTACTATTTTGGAAAAGAAAAACAGGAGTCTTAGAGAGGTTATGTGACTTGCCGAAGGCCACACAGCTCAGAAGACCCAAAAGGCAGGTATCACTCCAGGCCTATTGGTAGTCCCAAGTGCCTTATTTCATTTTCTCTCTGGTCAATTATTTACAGGGCAGTAGCTTAAGATACTGAGGAAAGTGGGACAGCATTAAGTGAGTTATAGTCTCAAGTTTTGTTACTGTGTCACACAACAAATGGACTCTACTCTTTAAGTGGCTACTATATCATATAGTCTGGTACCAAATAGACTAAAGACACATGAAGTATAAACAGTAAAGATGGTGATTCTATTAGCTTGTGTCACTAGAATTTAAAAAGAAAGACAATTCCCACTGAGTATATGGAAGAATGTCTGAAATCTTACAGAGAAAACTATTAATTCAGACTGAAGACCTTGGTACATATTCAGACTTAGTTAAAATTAAACCATAGAAAAATAGTTCACTCACCAACCGTAAGGATAAATTCCACAGAGAAAGTCACTTAATAAGATCAAGGGGGATTCAGCTGGGTACCTGGGGCCTTCTTCCTTCTTTGCTAATTATATTCACTTGGAAGTCAACAAAAGGCCAGCTCATGTAATGATTCTTTCACTGAACTTCAAACAAAAACACACGAATAAGCCGCCATCTGGGGCTAAACTAAGCCAGTGATTCAGAACTCCAACGCCCTCCCCCAATCAAATCCTGGCTTTCTAAAACAGATGTCCATCTGTAGAGTACAAGTAACATTATCACCTAAAAAAGTAAAGTCTAAATGCAGAAATGATAAAGATAGAAAAGAATATAAAATAAACAATCCCACAAAGTTTGGACACAATACATTTGATCTAAAGGACCATGGAGCTTGTTCTCTACTCCTCAAAGTTTGAAATAATCATCACAACCTGAAGCAGACCCAGCACCTATCCATAAGGACACAGAGAAATCACACTGGCTAATTTGGGGCTCATGGTAAGTTTTTGTTTTCTGTACGTTAACCTGTAAAAGACCTATCAACATCATGATGAGATAAATTAATAATTGTAAACTAAAGAAAATAAACCCCTTGAAAATAACATAGCCACAGAAGTTTCAGAGACTTTTACCAAGTTGTCAAGGTATTTCTTCCAGGTGCAAATAACTATACATATGTAGGCTACAAATATAGGATGTGTAAAGAGATTAATTACAAAAGTAAGTAGGTTAGCAAAAACTAGAAAAGACACTGCAGAGAGGCTCATATTCATCAAACTCCCAGAGTAGATATAGCACCAGCTAAAATTAAACTGAACGTGTTTACTCTTCATTTGGTTGTACTGAACTGAATGTTTAATTCAGAATTTTAAAGTCTTCAAAACTGAATAACTGAGTATCAACGTATGAACTTTATCATTTCTGAGGGGAAATTTAGAGAAGTGTAATTAGACCCATTAAGTAACTGGGCAATAGACAAAGAATCTACCAAAAAAATATCCATACGCTCTTGGTTTCTTGGCTGGCAATCTACATGACTTTATACAATCTATTCCTCCTCCTCTCTGCAAACAAGGAAATTCAAGGATCTACACCAGTGTTTTTCCACACTACTGCACATCAGAATTACCTGGAAGATACAATATCAGTGCTTGGTCCATATGCCCAATGGACCAGACTGACTGATTCCATTGTTCTGGGATGGGTCCAGGCATCAGTACTGTTTAGACAATTCTCATTTGATTCACTGTGTAGCCAGGGTTGAACACCACTGATGTACACATGACTATAAAACTATCCACATCACACAAGCCTTCCACTGCCCTGACCACAGTGGACACACTCTGCATTAAAGATGGCAGAGTCATTCTTCCTCACGTCATTTCTCTAACCCTGACTCACAAAGGTAGGGGGAAAAAGTTATGAAAGTCGAGTGAGTCCACTTGAGAACATTCATCACACCATTCTGGCATTAATGGTGGACTGAATCCCACTTAAGCTTAAGGTATAAAACGGCACATCAAATTTGGGTAAAATCTATAGAGAGAGATCTGTTTCATTTCTTTGGTCAGGGATAGGAGGACATGGTCTGATTTTAAAAGTAGAGTGAGACAGACGAGAAGGGGCTGGAAAGGGTCAACTAGTCACAGCCATCAGGATGACAATATGGCAGCAGAGCAAGGGATCCAGGAAAATAGTTATGGACTCAGAACCAAAGAACTCCAACATGGGGCAACGAGCGTGTCCAGAGGAGCTGGCCAAGGGCAACAACGGGGAAAGTGAAAGCAAATGATATTCAGAGCCCTCGGCAGCCTGGTTTGGCAGTGAAACTCCTCACAAGTGCAGAGCCCTGGAGTCCAAGCTAGCATCAGGGACCCGGGTCTCTTCTCTCAGAGCAAGGCAGGGCCCCCAGTTCCGGAGCTCTAAGTTGCTATAACAAGCATTCAGAGTCACGGAAATGGTGACAGCGTGGTTCAAGTCACAATCCTTAAACTGCTAAGTCATAGTTCCTTAAGGGTCTCCTACTGCTAAGGTTTTCAGGGCTGGGGCAGGGCTAACTCTACGTGGGGGTGAGGGAGGGAAAAGGGGAAAAGATGGGCTGCAGATGCTAGAAGGAGATTTCCTCTAAACCAAGTTGGCTTTACTTTAAGACCAGAGTTAGCCACAGTGACCTACACCAATTACAGAAGCTCAACTATTCTAAACTGGTATCAGAACAAACGATCTTTCTGATTCACCCCTGCAAACCAGTTTGCTTGCTTTACTCATGAAGGCCAATATTGTATTATAATTAGGTCTGGCCCACTGAACTGCTTTCCTGGTCCAGAGCCTAGATTGCCTTTGGCTTTCTTAGCAACAGTCTCCGCCTAAATTGTCACCTGACTAACCCAGTCCCATGAAGTACAACCTCAAATGGATCAAGATAAGTCATTTTCAAAGATGGCTTAAGCAAAACAACAGAGGCTCAATTCAAAACAACTACTTCCCTTTGCTCATTCAATGTGTCAATGACCCATGAAGCCAAGTTCTTCAGTCCTCTTAGATTAACAAGATGGATGGCAATGATGTATATAAAAGCATAGTACCCGAAGTTACTATCCTATGTACACACATTTTATGTTAACATTTAAATGAAAACTAATAGGAAGGTAGGGCAGAATGGTTTTATCAAATCTATTTAAAAAGAATTGGACCAAAACAACAGGCTTCAAAAGATGCCACAATGAACTTACATAAAACCTCTAAATTGCCATGAGGGCTGGGTCAAAAGCAGTATTATCTAAACACTAATACATTTTGTGCGGTTTTATGAGGACACTGGAGAAGGTCTTCTGTTGGAAAGAAGTAAGTTAAAGGCTTAAATCTCTACTTAAGAGAGAAGTATATCTACACATGTACTTTTAATAAGCTTACTTTGAGCCTCATTTCCATTATAAAATGTTATATTCTAAAAACCTCTAGTAGGGCTTCCCTGGTGGCGCAGTGGTTGGGAGTCCGCTTGCCGATGCAGGGGACACGGGTTCGTGCCCCGGTCCGGGAGGATCCCACATGCCGCGCAGCGGCTGGGCCCGTGAGCCATGGCCGCTGAGCCTGCGCGTCCGGAGCCTGTGCTCCGCAACGGGAGAGGCCACAGCAGGGAGAGGCCCGCGTACCGCAAAAAAAAAAAAAAAAAAACTCTAGTAAATCCTTACATGTAAGCCCAAACTAGAAGTATAACCTACAGCTGTGCTGTCCAGTAAGCAGCCGCTAGCCACATGTGTCAAGTGAGCATGTGAAATGGGACTAGTGTAAAGTGAGATGTATTGTAAATATAAAATATACAGCAGATTTAGAAAACAGTACAAAAAGAGAAGAATGCAAACTATTTCATTATTAATTTTTATATCAGTAACATGATGAAATTGTATTCTGGATATATTAAGTTAAAGAAAATATATTATTAAAATTAATTTCACCTATTTATTTATTTTTACAATGTAGCTAGAGAATATTTAAAAGTACATATGTGTCTAGTGCTTATGGCTCACATTTTATTTCTCTCAGTGCTGATCTAAGACATGAATGCCAATTTGATAATAAGTAGATTTTACAGAACAATTCATTAAATCCCAGCTGGTCTAAATTCTGACCCCTAACCCTAGCAAAAAGGATAAAAAAGAGCAATATCTTGACTATTATGGAAGGGCTACGTGAAACCTTAGAAGCAGTAAGTTGGAACCCGAGTCCACAAAACTTCAGCACATAAAAATAAACCTCGCTGAAAAAAGTAGTGTAACCAAAATATACCTGGTAAGTCTAATTAATTGAAAATCTTGTTTAAAAATACTTTGCTTTATGATATATAATTTTAAAACCTACAGAGATGAAAATTAACTGAAAAACTATTTAAAATAAAAGAATTCAGACTGATGGTCAGTTTCAAAATCAACAGCTTCCACCTTACATGTGCTGACAGTCACAAGTAAGAACATATAATTTTAGAAAGGACCCCATTCACAATATCTTCATAAAATATAAATCATCTAGGAATAAATCATTAAAATGCACAGGATTTATTTAAAAAAACTCTCCCCAGCACATAAAAGAAAAACCAATAAATGGAGAAAAACACTAAGCTTAAACAAGTTAGTATACGAAAGATGTCAATTCTCTCAATATAAATTTATAAAATTAATGTGATACCAATAAATATCCCAACACATTTACTTTATTCAATGATGCACTCATTGGTTTAAATGGAAAAATAAGCATGAAAATAGCCCCCCAAAATTAGAGGAAAGAGCAGTGATAGGACAGTTATGAGGACAATTTTTATTAATTGCAATAAAGGAATTTGATACTAGGGGCCAAAACAGACCAAAATAGAGAGGAAAGGTAAAGAAAAGGGGAGGGAGTTACTGACTCCAGTTCAGAGACTGACTCAACTATATATGTAAATTTAGCACAAAGAAGAAACATCTCAAACCAGTGAGGGGCGAATAGATTATAAAATATATGGTTATCATGTCAGATAATTGAGAAAAAATAAAATTAGACCACTACCTTACATCCATAACAAGATAAATCCCACAGGAATTACACATGTAACTGTTTAAAGTGAAACCTAAAAGTACTAGAAGAAGAAAATATAAGTGAAAAATTATCATTATCTTGACACTAGAAATAAGACACTAAACCAGAAATTTTAAGAAAGAAACTGAAAGACTATACTTTATAAAAAGTAACTATGGGGCTTCCCTGGTGTGCAGTGGTTGAGAGTCCGCCTGCCGATGCAGGGGACACGGGTTCGTGCCCCGGTCTGCGCGTCCGGAGCCTGTGCTCCGCAACGGGAGAGGCCACAACAGTGAGAGGCCTGCGTACCGCAAAAAAAAAAAAAAAAAAAAAGTAACTATATACATGAGAAAATACCAAAAAAAAGTTAAAAGATAAACTATGAACAGAGAAAAGAGTTAATGTCTTTAACATATGATAAGCTCTTAAAATTCAATACAAGATAATCTTCATAAAGGAATGTACAATGAATAAACATTCAGAAAAAAATAGAATTATTAAACTAATCAAAATGCATTCAACCTTATAAGTACAGGCATGTAAACTTAGAGTTTTTTTTCTTTTTTTTTGCATTGCATATTCATAAGGATAAAGAAGACTATCCAGTGGTGGAGAAGGGGTAAAGGAATAGGCACTCTTGTTCATTTTTAGTGAGGCTGTAAACTTGAATAATCTTTCTTGCATTTTTTTTGCCCTCATTATAAAAAAAAGGTACATACTTTTGCCCCAGAAATCCCTTTTCTCAAAGATTTTCACAAAGAAATAATCAGAAAAGTGTACAACGATGTATAAAGGTGCATATTCAAGAGTGTTTTAATTTTTTAAACAACTTTAAAGGACCTAAATACCCACCCACAGAGGATTCCTTAGTAAATTATTATACAATAACATGTATAATGCTAAGCTGCCATAAAATTCATGATCCATGCATTCAACAAATAACTACTGAGGCCCTACTAAGTGCCAGGCAGTGCTCTAGGCACTGAGGATATGAGTAGTGACGGTAGACAAAAAAATTCCTTCCCATGGAGAAGGTGGTCAAAAGTACAATACAAACTTCCAGTTATAAGATAAATAAGTTCTGAAGATGTAATGCACAGCATGGTGACTACAGTTAGCAAGACTGTATTATATATTTGAAGTTGCTAAGAGAGTAGATTTTAAAAGTTCTTATCACTAGGAAAGACAGCTGTAACTATGTGAGGTGATGAATATTAACTAATCTTATTGTGGTAATCATTTTGAAATACTATATATACAAATATCAAACCATGTTGTACACCTTAAACTAATATGATTATGTATCAATTATATCTCAATAAAATTAGAAAAAATAAAATTAAAAATCCCATCCTTTGTGGAGTTTACATAAACTATATTTGACAGGCAAGGATGTGGGAAAAAAAGTTTAAAAGTA